>NC_088791.1:97504108-98134242 GCF_011386835.1 Chrysemys picta bellii
ACAAACAATCCTATGTAGAGCACATTGCATTCATTTAAACCAGAATGTCTCAGCCTCAGTAACTGCACCAAAAGTTCATCAACTTTTTGTCAAATGCAAATGGAGAAAAATGTTTCTGTTCATGGCTAAACCTGGGAATCCAGGGCTAATTGGAGGTCCAGAAGCATCCCCAGATCACAAACCTCATTAGCAAATGGTGGGACTCCTCCTCAATAATGGGGAAGACACCATCCCTGCCACAACCCACAGATAATACTGCAGACTTACCAGAAACAGGAGGGGGAGCTCTGTCTGTGCCAACCACGGAGAAGGAAGAGCTCTGAGGGAACACTATTTACCCAAGCCAAGGGTCAGAGGCTTTTAGCAGAACAATGGGAACTATGCTTCCCACTGCCTCTTACTTTAACCCCTGGATTCAGCTAACACTCTCTCATCCTGGATCATACTTGGCCAAGCACTAGGAAACCAAGAGAAATCACATCCTCACAGGCTGGTGAAAAGCTGATGTAAAGCTGCATGTTAGCTGCATATTGCTAGCACTGCACCAAAGCTTGTTTGGCAATTTTCTGTGAAAAAAATGTGTCAATGGAAAACTGGGTTTGGGGTGAATGAGAATTTTTGCAGAAAGTGTCTGCTTTCTGTGTTTTCTTGTTCTTGTTTTTGGTGGTGGTGGGGGGGTGTTAAGGACAACTGAAAACCAAACTTTATTTGGGTTTTGGAGGAAATTTTTCCGTTTTTGGATGATAAAAAGTGAAGCAAAATTATGATTTTCAGTGCTTTAAAGAAAAATGAAAAATAAAATTTCTAAAAACACTAGACATTTTTCTTTTTTGGAGAATCTTTTTTTTTGGGAGGGGGGAAGGAAGCCAGTTTTGCAACCAGCTCTGTCAGCACCCCAGTTGTCTCACTGTCTCTGTTAGTGGCTTCACATATACACGGAATGAGGATGACAGATGGAATCCCATGTGACTGACCAGAGAGCCTTTGAGGGAAATGAACAATTTCCTAATACTAACCTCTGGGGCTTCTCAGTGAAGAGGGAATGGAGCCACTGAAGCCCTGCCGATCTGTGATGAATGAGGGGGGGAACTCCCTTTTATGGACACCCAGCCAGCCAGTAGCTATAGACTCATCCTTAGCAGCTGTACCCTAATTGCCTTAACTGTAAAGGGTTAAGAGAATCTTAACCTGAGTTGGCACCTGACCAGGGGAACCAATAGGGAGGCTGTACGCTTTCAAATTGAAAAAACTGCAGGATTTGGGGGAGGGGGGTTTCTTTGTCTCTTGGGCTGGAGAGAAGGGAAGGCAGCAACACACTGTAAACCTTAAGGCAGGTATGGGAAATCATCAGCATCATACCTAGAAACTCCTCATTTGGAATCCCAGATATGTAAGTAGCCCAGGAAAAGATAAGACAGATGCGATTAGGAACCTTTTTGGTTGTTTTGATTTGTGGATTCCTCTGTGCTAACCCCAGGTGCTTTTGTTTTACTTGTAACCTTTAAGCTGAACCCCCAAGACAGTTATTTTTGGTGTTTAATATTTATTATTTAATATTTTGGTCTTTAATAATTGGAGTATTCAGATGTGTCTCTCTTTTTTTTAAATAAAATTTACCTTTTTTTAAAGAATCTTTTGATTCCAAAGTCATTAGACAAGGGGTTGGTCTGTGCTCACATTGCTAAGGCAACTGGTTGGTATTTTATTCTCAAGCCTCCCCAGGAAAGGGGATGAAGAGCCTTGGGGAGGGATAGGGATTCCAAGTGACCCTTCCCTGAATATTTGTGAAAATCACTTGGTAGTGGCAGCAATAGCTGTCCAAAGCAGAAGACTGTTCCTTGGAAGAGTTTTAACCTAAGCTGATAGAAGATAAGCTTAGGGGGTCTTTCATGCAGGTCCCCACATCTGTACCCCAGAGTTCAGATTTGGAGGGGTATACTCTGACACTATTCTTGCCAGAATCAACATATGGATGACAGCTGACAGGTCTAAAGGAATCAGCATGGACAACTGACTTTTATTCATTGCTAAGAGGAACTTGACCAATGAACCCAGTGAGGGCTCTGTACCATGCTCATGTTGAAAGACAGATTGCAAAAAGCAAAAGAAATTAAAGAACCCCTAGTGTCCTTGTTACAACACCCTCAATCACCTTCCTCCCAGATTTGGAAGGGGAGAGACAGGATGGTAATTTCACTCTCCACATCCTCTACTTTCTTGTATAAGTCAGGAAGATCATGAGTCCATCCTGCAGGCTGCAGCTCTCTGAGAACATCCAAAACCTCACTGAGCAAAAGCAGGAAAAACTCCACCACAGGAGACACTGCAACTGCTGCCTCCTGACTCTGACTGGCTCAGCGAGGGCAAGAAAATCTGCTCTGACTCGAATCCGTCTTATTCATTAACTAGATGGAAGTTCATCAGTGTATGACAAAGCTGACTTTTTCCTCTCAAAGGCAGCCTGGATTTTACCACACTAACTGGAACATGTTCATTGGTCAGGGTTCCACCGTCACTATGGTAGAGGAGGACAACACTTCCTTAGCTTTTAGCATAGCCTCCACATGGTTCTTCAAAATAATTCAGATTCTGAATGTAGAAATAGCCACCAGTGCTCTGGCTTCTGTCCCCTTCATGTAATCTGTTGCAAGTTATCTGTATAAAGTGGTTACCTATAAGGGCAACACTGTCTCAATCAAGCGGGGAAAAAGAATCAACACAAACTACCCCATGACCTCCACTTTCCTTTCTTGGTTCATGCTGAACTGACTACCTCTCCAGGAAAAGCTATAAATAAATGAATACCCAGATGAACCATCCCTCTGGGTCTCAGCAAACAAACAAGTTTGGGTCCCCCCACCATGATTTTATGCATCTGTCTCAGTCAGCCTGATTTCGACCTGACACTAGATTTATAATGGTGTAACTCCATTGTAGCTTTATTGAGGGATTGGTGATTGATTGATTAGTTAGTTATCTCATAGACCCCAGTGGACAATAAAGGTTCAGTCTCCTGGGGGCTATAGCATCAGGAATTATTATCAGTATCATTAGAATGGGAGGCCTTAGAAACACAGGTACCTTTATTAACAAATCTATTAAGCATATAAACAATCCCACAAACACTGAAATACAATAATACATGGAGCGAGAGTGCAAAGTGTTTAGCCCCATGTCTGGCATCACTCACATCTCATATCTCCTGCTGGGGAAGCCTGGATTGTCAGTCATTATCTTCTTCTTCATCATCACCTGTGGTTGTAATCCTTGCATCATTCCGTGTGTCCTTCCCCTCCCCCCATTCAGCACTCCTTTTTATACTGAGTTATACTTATGCCTATGAAGGCTCATACATATGCATAAGGGTTCCAAACCCTTTTTCCTTATCCATACTTCCACACCTCACTAATTTACTGATGCCCCATTTCTCGCTGGCTATCTCCTTAGTTCCCCTTCTTCTCATTACCATCTTCATCAATGACTTATCATAGTAACTTGAGGTTATTATAGAAGCCCCCAAAATGTTACTATGGGGCCTCTTGAAGTGTTAATTGTCACATTGCTGCATAGTTTCCAGAACATCAGGAGTAAACCCATCTTTTACTGTTATCTTACACTTTACTGGTACAGAATTATCTTTCAGTCAGGTAGTCATACCAGCCTGTTTCAAGTCTACAGCCTTGTGTAGCTAAGCTGAATATCTTACAGGCCTGAGACCTGTAGGCACTGTGTTACAACATTAATTAAAAATATTCACATTTCACCTCTATATCCTAAATATACTCAATATCTTGTATTCTTGGCCATACCATTGACTTCAATTGAATTATTCCTGATTTACACCAGTGGAAGTAAGAGGAGAATTAGAGCCAGTAGGAAAGGAACTATGCACCCAGTTTCCATTAGGAGTATTGACAGCCCAGATTATAAATGGATAAGTTCAATAAAGTTGCTGTTGTGCACTGCAAATTGCTTCCTGATTATGCAACTCCTAACAGGTTCTGCTCATGAAAGCCTAATGAGATGAAACCCTTATTTCCAAATTCTAGGCCCCCAGTCTAGTACTTCGAAAGTTCTTTTTTTTTAGTGTCAATTCATTTTTAATGGAACCATATGTTCACACCTGTACTGCTCAGCCTATAACTTGTACAAAGGAAAGCGGGGAAAGTGCAAACAGTGTCAATTACATTCACTTTTCACAGCAAAGAGCGCCTCTGAATATTAGTTTAAGTCGGCCTTATTTTTCAAAAAAACAGTTCAGGTCAGAGAGCAGAATCCAAATCTGCCTCGGTAATGAACAGGTTAAAATTAATCCCCCAGTTCCTCATTTAGGTAGCCGGTATGATCAAAGCACAGATAGATAAAATAGGTAGCAAAAATCCATCACAGTGCAGCTGAGACCTTCCCCTTCACTGGTATTCAAGGAGCAATGTCACATCAGTTCAAATACAGCTGAGACCAATAGGAGAGGCAAGGCTAGACTCTGGCCTTAGGTTTGGGTGCCCAGATCTCAAACCAGAATATTGTCCTCCCTGAATATTTACCATGTGTATAATTAAGCCTCCACGTGCCAGCTGATCTGGAAATCACGCTGTGTGGTAACTTACCAACTGTGTGAATAACTGTTAGAGACAGTAGGCTCTGTTTTGACACAAAAATACAGTCCATCATAGGCCCATTCATCTGTCATCTGTTGCCTTCTTGTCTCCTTTGCCCAAATAGTTGTGTCCAAGACAAAATGTTTTCCTCTTGCTACTTGTCTGGTTTTTGTTTTAACATTTGATTTTCATTGTTGTTTATTATGCATCCACAAAGAAGTATCCACATACAGCAACATTGTAGCCAATAATCATTAATTGAAACTATATGGATTTAAGAAATAAACAGCCTTCTTCACATTTTCCTCTCTTGTCACAAAGCTGAAATGAACATATTAATTAGACTTATGTCTCTCTATTCCCCTCTAATTCTAATAGCTACTAGAAAAGCAGTGCAAAACTTAGCATGGATTTTTGTACCTTCATTAGTATGACATATTAAACAGAGAGCCTAACTAATGATAGAGTAACACAGCCAAAGCAAATTACCTGCATTATATTGTCATACGGGGACTGAGCCACAGTCAGTTACATTATACACAGCACTGGAACTGTTTAAAGAGCAAGTCATTATAGAAAAAGGGAAGAAAAGTGTAGGTAAACGCTCTCATGAATTATTTACTGCATTGCGACGGATGAGTTCTTTTTGAAATAATCTGTGAAAAGTGGTCATGGATCAGTCTATTTGGTGGCTTGGTCTGAATTACTGGATGAGTTTATACATATCTCTGCTATATTGTGCCAGGACTGTCTACCCCACTCTGGTAATGATGGGAGGTTATCATCTTGCCTATTTTTAATTGTTATTGATCAAAAAAATAGGAGCAAAAGTGTTCCCAGGAATTTGTCTGTTCTCTTGATGTCCAAGGTTGCAAAATTCCAATAGCTAGAAACTTTTCTTGCCTACCTTTGATGCTTATTTACGCATTGTGGAACAAATCCTGAAGCCCATACTCAGGGTAAACTCTCATTTGAGTCAATGGTAATCATGATCAGTCTTTGAGGTTTACTAATGCCCTGAGCCATAACTTTTTAAGTTTGGAGACCGCTAAAAGTCAAAACTAATCTCTGCTTTCCATTTTTTTTTTAAAGTAAGATTATAGGGTCAGATTTTCAAGTCATTTAGGTGCCTAACGGTGCAGATAGGCACCTAGGGGATTTTCAAAAGTACTTCACCAGGTTAGGCACCTAACTTCCATTTGAAAATCTGGCCCATTTCTTTGCAAAGACAGCTCTAAAGTGGTGGAGTCTTCATCAAGAAGCAAACAAAAGCCACATATGCATTGTAGACTCATATAATCACCCTTCATGGAGTCTGATTTGATTAACAAGTAGGTGACTCCGAAATAACACTATAACACTACAGTCTGTGCTTTCTCCCCAGTTTTGGCTTCTCCTAGGCTTCCTGCCCTCACAATCCATCTGTCCCAGACCCTAGCTGCCACTGTCAATGAGCTATGCTGACCTCCCTTATATTTTGAGTGGCCCCTAATAAGCCACACTTGTCCCAAGGAACAGCAAGAATTTACCTGCATCTCCTTCCAACATCTCCTTATAGGGTGGGGTAAGAAATGAACTCTGCCACCCTGTCACAATACTCTTAACAAGGTAAGCCAGTTTCTAGGGTGGAGAGTTTGTCACTGATTTGTCTTAAAGATAATAGATTATGCACATTTCCTCCCTGCAGACACCTAAGGGTAGCACTTGGGACCCATGAAAATCATAGCCACACCCTTGAGTGATGCTCAGGCTGCCACAAGCTCCCTCCCATCCCTCTGTCAGCAAATGAGTGGGCACTTCTGCTGAGCAGCCAGTGGCCTCAGGTCACAAAGGAAGCAACTCAGGCTAGGTCTGAGGGGGGGGGGGGGGGTCAACCTAAGATCACGTAGCTGAAGTTGCGTATCTTAGGTTGACTTACCTGGCTGTGAGGACGGCGGCGAGTCGACCGCTGCCACTCCTCCGTCGACTCCGCTTCTGCCTCTCGCCATGGTGGATTTCCGGAGTCTACGGCAGAGCGATCGGGGATTGATTTTATCACTTCTACACTAGACGAGATAATCAATCCCCGATCGATTGATCACTACCCACCGATCCGGCGGGTAGTGAAGACGTGCCCTTAGTAACATGAGAGCCAGGCTGGTCTAATGGACTAGGCATGGGATTGAGAGCATGAAATTCCTGCATTTGCATCCTGTCATGGATAGTGGTTTCTTCTAGGACTCAATGAGATCACTTAACGTCTTTGCATAGTTTCTCTGTGAACACGGAGATGATCATGAGATAGGCAAGCATTGAGGTGCTGTGATAAGTTAGTCTGTGCTGATAAAGCCACTATATAGGTACTAAATTCACCACGCCGCCACAAAACCTTCAGTGGGGCATTCCCAGTTTGCCTGGAGAATAATTCCTCTCAAAAGCTTGGCAATTGTGCCTAGATCCCAGCACAAGCAGCTGGCTGCACTGCTCCTGCAGCAAGAGACTGCTGGTGCGACCCAAAGATTTTCCTGTTTTATTTGTACATTTATTTTTTATTAGTCATTGAAATTTAGAGTTGTCCCAAATAGTCATCTTGCTTAGCTCTCCTCAGTCTAGCCCAGTACATAGTGATGTTATCACAGTAGATGCGAGTTAGTTAGGTTTGAGGTTAAGGAGTAGGAGTAAAATTTGTTTCATGGGCTTACCCAAAAATACAAAGGCAGCTCTAATGTTGGTTTAGCCTGAGTAAAGAGTTAAGGACTTAGCGCTAAGTGATGCTAATCATTGTGTCATCACAGTAGTTTCCAGACAACAAGTAGTGATGTCACTGGCAGAGCAGCAGGTGAAAAAGAGAGGTTTAAAACCTCGTTGCATTTACATTGACATCAGTGTCAATATGACATTTCAGGCAGCCAAAAAAAATTGCCTTCATGAAATAGTAAAAAGACAAATCTGTGACAATGTGAAAGAACAACAGGCTTTTAACTTTGGCTGATCATGAGAAAGAAAAAGAAAAGAAAACCCTCTCTGGGGTTTGTCTAACAAGCCTAATTCAACACTTAAAACAAGTGTTCTGCAAAGGGAGCTGTGTTCATTAAAGTGTTAGTTCATTAGAGGTGAGGTGGCAACATTTCTGATGTGAGCAGCTAAATCAGTCACCACAGCCTCCATGGATATAAGGCAATTGCTCACTCATTTGCCTCGTCACTGATGAACTAGACATACTGACATTCAGGACTGAGCATCCATTAGTGCAAAGTAGCACAGCTCCGCTCCGCTTCCGTGTTTTGATCATCACTGTAAAACTATTAATTTGTATGGCTCTTTCTCTTGTCATGCCACTCTTTCCCTACTCCGTGTACTCTTTGCCACGAAGTGATATTTTACTTGTGCATTTCCTGTATAACTAAGGGCCCAATCCTGATAAGTACAGCATAGAACTGACATTTTTTCCACAAATAGTTTATTCACCAAAAAATACAGCTTTGGTCGACCCAAAAGTATTCATTAATTCATGTTTGCTGAATACTTTCAACTGAAATGAAAAACTGAAATGTTTCGGTAATGTCAAAATGGACTGTTTCTTTGGTTTACAGGTTTCATTTATTGTTTGTTGGTTGGTTACCCAATAATTCAATGTCATTCTGCCCTGAACAGAAGGCCTTGCGCTTACCATCAATCAGGTCTTGGATTTCCTGATCATTCTTGTCAAACCAGTCTTGGTGCTTCCTGATTGAGAACCCCTGTGTTACCTCACGTGTAGCATGGACAGCCGATTTGAGTGCTTTCCAGTGACCTTCAGGGGTCTCCATCTCGATTTTGATATTCATCAGTTTCTCAGTGAAGCACTGCTGGAAAAGGTCATATTTGGTTGGGTCCTTAAGGCTCTCAACACTGATCTTCTGTCTGGCTGATTTCTTCCATATTTGTCATTTTGGTGCGAGTCTGATGGAAGTGATGGAGCAGTTAAGGAGATGGTCCATCCAACAATCATCTGAACCAATCATCACTTTGGTGATGTAAATGTCTATACAATCACAAGCAGAAACAATGACAGTCAATCAAATACCAATGCTTAGATCATGGGTGTTCCCAGGAAGTCTTGTACTTATTCTTTTGTTCTTATTCATCAACCGTGAGGCTTTGTAGAGAAATTCTCCTTAAAATTTGGATACCCGCCAAAATTTGTTGCCCTCCTCTGACATCTCCCCAGCAACATGTCTTTGATGGTCATCAGCAACAGATCTAAACCTGACCCCTTCCTAGTTAAGACAGGAGTTAAGCAAGGCTGTGTCATTGCTCCAACCCTTTTTTCCCCATGTTCCTTGCTGTCATCCTCCTTCTCCTTGCTGACAAGCTCCCTTCTGGACTTGACATCCAATACAGAATAAACAGCAAGTTCTTCAGCCTCATTCACCTCTGATCCAAGACAAAGACTATCACTAAATCAGTCACTGAACTCCAATATGCAGATGACTGTGCCCCACCTGGGTCATGTACAGTAGACACCTCAAGGCTCTTGAATGATACCATAAATGGTGCTTTTGCAAGATCTTCTGAATCAAATGGGACGACTGACACAACATCTGTGTTCTGTCCCAAGCCAAAACCTCCAGCATTGAAGCTATGCTCATTCACAACCAACTCCATTGGGCTGGTCATGTTCTTTGAATGCCAGAAAATTGACTCCCAAAGCAGATTATGTTGTCACAATTGAACTATGGCTAATGAATGAGGGGCAGGCAAAAAAGAGCTTCAAAGACACCCTCAAAGCCAATATGAAGAAGTGCAATATTGATGAACTCATGGGAAACCCAAGCCCTCAACTAACCAAAATGGAAAAGGGCCTTGTGGCAAGGATGCCGGTATTTCAGGATCCAACAGAGACAACAAGAAATGGAGAAATGGGAAAGAAGAAAAGAATGCGCTGCAGCCCGACTCAACAATCCAGATCTGCCCCTTCCATTGGGAAATATCTGCCCCAGTTGTGACAAGATCTGTGGATCCCGGATCAGTCTCATCAGCCACCTGTTGATCCACCAGAGATAATGGCAATCATCCTTGAATTCCGAGGCATCACCAATGGTTACCCAATAAATAAAAAGCTTATTTGAAGAATTACATCCTACTTTGCCTTCCAGGAAATATAAGGGTGGTGGGAGACTGTTATCCTCTGACTGTAAAGGAATGTGAGCAAAGCATGTGAATTCTGTATGAGCTAAACTAGAACAACAAGAGCCAATGAGAGAACAATGGGGAGTGACACTACCTGTTCAGCGAGGCCTATGAACATAGAGGGGAATGAAACCATGAGACTAACTCCCTAGGATCTGCCCGAAAACATGTTGCACAGCCAGCTGAGCAGCTCTAATTAAACTACACGCAGCATTGTCTATATCAGACACAATGCACCTCTATTACATATACAAAAGAATTTATCCAGAGTTTAAGGATGTCAGGTACTTAACCCCCACCCCACCAATATAATCTTTTGGGGAATGGAAAATTCCATTCATTGCATGTGGTGACCCTAATGGTGAGAAAAGAGCTTTTGGAGTCTTCAGGAAGAAGTATCTGATTGGCTGAAAATCAATTAGTGAATGTGGTACCAAATTTGTCAATAAATATGATAGAACTGGCCAGAGGATCACAATTCTGTTTCAGGAAGGGTTTTGAAATATCACAAGTGGCCTTCATTTTGAATAGGGATGAAACCCAAAAATGTCAGAATTCACCATGATGGAAAATTCTGGAAAAAAAAATTCATTTTGAATTCATGGAAATGTTTTGCTTTGCTTTTGATTTGTAAAATATTGTATTATATCGAATTGTATTGTATTAGAAAATAATTCTAAACAAAAAGTTATTCCAAAATGAAAAACTCAAAACTTAATTCTGAAAATATTGTCAGAACTTTTTGGGGGGTAGGGGCGGGGGGAGGGGGAATCCTGAACAAAATGTCAGTGAAGTCAGCATGATTTTGATTTTGCTGGAAATGCATATTTTGATGAAAATTGGTTCTGTCAAAGTTTCTCACTAGCTGTAATGGTGACACTGGATCAGATTCTGCCCCCCATCAGCTGGTCCCCCTTCATGTGCAGTGACCAGGCTATGGCTGTCTAATTTGAGGAGGGGCAGAGGCAAATCAGTAGAATAGAGATAACCTTATATTTTAAACTTTATAAAGCAAAAACCAAGATATTTGGCAGGAACAGTAATATAATATAAATAACAGAATAATCATATAAAGTAACATCAAATATTTGCTTAGGAAAATAATAAACTGTAAATTCCCATCACAAGAAATTTTTCAAACACTCTGTATCACCCCAAGTGGGAATCATCTCCTCCTCTCCCTATCTGCAAAGTCCAGCTTCTCCCCAGTTCTCCCACCTTCACCTCTCTCCAGATTACGATGCTCCTTTTCTTTCATACTGCGATACCCACACTGCTTTCCAACAGGCCCACCTGCAAACCAAAGCTCCTCACCCGGAAAGCCACAGCTGTTCCCCAGGCACTCAAGCAGTATTCCCTCTGTCAGTGTCCCATTGGTCAACCTCACTGGTCATACGCTCTGTGCCCCTCACGACCGGGCTCCTTGCGCACTGACCTTCACGGTCCAGTTTCCTCTAACACAGCTTCCTCAACACATTCCCTTTTCACCCCAGCACAGCCTTTTTTTCACCTCCTTCTTCTCTAAATGCCTTCCCACTGCCCCCTTTGGGCAGATTCCAAGCCACCTCCCCAGTTCGAGCTGCCCTCTCATTGGCTGTCTCTCTCCCAGGACAGCAGGTGCTAGTGTCTGGGTTACTACATGTGCTGCTCTGGTGGTATAAATACAACATCAAGGGTTTGGAATGGTCCCCATGGGAATTCCCCCAGCAGAGAGGCACTATAGGGCCAATGCAGGCAGGCCTCTGACACCCTCCTGTGCAGCCACCAGCATAGGCGCCTGCAGGGAGCAGGGCTGGTGCTAAGAGGGAGCAAGGTCGGGGTCATGGGCAGGAAGTGCTCAGATAAGGTGACCATATTCTGATGATCAAAACTGGGATACCTAAACAAATTTTAAAGATCTGGGCCTCAATGCATGCTGGGATAGGATATTGTGAATTCGGTCAGTGCTGCATAGTCACGACCGCTGTGTGAATAACTGATTTTTCATTTCTCTTGCAGTACTGAAAAATTGGGATGGCACTTGTTTTGGGTCAACCTTAAATGAACATTTTTTGAATTTTTCAGAGAACAGAAAAGTCAGGAAAAAAATTGGATTGAACAAAACATTTCTTTTTGAGCTTTGTAAAATGTTTTAATTTTTTTAATATAAAACTGAAGTAAATATCGAAACAAAAAGTCATTCCAAGTAAAAAAAAATTGAAAGAGTTTGATTTTTTAAATCTGTTTTTAGGTTTTGGGGTTCTTTTTACTAACACAATTAGTCAAAATCAGCACAAATTCATTAAATGATTTGGTCAACCCGAATCCGTGCATTTTGGGGTGAAAAAAGGTGAGTCTAAGAATTATATCCAGCAATAGTAATTGTCACTCCTGAAATGCAGACATGATCAATAAAGCTCATAATTACGTACTTCACTAATAAATCTCAGTTTTCTATGGAGTTCCCAGTAGCCTGAGGTACAACAATCCCCATGGCTTGGAATCTGATTTCCTTCATGACTATTATTTTGTATTACCTTTGATATACAGCTTGAGATGGTTTCTGATTTTGGCACTGTGCTAGTTCCGTATGGCTATTTTCCTTTAACTCAGCCCAAGACGTGTGGCTAGCAGCCCTCTTTTACAGACTAATGCTAGCAAAAGAGGGACAGAATGTGTGTGAACCAAAGCCAGCCAGGCAGAGTTGTAGGCATCTGTGATGTTAGAACTCTGTGCATCTTTGCTGCTCTTCCCACAGCCTTTGATCTGAGCTGCAGTGTAGCTATAGTACCTGAAACTCTCAGTGCTCAAGCCACCAGAGAGGGGAGTTGCATGTACTACTTCATCTGCACAGGAGTAAAGTTTGTAACGTTCACTAAATGGGAACTGAATGCTTGCTAAAGTGTTTGAGCTTGAAATATGTTTGCCGTCAGTTCTGAAATTTAAATGACAGTTCTACTTTCCACAGATCTTTCCTGCATCTTGCAATACTAGTGTGCTGGATGATGGGGAGTGGCATGCTAGGATACCCACCCATGGTGCACCACACTATGCATCGACACTAGCACTCCTGGTGAGTATGCACTGCGCCACTGCAAGGAACCAAGTACGCATGCACATGAGCAATGTACTAACTGTGGTGGCATTACGCCAGCGTAACTTGCATCCATACAAAGTTGGTGGTGTAGATACGGCCAAGCTTGCCTTTGAAGCACTCCAGATAGATTTCAAGTAAGATGCTCCTTCGTGGCATAATGCAGGGTTGTAATATTCTGCTGCATCATTAGCAGGTTGCAAAGCAAAATGACAGTGAAATATGATACAAAACTTATGATATTGTAATGCAATTTTGCCCCATGGATAAATGAAGGTAAGCTGGTAACTCCTAGCCTAAGAAGAGACTAGGAAAGCTTATCTGTACAGTATGTTGGGGTATTATTAGGAAGTGAACTCAGATTTCTGCTGACCCCAGTAATTTCCTCTTTGCCTGCTTTCTAAATACTTCTACTTGAAACAAGAGTAACATTTTCAAAGTTTCATTAACCTGTGGCCTCTTTTTGTGTATGTGCAACTTTATGTAACAAATACTTGCATGCACAGTTCTTGAGGACTAGAAATTTTGTGAGCAGGTGGGAAAGCTTGCATCAGCAAGACTGTTGGATAAATGGGTTTTGTGGGGTATAAATTCTGTCACCAGCACATACCATGCTAGTGCTGTAGCTTGTGTGCGTAAATGTTTTTGTTCACAAAGACACATGATACAAACAGGAGTTTTATTTTGAAAATGTAGGGCCAGATGGTGAACCTCTCACTCACATTGGTGAAAAGGTCACACAAGTAATTTCATTGCTTTAGACTTTTACAAGCTTTCCTTGAAATAAGACTCCTGTATTCTGACCGTGAACTCTACTGAAGTCTCTTACTGACCGGCTTCTTATAACACACATTCTTAACTAGGAATCTAATATCCATAAAGATGCATAATTTTTCTCACACCTTCTGCTTAAAACTCAGAAAGTCATAAAGGACTGTGAGGCCCTGCTTTCACAGTCTGTATTCATATTGAAAATCAAGATCAAATGAGCTTTTGCCCGTCTGCTCCATCGAGCTTATATATGCAAACCCAACATGAGAATAAGGAGGAAGCATAATCTGTACATTAAAAAACATGATTGGGAGTCAGAAATTCTGCATTTTGTACCCAGCCCAGCCCCAGATTTATGGTCTGACCTTTGGCAAGTCATGTGAACTCCCTATGCCTTCATTTCACTATCTGTAAAATGGAAATGAGAATATTTATTTACGTAACAGTGTACTGTGAGGGTTAATATATTAATGTCCATAAAGTGTTGCATTATTAATTATTATTAATAATATTTATTATTAGTCTGACATTTTTTTCTTCTGTGTTTGTACAATGCCTAGCATAGTGGGATCCCGGTCTATGACTGGATTTCCCAGGCAGTACTGAAATACTACTGCTAATCTTTAATTATTATTGTTTGCGCCCTACAGAGGAGGTCCCTTTCAATCCATTTGTGTATAGGAAGCAGAGTTTCCTCTTCTGGTTACACACACATGATTTAGGGAACAAACCTTTTTAACCTTTTTTTGATAGAAATACCCTTTACACTGTATGTATACTCAATAAGTTAATAATACCTCCTCTACTTCAGGAGCTCAATGCACTTCTTAGTAGGAAAAAAAATGTATACTTGATCAAAAAGAAACAAGACTTCAGGTCTGTAAGAGATCTTCCCTTGGCATTTCCTTTTGCCCTGCCCCCCTAGTCAAGCCAGACTTTGGGGGCATTCCATCACTCTTGTGTGAGTAAATTTCATTTGAAGTAAATGTTACCACAAGTCACAGCTTCTGTAAAGAACAGTGTTGGTCGCTAACGTTTAAATGAGCAATCTTAATTGTGGAAAGGGCAATGGAGATCTGGGGAATGCTTTGTTTGACCTCTCTTGATATGGACTTTGGTGCTAAATGCACACAAACCGTGCTAAAAGAGAATCCAATTATAAAGTGATTAAGAATATTCAGCTTGTCAGTTGCCTTGATTGGCTGAATATGTGTAACCTTTTCATATTAAACAGAGGATGCCTCATGCAATGCGATAGGTGCTAGAAGAAGAGACTTTTCCACATTCAGAGCTCCCACAAGGGAAAAATAAGAGTTTAATGGTAGGAGCTGGGAACATTGTTGAGGGAATATATCATTTAAAGAAATACATTTTAGGGATTGTTTAAAAATGGCAGAAAATAATCTTGTCATATAATAATGTAACATATCTGTGGCCACATAGATGTGCATCAGGACCACGGGGCACTTCATGTCAACAGCAGATATAGCTCTCATAAACTCCATCTCCAGACGCACAGGGGCTCCAACTATGTAATCTAAAGGAGAATATCTATCTGCTACTGGCAGTGCAAGGCCCATGACATACAGATGAGCAGTTTTGGTTCTATCCCACAAAGGGGAGTAGTAACATATACCCTAGCCAATTCATTATAATATTTATATGATTACTAGAGGTTGCCCGCATTCATATGAAAGTATTTCCCATTGTCTCATGCAGTGTTTTTGTAGCTGTGTTGGTCCCAGGGTATTAGAGAGACAAGGTGGGTGAGGTAATATCTTTTATTGGACCAATTTCTGTTGGTGACAGAGACAAGCTTTCCAGCTTACACAGAGTTGCATGTGCATGTGCTTATGGAGCATGACCTATGAAAACATTCATCAGGAACACCCAAGGCCTGGGCTGCTGCCACCTACAGATCTTCTTCAAGAGGGACAAGAGAAATTTCTGCTGGGGAATCAATGGATAATAAAAAGACCTTCAGACCTATTCTTGTCCCTCTCTCTACACCACAGTCAGTGGGGAAAAGAACCTCATAGTAAGCATTTGCCCTCAGCAAGAAAAATTGTCTTATGTGGACAAAAATCCCATGTTTTGTTAGCTAGGACCCCCCAAAATCCCATAAGCTGATAAAGAAGACCTCCACAATTCTATGTGTCAATGGGAATAGGGACTCCCATCTCATGCATCCGGGGTCAAGGACTCCAAAATCCCATGTGTGATAACTTTGACAGGGTTTTTGGAGTTGGAAAGGGGATTGGGTGAGAGAAGAATTGCAACTGGTCCCATGTTTTGGTGGCAACTGCGGGCTAGGTAGGCTGTGAGAGAGGCTCAGAGAGCTATGTAAATAGAACGGAATTAAGCCAGAGGAAACACAATCATTAGAAAGCTAAATTATCAGTGATATAATCAACATAAGAACGGCCACACTGGGTCAGACCAATGTTCATCTAGCCCAGTATCCTCTCATCTGACAGTGGACAGTGCCAGAGACTTCAGAGGGAGTGAATAGAACAGGGCAATTATTGAGTGATCCATCCCCTGTCAGCCAGTCTCAGCTTCTGGCAGTCACAGTTTTAGGGACACTCAGAGCATGGGGTTGTGTGCCAGACCATCTTGGCTAGTATCCATTGACAGACCTATCCTCCATGAACTTATCTAATTCTTTTTTGAACCCAGTTATACCTTTGGCCTTCACAACATCTCCTGCAATGAGTTCAACAGGTTGACCGTGCATTGTGTGAAGAAGTACTTCCTTTTGTTTGTTTAAACTTACTGACCATTAATTGCATTAGGTAACCCCTAGTTCTTGTGTTATGTGAAGGAGTAAATCACATTTCCTTATTCGCTTTTCTCCATACCATTCATGCTTTATAGACCTCTATCATATCCCCTCTTAGACATCTCTTTTCTAAACTGAACAGTCCCAGCCTTTTTAATCTCTCCTTATATGGAAGCTGTTTCACACCCCTAATAATTTCCATAGCCCTTCTCTGTACTTTTTCAAATTCTAATATATCTTTTTTGAGATGGGACAACCAGAACTGCATGCAATATTCAAGGTGTGGGCATCCCATGTATTTATATAGTGACACCATAATATTATCTTATTATTTATCCCTTTCCTAATGGTTCCTAATATTCTGTTAGCTTTTTTGACTGCTGCTGTACATTAAGGAGATGGTTTCAGATAACTAACCATGATAACTCCAAGATCTCAGTGTGATGGGGTGGAGTAGGCCCAGAGGCCCCTTGCTGGAGGCCTCAGGGTCCTACCACACCCATCCCAGGAAAGGAGCAGGGAGCTAAGTCCTACAAATGGCCTAGAGAGATTGTGCAGGAAGCAGCCCATCAGGGGGAGGCTGCAAGGGGCTAGCCAATCAGAGGGTTGCAGGCTAATCAGGGCCGGCTCTGGCTTTTTTGCCGCCCCAAGCAAAAAAGCCAGACGCCGCCCCTCCCCCCCCCCGAGCACCGGGGGGAGGGCGGCGAGCCCGGCCGGGGCTCTGCTCTCCCCGGCAGCCAGAGCACCGGGGGGAGGGCAGCGAGCCCAGCCGGGGCTCCGCTCTCCCCGGCGGTGAGCCCAGTCGCAGCCCCGCTCTCGGCCGGAGCACCATGCCGCCCCCCTCCAGGTGCTGCCCCAAGCACATGCTTGGTGGGCTGGTGCCTGGAGCCGGCCCTGGGGCTAATATAAAAGGAGCTGCAGCCCAGATCACTGTTCAGTTCTTTGCAAGAGTTGAAGGGGTATAGACAGTGCTCCTGGCTGGCTAATGGGACTGCAGCACCATAGACAGCTCAGTGCTGGCAGAGCCTGGGGGAGTAGAACCCTGCAAATCTGCAGATATCCGCTTTATATCTGCAGATGGGGATATCCGCAGACCATGTTTGTGGATCACGGATTGGGTGTGGATACAAATGTTTTATCCACACAGGGCTATATGGGAGAATGAGAGAGAGAGCTCCTAGCTGGCTGCTGGGACTGAACACAGAAAAGTCCTGAGCTAAGGGTAAAGCATTTGTGAAGGCTGGGCTGTGGGGAAGTGGCCCAGGGAACTGAAAGCAGTTTTGTTAAAGGGAAATGGTGGTGTGTGGCTGCTATTCTTAGGGTCTCTGGGCTGGGACCCAGAGTAGTGGGTGGGCCTGGGTCTCCCTCCCCCCTCCCCGCCAAAAGCCCCTGGGGAAATGGCCTACAGTTGGACAATGATTAAACCCCCAGAAGAGGATCTGGAGAGCTGGGCACAGAGATGGTGAAACCATTGCCTCCAGAGAGTAAGCCCTGGAGGTATGGCCTGACACCAGGGCCAGGGCTGTTTAAAGACTGCAGACACACCTGACCAGAGGTGGGTGCTCACAAGAGGTGGGTGCTAAGCCATTACACTCTTTCTTGAGTGGTAATAGCTAATGTAGACCCCATCATTTTGAATGTATAGGTGGGATTGTGTTTTCCAATGTGCATTACTTTACATATATCAACATTGAATTTCATCTGCCATTTTGTTGCCCCGTCAAATAGTCATTGCATTGGTGTTCCCTTGTCCAACACACAAACTGGAGCTGTTGCTCTGCTCACCCAGTCTCCCTACAGAATGAAGGAGAGAGACTCCACATAACTTCTGAGGCAGGTGAAATAATATCATCATACTGGGGCATGAGTGCAGCAGGTAGCCGGAAGTGTCAGCAAACTCTCCTAATGTGCACAGGGATTAACCTACGAAAACAAACTGTAAAGGTTAGACCTCATTTGGAAACCAATTTCACTCTGTGGTTTCTAAGGTGTTATTACTATTGTAACTAAGGGAAAAAGTATTTTAATTTGCTAGTGCTCCTTTAATCCAATAACTGCTCATGAGACACCTTCTAATGTAGACAGAGGTAACAGCCAAGCACTGTATAAAATAAATTACACAATAATAATGCCTGGTTCCTATACTGAGCTTTTCATCGGTAGATCTCAAAGCACTTTACATTGTACAGAAGGAGAAATTGAAGCATAGAGGAGGGAAGGGACTTGCCAAGGTCACCTAGCAGGTGAGAAATACTGTATTTGATGTTGCGCTTAATTTGTATATGTATTATTTGCATGTTGGAAGTAGATCACTCATTCTTACCAATTAAAATTTAGAAATGGGAAAATCTAGAACTCCAATTTTAGAACACAACCTGAACGATAAACCTTCTAGAATATCAAATTTGTACTGAAATAAAAAATATACATGAGATTTGAATAGGAACTTATTTTTTTTCTCTCTATTTCCATTATACCATAAAGTTTGTCCTTCTGGACAAGGAGAAATAGATGCCTTAACTGCAGAATCCACTGAAGTTCAGTAAAAAGGCAGTATTATTTAATGATTAATACAAGGGTCAAGGAGTCAAGACACCTTAGGCCAGATCAATGGGGCTATACCAATTTACCCCAGTGGCGGATATGTCTCAGACTGTCACTCACTCTGTGTGCGACCTTGGGTGGGTCAGTTCACCCCATTGTGCCTTAGATTCTTATTAGTAAAATGGAGCTAATAACACCAAAATTCTCAGATTATTATTACTAGGATTTAGAGGAATCACCCTCATTGTGCAACACAAGCACATAACAAAAACCAGGCTAGTGCTCTGTGTAAGGGCTTGTTCGAACAAGCAGACCACAGCAAGCTGGATTATGAGTCTACCCTGCACTAGTCTTCCATGGTGTAACTGTCCAGGAACACACTGTTGACACACCTTAACAGTCCATTAGAGTGCTTTGATCTAGTCCTCTTTGAAAGGGGACTAGCTCAAAGTGCTCTAATGAACTGTTAACACATCAGTCAGCAGGGTGCACGGTATAGTTAGACACACAGCAGCCTAGGGCAGGGTAGTTGTTCATGTAGAGAAGCCATAGGTGCAAAGTGTTATCACCATTTGACAATATACCTGTAGTACTGTATGTGCACAAACTCAGAAACAACAGATTCTGAGATACAAATTCCTTGGCTTTCAAATAACTGCCTCACAAAGAATATCCATTACAATCTACATATCACACAGACTATGCTGAGAGACTGTGTCACACACTCTCAAAGAAACTGTGAAACCACCTGATCAGCATCCTATACAGCAAACAGGGAAAGATTAAGAATGAGCTCTCAAAACTGGATATTCTCATAAAAAACCAACCTTCCACACAAACTTCCTCATGGATAAACTTTACAAAAACTAGACAAGCCATTTACAACACAAACTTTGCCTCTCTACAAAAGAAAAAGGACACTAAACTATCTAAATTGCTACATGTCACAAGGAGCCACAACAGTAGTTCCCTTAACCCACCCAACAATATTGTTAATCTTTCCAGCTATGCTCTTAGCCCAGCAGAAGAGTCTGTCCTATCTCAGGGCCTCTTCTTTTGTCCCTCCAGACCCACGAACATGATACTGTTCTGCGGTGACCTAGAATCCTACTTTCGACGTCTCCAACTCAAAGAATATTTTCAACGTACCTCTGAACAGCACACTAACCCACAGAATTTCCCCTACCAGCACTACAAAAAAAAGGATTCTGCGTGGACTCCTCCGGACGGTCGAAACAACAGACTGGACTTCTACATAGATTGCTTCCGTCAACGTGCAAAGGCTGAAATTGTGGAAAAGCAACATCACTTGCCCCATAACCTCAGCCATGCTGAACACAACGCCATCTACAGCCTCAGAAACAACTCTGACATCATAATCAAAAAGGCTGACAAAGGAGGTGCTGTCGTCATCATGAATAAATTGGAATATGACCAAGAGGCTGCTAGACAGCTCTCCAACACCACATTCTACAGGCCATTAACCTCTGATCCCACTGAGGATTACCTAAAGAAACTACACCATCTGCTAAAAAAACACCCTGACAAAGCACAGGAACAAATCTGTACAGACACATGCCTAGAACCCCGACCAGGGGTATTCTATTTGCTACCCAAGATCCATAAACCTGGAAATCCTGGATGCCCCATCATCTCAGGCATTGGCACCCTAACATCAGGCTTGTCTGGTTATGTGGACTCTCTTCTCAGGCCCTTCGCTACCAGCACTCCCAGCTATCTTCGAGACACTACTGACTTCCTGAGGAAACTACAATCCATCGGTGATCTTCCAGAAAACACCATCCTGGCCACTATGGACGTAGAAGCCCTCTACACCAATATTCCACACAAAGATGGACTACAAGCCATCAGGAACAGTATCCCCGATAATGTCACAGCTAACCTGGTGGCTGAACTTTGTGACTTTGTCCTCACCCACAACTATTTCACATTTGGGGACAATATATACCTGTAAGTCAGCGGCACTGCTATGGGTACCCGCATGGCCCCACAGTATGCCAACATTTTTATGGCTGACTTAGAACAACGCTTCCTTAGCTCTCGTCCCCTAACGCCCCTACTCTACTTGCGCTACATTGATGACATCTTCATCATCTGGACCCATGGAAAAGAAGCCCTTGAGGAATTCCACCATGATTTCAATAATTTCCATCCCACCATCAGCCTCAGCCTAGATCAATCCACACAAGCAGTCCATTTCCTGGACACTACTGTGCTAATAAGCGATGGTCACATAAATACCATCCTATACCGGAAACCGACTGACCGCTATACTTACCTACATGCCTCCAGCTTCCATCCAGGACACACCACACGATCCATTGTCTACAGCCAAGCTCTAAGATATAACCGCATTTGCTCCAATCCCTCAGACAGAGACAAGCACCTACAAGATCTCTATCATTCTTAAAACTACAATACCCACCTGCTGAAGTGAAAAAACAGATTGACAGAGCCAGACGAGTACCCAGAAGTCACCTCCTACAAGACAGGCCCAACAAAGAAAATAACAGAACACCACTAGCTGTCACCTTCAGCCCCCAACGAAAACCTCTCCAGCGCATCATCAAAGATCTACAACCTATCCTGAAAGATGATCCCTCACTCTCACAGATCTTGGGAGACAGACCTGTCCTCGCTTACAGACAACCCCCCAACCTAAAGCAAATACTCACCAGCAACCACACATCACTGAACAAAAACACTGACCCAGGAACCTATCCTTGTAACAAAGCCCGATGCCAACTCTGTCCACATATCTATTCAAGTGACATCATCATAGGACCTAATCACATCAGCCATACCATCAGGGGCTCATTCACCTGCACATCTACCAATGTGATATATGCCATCATGTGCCAGCAATGCCCCTCTGCCATGTACATTGGCCAAACTGGACAGTCTCTACGCAAAAGAATTAATGGACACAAATCTGACATCAGGAATCATAATACTCAAAAAACAGTGGGAGAACACTTTAACCTGTCTGGTCATTCAATGACAGACCTGCGGATGGCTATCTTACAACAGAAAAACTTCAAAAACAGACTCCAAGGAGAGACTGCTGAGCTGGAATTGATATGCAAACTAGATACAATCAATTTAGGATTAAATAAGGACTGGGAATGGCTGAGCCATTACAAACATTGAATCTATCTCCCCTTGTAAGTATTCTCACACTTCTTATCAAACTGTCTGTACTGGGCTAGCTTGATTATCACTTCAAAAGTTTTTTTTCACTTACTTAATTGGCCTCTCAGAGTTGGTAAGACAACTTCCACCTGTTCATGCTCTCTGTATGTGTATATATATATATATATCCTCAATATATGTTCCATTCTATGCATCCGAAGAAGTGGGCTGTAGCCCACGAAAGCTTATGCTCTAATACATTTGTTAGTCTCTAAAGTGCCACAAGTACTTCTGTTCTTTTTAAAGAATATCTGGTATTTCCTGGGAGGAGATAAGCTGTTTTCTGTTTGCACTGATAGATATTTAGCTACACAAAGGCATCATATTTGCTTTATCTGAGAACCAGTACTTCCCTTTGACATTTTTTAAAATGTAAATGTGGGAACAAAGAAATCCCTACTTGTACTTTTTTTTTTTTGTAAACTGTAGGTAAAAGCATATTGCAGGGTGGTCCCATAAGTAATCATGGCCTCATCCAGTGTTACACTAAGACGCCTTTCCAAACACATCACTTATGATGTCATGCTCTTTCTCTAGTCCCCAAGGTTAATTCGTTAAAAGACAGAAATTTCCTTTCATAATTCATGTTTTTATTAAATCATTTTGTAAAGTAGCATTTAATTTCCCCATCTTTCTAATACTGTAACTTTCAACCTTCTGATTATAGCTGGTGTGCCTTATGTTATCTCAAAACCTATTCTCTCACAGACAATTGGTTGGCTTTCCTCAGTCACTTTTTTATGTATCACTTGTAGGAGTAGGGCAAAATGGCAGATGGTGATGCAACATGCATCTGGGAAAAACATTCTAGAACAGTAGGTAGAACATCACAAAACAGTAGGTTATTTAGTTAGTGATGTCACTGAGACCTGAGTAGAAGATTCTAGAAGAGTATGTTTTCAATTATTTTCACTGAAAGGAAACCTGGGGAAAAGGTTCTAAGACAGCGACAGTAAGAGGCAGTCAGAGAGAGAGGCAGAGTGGTAGTCACTTGAGCAGTGAGAAACTTTTCAGTCTCTTAGAGTATGTCTACACTACATGGCACAGCTTTGGCACTGCAGTTGTTGCACTGCAGTGTAGATACTTCCTATATTGACAGAAGGGGATTTTTCCATTGATGTAGTTAACCCATGTATCTGAGAGGAAGTAGCTAGGTTTACAGAAGAATTGTTCTATGAACTTAATTGTGTCTATGTGAAGGGGGGAGATGGTTAGGTTGTCCTAGCTACATTGCATGGGGCGCAACATTTTTTGCCGCCCTAAGTGATGTAGCTATGTCAACCTAAGCTTAGGTTTAGACCAGACCTTAATGGTGGTCAGACAAGGCTATGCAAGGGAAAGATGCTGCTTCCCTGATTGCTAAGGAAAAGTGGGTTTGCGATACTTTCCACTCCTGCTTCTGCCTCTGACCAAGAATGCTCCATAAGGTCCTATTGGTTTTGTGGCCCAGACAGCCAGGTACGAACCTATTGCTATTCCCTCTAAAACCACAGTGCCTTAGTGAAACAGGATCCAGGAGAAGAGGGGCGAGTGAAAGAAAGAGATGTCATGAGGGTGGTTAAAAAGAATTATTGTAGGGGGCAACTGCTTACTGACATTTTTCCCCTTAAAATCAGTGAGTGTTGGGTAGGTGATCTTGTTTTTAAGACAGGTAAAATTCAAGGCACTGCTTATTTAAGGGCTGGGACTGGCCAGTATGGTTAGCCCACTGTAGCTTGTGTATCAGTCAGGGGCTTATATGATGTTGGAGCATCTCACTGCCAGTCATGGAGTGAGGGAGGTGTAATAGTCTGAATATTTTATTATTAGCAACTGCTTGTTACAGGACAGACATCTAGCTTAGATTCCTCTCCTGTGAAAACTCCCTGATATGAAGTATCCCTACTAGTTATACATACTGTATAACCAGATACCACTTAGGCACAGGGACAAATTCAGATGTGACATCAATGGAGGTGCAAGTTACATATCAATAAAATGTGTGTAAATTTGTCATTGTACTTCCTATGATACACTCCTGTTGGTCGCTGTTTCTGCTACAACCACACACTACTACACCTTCAATGTATCAGTTTTACCAGCATCCCCACTTGAAACTTACACCATTATGAATGCCACCTTGGAATTTAGCCCTTTATTCCTATGATGACATCTCTGCATTTCCAGTTCTCAGAGTTCAAAACCTCGTGTCTCTGGGGTGGTAAATCCCTCTGGGGCAGCAGAAGTGGGGTTGTTGTTCCATCTCCAGCATAACTTGAGGCTGTGCAGGTACTCAGATTCCATGGTGATGGGCAACATTATCGAAAGAAGGAAGTCCCTCTGTCTCTGGAAGGCAGGTGAGCTCTACCCCAATCTCAAGTTTCCATTGTGCCAGTGCACCAAAGTAATTCTTTCCTGCTCCTGCATTTCCTGAAGCATTACCACTCTCTTTATTCCCTCTCGTGCTTTATATTATACTTGAGGGTGTTTCCCTCACTCGGTCCGCTCCCACTACTACCCCAGAGCAGGGACAGCAGCACAAGCATCTCACCATTACCACCTCTCTCTACCCCCTGTTTTTGTTGTTGTTTCCCTTGCTCCAAGAAACAAATTGCCAATTTACAACTTCCCTTTAAGTTCCAGAGATCATCTCACTTTTTCTGGGAGGGGCTGTCACCCTAAAGTAACAATTCTCTTTCTTAAAAATACTCCTTCTGCAATTGTATTTAACACACTTCCCTTCAGTTGAACTTCTAGCTGGACTGTAACAGGGGGACAGAATTCTCTTGTTGCCCCCACACTTTTATCAGGTGTTGGAACCTTGCAGGGAGCTGCTGGTAAATTATTTGCTGGCTCAGTAGTGCTGGAATATAAAGGCAATGGGAGTAACCCTTTGGAAGAAGGTTCGAACTAGACCAGCCCTGAGGCAAAGAACCCTCGGAGCATCCGAGCCTAAGGTTAACATAGCGGTCTTTTGGAACTACCTTTTTGTTAATAAAATTGTATCTCAGAAGGGATAACTATTTGACTCTACAATGACGGTGTAGCTTTTATTTGCAATTGGTTGGGGATCCATCACTTTACAGGGATACCCCACAGCAGTTGAGAACACACTACTGGTTTCGGTCCAACAGTGGTTGTGTGGGGAATTGGAAGTGTGCATTTGAGAGTGGCATGTGCTGTAATTAGACATTATTGGTCTCAGCGGTGTGTGTTCATCAGAAGTTCATCGTGTTTGCCATGGTCTTGACCTGTGATGAACCCTCATGCTTCAAATCTTGCCAAATTAGTGGGAAAAATCAAGATAAATAGACATCTCTAAGGATCATTATTGCACATAAAATGTGCAATACATTTTAAAATCTCTTGAAACAATCTGTTTGGATAATATTGTAATGTATTTATTGGCAATGATGACATTTAAGAGAGGAATTTTCTGTCTCACTTTATGAACAGTCTAAGGCTTGCAGTGCTCCCCATACTGGATAGTAAAACCAGAGCAAGAGCCACATGCTGGATGCAAATCAATTCATAAAATATGAAATTAGTCTCTGAACCCTATTTATAAAATTTATATGCTAGTTCCTACTTAAACGCTAAGTGTATTTGAACAGCTCAGGAGGCGAGAGTTTGGGCTGCACTCATGAAATTCCATCTCCTGCTTATGAGGGAACGGTTCATGGGACAGGTTTAGACCTTTTATCTTTTATTTTAACAGGAGCAAATTGGAAGGTGTCTTACCATACCCATTTGACACAGAAGGTCAGAATGGCAAAAGGCAAGAACAGGGGCATCACCCCCATTTGAGAGCTATAGGATTATTGTCTTTTTACTAATTTCTGTGCGTGTTATCACCATGGCACTTATCGGACTCTCCTTTCAAGTACATAATTAGGATTGCTTTACTGATGGGACATTTGGATCAATAGTTTAGCCAATTTTCTGCTAGTGAAATTAATCACTATGTTCATTGGACAAATGTTTGTTCAGTGGTATAGAAACGTCAGTGTTTCAAGTAGGGAGGTAAAAAAAGAAGCAGTATAAATGGTTCTACACATCAGGCCATATCTGCTGCACTGGCTGTTGGCACCCCTGGCACAGCTTGTGAAGCTTCCAAAGATGGCTTTCCTGCTCCACCCCCATAATTGTCTCTTATTTCTCCAGTCTGCCTTTTCTCTTTAATTATAATTTCTTTTTGTTCTCATCTCCTCTTCTGTTTCCTTCAAAAAAGCAACATCTCTTTCCTTATCATTCTTTCATATTTCTCCCCTGTTCTGTTATCCACCCCTATTTTTTTCTTTTGCCATGCTATGATGTCTCTTCCCTCTCCCACTCTCCTTTTTCTGTCCCACATTCTTCCCCACTATTTTTAGTTTGGTTCCAGGGTGGTTTCCCCCTCTTTTCTTTCCATCTCCCTGGTACTCCACTGTGACAGTTTGCCCCCTTTAGGGTGCCACCTGACCTGCTGAGATACCACTGAGTCTGCCTGCCTGGGCACCCTATTTACCTGTCTTGCTGAGCCAGGCTATTAAGCCTCCTCCAGCACACACACAGGCAGGCCACACCCAACTGCAGAATGACACAGACACTGAGATCAGCTCTGGGAAGGCTCATCTTAAGGGACTTGCCCCAGCACTCGGGGGTCCACCTCCCTTAGAGTGCAGACCCAAACGTATATTATGAAATCTGCCTCCTCCCTCAATGGGGAGGAAGGTATGCACTGCCGCTTTACCCCCTACCCCCAATTATGAATTGCAGAGATAACAGACAGAACAAAGCAGATTACTGAGCAAATAAAATATGCAAACTAAGCTTGTTTCACTAAAGAAATTGTTACAAATAGTAATTTCTCACCCTAGATATTGTTGCAGGCAGATTTCAGAAAGTCTTGAAAGGCAGCTGCACTAGTCTCCAGCTTCAGACCTCAGGTATTATTACTCACAAGCTAGACAGCCTTCCAGCTTGGGCTCAACCTTCTCTGCCAACTTCAGTTCTTGCTTCCAGGTGTTTTTTAGTGTCTCTTTAGGTGGGGAGGCAGAGGAGAACCTTGATGTCACTCCCCTGCCTTATACAGCTCTTGTGTAAGGTGGGAACCCTTTGTCTTCCCGAGGAAAAACACTGGCATTCCAAAAGGAGAGGGGGAGGGGTATCCTGTACCAGGTGACTCGGACCCATGTCTCTGCATGGCTGTGGCAGCCATTGCTCGTAGGCTGTCTCAAGCATCCACAGGAAGACTAAGCTCTTTTACAGTCCATTGTCTTTGCTAATGGGCCATTAGCACTGTCTGGCTTTTTCATTGTTGTATCTGAAGGACTAGTTAGGGGTGACACCCAAAATAGCCCATTTGAAATACAGATACATAGTCAATATTCCTAACTTCAGATACAGAAATGATACAGGCATACAAATTGTATACTCACATTCAGTAAAACTATAACTCTTCCAGTGTTACCTTACATGAGCCATCATAAAGTATATCTCAGTTATGTCATATCCATATCATAAGCATATTTTCATAAAGAATATGGAGTGTAATGTCACATCCACCTCTCTCTCTGCCCAGCTGAAGTCTGAGCCTTTCCTTTGCTTCTCACCATGTTTACCTGTCCTCTCCAAGACACCACTCTCCCTCAGGAAAGCTGCTAGTGTGGTTGTTCGTTTTGAGGGAAAATCTGTGTCCATCCTTTGTTGCCCCCTGGCTCCCCACTCAGCAGAGAGGAAATTGACACAATTTAGGGTATGGGAGACAAGATTTCATTTTTCTCTCCTCCCATGTTGCCAGTTTTCTTCCTCTTGAGGGCTATTACTGCTGCTTTTGAGCATTTATATTTGAGAAGCAGCTATCTTCTTTTTCTGCCCCTCCATTTGTGCACAGTACCTGCCACTTCTACTGCCTCCCTCTTGTGGCTGGAGACTATGCTGGCAGCTTAGCTGAGGAGAGGAATAGCTGGGAAGGAGCCTGAGGTGGCTCTTGCTCTGTTGGCAATTTTCCATGAGGTGCTACCTCCCTCCCCAACTGCCATTCTGAATCAGTTCTGGAGGGCCCAGAAAACAATTAGGCCTGCAATTGCAGGCTTTATGCACCACAGTTACCATCACCATTTTGAAAGAGCAGAGTTGCTGTCTTGCTTGGCATAAGATACCAAAGTACTGTACTGTAGTGTGAACATTTGGCAAAATGAAGTGAAGTTCTAGTCACATTGCACCTTTTTGCCAAAAGAAAATGAGCCTCAATATGGGTCTGTTCTTTGCTTTTTTTTTTTTTTTTTTTTTTTTTTTTTTTGTCTACACTGTAAAAAGAGGCTGCTAATCTTCAGTGCATGTGATAATTTCTATAATGTACATATTTAAATGTGTATATTCCCACACAAGAAGCTGCATTAACTTTGAGTTCAGGTTTCTGGACCAGATATCCCACCAGTGCAACCCCTAAAAAAATGCAGGGAAATAAGCAAGTAAGTGATTCAACTCCCCAACTACACTCCACTTGTCTGTTCTTCTTAACCTCAGCTACCTCCCTTCTCCCACCCATAGCCTACACATCTCCACCCATCTCTGAACACCACATGGACACTCCTGAACTCCTAGTTTAACTAAAGGAAGGAATCCAAAGAAATGTGAGGGAAACACCGTCAATTTTAAATGTTTCCTCTGCAAAGGTCAGTAAAAAATTTAATTGTCCTGTAAGGAAGAGTTACACCAAATTTAGAGACTGTCTATATATACTCACCTAAATTACTACATGAGATTTTCCCTCCCAAAGCAATCATAGCTATTTTAGAAATGCCAATAGTAGAGTCCATCTAATCCATTCGTCCGTGCTACTACACAATTCAGCTCCAAGCAAACTCTCCAAAACAGTTATTACCTCCATTATGTTCAGTGTAATATCTTTCTTCATCTTTCAGATAAAATACCTGCCAGATATACAGGGCCTGATCCAAAGCCCATTGAAATCAATATACTCCCATTGATTTCAATGGGCTTTGGAACAAGCCCATAGAGATATTGAAACTTGTACCTGGAAGGAACCATATGCCTCTCAGGTTCATGCCCTGTTTTTTTGCTAGGACAACTCCTGTCTCAGCAGGTGTATTCAAAATGTTCTGCTACCTAGAATAATGCATTCATTCTGTTCTTTACATTATTTTTTTGCTCATCCACACACAAAAGCCTTTAATTTGTGCCCTATTCCACATTCTAATGGCCATCTAGCCACACTACCCACCTTCCCAATATGTAAAAGCCCAGCCAATCATGTTAAATATATAACCATTTCCTAAGGAGCTAATTGTCATGCTGTCTGATGTGGGTCATGACTGTGCATGCCTACTTCAGGGCAGACTGGTAAAAGCAAGGCAGGCACCCCAAACGGGGGGTATAGTCTATAACAGTGTTTCCCAACGTTGGGACGCCGCTTGTGTAGGGAAAGCCCCTGGCGGGCTGGGCCGGTTTGTTTACCTGCCGCGTCCACAGGTTCAGCCGATCGTGGCTCCCACTGGCTGCGGATCGCTGCTCCAGGCCAATGGGGGCTGCTGGAAGTGGCAGACAGTATGTCCCTCAGCCCATGCCACTGTTAGCAGCTCCCATTGGTGAACCACGGCCCATGGAAGCCACGATTGGCCAAATCTGCGGACGTGGCAGATACACAAACCAGCCCGGCCCGGCCCGGCCCGGCAGGGGCTTTCCCTACACAAGCAGCATCCCAAGTTTGGGAAACACTGGTCTATAATATGGGTTCTCAACCTTTTTCTTTCTGAGGCCCCTCCAACATGCTATAAAGACTCCATGGTGTACCTGTGCCACAACAACTGTTTTTCTGCATATCCAGTAGATTAACAATTTGTATTAAATTGATAGTTATACAGTTAAACAAACACATGTAAAGAAAAGGATGATATAGGTACAAAAATTAAAAAAACTGATTATATTCAAATATTAATATGCCTGAAGCCCCACTGTCAAGTGTTGAAGCCCGAGGGGCCCTCGGCAATTGCCCTGCTTGTTACCCCCTAACACCTGCCATGCTGAAGCCAATAGGTTTCAACATATCATCCAGGAAAATTAACACGATCTCTGGTGTGTGTGTATATACACCTCTACCTCGATATAACACGACCCGATATAACACAAATTCGGATATAACGTGGTAAAGCAGTGCTCCGGGGGTAGCGGGGCTGCACACTCCGGTGGATCAAAGCAAGTTCGATATAATGCAGTTTCACCTATAACGCAGTAAGATTTTTTGGCTCCCGAGGACAGCATTATATTGAGGTAGAGGTGTGTGTGTCCAAATAATGCAAGGTGCTCTCTGGTTTACTTAGGCGGACCCCCGAAACCTGCTAGTAGCTCTCTAATGGGCCATAGACCCCCAGTTGAGAACCGCAGTTCTATAATTAGATGTAGCCAACTCAGAAACAAATATGAACTCCTGGATCATTGTAACAGTCTTTCCATAGAGTCACAGACAGTCCCCTTGGGCTCTCCAGCCTATCTTGCAACCCAGGCAAGCTGGCCTTGGTGATAAATGGTCACTTACACCAAAAAAAATCACAAAATATTCAGGTTGCTCCCAGACCCAAGAGACAAGTCAAGTCAACCCAGATCAATTTTTACCTTACCTCTCACACCAAAGACAATACTGGTAGCCAATCATATAGTAAACTAATTAAGGATTTATTAACTATAAAAAATGAAAGTTATTTGTAGGTTAAAGCAGGCAACGCATATACACAAATAAATTCAGTCTATGGTTCTAAAAAGTGACAGAGATTAGTAATCTGTCAGCTCCGAATGTCTTCTAAGGCTAACCCAGGTTGATCCTGAGGAGTTCTGTCTTCTTGTTTTTTAACTCCAGCCTTTGCAAGGGTTCAAACACAGAGATTCAGTATCTCCTTGTCAGGGATTTTTATCCCCTCTACTCCAGAATCCAAACTGATGGGATGAGTTCATCCATAAATTCCCCCTTCCTTAGGGAGTTATGAATGCAATCAACAGGGCCTCTCTCCTTTGATGGCACACAATACCTTATTTGCTTTTAATGGGCCATCTACAGTGCTTTACCTTAATCAATGCTGCTTTTCCTGTTTGGTGAGTTACACAATTACAGAGGTTTACAATGCAAACACTCAGTATAACTTTAAACTATGGGCTATAGAAATGTAAGTGAGATCAATACATGCAGCATCCTATAAGAATTTTATAGAGTCTAAGCCAGTGGTCCCCAAATTGTGAGGCATGCCAATCCACACAGGGGGCAGGGAGGGAGTGCCACCCAGCCTCACTCTGCCCCCAGCTCCACTCCAGCCCCATCCCCAGTCTCGGCCCCTGGTCACAGCCCTGGATCTCAGGGTGGGGGGGAAGATAGGCTTCATTATTGGTAAAGGGTGCATGACAGAAAGTTTGGGGACCACTGATCTAAGCACAGTCTTATCAACTTAACATCTCATATCTATTTTGCTTATGTTAACACACAAGTGAGCCAGACTGGTTTCCAGCTAGGCATTTGTAAGTGTTCAGTGAGGCCTGAGGCCTAGGGATGAGGTGGCAACTGGTCTGTCAGCATCACAACTGACATAATAGAACAGTATTATAAGAGGAAATCACCTAAAGGGTGGGGTGGGGGGGGAAATCTGTAGCATTTCAACTGTTTCAAAGTTATTTTACATTAATAAAAATATTCCAAAGACTCTAAGAATGAACCAGTATACAAGAAATGGACAGCAGTGAGGCTGTAATTTTACCTTCATTTAAGAGGACAGGGAATAATTCATGAACTGATTTTTTGGCATTACTCAAAGGATGAGAAGTTAAACACGTGCATATGTTTTTGCAGGATCAAGGCTATAAGGTCCAGTATGTGACTTATTAAGGCTAGAAATGGGAACTGCAGACCATTCAAAAAGAGAGATGCTGAGCTTTCCAATGGGCCACAGTAGTTGCATCTAGTCCTATAAGTTCCTGAGCTATTGGACCTTAACATCACAGAGAAAGTATAGAAAAGCTATCTGAGGTCATTTTTAGAGGTTGCTAAAATGTATTAGTAATGATTTTCCTCTCCTTCTGAGTCCTCTGCAATTGGACTCATGTTACCCAGCATGTGCAAAATCCTATCTAATTTTCATCTGTTAGGAGTGCAGGTTTTTTACAGTGACATGCCAATTAGAAGCCTATATAATTTTTCTCATTAACAACCCTAACCAGCCAGAAACACATTTCTGCACATTTTCACTAATCATGTCCAAGACCTCATGTCTTGTATGGCACATTAGACCTAAATTGGGGAGCAGGAACCCCAGAATTATGTGGCACAACCTCCCCAAGCTCCCTGCTCCTTACTTTCTGCCCCCTCCCAGTCCCGCCCAATCAGTGCAGTATTATTTGTGTTGTTTATTTTGATTTTGCACTGGCCCCAGAGCGTAAATGGTCAATGTGCTGAAGGGTTTTGTATTGAGAGTAACTGCATTGCAGAGGAAAGCCTGTGTCAGAGAGTTTGGACAGCTGATTTGGAGGCATGTGGTGGTTTGACACCCAGAAAGGCAATTTGGCATTTAGGACTAAATCCTCAGCTGGTATAGACAACTGTATCACTATTGACTTCACTGCTGCTGATCTCCATCAACTGAGGATTTGGCCCTTGTGATCTAGGGGATAGTTGAGGCTTTTGGTAGTGAGAAGGGAATTCATCTTCTCTTTCCCTTCATCCCCCTGCCACATTCACAGCACCAAGCTGCCCTGCCACCCTAATGTCTGGCATTTCATCTGGCAATAAGCCCATATGACAGAGTCTGCTCACTGCTAGTGTACCTCCTCCTGGTCACTCTGGGGATTAGCTGATTCCAGGTCAGACACCTCCTTTCTGCCTCTCACCCTGCCTTCTGTTCCTGGCTTTCAGAGGAGCTAGAGGCTCTGTGTTTGTGCTTTAGCCCATTGGCCAAGTCATATGTGTCATCCTCTTTTGGGGTATCAAAGTCTCTTCTTACAAACAGGCCCAGACAGGCTTCTCCTTCACTGGCCAGCTAGTGCCACTTCCCCAGCAGCTGGTAGGGGAACCTGGGCCCACCTGCTACCCCAGGCTCCAGCTCAGGGACCCTCTACACCAGTGGCTCTCAACCTTTCCAGACTACTGTACCCCTTTCAGGAGTCTGTTTTGTCTTGTGTATCCCAAGTTTCACCTCACTTAAAAACTACTTGCTTACAAAAAGCCACATAAAAATACAAAAGTGTCATAGCACACTATTATTGAAAAATTGCTCACTTTCTCGTTTTTACCATACAACTATAAAATACATCAACTGGGATATAAATATTTTACTTACACTTCAGTGTATAGTAGATAGAGCAATATAAACAAGTCATTGTCTGTGTGAAATTTTAGTTTGTACTGACTTCGCTAGTGCTTTTTATGTAGCCTGTTGTAAAACTAGTCAAATATCTAGATGAGCTGATGTACCTCTTGGTAGACCTCTGTGTACCCCCAGGGGTATATGTACCCCTGGTTGAGAACCACTGATCTAATCAGCAGCCAAGGTCTTTTCCATTCTGGACCTTATTTTCCCTGATCCTTTCCTAACCTTCTGGCTCCCCAACGTTCTCTGGGTTTGCTAGTCCCAAAAGTCCCCCCCCCCCCCGGGAGTAATTGTAGGCAACTTTACCTCCGTAGCCCTCAAACACACCTCCCATATCCCAGAGAGTGATGACAGACTACTGCCCTGCAGCCCCATCTCTGCTGCCAACTTTCTGTCTTTATAAACCCAACCCAGCTAGTTCCTCCTCAGCTGGGCTCCTACATTATTCAGTCAGGGGATTATGTAACCTCCCTGATTCCCCTTAGTTGTGGCCTGGCTGGTTAATTGGCCACCTTCTTAGCCTACATTAACCCCTTCAGGGTAAGTGTGGGGTGAACACCCCATCACACCATAACTTATTGTTTCTGCTAAAATGATCAGCAGTAAAATAATTAAAAAAACTAACATTTAAATTGTCATCAGAATTCAAAGTTAGCAGCCCTCTCAGGGGAATGAGGTGATTCACATTGCTGTGAGATTCTCTCAGTGTGCCTGCAGACTCAGGCAGATACCCCTACATCATTTTACATTCTGTTCATATTCTGAAGGTTTTATTCCCAACCAAGAGAGTGACTGTTTTAAATTAAAACATATTCTGTAGCACAATTAGATGGTAGTTTTAAAATAACCTTCAACCGTGTGTCAGCTAACACAGCTGCATAATCCCATTATCCACAGAGTGCTGACCTATGCAGGATAATGTAGAGGCTACCAGTGCAGGAAGTAATGCTTTCATATCAGAGAAGATGTACTTCTTGAAGTCTAGTTGTGGAGCAGTAGAACTAACCTGTGGGCAGTTTGAGCCCACTGTCATGGTCACTGCTTTTAAAGGATGACATTGCTTTGACATATCTGTTAGGGTTAAGGGATTGCTCTCAGTTGTATCATACTGTGACTTTACTCCACTGTGTACCCACAATGCCCCCCACATACATTTGCTTAGTGTCAATCTCCCTAGCCAATCCAGACCTCTGACAACTCCCTGCTTCAGGATATGTTCCTCTTTTGAGACTGCACAATTCATGAGATGCTCCTGAGTATTGTGCCACTACATCTGGGATTTGCATCAAAGGAAACCTGAATGTGGATAGAATGTAATCCCTTTCTCTTCCCAAAGGCCATCTCCTTCCCTGATGGATGCTTATTGCCAGATGCCTCTCAAGGGGTGCTGACAAAAACACATGGTTTCTTGTTTGTTTCTTTTCCCAGATCTCCTTGTAACTTCTCCAGGTATTAATGATAGTTATGTATGTCCCGCCTGTACCTTTGCTAGACTTGCTTCTCTGGCAACAGAAACTTGGTACAATGTCCTCTGTAAACCCAGTTATCTGAATATAATCGTGCTCTGGGGCTTCCTGGGAACAGCAGACCTCTTCTTCCTCCCTGTGCCAGTTTTTTCTGAGCCTGAGCCTGTTCCTAGTGTTAGGAAGATGAACACTGCGGAGATTGTACCAAGTAGATACAAAGTGCTGTCAGTGCAATATCTATTTGTCACTGGCTGCAGTTTATACAATGGCTGGTCTAATCAAACTGTGTGTAATGAATGGGGAGGTGGTGTGCAATGCTCACCTGTTGGAGGCACTAATAGGTGGATTTTATGGCATACAATGTGGTATGCATGTACCACTTGCATCTGGTTGTGTCCTTGTGGAAATCCTATGGCAGGGGCATTCTCTAGTCTATACCCACCCCCATCATCAATGCTTCTGGAAGGAGCAACTTTTGATAAGCACAGCTAATTTGTGCCCTGTCATAGGGTCCACTACTAGGGATGCCTCATGGCCATGTCTGGGGGTTAGCACCACTCAGGTCTGACCTGACCTGCTGCCGCTCTCTGTCTCTGCAACTCTGGGTGCTCCTTCTTCATGATTTGCCCTCTGGCTAGGTCACTATATGTGTTTCCTCCTTCTGAGGTATCAAAGTCCTTCTGCACTGACAGTCTTCTCATGCGGTGTGCCCTGATGGTGCCACTTTCTCAGTGTCTGGTAGGGGAACCGGGGCCTGGCCACTATTCCAGGTTCCAGTCCAGGGACCCTGTACCTGGCAACTGTGCTTTTCCTGAGCCGTGTTGCTCCTTCCCTCAACTCCTTCCTACAGCTTCTGTTTCCCCTCACCTTCTATGGGCATACCAGCTCAAATTCCTCCTCCCAGGGAGTGACTGCAGACTACTTCCCTGCAGCCTCTTTCCTGTTGCCAGCTCCCTGGCTTTATTAACCTGGCCTTGCTCCTCCCCGCAGCTGGACTTCATCAGGAAATTAGGCCTTAGCATGCCCTGGCTTTCCTCCAGGTGCATCCTATAGGTTAATTGGCCTAATTTACCCCTTCAAGCCTTGTGTGGGGTGGACACCCCATCACAGACCCCAGTTTGTACTGTCTTTTGAAAATATTCAGTGGGTGCAAATTCCAGTTGTGCCTGCTGTTTTAGGGACGAACCCTCAATTTAGTGGTGGAAACCCTTTGAAAATGTAGCCCATAAAGAAAATACACACATGCTTAGTACTATAACAATCTTGGAGGAAATTTTCAAAGGCATAAAGGACAGCAAGACACCCATCTCCCTGTGACACAGGCAAACCAGTTTAGATTAAAAGCAATATGTAGTTCACCTGTCTGTGAACCTCACAGGAATGTCAAGAGTCATTGTAATGTGCCAACCAACCCACTTGTAAAATGTAACCGAATTGTTAAGTTTGGCTATATCCTAGTTGCTTATTTGCTATTATGCATGCCCTAGATCCTATAACCCTATATCAAAAGAAATACTAATAATGTTATTGTATCCACTTGTCTATGAACCTGTTGGTTTTTAATGTTATTGTATCCACTTGTTAGAATAGAACAAAGGAAAATGTTGTCACATTGCGTTTACATGGACATGCCCCACTAATTACATTTACACTAAGTTTACCTGTGATTGCTGTCTGTATACTTAATTAACCCTGGAACAATAATGTGTGTTACTGTTTAGTTTTGAATTCATTTGATGTGTAAAACTGCATGAAAGCCAATGCTTTTGGCTATCATATTGTTCCGGTTTGCCTGCACCCATTTGTCCAAAGTTGCTCAGCAAGGAGGAATATTGACTTCAAAGTGTGGGGCATTGTGCGCCTAACAAAAGGAAATCTCTGGACACATGCTGTGCTAAAAACACTTGGCAGGGTGTTTTCAATTAAAATTACTGGACCTTGGGAACGATCCTGCCATCTCTGATTTTTTTGGATGCTATCAGGGGGTTTTCTAGATACAAGACAGAATTTCCCAAATCCATTATGAAAAGACTGTAAGAGACTGACAGATTATTACATCTCTGCTACCATCTTGGACTACATACTCTGATCCAGCTGTAATGTATTTTATCTGCTTTAACCTTTGCTATAACTCTCACTATTTGTTCCTAATTAATAAATCTTTAGCTTTAGTTTACAAAAGGATTGGCTACAGCTTTATCTTTGAGATCTGGAGCATATTTTGACCTGGGGATAAGTGATTGGCCCTTTAGGGCAGGAAGTAACCTAATGTGTGCTGAATTTGGTTACTTTCATTATAAAATCTAGTCTGTCTGGTAAAATAGGGGCTGAAGTGCCTAAAGGGGTCTGTCTGTGGCTCCATGGTAAAACTAATATAGTAATCCAGGAGTACACTTTTGTTACTGGTTTGGTAAAATCCAATGATAGAATATACTACCTGTCTGGGGTGTCTGCCCCGATTTCTGACAGTCTGACCTGAGTTTGGCACTCTTAGCTGTGAGACACTCCTGGCACCTTGATGCTCCAATTTAAAATCAATGGGAGGTAGAAGCTCATCTCCCTTTTGTGCCTTTGACAATCTTCCCAGACTTCTAGAACTAAAAACTTGTTAAGTATATATATATATATCCTCCATTATCTCTCTGTATTATACAATAGATGTGATTACACCATGTACTATTTTTCTTAATGAAGGCACCTACATAGCTCCACATTCTTGAAATGTGGCCTAAATGCCTAAGGCCTAAAAACAGTCCAGCTGTTAAGAGACCAAAATGTCAAAGCAACCACTAGCTGGATTCACAGGTATCTACACAAGCAAACACTTAACCTACTTTCTCTTACTCTTAACTCTACCTTCCTGTTGAATAAAGAAGGACTAATCTCTGATGAGTTCTCTATTTTCATACATTAAAATGTATATTTTCTTAGTATTTTTTGCTCTTTCTTGTAGGGTAACAAGTTTAACTATATCTGCCGTGGGTTTTTTAACGGAGCTCTTTCCTCCCTAGTCAGAAAACCTTTGATCCTAGCTGTTCTCTCAAATTGCTCCCTTAGGGATATTTGGGGAAAAAAGCCTGGTTGAAGATCTCTGAGAAATGTCTCGTATAGTGTCTGTCACAGACCAACTTTGCTATGACAATAGTGTTGGGAAGAAGACACTGCTCTCAAGAAGGCAGGTAATTTTCACCATGAGTCAAAGGGGACAAATCTATATATCTTCTGTGGAAATGTCTGGTGCCAATGTTCATCCCAAACAGTAACAGGTTTTAAAAACAACAACATTGGCATCATGCCTAGCATTTAAATCTCTCAAGCCATTCCTTTTAATTGGAGTTGTGGTATCCACCTCTTTCCTGCTAATACTCAAGCAGAGCACTTGGAACTATTGTAAACACAGGCTAAGGGCTATCCTGCAGTCAATACTAACATCAGCTTCAAATCAATCACTAAAATCTTGTGTGTTGGCTGGAGAAATAATCTTTGAAGCCATCCTCCCTGTCTTGAGACCAAATTCTTCAGTCTTTAATTGAGTAACACATCCATTGACTTTAATGGGAGGTTTTCCTCAGTTAAGGGCTGTCAGATTTGGTTTTGATCTTTTCTTTAACTATCAGAGGAACGCTCCAAGTTTTTTGCTCCACAGCAGTGAATACATTACATCATAGTAAAAACGCTTAAAATGCTGTGTTCATTGTACACCCTGATAGTGACGTCAAGGCTGCAAGCATACAGCCAGTACTAGTGACAACATCTGTATTGCTGCCAAAAGTCAGGACACACGAGGAAAGGCCTTTATAATGTCGTCCTCTGTATATGTTTTCTCTTTGAAGGAAATTCCACATATTTAGCCAGCTTCATCAGCTTGGGCTTTAGTATTTCTGGCAGCTTTATTTATCTAAATGATCGAGGAAAAAGCCCATAGTGTCAAGAAGCAGCTTGACTCTCAGAGTGTTTGAGAAGTATTAAAGTGCGACTGTGAAGAAGTGTTTGGTATTGACAGATCCATTGGCATAATATTGCCATTGCCTTGTTGCTTGACCTTAGCATCAACTTCCCTGCAAATGCTAATGAGGGTGAAGAGGATTATCCTTTGGCACTGACAGTCTCACTGCTGAGATGAGGTGATCTTTCCTAGTCTTCTGCCAGCAGAGTGAGTCCAGCTCATAGTCACACCTTCTCAAATGGCAGCAAGAACACGGGAAGCAGCTTCGGCATTGACCGGCACAGATGCAAAAATAGTTGGGTTCAACTTAGTGTCGCACCTCAGCCCTAGCAAAGGGACATTTGGTAAATGAAGAAATAAGTCTAAGTCTACACTTGGAGTTGGGGGTGCGATTCCCAGCTCAAGTGAACATATTCATACTAGCTGCCATCAAGCTAGTACACTAAAAAATGTGTTGGCACTGGCAGCTGAGAGCAGCAGCACAGGCTAGCTGCCCCAAGTATGTAGCTATGAGGTCAGGGCAAGTTTATACTCAGAACGGCTATTCTGTGTTGGTTCTCGCCACTGCCCCTGCTATTGTGGCTACACTGAGGGTTAAAAAAGGAAGGGGACATATTCAATAGCTCTCACTGAAAAAAATAAGAAAATACTAGCTGCTTTGGTCCAAGATATTGCTGGTTTGAACAAAATCATTTATGCGTCCCTGTAAGTGTCAATTCAAGAAGAATTACTCCATTCAAATGATTTTTTAAGAATTGCTTTTAGTATGTCAAATATCTCTCTAGATTTCTTGCTATGCAATTGCTGAGACAGCATCCTTGATTCTGTACTTTGGAACTCTACCTTGAAGTTAATATGCAGTGCTAGACTTGTCTTGGAAAGTCCTAATGTCTTTAACTTTAAAGCAGATGACCTCGTGGCAAAATTTGAAGAGACAAGATATCTCCTGGATGTCTAAATCTCATTGTCCTGCTGTCCCCAATATGGAAAGTGTCTATGCTAGTAGCAGACTAGAAACCTTTATTTACTGTTAATACAGAGACAGTTCTTATGCACTATTTCCTTTTCCTGTGTATACTTTGGTTCCTTCTCCAAAGGCTCAGTTTTGTATTAACCTCTTCCCAGACTTCTGCCATGAAAGGGGGTGTTCTTTTTTTTTTCAAATAGCAACAGTACAGTCAACTCCTTTGCTCACATCTAATGAAGGATGAGGGTCCATTTCTGCTACCTTTAAAGGATATAGATTTCCCTTTTTTCCTGCATTTAGAAGGTTCAGTTAATATCTTTTGGATAATCCTTTTTCTATGGTAGATGTTCGTGTTGGAATATTTTTTGCCTTAACAGGACCAATTCTAGGCTTTGGATTTAGGAGACACAACTTTCACATCAGAATTGCTCTCTCTCATGTGCGCACATGCGCACGTATACACACACACACAGAAATATCTTCCACTCTGTTAGCATCACAACCAATATTTACCAATTGCCTGGAAGAGATAACAGTTCATCTTCATGATCTAGGTTTCCAAAACTAGTCCAGGGAAGATGTAATAAAAACTGCTGCTGGCTTTCACCTCACTTTTTAAATGTTTTCTTATCAATTGAGAAGTATCTACTCTTTCCTGTTGAAACTGAACTTCATGGGATCTGTTTTGGAAGCACCCGAACAAAGGGATTCTTTGCAGGGGACAACTTAAGTAAAATGCAGATTCTTTGCCATGCTTGCCATGGGAAGTGGAAGGTAAGGATACTGAAATGGAATCAGAGACAGTTGATACATTTTATACTATAGAAGGGTACAAAGTGAATCCTTGCCAATGACAAATGCCATCATGCAATGCAAAGTTCAAAATGATCCACTGCTATTAAAGGATGTGACATTACCAGGAATAGATGAACTTATGCACACAAACAGCTCTTTCAGCTTTCTTGGCTCCAAAAGAATAGTTGTGTGTATATTAAGGTTGCTGAATATGTGGCAACAGAGATATTTCTATGAAGTTCAGGTTACACGCACTCCAAGAGTTACATGAAGGCCATTTGGGAAGTGTAAAAATGGAAGTCCTTGTCAGAAGTTGTGCATGGTGAATAGGGATTGTACATAAATGGAGGGAATGGCAAAATACTGTCAGCAAACACAACACATCTAAACATGCCCCTTTTCATCCTTGGGAGCGGCCCCACTGTAATGAATCCACATGAGAACATAGTCTTATATATACTAGATTTCATGGCAGGATGTATGGTGTCTCTCATCCATCTGTTTTCAATGACAAAGACTTCCCCATTTTTGTCTGCATTCTCACTTTAGCCCTGCACAAACTTATGTTTGCTTCACTATAGGCAGTGAAATTGTTCTTCTATGATCTTATACAATACATGTTCAAGGGATTCCAGTAGTGCTCCTGTCATCTTATCTGTCTATGAACTCAGATACAGATAGAGAGTACATATGGCACACTTCAAACACACACATTGTGGAGACTATAACTGCATTGGTTAGGTAGAAATGGAGCTGATAGATGCAAGACTGGCTGTGACCGATCTTGTTTGGGTGGTGCAGAACTTGACAGTTTAACATTGTTTGCTTACTCATCAGAGGGGCTTTTTCTAGTATCCTGTTTGAAAAGGACATTTGGCTCTGGCACTTACTCATTTGTCATAGGTATTCTCTGAGCTTATATACCTGGCAGTTATTTCTACTCCCTGGCGGACACGCTCAGTCAGTGATTCAATGAGCCTTCTTTCTCTTGAAGACACAACTCTTTAGCTACAGTAGAGCCAGTACTCCTCTAATTAGCATCCTGGTTTTGGGATCTGTATTGGTAACATTTTCTGAAGGTAATGAAAGTACTCTGAGAACAATTAAATCTTCTATGCATAAAACAGACTATTTTAATGGAAACAAAATGTCCTGTTTTGAGTAGGAATAAGGACCTCAATTCTTGTCTTAGTTGTGGAGGTTGTCCTTAACTAAATCAAATGTTATTTTTAAAACTAAAACTAAGAATTAAACATAGATACACTCTCTGCTTTGTAATATTTCTAGAAAGAGAAGCAGATATTAAATACACAGCAATACAATTCAGTGTTTTCTCAGTTTTTGTCTACACTGCAGAACAATAAATGAAGCATCCAAACAGAGGGGAGGTAACAAGGAAACAGAGGACTAAAGTCTGTCCACCATTTGTGGGGGGTGAGGTGAAGAAATCAGGGGGAGCAAGTTATATCTGATAGAAAAGAAAACATATTCAAGTACAATTCTTTGCTGGAACACAGATTAAGATATAGAAAGTGAGGGCCTGGTCCAAACCCCATTGAAGTCAATAAGAATCATGCCACTGACTTTAAAGGGAGTTGGGTCAGGCCCTAAAGGCATAAAAGTCAATTTAATCTCCCCTACATAGTTCCATTTCAGAGTCTGCATATTGTTTCCTGTCTTCATGTTTTTCAGAAGTTTCTGTACAGAGAACATATATACCAAAATGGAAAAGTCTTACTGCTGTGCATTACCCAGAACTTCACTGCAAATAGGATAGAAGTGAAGACCCTTCATCAATAAAATCTTTAACTGCATTCAGCATTTGAAACTTTCTTTATTAAGGGCCCAATCCTGCACCATTTGGGCCAAAGGGAGCTCTGCCATTGACTTCAGTAGGTCCAGGATCAAGCCTTTGCTGAGTTTCAGGAATCGTATTAGGAAAAACTAGTAAAATATTGTCTTCTGTTTTAATTCCTTTTCTTGTACAGAAGAACAGGAGTACTTGTGGCACCTTAGAGATTTTCTTGTACAGGAGTCTCTCCCTGACTCAAGTATCTATAAGGGTCCCATTAAAGGGGCACTATCAACCTGAAATCTGATGAATTTCAAGAAATTAGTTTAAAATAGTATCAGATACTACCACTGACCTTCAGCGCTCCTGTCAATTTTTGTGGTTTTACAATTGCATTGTTCTAGTTTAAAAAATGTTGTTCTCTCTCCTATTGCTGTGTAAATAACCTACACACACAGGGGGAAATTAGGAAGTGACTCTATTTGGTAGAACCATTTTATATTAACAGTGCTGTTAAATGCACAAAGTAAACAAATTGAGAAAAATATTTGTCTTGCTAATCTTTCAGCAATAGCGAAATGGTGTCCTTTCAAAATACCAGTGGTAACAAATTTACCTTTGTATTAGGGCTGTCGATTACAAATTATTATGACTGTCAATTGATGGCAGTTAATGCCTGAGATTAATTGTAGGGCTGTCGATTAATCACAGTTAACTCACGCAATTAACTCAAAAAATTAATCGTGATAAAAAAAATTAATCGTGATTAATCGCACTGTTAAACAATAGAATACCAATTGAAATTTATTAAATATTTTTGATATTTTTCTACATTTTCAAATATATTGATTTCTAGTACAATACAGAATACAAAGTGCACAGTTCTCACTTTATATTATTTTTTATTACAAATATTTTCACTGTAAACATGATAAACAAAAGAAATGGTATTTTTCAATTCACCTCATACAAGTACTGTAGTTCAATCTCTTTATTGTGAAAGTGTAACTTAGGCTAGGTCTACACTACCCGCCTGAATCGGCGGGTAGAAATCGACTTCTCGGGGATCGATTTATCGCGTCCCGTCGGGACGCGACAATCGATCCCCGAATCGACGCTCTTACTCCACCTGCGGAGGTGGGAGTAAGCGCCGTCGACAGGAAGCCGCAGAGGTCGATTTTGCCACCGTCCTCACAGCGGGGTAAGTCGGCTGCGATACGTCGAATTCAGCTACGCTATTCACGTAGCTGAATTTGCGTATCTTAAATCGACTCCCCCCTGTAGTGTAGATGTAGCCTTACAAATGTAGATTTTTTTTGTTACATAACTGCACTCAAAAACAAAACAATGTAAAACTCTAGAGCCTACAAGCCCACTCAGTCCTACTTCTTGTTCAGCCAATCACTAAGACAAACAAGTTTGTTTACATTTATGGGAGACACCGCTGCCTGCTTCTTATTTACAATGTCACCGGAAAGTGAGAACTGGCATTTGCATGGCACATTTGTAGCAGGTGTTGCAAGGTATTTACGTGCCAGATATGCTAAACACTCTTATGCTCCTTCGTGCTTCGGCCACCATTCCAGAGGACATGCTTCCATGCTGATGATGCTTGTTAAAAAAATAGTGTGTTAATTAAATTTGTGACTGAACTCCTTGGGGGAGAATTGTATGTCTCATGTTCTGTTTTACCTGCAATCTGCATATATTTCAGGTTATAGCAGTCTCAGATGATGACTCAGCACGTTTGTTTTAAGAACATTCACAGCAGATTTGACAAAACACAAGGTACCAATGTGAGATTTCTAAAAATAGATACAGCACTCAACCCAAGGTTTAAGAATCTGAAGTGCCTTCCAAAATCTGATCGGGACGGAGCGTGGAACATGCTTTCAGAAGTCTTAAAAGAGCAACACTCCGATGCAGAAACTACAGAACCCAAACCATCAAAAAAAGAAAAGAAAATCAACCTTCTGCTGGGCATCTGACTCAGATGATGAAAATGAACATACGTCAGTCCACTCTACTTTGGATCAGAGGGGTAGCCGTGTTAGTCTGAATCTGTAAAAAGCAACAGTGGCACCTTTAAGACTAACAGAAGTATTGGGAGCATAAGCTTTCGTGGGTAAGAACCTCACTTCTTCAGATGCAAGATAATGATCTACTTTGGATCGTTATCGAGCAAAACCCGTCATCAGCATGGATACATGTCCTCTGGAATGGTGGTTGAAGCATGAAGGGACTTATGAATCTTTAGTGCATTTGGCACGTAAATATATTGTGACGCCAGCTACAACAGTGCCATGCAAACACCTGTTCTCACTTTCAGGCGACATTGTAAACAAGAAGCGGGCAGCATTATCTCCTGCAAATGGAAACAAACTTGTAATAAAAAATAAATATAAAGTGAGCACTGTACCTTTGTATTTTGTGTTGTAATTGAAATCAATATATTTGAAAATGTAAAAAACATCCAAAAATATTTAAATAAATGGTATTCTATTATTGTTTAAGAGCACGATTAATTGCGCGATTAATCGCGATTAATGTTTTTAATCGCTTGACAGCCCTACTTTGTATGTAATCAGCAATACTACTGGATTCTGAAAAAAATTAAAGATATTGTAGAAAACTAAATTCATCATTTGCTGCATCTGCATAGCCATTGTCTAACTACTTTCCCTTTGGGATTCTCAGATTTTAAATTCTTGAGTTACACACACCAGTTGGTCCACCGGCCTTGTTTTGCCAGTCATCTTAATTTCCTCAGTCTCCATCCCCATCTTGCCTCTTGTTTTTTTCCACATACTGGTGAGGAATCTCCAGACTTTTCAATTTAATGCCCACCGTGGAGAGCTTAAGCAACAGTGCTTCCAATTTATGATCCAGAAGTGGGAAATTGCTTCCCAGAGTGGATTACATCTTTTCTGTTTTCTGTTTGAAAGCTTCCAGCTGTTCTCTAATGGAGAGCTCTCCTGCCGCAAAAGGTAAGGGAGGGGCAGCACATCCTGCAGTAGCTATAACTGTGTCCAATGCATTGGCAGAGTGGGAACCAGAATCCCAATTTGTAGTAATTATTTTTAGCTGTGTGTTTGGTGTCCACCTCTCCTGCTCCCCCTCTGCCCCCCCCCCCAAATCTGGCCAGGCCCTGCTAAATCAGATTTGAATCTCTCTTCTGTCGGTTCATCTGAGAATACCCTGAGCATTAGATAAAATATGTGAGCATGTAGAGGGCTATACTATCAACCCCTGGTCTAAGAGTAGCTCATGAATTGTCTTGGTTTGCTCGTGAAACTTATATGTCTTGAACGTAATGTGACAGTGCTTGTTTCACTGTGTGTTTGAAGCACCAGTTAAATAAACATAATTATAGGCTGGGCTGATCACACTGTATCCCTGTCTCATGCAGTGCAAAAGATGGACCTGCTCTAGGAATGAATCAGGGTTGCATAATGAAAGAGACTATTGTCTGTAGGGTCCTCTGCCTGATTAGTTGCAGAAGTAGGAAGGTGTGTACTATTTTCAGGACTCGAACAGGCAGGTCTAGGTCTGACCAAAACTAACTGCCCTCCCCTTCAACTAAGGGGAGGAACCACTAAGTCCAGGATCCAGTTGATTATGGAGGACACGGAGCAGAGAACCCCCAGCAGCACCCACTGCTCCTCAAAGGAGTCCCAGAAGTCAGTGATCACTGACCAGAGGAACTCTGCCTGAAGACATGAGCAGACAAGGAACCAGAACTAGGCCTGGCAGTTGCAGAGGATCCATACCCCCGTTCCAGCTTCCTCCTCCTGGAGTGATGGGTGGCCATCTTGGCCAGCGCCAGGAGGAGGCTGATGAGGAGGTATTGCAACTTTCTGGGGCCACAGATGGGGTGTGCAAGGATCAGGAGGTGCCAGGAAATGTGAAGTCAGAACCTCCATACGTGATTCTGGAGGAGCCAGAAGAGGGGCTGCAACCTGACACACTCTACGTAGATGTGTGACAGGGTCTCCCTGTTGCCACAGACGGGACAGGTGCTGTGGGAGTTCTCACGACTCTGTGCTTATAGCTTCATGAAGGAGCCACAACTAATATCCCCAGAGGGCAATGGGCTGAGAGCTGAGTACAGACTGGCCCACTGGGATTCCTGACCCTCCTTATGTGGTAGCAGATCCCACCACTGGGTGTCGTGCTGGGACACAACTGTGAGGAAGTGGATGGTGTGAAGCACAAGCGCATACAGATGTTCTCTGGGTGTGGTTTGAAGGCAGACTGGCTGAAAGTTATGCAGCCGGCTCAGGTTGCATGTTAGGGGCAGCCAGGGAGGCTTGCAAGGCCGGGGGCCTATGATGAGTTCCAGAGGACTGGGGTGAGGGATGGTCAGGAAGTGCTCTCCCACAGGACCCACTTGAAGAAAGTGAAAGAAGCAGTAGGCAAGGCTGCTGTCACCTCCTGGAGCACACAACGGGTAGAAAAGTGTATACCTATTGTGGGTACCGGAGACTGTGGGCTTAAGCCCACCAATAGCTGAAGGCCCTCCCCCTTAGCTGGGGGAAGGGGCCAGTGCACCCAAGTCACAACTGAATGTTGGGGACAACAAATAAAAAAAAAAGGGACAAGAGTGAAAGTCATAAGGTAAAAATCAGGGAACTGGAAGGAGAAACTGAGCGGAGAACCCCTGACAGTACCCACTGCTCCTCAAAGGCATTCAAGGAGGTAGTGCACAAAGGAACTCTGCTCAGAGGCATGATCAAACAAGGGATCAGAAGTAGGCCCCACAGTCGCAGAGCAACCCCCTCCCCTGTCCAGCTTCGTCTTCCTGGTATGATGGTTGGCCATCTTGGCCAGCACCAGGAGGGTGATGAAAAGGTCTCATAAATTAATGGGGCTGCAGATAGGGTGTGTGAAAATCATGAGGTGCAGGGAGAAGTGCAACCAGAACCTCTTACTGAGGTTTTGGAGGAGCCGGAAGAGGGGCTGCAACGTGGCGCAATCTACATAGATGTGCACCAGGGTCTCCCTCTCACCACAGAAAAGATTGGTGTTGGTGAGTTCATGAACCACACTAGGTACAGGCCCATGCTCATGGATGAACTGCCAGCTGATATCCCCTGCGGATCATGGGACCAGAATGGAGTACAGGCTGGCTAACCAAGGTTCCTCGCCCTCCTTAGATGGCAACAGGTCCTGCCACTTGCTGTTAGGGTGGGACACGAGGAGGAAGTGGACAATATGAAGCATGAGCACATACAGATGTTCTCTGGACCCGGTTCAGAGGCAAATAGGCTGGATATTGTGCAGCTGGCTCAGGTGGCATGTCAGGGCAGCCTGGGAGGCTCGCTGGGTAGGAGTCCGATGACATGTTCCAGAGGCCCCAGTTGAGGGGTAGGCAGGGAGCACCCTCACACAGGTCCCTCTTGAGGAAAGTGAGAGAAGCAGGAGGCAAGTCTGCTGTCACCTCTAGGAGCACATGACAGGGGTAGGAAGGTTTGTAGTGAATAAGGCAAGGGATTGTGGGAAGAGAGACGATGGTCTCATGGTTAAGGCAGTTAAAAGCAGACCTGAAGAATTGGATTATATCCCTGTCTCTGACACAGATTTCCTATGGATTGCTGGGCAAGTCACTTAAACCAAACTTTTCAGAGCTGGTCACTAAGGATATGTGTACACTGCAATTAAACACCCACAGCTGGCCCACATCAGCTGATTTGGACTCATGGGGCTCATGCTACATGTCTGTATAATTGTGGTGTAGATTTTCCAGCTCAGGCTGGAGCCTGGGCTCTGGGACCCCACAAGCCTGAGCCTAAACATCTACATCATAATTAAACAGGCCCATAGCCCAAGCCCCGTGAGCCCGAGCTAGCTGACACAGGCCAGCTGTGGGTGTTTAACTGCAGCGTAGACATACCCTACACCAGTGTGGTCCTCATTTCTGAGTGCCCGATATGAGACCCTGTGTTCTGACTTGCAGAAGCGCTGAGCATTCACAGCTGCAGTTGAAGTCAATGGGAGCTGTACTTTGAATATACAAAGTGCTCTATAAAAATCAGGATTTTGGTAGCTCCATTGGGGAGCCACAGTTAGTGAACACTGTTGACCTTAATCTCAGTGTGTCTCAGCTCCCCATCTGTAAAATGGGGATAATACCACCCTCTCATCCCACATAAGTGTTGTGAAAATAAATTCATTGATGTTTGTGAAGCGCTCAAATACTATAGTGATGAGCACCACAGAAAAGCCTATGAAGAAATTAATAATTCTATCTTCAGAGCAGGGTTGGAATAATGTGCAATAAATAAGGCCTGGGACCACACATTGAACAATGAGGAGAAACAAAATGTTGAATAGCTGCCCATTAAGTGAGCACCGTCCTTTCTATACACTGAATGAGGCAAGAGTCTTGTGGAAAATAGCATGTGATCACGTAATTAAAGACCGTATCATAATGCCTATACACAACTAAGGTTGCAAGATAATCTTCATTTCCTCCTAATTTATGAGTGCTTGACTCTGAAACTATAATAATCTTCTTTTAACATAGCTTTTTGCATGTAATAAAATGTATATGGTTGTTTTTAAAGCATACATTGGGTAGCTATTGAGCTGTCCCATAATTCACTAGATACAATATACCATTTTTCACTCATCCACTGATGGTGTTCTCTTTTTCTTAAGGTCTACTGGCAGTTCATTTCAGCCAGAGTGATGAAGAAAGGGCAAACCCTTGAGAGAAATTCATATGTGCTTTAACTCTAGTAAAAAGGACTTCAATGGAGTTATATCCGGGATGAATTTGGCCCCTTATGCCTATTGCTTCATTCTTAATTTCCTCCAGTACCTCCATCAGAGACACACTGTATTTAGATGTTATCATGAATAACAGATAAATGGAAAAGAGATTTTAGTTTTCTTGGTCAAAACCTAACTAATCTGTACATATTTTCGGGCTTGTCTACACACAGAATTTGTACCACTTTAACTATACTGGTGTAACTAAAGCAGTACAACCTCCCACACCCGAGTGTGAACACCGTTATACTGGTCCTGCAGCAATTGTTCAGCATCTTGAAGGACAAAACCCTTAAAGATTGCTGGTCTGCATGGCAAAGTGTGAGACACAAAATATGCATCTGTTGATAATTCCAGTAATAGGTATGTGACCTTGTTTTATTAATAATTTAACAGTATTCAGAACTATTTCCTCCTCCATACATCCCCAGCAATTTTCTTTCATCACACCTGCCAACGTAGTTTCAATCCTACAGCCAGGAAAGAAAATATAGAGACACATGTTATTCATGATGGCTGCTAATACTTTAGCTTCACCCAGGAGTATGGACAGAGTAACTTATATAGGTCAGTCATTTGTGAGTTCTCTTTGCTCATGAGAATAATAGCTATTATAACAGAGCTCATCCAGCATGTCATATATAGTTTCTCCAAATCATCATTTCTGGGTACAATTCAGTAGCTTTTACAGATACACACAGATATTCTTTTCAAATTACTTTCCTGGGTGTCATTACATGTCAAACATCACAGTCAATGACACTTAAAACGATATCACTAGCACGTTCAACTTCATGATTTACTTCAGTTTATCATATAATTCTGATTCTGAAGCACCAGGCAGTGGGCAGTGCTGAAGTATCAGGCACTGGGCAGATTTCTTTTAACCTGTCATAAAACAATCTTTGAATAAGACCTGGTGTTTAAATAGTTGATAAAACAGAACAAATTAACAGCTGAAGTATCTGTTGTAGAATGACATTTTCCAAAGATCTCATTTCCTCCCGTTAATATTCTGTTATTGCCTTGGAAAACTAAAGCAATGAATGTTGAATTGTGTCCATATTATTACTACCCATGATTATTTAGATTATTATTCATAGCGTGTGTATGCTTTTCTTCTCTTTATGTGGATGGTTGTACTAACCTCTAAAAACTGAAAGGGTTTTTTATTTTTAAATAAAATTATGTATACTTATTTTTACATTTTGCTCCAGGGCTTTACAGTTTCTGCTGTGATTATACTTTTGCCTTGCCAATTTCAGATCCTCCCTCCTCCCCCACAGTTTATCATACACTCCCTTCTTAACACGCTAATTTATTACGATAATCAAATCTACAAAACCATTAATGAAGTGAAATGAAAGCAACGAATAAAAATAAAGTGTAAATGCTAGTTCCATGTCTGTGGGGAGAAAGGGGAGAAAGAAAGCCCCCACTTTTATCACTTGGTTCTCAGCCGTTTCCAGAATGCAGCAAAACATCCCAGAGACAAATTCTGCCGCATTTCAGTTAAAAGACGTGATATTACATTTTGATATGTTAATGGCACCAGGAAATTAGATATTATTTTATTATACTAAAAGTTGACATTTGAATGGCATTAGAAATATTAGATGCTATTGGGTTTGCCTGAAACATACACACAATATGTAATCAGCACCTGTAGGGCATGGGATGGGATTAATCCCAGAGTCAGTGGAGGAGTGAGGAAAAAGGACCACAGTAGACAGAGGAGTTGGCTCTGGCTATATCGCTGACACTGTAAGTACTGTTCAGTTCTTATCCTTTAGGATGATTACTTGGTGACTCCTCTTTCTCCCCCTCCCCCCCCCCCTTACCACGGTGCTTCCCTGTCCTACTCGGGGCTTTGCAGCAGCTCGCTGGTTTTAACGCTCTCTCTCAGGTGAAATGCTTAGCGTACCAGATATTATAACAACACCCAGCTTGTGGTTTGCAGCCCATTGCCCTGCACGGAGTGGGGAGTGAAGCCCTGGCGGGGGCTGCTGGGACTAGCCTCCTACAGGGATGAGAAGGGGACTTTCCAGAGGGCAATGGAGGGCGCCCCCCACCAGCCAGTGCCTCCGCGGGGCAGGGGGGTTTGTGTGAACGCCTGGCTCCCCGAGCCCAGGTGGAGCCGGCCCCTTCCCGAGGCTGGCGAGGAGGGGGAGGGACTCTGCAGCAGGGGGCTGCTCCTGGTTGGGCCCTCGCCGCCTGTCACTGGGCGGCGTGTCAGCGGGCTGGCCCCGCCTCGGCTCCGGCTGCTTTCAGCCCTTCGCTGCACAGACATGACACAGACACACAGTCACTGCAGCTGCCGCTGAGCCCGGGGCGCGCGGCGGCGGCGGGCAGCCTGGCACCGGGAGCCGCACCGCCAGAGGGGGCAGCCTGGCATTGGACACGCGGAGAGGCGGCAGCGGGGGCAGCCTGGCACGGAGACCCGCAGGGGGCAGCCTGGCACCGGGAGCCGGAGAGAGCCGGCGGGGGCAGCCTGGCAGCAGCGGGACCCGGCGGGGACAGCCCGGCAGCAGCGGGACCCAGCCGGGCAGCGCGAGCAGGCACTGAGCGAGCCCGGCAGCCGCCGAGGCCGGGCCAGCAGCAGCGGGAGCGGCGCCGGAGGAGCCTTCCCAGCCCGGCTCCTCGCTGCCCGTGACCTTCCCGGGGCTCCCCGCCGCCTCCCAGGCCGGGGCAGGGCCTCCTCTCCCCGCGGAGCTTGTCTGCAGGCCCCGGGGAGGGGGCAGGAGGCCGGACCGGAGCCCCCGCCTCCGGGTCCCGCTGGCCGCCGGGCCGGGCCTGTGCACAGCGCGCATCGCCGCCGGGGACTGGCGAGGGGGGCGGCGGGCTGCATCCCAGGGCAGCATGGAGGAGCGAGCGGGCAGGCCCTGAAGAAGAGCCGGGCAGGCAGGAGAGGAGGGAACCGTGGGCTCCGCTTCTCGGAGGGAGAGGGGGCCCCCCTCCTGGCTGCTCCCGCGTCCCATGAAGAGCCGGGAAACCGGCGCCTCCCTTGCCTGGAGAGACCCCCCCGGAGCGCCGGGCTGCAGGGACTGAACGGGACCCGCCTCCCCGCAGCAGAGGAGGAAAAGCTTCATTGTGCTGGGGGCAGGAGCGGGGGCTGTGTCCGCGTCCTGCCTGCCCCTGTGTCCGCACCGGTCCCGAGGGGCAAGGAGAGAGCCCGCGAGCCCGGCATCCACCTTCTGCACAGCCCCCTGCTTCTCCGCAGCCGCGCCGAGAAGGTAAGGTGCTGAGCTGGGTCGCTGCTGCTGCTTTAGAGACAAACGGTTTGTTAAGTGGGGAGAGGGAGGGATAAAGAAAGAAATCGTGTGTGTCTCACCACCTCTCCCGCCCCCCTCTCAAGCCAGCATGACAAATAAAGGCCGGGGGGGGGGGTATTGTTTTCGATCCTGGACTTTAATCCCCATCAAATCTGGCGCCGACCAGATGCTCAAACCGGGATACCTTTCGGAAAGCGCATTCCAGGCACAGATCCCCTCCCTTTGCCTTATCTGAAGAAAGGTTCCCTCATCTGGTTTAGCACTTAAGTCCGCTGGCCAAGACCTGAGCAAGGAGTTTCCTTGCATCAACTCCTGGTGGGACTATTTTCATTTGTGTCCCCTCTCCTCTCTCTTTCTCGTGTCTTGCCCCGTACTTACAAAAGTCAGAAAGGTGGCCGTTGCCAATTGTACTGTTGGGCTTCTGCCTTTTGGCACGGAGGGGTTTCCTTAAAGTCACAGGAGCCCACTAGTGGAGTTGGAGAAACAGGTGAGAGACTTTTTTGGGGGGGAGGGGAGGGAGTTGGGAGAAGAGGGAAGGGTGTTGCAGGTGGGATTTGAGTAAAACTTCTATTCTGTTGTATGCCAGTCTCTCCATAGCTCAGTATGTGTCTGTAAGAACTTTCTACACCTCAACTATTTTGCAAGGTAGACTTCAGTTTGGGGGGCTAGCAGGTAGACTGAGTGGGGCTCACACAATACAGCGTTCACTGTATAGAAAGTGGGGGGGCTGAGAGAGAGAAAAAAACCATGCCTTTAGTGTATTAGACAAGGCAGATAATTCAATGTCTTTTTACTGTGCCATCAAATAGCTTAAAATATTCATGCCTGTGTCCAGGAAGGTCACTTTAACACCTGAAGAAGAGATCTTTTTGGCTGGTTTGATATAATTGATTAAGTTCATTATCAGCCTTGTCCACTTCTTCTGGAGGATCAATAGGCTTTAAACAACTTCCATCTATCTACATTTATTAAATAGTCACTTACTCCTGATAGACAATCTAGCGAAACAGGACACTTTCTGGGAACAGATTCTATCATGCTTGTTAATTCAGGGCTAAATGACTGTTTTTGGTTGGAACATTCTGATAATGGGGGTGGATGCACCCCCCCACACATACACAGCCCCCTGCTAGGTGTGTCACTTGGACAGATTTCTCCTGTTATCCCATGTCTGTGAATTGTCATTTAATTCATTAAACTGAACTCCCTAGGGAACACATAGCAATTTGCTGCCTCTGTGGAGGTAACCTGAAGTTTGACAATCTCTTCTATAAGCGCTTTTGGAGAGAGTCCTATTTTGTGCTATATGCTCACAAGACCATCTGATTTGGTTAGTATGAAAGCAAGTTCACTCCCTGGTACAGCATCAAACCAAGCAATCTTCTTTACTACTTAGGAGTTTCACCTGAATGCAGCGTCTTTCTTTTTCTATTTTGGAGGTGGGTTATTGCCAAAAAGCAAATGGAACCTTATTTTTCAGTCACACGTTGTCACATTGGTGAGAATTAACTGATGGACCGGAAAAAGAGTCTGAACAGTTCTCATACGATTTCTGTACTGATCTTCCCTTTTGTGTGTAGAACTTGGCTTGCATAGCATCTATGTAAAATTGCTAGAGGAAAGTGTGTTTCTAGGGCTAAATGCCATTACTTTCCTATCTCAAAAGGTGTGGACTTTGAGAGAAATACCAGTAAAGTCAGATATCTCTAAATATTGCAGCTCTCCTTGGATTACTGCATTGAAAAGGGGAAAGAATTGGGCTAGAACACAATCTGAAACAAAATACTGTATTAAAACCAGAGTTGGTAATTCCCAACAGGTCCACACTTTTTATTTAATGAAATCCCCTGGATACAGATTAATTTTCTTTGTACAACATTTATTATTGCATTTGCCCATAAAGAGGAACAGCAGAAAAATTGATAAATGGATTGAAAGGTTGCCTAGTTTCACTGTAGATTCTTTAAGCACCTACGTGTCCTTTGCTTTAAAAAAAGAGAGCTAGTTTTGTTACTACATGTGGATATACAGCAGGGGTAGGCAACCTATGGCACGTGTGCCGAAGGCGGCATGCGAGCTGATTTTCCGTAGCACTCGCACTGCCCGGGTCCTGGCCACCAGTCCGGGGGGCTCTGCATTTTAATTTAATCTTAAATGAAGCTTCTTAAGCATTTTAAAAACCTTATTTACTTTACATACAACAATAGTTTAATTATATATTCTAGACTTATAGAAAGAGACCTTCTAAAAACATTAAAATGTATTACTGGCATGCAAAACCTTAAATTAGGGTGAATAAATGAAGACTCGGCACACCACTTCTGAAAGGTTGCCAACCCCTGATATACAGTTTAGTCAGTGCATTGCTACACACATTTTTTAACATCCTACTGCAACAGTACACTAGGGGGACTAACTTTTTCTTTCTCTAATGGTGGAAGCAAAAAAATTAATGTAATACAAACTAATACACATGAAGACCCCCAGCTCTCTCTCACTAACACCATTAGGGTCCTACACTTGAAAGGAAAATCAATATGTGTAAATGTAAGTGCTGAGTTCACAGCGGAAAAAATATTTTAACTAAACTCCAGTAGAGAAATGCTGGTTTCTGCTACAAATAAAACTAGGCTATTGAAGCGTAGTTTATAAAGAACTCTATTGAAGTCTTTTAGCCATTACCAAAATAAAAAAATGAGGTTAAAAATCCACTGTTGGCATATGAACTAGACTTTTGAAGACTAAAAAATATAGATAGATACATCCAGGTTTTAAAATTCTCATTGCGCAGGCACCCTGGGACTGGAAATCCTAAATTGGAAAATCCCTGGCCTGCAAGGCATGTAAACTCTTCAGTGGCTGCATAATCACTGGTGGCTAATTAGATTGGTATTTTTAATCTCCCACTGTGGCACAGGTTAGCTTTCCTTCTGTCCCCTCTACCTTTAATGCTCAAAGTCTGTGCTGTGCTTTGCATCTCTGATGTAGTGCATTAGTAAGTACCCCCTTTAACTGATAGTTAAGAAGGAAGCATAATTTGCAGATATTTTGGTACCAGTGTGTGGTTAGATCTTTAACAAAATAGCTAATATGAGTATGGCAGCTCTGTGCTCCATTTGCACAAGACAGGTTGGATTTTGGTTTCGATTATACAACAGGACAGTAATTCTTTCAGGTTTTGGAGGCATTTGCACCAAGTTTGCTGGACGGAGAATAACGAGTAGTATTGAATAGCAATATGTCAGATAGCCTGTGCCAGCTATTGAGCTTACCTGAAAGTCCAGGTGTGGTCCCTAATAAACCACAGTATAGACAAAGCAATGGTGAATATCATCATCATCATCATCACTCCCATAACTGCATTGGTCGTTCGAGCACCATCACTGATGAGCAATCAACCAATTGTCTCCATCCCTGACAATTGTGTGTCAGTGTTCGAGTCTCTGCGAAGTCCATTCCTATCCACTCTTTTATGTTGTCAGTCCATCTCTTCTTCTGTCAACCTCTTCTTCTCTTCCCCTGTACTGTCCCTTGGAGGATGATCTGGGATAGGCCAGATGATATTGTTACATGGCTGTACCACATCAGCTTGCGCTTCTTCACGGTCGTCAGGAGGTCTTCATATGACTCAGCGCATTGGGTGATGATGTTGTGGACCTCTTCATTAGTGACGTGGTTGAAGTAGGAGATGCTCAGGATTTTACGGAAGTATCTCATCTCTACTACCTGTATTTTCCATTCAAGTTCTGCCATAAGGGTCCATTCTCGCACGCATACAAAAAAATGGAGATGACCAATGCATGCAGCAGTTTCAGTTTGGATTCCAGGGAGATGTTCTTATTCCTCCTAACTGGCCTCTGCTGCTGCTGTTTGCGCAGTTCTTGCCAGTATTTCTGCCTTGGATCCTTCATCAGTGATGATTGCCCCCAAATACTTGAAATGTTTCACAGTCTCCAGTTCTTGTCCACTGACAGTGACATGTGAGCTGATCCAGTCATGTTTGTTTGTGATCTGCTTGATTTTCTCTGTACTGATTTCCATGCTGTATTTTGCGGAGGTTTCATCCAATTATTTCACAAGGTTGGCAAGGTTTCACAAGGAGAGGGATAGGAATGGGTAAAGTCATTGGAGAGACAGGCATGGCTAATGGAAGGAATAAACTGTCATGGGATGCGGAAGTGAGGGGAGTGGGTGGCGTTTTGAACTAGTAATGTGAGGTTTGGTTTGCTAGAATCTAGAAACTTCTGGAAGGTGGTCAGGGCAGCTCAGTAAGATGGTTTTATATAAAGCTGTCTACGACTCATTTTTTCCGTCATCACATTACTGAATTCACTTGATAGCTGTTTCTCATTCTATCTTTAGTATAAACTGCTGCTAATCAATACTGCAAATGGATGAATAATGTTAAGAAATTACCAGACATCAGTGTATGAATTTGTCTGACTCCACATATCTGAAGTTGAAGATAGTGGAAGAAAACAAGTCATTGGATGGATGTAAGTAATGAAAAATGATCACTCAAGTGTTGCCAACTCCTGCAGTATTTTCTGTGTTTTCTTAAAGCCCCAGTTCTTGCAGTCATGTAGTTATATGAGAATCTCAGCTTTTTTTTTTTTTTTTTTTTTTTTAAGTTCCTAGCCCTCAGGGTTACAGAGAGCAGGTTAAAAACATAAACCCTAATGGCTCAATAACCAAAAGTCAAATCCAACATTTATTGTTTTTAAAAATCCAACATTTATGATTTTTTTGGAACCTGACTCATGAATTTTGAAATGTTTGGTGTTGGCAATACCGCTATTCTTCTACAGTAAAATGTAGACATTTTCACACATTTTTAGTACAAAGAGAGCAAGGATTTGTGCTCATCTCAAAAAAATTAGATTTTCTGCACTTATTTGGATTCTTCAAGATCAAATGTGCCATTGCATTAAATACTTTTTTTTTAATTGAAGTGGAAGAGTGGAACAGTGATGAGTTTGAGGATCCTGCAAGGAAGAAACTTCTGATGCTATCGTTAACATTGAAATATTATCATTTAAATCCCTGTTCCAGACCTTCCAGTAGCTTTTCAGGCAGCTGTTCAACATCAGTTTCATTCAGGAGCAGAGTGTGTTCATCTTCAACAACCACCCCAAAATGACATAGATCAATCAATGATTATGCCATAAAAATAAATGAAAGGCAAAGACTTTAACTTGATAAGAAAGTTGCAACCTTCTTTTATGCTGACAACATCACCTTCAGTGTTGCGCAAAATGATCAATTTAGAGAAATGGTTGAAGCACTTAGCTTTGGGTGTACTCCTTCAGAGAGATTTAAACTCACCGGCATACTAGTAGGTACTACAAAAATAGGAAGAGGAAAATTTACAGGAAAGACTGAAAGAATCCGCATTGACATTAAGCACTTGTCTACACGGTTGAGCAATACACACTACAGGGATGTGATTGCTAAAGTACGCCAACATATTGTGCATTAACTGGCCCATGTGGACCCTACTGGTGTGAATTAAATGTTCTCTCTTGCATGTTAATGTCGTGCATGTTAATACACACGAAGGAACTTTTAGTTCGCACCAGCAGGGTCTACATGGATCAGTTAGTGCGCAGCATGTTGATATGCTTTAGAAATCACACCTCTCTAGCGCAGATTGCTGTGGCATATAGACAAGCCCTAAGGCAAGACTGTTGGCCTTTTATGAAAAATGACCTGATAATGGCTTCAAGAATTCATATAAGAAAAGATTCCTCCTTACTTAATGGTATTGATTCTTCACCAAGCTGCTGAGGAAATGCAGAGAAAACTATGATAATTAGGTCTTTGCCATTTGCTCTGACAGCAAAAATACATAATTTTAAAAAAATAAGAACTTCTTGGGTGCAGTCATCCTAAACTTTTGAGGTTTGGGCATTCACTGTTCAAACTTCATTGAGAAAGACACAACATATAACATGGGCCTAAAGGATGTTATGTGAATTTTTAAAAAAATTCATCCACAAGCACCCACACAGCTCAGGAATATGAGGGAGAGAGGGAGACAATGAAGGTGGCTTTAAGTCACCAGCCACACTCCCCAATCTTGGGGCTGGCCTGCCACCTGACTAGTTCCTTTTGTAAAGTAGAGCCGCCTCAGAGCTGCTGTGCTAAACATTGACTGTCAACAACAGCCCGGGGCTATTGTGGCTGTTGGGGGTTGCCAGGATGCTCAGACACAGTGGCCAGGCCCTTTTTCTTCCTGCCACACCCCTGTCTTGGGATCCATGAGTAGTGGCAGTGGCTCCTGTGCCACCAGAGAATTCTCTCACACCTGCAGACTCCCCAGGAAACCAGATCAGCTGTCTTTCTAACTGCTTTAAGCTGTTGGGAGTGGATCAACAACTTCATCCAACTACCACAGGAATGTTGAAATTTCCATTGAGCACAAGGAGGACAAAATAGAATGCGGCACTCATTTACATAAGCAAGGAGTCTAGAGAGTCACTAAAGTTTCCAAAGCAACTGGAAGGGGATTTTTGGAGGGTCATGTGAGATTACAGGTTAATTACACTATTGTAACAGTCTCAGTGGAAAAATTGTGATCTAATTAACAACAAAGAACTAGAAACACACAAGGACAAAATCAAAAAGCTATACAGCGAAGCTATGAAACCTTTCCACCAGTTATTCCACAGGACTGATCCCAGATACTTAGGGCATCATACAATAGGTTGAGCACAGAATTGGAAGAAGAGGTTGAAATGGATTTCTACCCCAAAATTATATATTAATGAAGAAGGTTGTGTTTCAAAGCAAATTTTCCTTCAAAGGTCTCTTTTATGACTACTTGCATGACAAGTCTGACGTGCTGAAGTTAGACTGTCTATTGGCTTTAGGTCTAATTTTTGCATGTTGTTCAATATATATTAAATGTGTTCATTTATTTTTAAAAATAATAAATGAAGAATGGGGGAAGCAGGAAGAGAAGGCAGAAGCTTTAAAATTTGTATTTAATCACAGGGAACATAAATGACACCATTGTGCTACTAGTGCATGAGAAACTGAAATTGACCAGGGTGTTTCCTATGCAAAGGGAGTTCTTCTGGGGGGCAGGTACTGTTGTACAAACATCTAGTAAAGAGTAGATAATAAAATGGGGCCCAATCTGGTTGATCCCTCTGGGTGCTACTGCAATATTAAGTAATCAAAAGCCTGGTCTACATTGGAGGGGGGAGGGGGGGGAAGAATCAATCTTACGCAACTTCAGCTACGAGAATAGCGTAGCTGAAGTCAACGTCTCTTAGATCGACTTAGAATCATTTACTTTGCGTTCTCGTGGAGTGGGATCGATGGCTGCTGCTCCCCTGTTGACTCCGATTCCACCTCTCGCTGTGGTGGAGTCCCGGAGTCAATGGTAGAGAGATCGGGGATCGATTTATCGCGTCTACACCAGACGCAATAAGTCGATCTCCAATAGATCAATCACTACCAGCCAATCTGGCGGGTAGTGTAGACGTACCCATAGAATCATATGACTGGAAGGGACCTCGAGAGGTCATCTAGTCCAGTCCCCTGCACTCGTTGGAGGACTAAGTATTATCAGCAATAAAAATAAGCGCAGTAATAAAAGTGCAAAAAGTAAACCAGTAGTAAAAAAGGGTTTTAAAAAATTATTTGTGCTGTTTTTTATGATATACTCTGCTTCCAAGATAATGAAAATGCCAAAAGAATAAGCTAGCGTTCTTACCTTTTAAATATCTGAAAGGAAATAAAATATTTAAAGTGCTTGGAGAAAAATATTTCCTTGCTCTTTTAAAGTTGTAATTTAATATTCTTTGTCAAAATAGTCTAGTTTAAGACACCGGAGAACTAAGTTGGCATAGACAGCTAGTAGCTGGTGTAGAGATAGGCAGAAGTCACTATAAATGAACATTAGGGGTCCGAGTCTCCAATGAGTTGTTTATACCTATGCAGAGTAGGTGTAAAATGCTTCTAGGTTGGAATTCTCCATTCTCATTAATGGTAGCATTTTAAACTTTCTTTGCACTTGGGTAAATGACTTTCTAAGGTGCAAAGCCCGAGAGAACAAATCTCTCAAATGTCCCTCATTTTGAGTGATGTCACTCATTTTAGTCCTAAAGTTTCCTACGTTCCATGCAGGTTTGGTTGCCCCCCTCACTGTTGTTGTCGAAAACTATTTATGTCAGAAATAAAAAATCCTAAGGCTAGAAAGAGAGAGTCACTGACATGAAAGGAATCAATGCCAGAGCACTTTAAGCTTCTAGCATGGGTAATTTTTTAATTATTTTTTTTTGGTTGCATTCCTTATTTTGGGTCTGTCCCACATTTGGTCTTGTCAACTTGACAGTGGCAGATAACTGGCCCCTGAGTCTTCAAGTTATAGGCTGACTGTCCAAATGTTACGTGATTTAGAAAAAAACATTTTGACTTTTCTGGTTGAAACAATGGAGTTGCAAATGTCACTGTAGTAAGTGGTGGTTCTTCTGCATTTATTTGTATTACAGTAGCACCTAGAGGCGGCAACTAAGAGACGAGTCCTAGGCCTGGTCTACACTGGGGAGGGGAGGGCGGGGGGAATTTAAGTTACACAACTTCAGCTACGCAAATAACATAGCTGAAGTCGACATACTTAGATCTACTTACCGCGGTGTCTTCACTGCGGTAGGTTGACTGCTGATGCTCCCCCGTCGACTCCACCTGCGCTTCTTGCTCCAGTGAAGTACCGGAGTTGATGGGAGAGTGCTCAGTGGTCGATTTATCGTGTCTTCGACCCCCACTGGATCGATCATTCCGGAGGTAAGTGTAGACATGCCCCTAGTGTGCTAGGCAGAGTACATACATAAGAATGTAGGAACGGTCATACTGGGTCAGACCAAAGGTCCATCTAGCCCAGTATCCTGTCTTCTGACAGTGGCCGATGCTAGGTGCCCCAAAGGGAATGTACAGAACAGGCAACCATCAAGTGGTCCATCTCCTGTCTCCCATTCCCCGCTTCTGGCAAACAGAGGCTAGGGAAACCATCCCTGCCTATCCTGGCTAATAGCCATTAATGGACCTATCCTCCATGAACTTATCTAGTTCTTTTTTGAACCCTGTTATAGTCTTGGCCTTCACAAGATCCCCTGGCAAAGAATTTCAAAGGTGTGGAAAAAAATACTTCCTTTTGTTTGTTTTAAACCAGCTGCCTATTAATTTCATTTGGTGACTCCTAGTTCTTGTGTTATCAGAAGGAGTAAATAACACTTCCTTATTTACTTACTCCACACCAGTCATGATTTTATAGATCTGTCTATCATATCCCCTCTTAGTCATCTCTTTTCCAAGCTGAAAAGTCCCAGTCTTATTCATCTCTCCTCATAAACATAGGAAGAAACAGCTCCTGATTAGAGGTGCTTACAGTTTGCTGAGATAGATGTGTATTGAGGTGCTTCAAAGGGATATCTGTTACTGTTTGTATTTATTTATTTTTCAGTTGTCATTTTATTGTCATTTTGATCTTAAGTCATTTATATAACACTAATTTATATAATAGTAGATTGCTTAAGTGTTGTGGAATAGTAATTAAGGCCAAGATCCGGCATTGTGATCCATTGGCAGACAGTGACACTCTAGCAGACTGCATTGTAGGTTTGGGACTTAACCATGTATTTATTTGTATTAACTTTATATTTTTCTTGAAAATACTAAAATATAATCTTAGAATAAATTGGTCAAAGAAGCTAGTTTTGCGGGATGAAGACAGATCCCCACTGCATCTGTCCAGTGATGGTAATTTATGCAGGTGAAATGAATCTAACATGGCAGGTGCTGAGTCAACCATCCCATATGGCTGGCAATCCAGGTTCCCTTGTGTTTTCCTGTCCCTCCCTTCTCCTCAGCTGTATGACACATGCATACAGTATCTGAATTCATCATATAACAACTCTCTGATTACTGAGGACTGGGTCCATAATGTCTCTTTTAAATCAGGAATGCAGCTATAACTTGCTGGTAAAAATTTAAGCTGTGGCCAGAACAGTAGTATTCTGGCAAGATACAGATAATGTTGCTAGGAAGAGAGAAACACTTAGAGGAGCGGGTTATGACACTGACTTTAGCCATTGCAGAGAGAATCCATTCTCTTATTTTCATGGTAGTGCATAGTCTGAGGTTCTTATTAGACTCACTGCTGCTCCTAAATAAGCAGATTGTCACAGGGCAAGGAAATACTTTCTTCCATCTTCAGCTAGTCATTCCTCTGCGATGTAGACCTACTCACTAAAAGAACAGGAGTACTTGTGGCACCTTAGAGACTAACACATTTATTTGAGCATAAGCTTTTCGTGGGCTACAGCCCACTTCTTCGGATACATCGCAGAGGAATGATGCATCCGAAGAAGTGGGCTGTAGCCTACGAAAGCTTATGCTCAAATAAATTTGTTAGTCTCTAAGGTGCCACAAGTACTCCTGTTCTTTTTGCGGATACAGACTAACACGGCTGCTACTCTGAGACCTACTCACTGTGATTCATGAATTTGTCACTGATTGCAGCTCACTCTGCCTGGGGATGAATGTGAAAGTTCTAGCTAGTGCAAACAACCTGCTTTCTAAGGCCTGGTCCCCACTAAGCCCCCACTTCGGACTAAGGTACGCAAATTCAGCTACGTTAATAACGAAGTACTTTAGTCCGAACTTACCGCGGGTCCAGACGCGGCAGGAAGGCTCCCCCGTCGATGCCGCGTACTCCTCTCGGCGAGCTGGAGTACCGGCGTCGACGGCGAGCACTTCCGGGATCGATTTATCGCGTCTTAACCAGACACGATAAATCGATCCCAGAACATCGATTGCCTGCTGCCGGACCCTCCGGTAAGTGAAGACGTACCCTAAGATATACAAATCAAAGTGAGTTCATCATGCCAGTGCTCCTCATGCTCCACTGGCTTCCAGTTCCTATCTGGATCTAATTCAGGTTCCTGATCATTTTACTCAAAGTACCACTGCTTGATCCGAAGTCCATGAGAATATTTACGCTGACTTCAATGGGCTTTGGAGCAGACCCTTAATTGTCTGGATCTTAAATACGGTATCTTGCTGTGGCATCAGTTTCTGCCACTGCTTATGCTTAGTAGTAACTTCCTCTGTGAGTAGACTTACTGAAGTCAATGCAGCTAATCATGGAATGAGGTACTATCCATTATAAGTATGGCAGAATCTTGCTCTTAGAGACTGTTTCTCAATCTATGGCCCATGAACAGAACTGAGCTCAGCTGTGATATTTGGCCTACGGAGAATAGGGTGAAACTTCTGGGGGCAGAGAGCTCTCAATGGAGGGTCCTCAGCATAGAACTACTTTATTACCAGAGCCCATGATGAGCCTGAACCTGGTCCACTTGACAGCATGCTGCATGACACATTGTTTTGCACTGTGGCTAATGAGCAATGGAGCATCCTAGATAAAGAAAATAGTTGAAAGCCAGGAGGGTATGTAATGGACAAACTTATGCAAATCACAATTTTGTATCTAATGCTACCAGTGATAGGTGCTTTTAGAAATTCTTAAGGTAGTGAGGGATTGCAAAGGAAATGGTCCTTCATTCTGAACAGATTACTGATGTTAAAGCTTTACTTACTGTAGAGGGGATGGGGTGTGACTGAGTGCCTGGGATGGACCACACTGAAAATGCCACACTCAGGGCAGACTGCAAGAAATAGGGCAGGCAATCCCCAATAACTGGTGGTTTCCTCTATAATTAAATTCACCAAACCAGTAATAAAAGTGCTTCTGCAACACCCCACTGGTTAACTAGAAGCCAAAGACTGTCCCCTCTAGGCATTCCAGCCCTTGGCTTCCATCCAGCCAACCAAGTCTAATATAGTGAGGGGTTATTGAAAACCCATTTCACCATGTGTCAGGTTCTTTCTAATCCCAAAGGACCAGACACACATCCTGAGGTCAGTATGAATCTCCGATCTTACCCAAATATCACGCTGTCAGCCAATCCTTGGTAAACTAGGTGAAGATTTAATAAAGAAAAGAGTGGTTAAGGAATCATATACATACACGTGATTGCAAAGTCCTTATATCAGGTTTGTAGCAGTGATGGAATAAACTGCTGGTTTGCAAAAGTCTCACTGGAATCGCTTAAACAGATTAGGGGTCATCAGTCCTTGTTCAAAGCTTCCTTGTTAGAAATCCAGTCCAGAGACATGAAGCAGGAAATGAAGACAAAATGGTGATGTCTCAGGGGAGGCTTTTATATTCTCTGCCATGTGCATGGAATTTTACAGTCTCAAACAAAGCCCACAGCCCCTGTTTGTGGAAAGTTACTGGCCCAAGATGGAGTCCAAGGTCGCATGAGCATATCGCATGTCCTTATATGGTTTGCTGACCCACAGGAGGTGGCCAAAGGTCCCTCGCTGTCTGAGGCATCCTCAGGAAGAGCTATCTGGATGGGATGAGTTTCTTCAATGGTATGGTGAGATTGGAGAATCCTTAATGGGCCATCCATATATAGCTGTCTAGCCTTGATGTAAATTCTATCTGGTGGGTGTCACCCAGGAATACAACATGTGTGTAAGATCCAAGTACATAGCCAATATTCGTAACTTCAGATACAAAGATGGTACATGCATATAAACAGGATAATCATATTTAGCAAATCATAACTTTTCTATTGACACCTTATATGACACACACCGTATAAGATTTATGGAAATTGTGTAACAGTGGTAACAGCAATGACATAATGGTTACTTTTCCTATACACAGCATCACAGGGGGATGGAGTTTAAAATATATGAATGAAATGTGCCTATTTTTCTTTAAATTAACTTCTCTGATTACATTTTTCTACTCACAAAAATGGGGCTGATTGATGTGCTTTAATCTGTGCTTTTAGTATGACTCGGGTGTTGTGCAAGCCAGGGTTTGAGCCAGTGCCCCTTAATAACAACATATACTGTAGTATTTTCTACTATTTTAATACACTCTGTCTTGAGCAGAACTCATTTCCACTGGAGTCCAAAGCGTGGGAATAAAACCCAAGTCTTCAAAGTGAAACAACAGTAGTGCATTAATCCGGTTGGCTACCAAGATCTACCTTTTCTTTCACTTGAATTCTCCCCCTAAAAATGACAATCTTTTTACCATGGCATTTTAATTAATGTTAGTAAAGTGCTTTGAAGATTAAATGCTTTAGATAAGTACTAAATGCTATGATGGTTTTCATTTGAGAATACTTTTGATTAAAGAGGCTCCTGTAATGGTTTGTACTTGGTGGGGAACAATGGAACTGTGATGATTTTAAGTGTGTTTGGCGTGTTTGTTTTTCTGGCAAAGCACAAATCTAGACGTGTGAGGTGTCATTGCAATCTGTGGCTCAGGAATAGCTTTCTGATGTAGATGAGCATCTGTATTCTGGAAGCTTGCTCCATGGAGGCCTGGCTTGGAAGTGAATCGTGAGATTACTTTTTATGTCTTGAATATTCTATGCAGAACATCTAGCGTGAGTGGTGTGTGTGTGTTAACATGTCTCTGACAGCAGCTGTGAAGGTCCAAGCTTCTCTCATGCCTACAGCTTTGTTTTTTCCTCCCTCCCTCTCCATATCTACATTAGACCAATTGACTAAGAACTGAGATTCTCTGGCATTCTTATAGTTTTGCATCAGAAAATGCTGAGGATCCAAAAAGCAGACAATCTCCTTCCTAGCTTGGCCCAGTTTGTGTAAAAATACCTTCCTTTAAGACTACAGACAGGAAGACAAAAACACAAGGTTCTGATTAAAACACTGGCGTATCATCCCATACTCTGGATGTAATATAAATCGAGAACCAACTCTGTGTTGGTTAGAAAAATTTGCTTCATAATTGAGTATGGAATATGATATGGACAAAAGGCTGACTTTTATTTCAAGCCCGATGAACTGTTCTTGATAGAGGATCAATAAAACCTGACATGGGGCCAACTTTTTAGAAATATAACAATTTATAACATTATCTCAGGCATATTCCAGGGCATGAGGCCCCAATCCAGGGCCCATGGGAATCGGTGGCAAGACTCTCTCATTGACTTGAGCTTTGGATCAGAACTTTAGGGCTAGTCTATACTGCGGCAGCGCTTTAACGTGGCTTGTGTAGTTGTGGCAGAGCGCTGGGAGAGAGCTCCACCTCCATGAGCGGCATAGCTATCAGCGCTGGGAGGACGGCTCCCAGCCCTGGTGAACTGTCTACACTAGCACTTTACAGTACTGAAACTTGCTGCGCTCAGGGGGGTGTTTTTTCACACCCTTCAGAGAGAAAGTTGCAGCGCTGTAAAGTGCCAGTGTAGACAAGCCCTTAGTGTCTGATCCTGAAAGGTTTTTAGGATAAGTAACTTCTTTTGTGTGGTCAATGGCACTCGTTGCCTCTCAAGATCCTTTAATAAGAATTGTGTTTTTTTGTTTTTTTTTAATTTAGCTATGAGTTTTCTTGGTGGTTGTCCTTAGAAAAGGTTACTTATCTCACAGACAAATTGGTCCTGAGACATTATCATAATAAACATGATTAATAATAACATAGGGTACCTATATGCTTGAATTCAGTGTTCGTAAACTTCATATAGTGAGAAGCACATCACAGCATGTGCAAATGTGCAAGTTATACTTTAAATGAAATATCTTAATTACTACATGGCAATGCTAGAGTCGGCAACAATCTTGCTGAAAAATTCCTTAATTTGAAGCAGAAATCTAATGCTGGAGATTTAAACCATTTCCTTCCTGCTTACTATTCAGAAAATACTGGCTTTAGCATTCAGAATCCTCCCCTCCGTTTTAAACACTAAACAGTTAGTTTAATATGCAAGTTCTTATAACAGTGGTTTATGATCTCTAGATTAGAAGCAGTGTTTCTGATAAAAACCAAAAAGATGGTTACTTCATTTTTTTATTTTGTGTATCACAATATCTTCTGAAAACTGTTCTTTGAGATCAGGGAGATCGTGTTTATTGTGTTGTCTGCAGTTTATAAAAAGAGGTTGAGAGGCGTGCACTAGTTTAATGGCAATTTGGTGAAACCTTCTAAAAGTTTGCTTTTGGGGCTCAGTGTAATACTTTATTTCCTCTAGAGTCCATGGTTAAGATCCTAAGGCTATGTCTACACTGGCAACTGAATGACAAAACTTTTGTCTTTCAGAGGAGTTAACCCCCTCTCCCCTCCCCCCCCGAAACACAAAAGTTTTGCTGATGACAAGTGCTGGTGTGAACAGCGCTTTGTCAGCAGGAGCTCTCTCCTGTCAACAAAGCTAACATCACTCATTGTGGGTGGAAGTTTTTTGTCGACAGGAGAGCCAACAAACAGCGGAACTTTTAGTTCCATGTGGTGTCATGGAAGCTGTGTAGTGTAGACATTGTCCAAGTAAATGTAGGCTCTCTCATCAACCCTAGTTTGCATTTTGGACCAGATTGTGGAGTGGTTACACACCCTGTGTAGCATTTACATTTAAACAACGGGGACTACTTGAGAGAGTCACTACTCCCTCTGAGGGTATGGCTACACTTGCAGATGTACAGCGCTGTGAGTTAAACCTGCCTTCGTACAGCTGAGTTGGGAAAGCGCTGCAGTCTGTCCACACTGACAGCTGACAGCGCACTGTCGTGGCCACATTTGCGGCACTTGCAGCAGTATTGGGAGTGGTGCATTATGGGCAGCTATCCCACAGAGCACCTCTTCCCATTCTGGCACTGTGGGTTATGGGAAGGGGGCTGGAGGTGCGTTGTATTCTGGGTCCTGTCCCAACGCTCCATGATGCATCGCTTCGCATCCCAGCAATCCCTGTGTTTCCGTCCACATTTGGCTCCATTTGGCGCCATCTTTCAACGGTTTCTGTGCAGCGTGATCTGTGTTCCGTTTCGGTCTGGGGGAAATGGAGCCCAAACTGCTGAGGAGCATGCTGACGAGTCTTACCAGCACATCACGTTTGGCAGTCGAGCTATTCCTTAAGATCCAAAGTGACAGTGGGGAGTCCGACGATGATAGCGAGCCGCGTAACGCGTACAACACGAAATTGCTTGTGGCATTTACGGACATGCTCAGCACTGTGGAACGCCACTTATGGGCCCGGGAAACAAGCACCGAGTGATGGGATCAAATCGTCATGCAAGTCTGGGATGACGAGCAGTGGCTGCAGAACTTTCGGATGAGAAAAGTCACTTTCATGGGACTGTGTGAGGAGCTCTCCCCTACCCTGCGGCGCAAGGACACAAGATTGAGAGCTGCCCTGCTGGTGGAGAAGCGGGTGGCTATTGCAGTCTGGAAGCTGGCAACTTCAGACAGCCACCGATCGGTCGCGAACCAGTTTGGAGTGGGAAAGTCGACAGTTGGAATCGTCTTGATGCAAGTTTGCAGGGCCATTAATCGCATCCTGCTCATAAGAACTGTGACTCCGGGTAACGTGCAGGACATTGTGGATGGCTTTGCACAAATGGGTTTCCCTAACTGTGGAGGGGCAATAGATGGGACGCATATTCCTATTCTGGCATTACCCCACCTAGCATCCGAGTACGTTAATCGGAAGGGGTGTTTCTCTATGGTTCTCCAGGTGCTTGTGGATCACCGTGGGCGTTTCATTGACATTAACGCAGGCTGGCCTGGAAAGATGCATGATGCACACATCTTTCGGAACACTGGCCTGTTCAGGAAGCTGCAGGCCGGGACTTGTTTCCCAGAGCGGAAGATCACAGTAGGGGAAGTCGAAATGCCCATTGTGATCCTTGGAGACCCCGCTTACCTGTTAATGCCGTGGCTCATGAAACCCTACACAGGGAGCCTTGACAGCAGCAAGGAACGGTTCAACTACAGGCTGAGCCGGTGCTGAATGATTGTGGAGTGTGCTTTTGGCCGTTTAAAGGACTGCTGGCGATCTCTGTATCGGAAGCTGGACTTGGCCGAAAACAACATCCCCACGGTTATATCCGCGTGCTGTACCCTCCATAATATTTGTGAAGGGAAGGGTGAAAGATTCAGTCAGGTATGGACCTCCGATGTTCAACACCCGGAGGCTGAATTTGCACAGCCAGAGAGCAGGGCTATTAGAGGGGCCCAGCACGGGGCTGCAAGGATTAGGGATGCCTTGAGGGAGCAATTTGAGGCTGAAAACCAGCAGTAATGTCTGGTGCCCTGCATGGGAGTGAAGTGCAGTGGTTACAATGTTAGTAGGAATCTGTGTTTGCTAAGCTGATTTGCAGTGCCTGTTTCTTTCCTGGGCTAAGGTATCTTTTACTTTATGCAATAATAAAGAATATTTTCAAAGCCAAAAAATCCATTTATTGAAAAGAAAATTCATTTATTGAAAGAAACACAACTGTTTGGGAATCAGAAGGGGCAAGGGATTGGGGTGGGGAACGGTACTATCACAGATTTGCGTATGTCCTGTCTGGAGTGCTGTGCAATGAATGCTGCACTTCAGGATGGCTATACTGTATGGTGATGGGGGTTGAGTGAAGAGGGTAAGGGTCGTAGTTCTCGGGGCTGGTTGGTGAGGATACAGGTGTTGGAGGCAGTTGGTGGTGGTAAGAACCCAGATGTTGGGGGAAGTGGGTTGGAGGTGACATGGAGGCACAAGGGAAAGAGTTTTGGGACAAGGGCTGCAGGGGGGGCGAGCGCGGTAGTGCTCTGCCTGCATGGCTACTAGCGCCTGGATAGAGTCTGCTTGGCGCTCCATGATGCTTATCAGCCGCTCCATGCTTTGCTTCCGGTGCGCTGCATTTTCCTTGTGGATCCTGCTTTCGCTCTCCCTCCACTCCTGCACTTTTTGATTCTCTATAAGAGATTGATGCATCACTTTGTGCAGCATGTCTTCTTTGCTTTTTCATGGTCTCTTCCGGAGTTTTTGCAGTCTCTCAGCCAGTGATAACACGGACTGCTGAGATCTCAAGGTTGCATCTGTAAAGGCAAAATGCAACACTTAACAGAGGCAGCATTGTTTACACCAGACAGAGAAATGATCCCCCCGCACTTAAGGAGGGCACACACAGGCTACACAATAGCATAATTTTCCTGTCCCAAAGAGAGCGCACATAACTCATGGGAGCCCCAAAATGGTGAGTAAGAGGGACTGATTGTTTCAGGGCTGTACTGTCCTCTAGGTTTCTGTGCCTTGGGGAGAGCCAACAGCTGCAGGGGGCACCTACACTGAACACTGTCCCAACATTTTCCACAGGAGTTTATCCTGAAAGATATCTCGCTGCTGAGGGTGACCTGGGAAGCAAGGGAGGGTCTTCTACTGCAATGCGGCTTCCGCCCTGGCCCATATGCAGCTTGCCTGTGTGCAGCAATGGTCCCCCCGCCCCTCATGGCACAGTGGCGCGGACACGTTAGCCTGACTGGGACAAGGACCACGGTGGCTCTCCCAAGAAACCTGCACAAGCGCATTGCCCACGTTCTTGATGAGACTTTCGAAGAGATTACCGAGGCCGATTACCGCGATGTGATAGACCACATCAATGCGCTATTCCGCATCTAGGCATGCATGCCTAACCCTCCTCTCCTGAAAAATGTCCTTCCCGAAAATAAAAGCCACTTACCGGGAACCTGTTCTCCTGTATGTCCTCCACCAAGTATCGGCCGCTGCGACTGGCTACCTTCCTCCTGGCTCAAGAAGAGCTCCTGGCTGCATGCCTCCAGGATTCCAGGGTGTCTCCCCCCACCCCAGCACCCTCACTTCCCCTTTCCTCCTCCTCCTCCTCCTCCTCCTCTCCCCGCTCTGAAGTGTCCATGGTGGTGCTCGGAGTGGAGGTGGGGTCACCCCCAAGTATCGCATCCAGCTCTTTGTAGAATCGGCAGGTCGCGGGGGATTAGAAAGAATATATAATTCACTTTAATTCTGCACTGCAGTGCGTCCCGGTCATGGCCCCTTTCCATCATGGCCCTTGATATCTGCCCGAAGGTATTGTAATTTCTACGGCTGGAGCTCAGCTGGGACTGGACAGCTTCCTCCCCCTAAACACTGATGAGGTCCAGCAACTCGCCATTGCTCCATGCTGGGGCTTGCTTGGCGTGTGGAGGCATGGTCACCTGGAAAGATTCACTGATAGCACTCCACACCTGGCTGAGCAAACAGGAAGGGGATTTTTAAAATTCCCGGGGAATATAAAGGGTGGGTCTGACGGTTGGTCACCTGAGACCAGGGCAGTAGAATTCGAACTGATGAGCAGAGTGGCTTGAACAGGCATTGTGGGATACTGCCGAATACTTCTGGAGGCCAATCAGAGCGCATTGGGCGGCCACACTAGTGCCGCAGTGCAGCAGGGGCAGTGCAATACTCTTTATTCCTCTCGGGGAGGTGGAGTACAAGCAGCGCTGTAGCCGCGGAGATACAGCGCTGTATGTGCCTTACTAGTGTGGATGGGGAGTGAGGTACAACGCTGTAGGTGGATTTATTGCGCTGTAACTCGCAAGTGTAGCCAAGGCCCGAGATGCACAGAGTTGTTGTGCTGTGACCAGTGCTTATTACACTTCCCCTAATCTTCTCACTGTCATCTTGTGCTCCCCAGTCTGCCTTATTCTTCTGTTGTTTCTTGCCTTACATGATAGACTGAAAGCTCCTTGCAGCAATAACTGTCTTTTTGGTTTGTGTTTTTACAGCACCTTGCATGATGGGTCCATGATCTCTGATTTGGGGCCTGTAGGGACTACAGTAATACAAAACAAACAAAAGCAACTAATAATTAAAGCATTAGACAGTTTGACAAGACTGGCAGGACTCATTTAAAAATTGGGCTGTTATCACTAAGGTTATTGTATGCATCTTTAAAGCAAACCCAAAGCCTCGCTATACAAATTAAAGAGATTATGTGCTTGCCATACAGAACTACACAGGAACAGTAGGCTATTGGTGGCATTTGGTAATAATGGCTACAGTATTAAAATAAAGATGGAAAACTAACAACAAATGGATGGGGGGGGGGGGCAAAACAAACTCTGTAATCCTCTGGGATAATGGCTCTAGTCTAAACAACTTGTTCCTGTGATTTGTTACTTAATGCACTTATTTTTATTTGTCCCCTTCAGCAGAGAGCTCTGTCACTGAAGAGATTTGATAATAGCCTGGCTAGTATATTAGTAGTCATTTATACTCTTATAATAAAACAACAAAATTTTGGCCACTTACAGATTCAGCTGGGTTCAAGTCATTTTCATTTGCTGCATTTCACCTCTGATCTCACCTTCAGTAGATGAGATTACATAGAACTAGATAAGGACTTTGTCTGTTCAGTTCTCTCCCATCAAGCCACAGGGGACCAGATATTTAAGTGGGATGGTTATGTTCCCTTTCTCTGCTCCCCTGCCCCCATCTGCAGCTGGATTGGAACAGTGGGGAGGTATTTGTGTATTGCACATACATTAGAAGTATTTGTAGTTTGCATGTGTTATTCCTTCAGCAGCATTTGCCACTTGGATGGCTATAACCAATACAAATTCAAAATGAGAGAAACATCACCTAAAAGGAGGAGGAAGTTGGAAACTGTATTGGATTCATTTCTTTAATGTGTATAAAATTTTCTGTAACCTGAGTTTCACAATTCAGTATTTCTGATGTCACAGACTTGCAACAATAAACAATGCAATGACAGTGTCTATAGAGGCAAATTTTAAGATCTTAAGTGAATAACTTATTCTAATAACATACACTTGAGGCTCTGGAGAGAGCATACACTGCAGTGATCTAACAGATACCGTGTGAGAAGTATTTGTGGATTAGGGATAATGAGAAGTTGGGGTGTTGCTTATCTCATTTTGATATGTTTAAAACAGAGAGTTGACTTGGGACGGATTGTTTCTTTGGTGCATTCTGGAAGGAAGCATTAAGTTTTGGGGGGGGTTCCTCGCCCAACCCTCCCCCTTTTCCCTTTGTGACTGCATCTTCTTACTAAATTAAAATGTCTTTTCTTAGCCATTACCTTGTAATGGAAAAAGACACTTGTTCTAGAGTTAGTCTTTTATGTCTTCTAAACTGAGTTGACTCCCCTACTGTGACTTCAATAATGCATCATTTCAGAGGTTCAAAGGATTTAATGTGTTTCTGGTGGATCTGTGAGACTCAGTTAGATGGCTAAAAGCAAAATAACTATAACAGGTTGGATGCAAAGACCTGTCCCTTGCCAGCTTCATTTCCACCCTCCCGCCCTCCCCCCCAAATGTTCAAAAGCATTTGCTCCTTGCCTCTTCTTTCTTAGGTGCTGTGTGTGCATGCATATTGATAAACACTTTATGAACAAAGGTCCATGGAAAACCATGAGACACAGTTACTATGATGAAACAGGAAAGCAGTTCTGTCTCTATGACAGAGGTTCTCAAACTGAGGTCCACGGCTCCATTCAGGTGGTCCGCGGATAGTTCCCTATAAGGTGTGCGCCTGGGTGGCCGCACACGAGAGAGGGATAGCTCAGTGGTTTGAGCACTGGCCTGCTAAACTCAGGGTTGTGAGTTCAATCCTTGAGGGGGCCACTTGGGGATCTGGGGCAAAATCAGTACTTGGTCCTGCTAGTGAAGGCAGGGGGCTGGACTCGATGACCTTTCAAAGTCCCTTCCAGTTCTAGGAGATGGGAGATCTCCATTAATTAAATTAAATTAAATTAAATTAAATGAAGGGCCAAGCACCTAATTAGTGGAGCTGTGCAGACGTGGCTCCACTAATTAGGTGCCTGGACCCTGGAGAAGATGCACATGTAAGTGGTGACCTTGGCGGGGGGCGGAGGGGAGAATAGGGGGTAGGTGGGAGGGGGCAGTGGGATGAGAAGAGGGGGTGGGAGGAATTTGGAACGTGCAGGGCTGCAGTGGCCAGAGAAATAGGCAATTTTCCCCAGCTTCAGGGCTGCGGCTGCCGGGGAGAGACAGGCCCTCCTTCCCAGCCTCAGCTCTATGCCTACCGTGGCGGTGGAGAGACCCCCTCCTTCCCAGCCCCAGCTCAGGGGCTGCTGCAGTGTGAGAGAGAGGGAGATAGGGAGAGACCCCCTGCCCTCCTTCCTAGCCCAGCTCGGGGGCTGCTGCGGTGGGGGAGGGAGGGCACATGCATTGCATTAGAAAGGTAAGACTACTGATATTAAAATATGAGTTGTGTGCTTTTATTTGTAGAACAAAAAAATGTTTATTAAGTTTTTTTTTATATAGCACTTTTATCCAAAGCGCTTTACAATAGTTAGCTAACGACATTTGGAAATGATCATTAAGTGGTCCACTGAAACCTGCAGCAATTTTCAAGTGGTCCGCGGAAAAAAAAAGTTTGAGAACCACTGCTCTATGATGCAAGAAGCTGGTTGGTGAGGATAATTCTGGAGCAAATAAAAATGATACTACTGAAAATTAAACTGTCTTCTGTAGCTCTACTGAATTATAACATTCCATAAATGTCTCTTTTCAGCAGGGCCGGCTCTAGGATTTTTGCTGCCCCAAGCAAAATCAATTTTGGCCGCCCCCGTTTTTTTCTTACCCCACCTCCCAGCCCCGCCTCAACTCTGCCCCTTCCCCAAATCCCCAGCCCTGCCTCCTCCCCTCAGGCTCTCAAGCCTAGGAGGGAGGGGGAGAAGCGGCGCGCACACGCGCCGCAGCCACTCAGCATCTCCCCCTCCCTCCCAGGCTCTCAGGCAAGGGGGGGGGGAGATCCTGAGCGGCGAAACAGCTGATTCGCGGGCCGCCGCTCACCCTCCCTCCCAGGCTCTCAAGCCGCCCCAAGCACCAGCTTGTTTTGCTGGTGCCTAGAGCTGGCCCTGCTTTTCAGTTACTTTCTCAAAACCCCACCCCCCCCAAACACAGCAACAATTTTTGCTGAAATTTTCCATGCCACTCAGAAGTTACTTTAAAACGCAGCTGAATGGATTTTTATCTGAACATGGTGAGGAAGGAGGTGAGGGCAGAATATTTTTCAGTGAAGACTTTTTTTGGATGCTGTTCATGCTATGATAATGCAAATGGCTTTATTTTTGAAGTTTCAAACATGGTATATATGCTGTTCTGAAGGAGGACTTCAGTTTCTCCCATTATCTGAAGGAAAGATTGGTAGTGTAAGAAAATTAGTAATTTTAAAACTGTGTTCTGAGCATGCATATTGACTTTTCTTCTTCATTTTCAGAAGCATGTACCTCCTACGTAGTGCTCCAGATTTTGCAGGTAGATTATACTTAAAAGACCTACATTGTCTACTCCATTTTAGCCTTGTGGCACAAGGGGACTTCAAACATTGTGCTAGAATGACAACAGTATTGGGTAACGTAGATGCAGCTTGGTTCTCTCCTAACTCTGATACAAACCCTGTTCCAGTTTGTAGTATAGATAGAATATAAGTGGCCTGGTTATGAAGCACTATTATGATCCAGTCCCGGGTACAAATTGGAACGATGTTTGCAACTGAATTGGGGGCAAGTGTGCTGTAACCGGGTTCCCTGACATGGCTGTATGTCTAGAGTAGGTAAGGTTTTAATACTCATGCAGCAGGTTTCTGTGCCCGGAGATCCAGACTAACATTGAGGTATGAGAGTCAGTGGTTATTAAAACAAAAATTATAGGTGCTAATTCTATGCATTAAGCGCTTATTTGACTACCAGTACCTGTAATTTAAAACCCGTGTGCAAATCCTGGTTACCACAAACTAAAATAGTGTAAAGCTTGCCAATTAGAGATATTTTTTATTCTGTGCTCGAGTTTGTACTCGTTTGTTTGTGTTACAGTGGTGCTTAGAGACCCCCCCCCCGACGTCAGATGCCCCATTGTGCTAGGTGCTGTACACACACGTAGTAAGTGACAGTCCCTGCTTCAAAGAGCTTATGATCTTAATAAACAAGACAATAGATGATGGGAGGAGAAACAGAGAGAAGTATCTTTCCCAAGGTCACATAGTAGTTGGTGGCAGAGCCAGGAATAGACCCCTGTGCTTCCAAGTCTCACTATAGTGACCTCTCATTGCACCAGGCTACCTCCCATGTTGATAGCACCTGCTGTAAGGTTTGCAGAGCCTTTAGAAGGTTTTTGTAACCCTATGTGTCACAGAGGTGTGGATGAAGATTTAAATTCTGAAGGTATGTCTACACTGCATTGTAAACCCTGGTGGGACCCAGGTTTGTGGACTGGTGTTTTCAAGCCCATGCTTCAGTGTCCATACTGCACTGTAAACCTGGGTTAACAGCTGCTGGACCCAGGTCTCACACCTGTGCTAACACATCCATACTGCATTACGCAGACTTTTGGACTTGGGTCTGCAGTGTGACCTGCGTCCACACTCCATGATGACAGGGCTTGCACCCAAGTCGCTGTGGGACTCAGGCTCTGATCCACCCCCCTTTGCAGGGTCCCAGGACCTGGGTCCTGAGTGCTCACTAACCTGAGTCAGGCTGATTTGTATGTGGACGGAAGGGGGGCTTGAGCTCGGGCTTGAAGCTAAGTCAAAGCCAGGGCTTAATATGCCATGTAGGCGTAACCTGAGTGGTCAGAGTGAGCAGGGTTCTGTTACTAGGAGGATGCAGGAAAGTCAGATCTTTTGTGAGGGAGAGATGAGCAGAAGGTTCTGCCAGGTGGAGGGTATAGTGGTCAGGCCTTGTCACTTCAGGGGAGTAGTAGCAGGATTTGCAGCTTGGGAGAAGGGGTGCAAGCTCTTGTTGGCCTCTCTCACGCCTCTTTGTTATACTCAGCCAGTATGGCACCAGTGACTCCGAAGCGTACTCTCCTGATGGTCAAAGTGGTTTTTCTTTTGCGTTTGAATTGCAGTCTAAAGTTCTGATGCCCCGCCCTCAATAACTTTCCTTAACTTTTTCTACTTATAATCTGCTGAGAGTTTGAAAGCTAATAGTTTAACCAAATGGAATTCAGATACAGTGGACAGAAAAGTGCTTGTTTGGAGATGAATATGTAAGATGAGTTGTGTCCAGTTGCCTTCAGCAGGGTTTCATGTGCATATAAGAAACAAAGCGGGGTGTGGAAGTTCTGCAAATGTGAACCAAATTTTCACAGCAAGACTCTTTTTTTGCCCTTTTAAATCAAAACATTTTGCTATTTCACTCTGCTTATTTTTTGACTGAGTTCCTTACCTCTTTGCATGATGTAAAATACCTTGACATTGGTGAGAGGTGTTACACAAATTCAGTCACATTCAAATAACAAAAAAAAACATCAGTAACAATAAAAGTCATCCTCTGCTGGGTACATGGTAGAGCTTGTTGTGATGAATGCATTAACTTCTTTCTGTGCCATAGAGCTCCCTTTAAACAGCATTCTGAGGGCAGCTGTGGGCAGGGCCGTTCTTGACAGTATAACTCCAGTGGAGCTGAGAGGTAGCCAAATGGACAGCAGGGGAACCCACAACACAAATCTTCCATGTGAACAACGATGGGCTCTGTCTCCTCTCCAAGTTTTATAAATTCTCTTTGCTGCTCATTTGGAGACATGTCCAAATCATGTTGAAGTCAATGGAAAGGCTCCCATCCACTTCAATTGGGGATGGATTGTGACCTTGGTTTGCACTGGACATGAGGGTAAGGGCCAACTCTCCCCAGGAAGGTGTTGGGAGAACTCTATGCGGTTTTTTCCATAGGAGGCGGCAAGGTAACCCATAGTTAATCCTGTTTTTCTGGTATGATAATATATTATGGTTGGTCATAAAATTTAGACCACAAAATACGGGTGACATGTACTGTAGCCACGTTAATGTGGGTGTTTGAACCTTGATACTAATATTTCCTGCCTTGGTTGTGATTTTCAACTGTGCAGCTTTTTCATTGTGTCCGTGTGAGGTTTTTTGCTTTAATATATTCCAGATTCATCTGGTTTAATTAATTTTCTGTTTATTGGAGCTGTAGGATGACTTATAGTGAGGCTCAATATAAATAATCCAGTGCACACTGTTTCTTGTACAGTGTGTGCACCAAATTGTTAGCATGACAGAAAGTGGCGCAATATTTTGTTTTTCCCCCGCGGGTGGTTGCAATGATTAGCTGGAAAATGAAATACATGGGGAAAGCATCTGGAAGGTAAGACTTTCCAGATGGTTCCCTTGTCAAGATATCTAAGGCTTTGGTTTGATTTGGTTTTTACTTTCCTTCTCTCTTTTCTTGGGAGAGGGGAGGGGGCCCAGAAGTCTTGATTTAGAATTTTTATTTTTAATCAAAAATATCTGATAGATTTTAAGGCACAAGGGACCATTGTGATCATCTAGTTTGTCATCCTGCATAACACAGGCCATAGAATTCCAGCCAGTGATTTTTACATATAGCCCAATAAATTAAGGTTGAACAAGAGCATACCCTTTTAGAAAGACATCCATTTTTGATTTAAATATTTCCAGTGATAGAGAATTCACCACATTCCATGGTAAATTGATCCAATGGTTGACTTACTCTTGCTGTCAAAAATTTGTACCTTATTTTCAGTCTGAAATACAATACTGTACAATTTTTGTAATTAACCATTGGAGTACTGCACTAAGGGATGCGATGGAATCTTCATCACCTGAAATCTTTCACTCAAAATTGGAAGTTTTTCTGAAGATCTATTCTCGCTCAAACAGAAGCTATAGACGTGGTGCAGGAATTCCTGGGTGAAATTCTATGGCCTGTGGAATGCAAGAAGCAGACTAGATGATCAAAGTGGTTCCTACTGACCTTAAAAACCTATGATTAATTAAAGAGCATGATATTTAAAAAACTGTAGGCGATCAAGGGCCAGATTGCTGTACCGTTACTCATGCTGAGTAGCAGCAAGGCCTCAATTTGAACAAACAATGTAAAAATATAAAAATAGCTTCAGGGTTGGGGAGGGTACAGTGGTTCTATAAGTATGATAAGACATATTTCACCAAAAGCCAAAGCATAAATGCATCCAACACCACCTCATAGAAAGGGAAACCAACTAATCATAGCACACACCAGCACCTGAAAATAAATCTCAGATTAGCTTTCTGAAGCAAGGTGGAAAAAGGTATGCTTAAAATGTCTGGGTGGGGTATAATTTACAATAGATCGATCTAATCATTTTCCCCCTTACCTCCGATTGGGCAGCCAAAGATTTGGTACCGTGGAAAAAATAGTTTTGTCCTTCTTCAAGATGACTTGTAATTTAAGCAAAAAAAAATTGTAATCTCAGCATCCTCTCTTAAGAAATCTTTCCGATGGTTTATTTATACCTTTTGAGATAAACTAGCCATACTTGAAATATGCAGATCTATTTTTCATGGAAGACTATCCTGTTTCTCCTCTGTAGTTTGTAACCTATCATTTAAATCAGTTTCTGTACCAAATGACTGGAGTATAGCTAATGTGACGCCAATTTTTAAAAAGGGCCCCAGAGGTGACCCCAGCAATTGCAGGCCGGTAAGCCTGACTTCAGTACAGGGCAAACTGGTTGAAACTATAGTAAAGAACAAAATTGTCAGACACTTAGATGAACATAATTTGTTGGGGAAGAGTCAGCATGGTTTTTGTAAAGGGAAATCATGCCTCAACAATCTAGTAGAATTCTTTGAGGGGGTCAACAAGCATGTGGACAAGGGAGATCCAGTGGATATAATGTACTTAGATTTTCAGAAAGCCTTTGACAAGGTCCCTCACCAAAGGCTCTTAAGCAAAGTGAGCTGTCATGGGATAAGAGAGAAGGTCCTCTCATGGATCGGTAACTGGTTAAAAGATAGGAAACAAAGGGTAGGAATAAATGGTCAGTTTTCAGACTGGAGAGAGGTAAATAGACCCCTGGGGGACACCACTGTACTGAGCCCATTCCTATTCAATATATTCATAAATGATCTGGAAAAATGGGTAAACAGTGACATGGCAAAATTTGCAGATGATACAAAACTATTCAAGATAGTTAAGTCCCAGGCAGACTGCGAAGAGCCACTAAAGGATGTCTCAAAACTGGGTGAGTTGGCAACAAAATGGCAGATGAAATTCAATATTGATAAATGCAAAGTAATGCACATTGGAAAACATAATCCCAACTATACATATAAAAAGATGGGGTCTAAATTGGCTGTTACCGCTCAAGAAAGAGAGCTTGGAGTCATGTGAATAGTTCTCTGAAAACATCTACTCAATGTGCAGCGGCAGTCAAAAGCATAGGCGCCAACTTTCTCTGGCCCCACTCCCCCACCCCTGACCCCACCCCCATTCCAACCCCATCCCCAAATGCCACACCCTAACTCCGCCTCCTCCCTGCCCCTATTGGATCCCTTCCCAAAATCCCCACCCCGGCCCCGCCTCTTCCCCCAGCGTGCCGCGGTCCCCCGCCTCCCCCCTCTCTCCCTGTCCCATGAATCAGCTGTTTCGTGGCGCAAGCGCTGGGAGGAAGGGGGGAGAAGCGGGACGCAGCGGCGCGCTCACGGAGGAGGTGGAGGTGAGCTGGAGCAGGGGGGTGGGGCGGGGCCACGGGGAGCTGCTGGTGGGTGCTGAGCACCCACCAATTTTTTTCCATGGGTGTTCCAGCCCCGAAGCACCCACGGAGTTGGCGCCTGTGGTCAAAAGAGTGAACAGAATGTTGAGAATTATTAAGAAAGGGATGGATAATAAGACAAGAAAATATCATATTGCGGCTATATAAATCCATGGTATGCCACAGCTTGAATACTGCGTGCAGATGTGGTCGCTACATCTTAAAAAAAGATATATTGGAATTGGAAAAGGTTCAGAAAAGGGCAACAAAAATGATTAGGGATATGGAACGGCTGCCATATGAGGAGAGATTAATAAGACAGGGACTTTTTAGCTTGGAAAAGAGATGACTAAGAGGGGATATGATAGAGGGCTATAAAATCATGACTGACGTGGAGAGAGTAAATAAGGAAGTGTTATTTACTCCTTCTCATAATACAAGAACTAGGGGTCACCAATGAAATCAATAGGCAGCAGGTTTAAAATGAACAAAAGGAAGTATTTTTTTCAGACAATGCACAGTCAACCTATGAAACTCCTTGTCAGAGGATGTTGTGAAGGCCAAGACTACAACAGGTTAAAAAAAAGCTAGATAAGTTCATGGAGGATAGGTCCATCAATGGCTATTAGCCAGGATGGACAGGGATGGTTTCCCTAGCCTCTGTTTGCCAGAAGCTGGGAATGGGCAACGGGATGGATCACTGGATGATTGCCTGTTCTGTTCATTCCCTCTGGGGCACCTGGCATTGGCCACTGTCGGAAGACAGGATACTGGGCTAGATGGACCTTTGGTCTGACCCAGTATTGCCGTTCTTATGTTCTATGGAGGGCTTCCCAGGTCTAGTAAAGGCACCGGGGCTCCCGAGCTCTGTTGACTCCCGTAATTCTGAGGCAGAATCAAAAGGTGTGTTTCCTCCCTGCATTGCCTGTGGAGAGGTCTGCCCTCTGGGTTCCTTCCCTTGTCTATCCTAAAGATTTTTTTCTGATGCACACAGTCTGACTCCATTTGCAAGAATCCTTTCCTTTTTGTCATCTGTGGAGTGTGGGGTGGTGCTTACAGTACACAGTACATTTTTGGCATTCCAAATGTTGTATCCTAGAAATGGCTGTACTTGGTAGTCTAGTATGGAGAAGCTTTTGCAATGCTGATCTTCTAAACTAGATCTACCCACTTCAGCTTCTCGCTGTTATCAGAATCTCCCTTTAGTCTTTCTTGGTTGTGCATTTTTAACTTTAAGGAGAGATTATTCCCCCTATAAAACAGACTAACCACCCTGGAACCAAACCAAAAATACTCTTGGGGGATCTCTCTTGTGGTACAATGTCATCTAATTTTCAGCAGTGGTGTGTGCTGCTTCACAGATCTCAGCCATGCCACTCTAGGGATAGCCCATATCACAGGAAATGATACGCTTCCGGGTTCATACAGCAAGGGATAACATTGGCCATGGGTATTTAATTAACAAGTCAAAGTTGAAAAACAGATGTTTATTAGATGAATGGTTCTTACTGATAGGGGGTCAGATCCTCAGCTGGTGTAAATCAACATAGAGATCTTTGTTGAGAAACAATCAGCAACTTTTTCAAATGCACTTTTTTCCCTTAAGCCATACAGGTTTGAACATACTGACCCAGACTGGACTTGCCAACTCAAGAGCAGAAGGGCTAATAGACCGCTGCGTTAGTTTGTTCAGCCAGCATGCTTTCCCTGCCAAGTATTGGTTTTTTTTAACTATTCATTGGAGCTGTCAGCATGAGCAGTGAAGTAATAACATTTGTTTTATGTGCAGAACTGGCATACAAATCAGTAATTAGTCACAAGATCAAAAGTTCCAACCCCTAGTGGGCTGAGAAAGGTTAGTGAATGAAACACCGACTTCAGCTCCTAGATTCAGCTTCTATTTCGACTTGAGATTTTAAATGAAGAGAAAATTCAGCTTCTTAAACACAGCTACTAGTGCATGTTATTCCATGCTAATAAAAACAACATGGTGATGCAGAATGGTCTCTCCAATTGGGGCCTGAGCTGGCTGTTCAGTGTGGAAATGGTCTTTCCACTGAACCTGTTTGCCTGAAGTAACTGATCCATAGGATCCCACTTTCCAGCACTAGCGGACTTTCTTAAAGACTATAAATGAGGTACCCTTTGTTTTTCAGTGTTTGTACAGCACCTACCATAATGGGACCTTGATCCTTAATGGAGCTTCTGGGCACAACTGAATTACAAATTATTATGGCTGTCAATTAATCGCAGTTAATGCCTGAGATTAATTGTAGGGCTGTCGCTTAATCGCAGTTAACTCATGCGATTAACTCAAAAAAATTAATCATGATTAAAAAAATTAATTGCGATTAATCGCAGTTTTAATTGTGCAGTTAAACAATAGAATACCAATTCAAATGTATTAAATATTTTGGATGTTTTTCTACGTTTTCATATCTATTGTATTCTGTGTGGTAATGGAAATCAAAGCATATATTATTTTTATTACAAATATTTGCACTGGAAAAAGATAAACAAAAGAAATAGTATGTTTCAATTCACCTCATAGAAGTACTGTAGTGAAATCTCTTTGTCATGAAAGTGCAACTTACCAATGTCGATTTTGTTGTTGTTACATAACTGCACTCAAAAACAAAACAATATAAAACTTCAGCGCTTACAAGTCAACTCAGTCCTACTTCTTGTCCAGTTTATTTACATTTACACGAGATAATACTGCCCTCTTCTTACTTACAATATCACCAGAAAGTGAGAACAGGCATTTACATCAAGGCTGGCTCCAGGCACCAGCTTGCTAAGCAGGTGCTTGGGGCGGTCACTCCGGAGAGGGGCGGCACGTCCTGCTATTCGGCGGCAATTTGGCGGACGGTCCCTCACTTCTGCTCGGAGCCGCAGATCGCGACTTTTTTTTTTGCGCTGCTTGGGGCGGCAAAAACCCTGGAGCCGGCCCTGATTTACATGGCACTTTTGTAGCTAGGATTGGAAAATATTTATGTGCCAGATATGCTAAACATTCGTATGCTCCTTCATGCTTTGGCCACCATTCCAAAGGACATGCTTCCATGCTGATGACTCTCATTAAAAAAATAATGCGTAAATTAAATTTGTGACTGAACTCCTTGGGGGAGAATTGTATGTTCCCTGCTCAGTTTTACCCATATTCTGCCATATACTTCATGTTATAGCAGTATTGGATGATGACCCAGCACGTGTTGCTCATTTTAAGAACACTTGCACTGCAGATTTGACAAAACGCAAAGAAAATACCAATGTGAGATTTCTAAAGATAGCTACAGCACTTGACCCAAGATTTAAGAATCTGAAGTGCCTTCCAAAATCTGAGAGGAACGAGGGGTGGAACATGCTTTCAGAAGTCTTAAAAGAGCAACTCTCCAATGCAGAAACTACAGAACCCAAACCACCAAAAAAGAAAATCAACCTTCTGCTGGTGGCATCTGATTCAGATGATGAAAATGACCATCCATTGGTCTGCACTGTTTTTGATAGTTATCGAGCAGAACCCGTCATCAGCATGGATGCATGTCCCCTGGAATGGTGGTTGAAGCATGAAGGGTAATATGAATCTTTAGTGCATCTGGCATGTAAATATCTTGTGACGCCGGCTACAACAGTGCCATGCAAATGCCTGTTCTCACTTTCAGGTGACATTGTAAACAAGAAACAGGCAGGATTATCTCCTGCAAACGTAAACAAATTGTTTGTCTGAGCGATTGGCTGAACAAGAAGTAGGACTGAGTGGACTTGCAGTCTCTAAAATTTTACATTGTTTTATTTTTGAATGCAGTTTTTTTGTACATAAGTCTACATTTGTAAGTTCAACTTTCATAATAAAGATATTGCACTACGGTACTTGTACTAGGTGAATTTAAAAATATTATTTATTTTGTTTTTTTCAGTGCAAATATTTGTAATAAAAAATAAATATAAAGTGAGCACTTATACTTTGTATTCTGTGTGGTAATTGAAATCAATATATTTGAAAATGTAGAAAAACATCCAAAAATATTTAAATAAATGGTATTTTATTATTGTTTAACAATGCGATTAATCACATGATTAATCACTTTTTAATCACTTGACAGCCCTAATTAATTGAAAACAAAATTAATGTGTTACTCACATACCTCTGGGCGAGGAGGGCAGCATCAGTGGTTGAGGGCTGAGGTCGCAGCCCACAGTACCAGAGGTCCGCGCTCTGAGGGGGCTGAAGCCCCGAGCCCTATCCCCCAAGCCTTGCGCCAAGTGGGGCTGAAGCCCTGAGCCCCCCAGGGCTGAAGATTGGGGGGGGGGTCACAATTTTTTCTAGTGGGGGAGTGACAATTTTTTTAAAGTCCAAACGGGGTCGCCAGCACAAAAGGTTTGAGAAACACTGCCATAGAGAACAGGGGCCTGGCGAGCTCAGCCTTCCTCTCCTCCCCTGCTGCATGCCAACCCCTGAGGTAAAAATCCACTCTCCCTTGCAAACAAGGGCTCCCTCAGCTGAAGGGATTTATGTAAAAATAATAATTCTATATTTGTAAGTTCAACTTTCATGATAAAGAGATTGCACTGCAGTACTTGTATGAGGTTAATTGAAATACTATTTCTTTTGTTTATTTGTTTTACAGTGCAAATGTTTGTAATAAAAAATAATATAAACTGAGTACTGTACACTTTGTATTCTGGATTGTAATTGAAATCAATATAATTGAAAATATTGAAAACATCCAAAAATATTTAAATGAATGGTATTCTATTATTGTTTAACAGTGCAATTAAAACTGATTAATCATGATTAATGTTTTTAATCTCACAATTAATTGAGATTAATTTTTTTGAATCGCTTGACAGCCCTAAAAATTATTAATTATAGTAAGTAAAACTGCTCCCAATAACATAGAAACACTAAGGATAATGGTGCTTCAGTACCAACTGATAGGCAGCTTAGAAATATATTACATATAAAAAACTACATTAAAAGAACATTAAGGTTGCACAGTTAAGTATGCAAAGTTGGGATATGCCATCTCACAGGAAATTCCAATATTTAGAAATTTGTTTTCTTCCCAAACTGGGATGAAAAGTCAAAATATTAAAATCTTTCACAGAACAGAAAGTTCTGAAAAATTTTGATTTTGATTTCAATCAAAAAGGATCATTTCTGCTTCCCAAATCAAAACGTTCTGTGTTGGGTCAGTGCTACATTAATTTGTCTCTCTCTGAACTACCATGGTGCCTTTTGAGAGCTATAGTCCAGGTGCCTCATGCGTCATTCTCCTCGATGGAGAACAGTCTGAACAGTCTCCATGTTCTCTGGCCAGACTGTATTTCCCTTGATGCACTGTGATCATGTGACTTCTATGATGCAGAGCTGCAGTTGAGAGCAGGGGCGGCTCTATGGTTTTTGCCGCCCCAAGCACGGCAGTCAGGTGGCTTTTGGTGGCATGCCTGCGGTAGGTCTGCCGGTGCCGGGCCTTCAGTGTCCCTGCTGCCGAAGCCGCGGGACCGGTGGACCTCCCGCAGGCATGCTGCCAAAGGCAGCCTGATGGCCGCCCTCACAGCAACCTGCAGGCCGCCTCCCGCGGCTTGCCACCCCAGGCACACGCTTGCTGCGCTGGTGCCTGGAGCCACCCCTGGTCAAGAGGCGATTGCAGTACATCATGGGAGATGAAGTCTAGCGAGGGAACCCAGCCAAAAGCAGAAAATGGGGGCATGAGGAACTGTGGCAGCTCTGGTGGAAAGAGATTAATGTCATGCTGACCCAAAAATGAAATATTTCATTTAGATTTTCTTGATGGTACAGTAAAATCTCAGAGTTACAAACTGACCAATCAACCACACACCTCATTTGGACCCGGACGTATGCAATAAAGCGGCAGCAGAGGGAGGGAAAAAAAAAAAAGCAAATACAGTACTGTGTTAAATGTAAACTACTAAAACAAAAGAGAAAGCAGCATTTTTCTTCTGCATAGTAAAGTTTCAAAGCTGTATTAAGTCAGTGTTCAGTTGTAAACTTCTGAAAGAATAACCATAACATTTTGTTCAGCATTACGAACATTTCAGAGGCGCTAATAACCTCTATTCCTGGGGTGTACGTAAATCTGAGGTTCTACTGTAAACCAAAACCTGCACCTGGCTTCCCCCGTTCAACATGAATTCTGCCAAATTTCAAGTTCCTGTTCCAAACCATGGAGGCACATGGGGTTTTTATTGAAATGTTTTGAAGAATTTCTTAATATGGGGAAAACAACATATTTTTCTGTAACCTCTTCTGCGAAAAGTCTGAACCATTTTTGGTATTTTTTTTTTAATTCCACCTGAGGGAGACACCCAGCATGAAAAACCTCAGCCCAAATGGTTAAAGTTTGGAAAGTTTGTAAGCAGCTTTAAATAGGATCTTAAAATTAGGGTTACCATATTTAAAAAATAAAAAAAGAGGACATTTCACGGGCCCTGGCCCCGCCCCTTTCCCACCCCTGGCCCTGCCCAAACTCCGCCCTTTCCCTGCCCCTTCCCCCAAAGTCCCCGCCCTAACTCCCCCTCCTCCCTCCCAGCCACGCAAAAAGGGCTGCCCAAGCGCTACCGGCTTTACGGTTTGCCGGGCAGCCTCCAGACCCTGCGCCCCCGGCCGGCGCTTCCCCAGCGCAGCTGGAGCCCAGGAGGGGAAGCGCCCAGCCGGGGGCGCAGGGTCTGGAGGCTGCCCGGCAAACCATGAAGCCAGTAGCGTTCGGGCTTCGGGTAGCCCCTATGCCTCCGGATCCTGCGCCCCCGGCTGGGCACTTCTCCTCCCTGGCTCCAGCTGCTCTGCTCCGGCGGCGCAGGGTCCGGAGGCATGGGGGCTGCCTGAAGCCGGTAGCGCTGGCTCGGGCAGCTTGGCTCTTAAACAGAGCCGAAGTCAGAGTCCGGGGAGGAGCAGAGCAGCTGGAGCCGGGGAGGAGAAGTGCCTGGCTGGCGGCTGGGGTCCGGAGGCACGGGGGCTGCCCGAAGCCGGTAGTGCTGGCTCGGGCAGCTTGGTTCTTAAACAGAGCCGAAGTTTGAGTCCGGGGAGGAGCAGAGCAGCCGCGGGAGAGGAAGTGCCCGGCCGGTATTTTTCCCAGACATGTTCGGCTTTTTGGCAATTCCCCCCGGACGGGGGTTTGATTGCCGAAAAGCCGGACATGTCTGGGAAAAACCGGACGTATGGTAACCCTATTAAAATGGAAAGTCATGCAACCTTTATTCTAGGTGTCACTGCCTTCAGCACATATAACAACATGAGGACATTTTATCTCTGTTTTTTTCTAAAACTGTGTTGGATTAATTAGATAATTCTTTCTCCACCTTCCTCCCTTAAACATTCTCTACTTTTACATATAGCTAGAATACTAAGCTTCTGATTGGTCAAGATTGTTCTAACTCAGAATCTTTTCCTTGCTGTAGCATATCTGTGGAGTTTCATTTTCTACCAATTAGAACATAGCATACAAATTAACTGTGGCAGAGTACTGTGTAAATTATTAGCACGGGGAAGATCTGCTGAGCTAATCTAGTGGTGCTTACATAGTGTGTTATTACTACCAGCAAGTTTAAAAAAAGAAATACCTATAACTAAGCCAAAGACTTTCTTTGGGTGGAGTGGAAATAACCCAAAAATGTGAACTCAGGCCATTTAGAGAGGGCTAGAATGCATACTATTATATGCCTTGATTTATAAGACTGTGCTTGAGAGCTGGACAATTTGAATGTGGCAGCGAGATGCTCCTTGCAGAGTTGTTTGTGTGATCCTAAAACAGGCATGGGTGAAAATGGGAATTTTTTTCTGAAAGCAGAGGTGAGTCCATGTGTACTTTTATATTTCTACATTGTCTGGTGGGAGTGCAACAGCTTGTTTAATGCTAGTTGAGGGATACCAGTTCTCCTGCCGCAGATTTCTCATGTTAGATGTTTCTGAAAATCTCTAAGGCTATGCCTTCACTGCCAAAAAAAGATTAGTTATCGCTCTGGAAAACAAACATGCATTAGTTATCTCAGTGTTGACTCTTCATGGAGACAAGGTGCAGGCAATTTTCAGGATTGCCAGTCATGATCAACATTATAACCCCCACTTGGGGTTGACCTTGCCTAGCTACATCAAGGTAAAAACTACAGAACTTTGTCTCTACCAGGATTTTACATCGGGATAACTAATATGCCTTATTTAACTGTCTGTGAAAACACCTTTTGGGGGGCAATGAAGCCAAAGTGTAAATGACTTAAAGAGCATGAGTGTATTGAAAGTGGGACTTGTGCTCCTTACTCTCCTAGGTGCCTTTGAATGTCCCACTTTTAAGTCTCAGCCTCCCAGTTTCTACAGGCTTAATTTGTTGGGGATGTGTTGTGCTTTTTTTTTTTTCCTGTAGAGCAGGAGATAAGTTTTGCTCCCATTGGTCATTTCCACTCCCTCCCCATATGCCAGCCACTAGATATTAGCATGACAGGCAGGCAGGCAAACAGCAAATTGTTGTTAGTGCTGGTGCCCTTCCCCAACCTAGAAACCACAGATCACCGCCAAATTTATTCCAGGGGAATTGGACCTCTTCACATCTTGTCTGCTTCAGTCGTTAATGGGAAAATGTCAGTTTAAATATGACCCTGAATTTAAATGTTGTAAAAACTTGTTTTTATAGAGCTGTGTAAAAATTGTCGTGTTGTTGGGTTTAGTTTAGTTTAAAAGAAAACAAAACAAAATAATATCACTGTGAAGTATCTGAAATCCAAATGTTGCAGCCATAAGAACACAAAAGTGAAGCTGATTTCATTGGTGTTCATTGTCCAACCTGAGAGAAGGGCAAAAAGCAAACAGCATATAGTTGGTGACACACACAATGGATTTTTAAAGTGCTCACTTTTATGAATTTAAGGCTGATTAAGAACCTAGGTAAATTTTGTTTATAACACATGATTAAGTTAATGATGTCCCTTTAACCAAACAGGTCAATGATCATGCTGATTCTGTTGCTGTGCAATTATCACACACAAGCTGTTCTCTTAGGAAAACTACACTCCACAATGGTGTGTACTGTTAAATAGACCAAAGGTGGCCTTGTTTCCACCTTCCCCTGTTAGTGTTTTTCCTATGGATTATTCCATTTTTCCGTTTCTTTTCCTGTATACTTGTTTTTCTTTACCCTACTGAGGTGTTTCGTCTCTTCCCCCTGGTAAACCTCTCCTAGGTCTCTGCCCTTTCCCCCTTCAATTTCTCTCCCCATCATTAAAGGGCTGTTTCCATCATATTTTCCTTTCCTCTCCGCCCCCTGTTTCCTTACCGCCACTCTTGTCCTCCTCTCCCCAGCCCTGCTTTTTCTGCCATGGGTAGTTCTTCTCTGCCCTGGAAGAGCCTGTGCATGACCTTCCTTCACCTAGTGGCCTTTCCATTGCATAGAGGTTCTCAACATGGAGTTGCAAGCTAGGTGTTCGTGACCACCTGGCTATTCCATATTGCTAAATCAGGAGAGAGGTCCCAGCTAGATCCTGGCTACAACCCCAGTATGGTAAAGACAATGGAAAGGAATTGGGGGGGCAGGGGGAGGTACCAGTATGGAAAAGGTTGAGAACAACTGACCTAAGTTTCTCTGCAGTATTTCTTGTCCATACTGGAAGTGTGGCTGACAGAATTGTATTCTGTAGATCAAGGCAGAGTGTGCAAAGACCTTGTAGAGATAAAGCTTTATCCCTAAAGACTGTGGATAGGGCAAAATAACTCTTCTTAGGAGGAAGGTAGGGGAGAGGTGCTGCTAGATTCAAGAGGCTTGGCAACTCTGTGTAACAGGGAGAGTGTTTTCTGCTGACAGGCATGAGTCACAGGTGATTATTAAAGTGTGCAGAGAGAGCTGCATGTGGAGAAACTTGCACAGCACCTTTCTGCACTATGCTATCAATCCCACACTTCTGTGAGGACTACAATACACTCATATATTTCACCCTCCCCAGAAGAAACCAAACAAAATGTTTCAGTATTTCAGTTGCTAGACAAAGCAACGTTGTGAGTGTTTTATCTTAAAATAAAACAAGGAGCTCCTTTGTCTGCCATCTATCCTGTTATATCGATCTTTGTAATAAAATGACTGTTTTGAAATGCATGATATAGTCAGGTCTCTTCTCCTTTGGTCAGCCAAAATGGAATGAAAGGAATTATCTGTGTAGATAGTGCCTTGCTAAGCTTATTACAACATGAGCGGGAATGACACTGATTTTAAGCAGTGCGTGGTATTTGAAGAGAGGATTTAATGGGACACAGGATGACCCAGGGCAGTGGTGAGGGGACACAGAATTGTACACGTCGGCATGGGAGGTTCCTAGAGTTAAACTGCAGAATTGTGGTGTCCTGATTGAAGAAATGGGGTGTGTCACCATGCCTGCCACTTACTCCTTTTGATGCTTAGGCTTTCCCCATGTCCGCTCTGACTGCAGAACCTTTTGGGAATGGGACACCTTTGTGCACTGCCTTTGACAGAATATTCTAGGCTAGGCAGTGGTGAGCTGGAGCTGATTTGCGTCGGTTCGCAAGAACTGGTTGCTAAATTTAGAAGCCCTTTTAGAACCGGTTGTTCCGAGCGGGACAACTGGTTCTAAAAAGGCCGCCCAGCCCCAGCTCACCTCTGCTTCCTGGGCTCCTCCCCTGAAGGCTCTGCTGCCCACTTCTCCTCCCCCTCCCCTGCTTCCTGCGAATCAGATGTTCGTGCGGGAAGCCTGGGACTCGGGAGGGCTCAGAAATGGCTTGACAAGGTAGGCTGGGGCGGGCGGGGGAGGCGCGGCCCAGCCCAGCCCGGCCCCGGGCCCAGCGCCCCCGGCCTGGCCTCCAGCGTGGTAAGGGGGCAGGGAGGGGGTGTTGAAAAAGGGCAGGGGAGTTCGTGGGGGTGGGTGGATAGGGATCAGGGCGGTCAGAGGGCAGGGAACAGGGGGATTGAATGGGGGCAGGCGTCCCGGGGGGGCAGTCAGGAAGGAGCAGGGGTTGGATGGGGCGGTGGGGGGAAGTCAGGGGCAGGGGTTCCAGGGGCAGTCGGGGACAGAGAGAAGGGGTGGTTGGATGGGGCAGAGGTCCCAGGGGGCCATCAGGAATGAGAGGAGGGTTTGGATGGGGTGGCAGTGGGCAGTCAGGGGACATGGAAGGGGGGTGGATGGGGCGGGGGTCCCGGGGTGTGTGTCAAGGAATGTGGGGGGTTGGATGGGACAGGAGTCCCGGGGTGGGGGAGCACAACCCCCTCGTGGGGTGAGGAGGAGGGAACTGGTTGTTAATTTTTTGTCAGCTCATCACTGAGGCCAGGTACCTTTCACTCCTCTTATCTCTTACACAGGTGTTGAAGTTCATTTTCTTTTTCATTGCAAGGCCCAAAGTGCCTGCTCCAGTAATCCTACCTTGACGAATCATCCTGGTAGCCCACTCGTTAACCAAAGGTTTATCTTACTCTCACCACCAGAGTTCCAAGTGCACAGAAGAGGTTGGGAGGTAGACAGGGAAATTGTCACTTCTGTAAATTCTTAGCATTTACCAGATTTGAGGGGGTACAGCTAAGCTCCCCTTCTGAGGGGCAGTTTAGCCTATTCTGTTGTTTCAGGCTGTCTGTCTGCAGCCTCAGGAGGGACAGCCTTTGCACTAGGTCACATTCAGGAGGATGCCTTGGCAACTATTTAATCTGAGGGTTTTTTTAAATGAAAGCTTAGAATTCTGCAGAAAGTGACAAATATACCATCCCATTTTCCAGGCAAAGTTTCATATCCACAGCTGGTGAGTGGGAGAATGCATTTGTCAAGCTCCGTCAGTAACAGTCCATAAACCAAGATTATTTTAAAGAAAGCAAGCTTTATTATGTAATCGATAGGAAATTCAAGAAAATTAGAAGTTAAACCGAGTAAATTTGGCTGAGGCTAGAGATTATGCAAAGCCTAGTTTGCCAGGTTAGGACCTGGAGGTTATAACTTCGCATGATACCTTTGGTATATCTGGAAAAAGTCCTTCCTTGAACTCCCTAGAGCTATTTTTTTCAGATTCCTTATCCTGGTCTCCTTATCCTGATCTCTCTCCCTCCTGGCTGTTTTAGCTGCAGTGTGACATTTGTCCTGTGTTAATCAAAGACACATTTTTATTGGCTGTATTTTAAATCCAATCTCAAATTAATTTTTGGGCTGTGCAGCAGTCTTCCAGCAAAACCTGTTTAATGGATGAGTCATAGTTCTCTCCTAATCCCCCCCATTGTGTTGGACCATAAATAATCTCCCTTTTCTGTATTCTTTCCTTGAAATGGGCATCTTTATCTACTTTAGACCAAAACGCATCTGTAGAAACTTTTGTCTGTGCACACGCTATAGAAGCTGTTTACCACGACTACTTCTGGTACAAGTTATTTATGTAGACAGTATATAAAACCAGATGAGTGTGTCAGAAAACAAAATTATCCCATATCCCTATCAAATATCCTTGTCTGCAGATGGTAACTCAGGCTGTCACACATTACAATTCCTTTTTATTAACTTCAGATTTCACGTTCACTCTGCAGAGCAAGAGGCCATCAGAGTGTCTTCAATGATAAGTTATACAGTACAAAATTAAATGTTATCATAAATGGTCTGACATTATATTAGAATGTCATTTTACTGAGAGATTGTGGTGACAGAAACAAGCCATTTGAGTTTTGATCTGGTTTATGATGGCTCCACCATTTCTTGACAGAGTTACATCTTTAGGATGGATGTAGATGGGGTCAACAAGTTTGTTGCCTAGTTTGATCTACCACATACAATTCTAAAGTAGTGGAAAGAACAACCGAGAAATTTTCCATCTGAAATGTTTCTTCTGATAAATATGTGGGTGGAGGACTACCAAAATTTACAATGACATACAGAGAAGATTCATTTTGGTGGTTCTGTGGCTGGTCATGCCACCTTGTACTTTTTTATACTTCTGATAGGCCTTGTCCAGACTAGAAATTTCAGTCAAGTTGTAACTTGAGTTAACTGACTGTCAGCTAATTTAAGTTAACTAACGTGTTTGTATGTGCCAGTATAGATGCACTCCTCCAATGCTTAATCCAGGACACACATGTTTTGTTCCTAATAATGGTTTACTCTAGCCTGAGCATGTTAATTGGTTGTCAGCTAACTCAAGTTACAACAGGACCAAAAATATCTAGTCTAGACAAGGCATTATTGGGAGAGAGTCAAAAAGGATGTGATGTAGTTCTGATTCTGGTCTTGAACATATCAGGAGTGAACGTTGACTTAAAGTATCAGCCATTGGACAGCCAGCAGCTATTCTGAGGTGTCTTTCTTTCCTCTCCTGTCCCATGGGGATGTTTTGAGAGAGGGTTGCTGTAGTGTGTATGTAAGCGGGGGAATGGTCCTGCTATTGTGGGGAACTTTCCTGGCTTATACACTACCCCGGTGAAGTGGGCTAGCGAAAGGATCTGAGTCCTTGCTCCCTGCCTGACCTCAAGGGCTGCCCTTCCACTCTCCCATGCGGCAGAGTCCTCATAACCCCAACAAGTCTGGGCCCAGGATTCCTGGGGGGGGCTCAACCCCCAACCTTGTCATGGTCACTTAGGGCAGGGGCTAGGGTGTCCTCACTCCGGGGTGCTCTCTCTGCACTGGATGCTTCCCTGACCCACTGATCATTACATACAGTTCAAAGCAAATATAATTTATTAAACTGCAATCAATTTTAAAAAATAAGGAAAAATGGGAAAGGTTAAAGGAAAACACGTCACCCCGTTCTTTGGCATGGGGACGTCACAACCAGCGTCTCTGGAATGTCAGGGAAGTTCAGTCTGTTCCTCACAAGTCCCAGGCCTCTGTCTCAGGCCCTGGCTGTGCTGCAGGGATGCTGCAGGTCGGACACTTGCTCTGGCGGTGGCCACATGTGCTCAAGCTATAGGTGGCAGGACCCTTCTTCCCAGCATCTTCCCTGTCCTGTCGAGGTTATGATCCTCCTCCAAGTCTGGCCTGCAAGGCATCTTGGCTGGGGGCGTCTCCCTGAGCTGGGCCCGCTGCCCCAGGTCCCCCTTGTTCTCCCCAGATGCTCACCGCACCCGGCTCCGGACTGTTCCAGCCTCAGCCCCAGCTCCACCACTCTGCCTCAGCTCCAGCTCCACTCTGCCTCAGCACGGCTGCTGCTGCTTCTCTGCCCCCTCGGGCTCTGGTTGCTGCAGCTCCCCTCCCAGCACAGGTCGGCTCTGTGGGCTGCTTCTGTGACTCCGCTCCCAGCACTGACCTGCTTCCTGGGCAGCTTTTTTGGCCCCTCTGGCTGGCACAGCTCTGCTCCCCAGCTCAGCTTGGGCCCTGCTTTCTCCTTAACTCAGCCCCACTCTGTCTGACCCAGGCAATTCCAGCTCACACGGACGACGGGACCCCCTGGCCTCCTGACTCCTTGATTAACCCTGCCCGTCCAGTCAATCAGGCTGACCTGGAGCATTGGCCTCTCCCCATTGTTCTTGGGGACGGTCAGTCTCAGGGTCCTGATTTCCCATCGACCCTTCCCCTTTCTTTGGGTACTGGGAGCTAGCCAACCAAAACACCCCCACTGAGTTTTAGTAAGGGGACAATAATCCCCTTACATGTAGGAACTGGGTAGTATCCTGTTAAATAATGTGAGCCCTCTAATAGTGCTCACTGTGTTTTGTGTTTTTGAAACATCAATTAGAACAGTAATGTGTGTATGTAAATAGGCCTTGCATGTTGTGTATTTAGTAAACTGTTTTTTTCATAATATTATTTTTGTGTTAAAGGCAAATGATACAACACTTGCCTCCTGGTAGCCTCCCAAACTGGTTTGGGGTGAAGATTATTAGGGACAAAATGTCCCAAAATGAAACTTACAATGAGGCAAGTCAGGGTATTTTTTGTTTTGATTTGGTTTTGGGTTGTTTTTTTTTTATGACAATTTTCTAATTCAGTCATAGGGTCTTGGAACTTAGTTCCTAGAATAGTGTCATTTGGTTTTTGTTTTCCCTTCAGGGGAGATTTTCAAAGCTATAGATGCCACATAGGTGCCTAACTCCCCATGACTTTCAGTAGGAAGTAGGTTCCTGTGGCTTTGAAAATCTCTTTCTTCATGGTTACAAGGAGACTGCAGTGTCATATAGACACAATTGGAATCATTACAACTAATTACAAAGAAGAGTAGATCACTTAAAGTAAGTGCTTTAAATATAATAAAAAGATAATTAACAATCAAGGAGGAGGCTGTCATTTTGGCAGTCTGATGTAAAATCCAGTTGAGAAAATTCTTTTGCTATTTGAATGCAAGAGAAAGTAAGGATAGTAAAATTGCTGGAAGATAATTTCTGTTTTTTGGTTTGGTTAGTTTTCAAGTGATTATACCACAGTTAAACTAAGCAAAAATACTGTCCCAGTTGTAATCTACGTCAAAAGACGGGAAGTCTTGCTGGGGAAAAATGTATCCAATTGCAGCTTCCACTGAGACACCTATTCATTTATAGAGATACCAAAACAATGGTGGAAGATCTCTAAAAATGGTTCTTTTTCTGGCCTTTCACTTTAGGGCCAATATACAAGAGCAAATTTTGGCCTGTGAGTAATACTTAAACTGTCTAAGGCCCTGATTCTGCAAACACTTAAGCACATGCATAATTTTACTCGTGTGAGTAGTTACATGAGAAAAGGTACACACGTGCTTAAACTGTTTGCAGGATCAGAGCTAAATGGCATCAGAACCATTTACTGAGTGTTTTTGTTTGTTAAATTCTGGAAAGGAAAATATTGTTCTGTTTCTCATCTTGGTGAAGCCTCATAACTAAGCACATGCACTGAACACTGTGCTTTGATTGGTATGAATTCCACACCTATTTTCAGCACAAGCAAGATGCCATCACAGTAAGTGTAAAGGGCATGACACTTAGATCATTGACCTTAAATATATCTTTCCCTCATTCCCCCAATTAATGTAGTGGGTCATCACTGATTGCAGTTTATTTCAATTTCCCAGCAATGGGTGGGTGCAGTTGATGACTTGCTTTTAGTCCCAAGAGTGAACCCCAATCTTGAGTCATAAAATATAAATCTAATACTTCCCTTTCCCCATGGTTATGGTTCTCTATAAAATATACCTTTTTCCAGTGAGGCATCTGTGGGAACCTCAACCTGTGGAACACAAGTAACTAGCTCAGATCTATTTTCTGCTAACGTCAGGTCTCAAATACCTGTGTGACATGTAATAAGGAAAGTTAGTCTGTCTGCCACAGAAGTTAACTGAGTGAAAATGAGTTACCATTTATTGCCTTGCAGGTTGCATTTTTCTCTTGAATATGATGCTCAGCAGAGAATACCAAATTTGCTTCTGTGCTCTCTGACTTTTCTTCATCAACTTACAGGAATAAAAGAGGGTGGTGAATGGCAACATGAAAAGTAAAAAATAACCCAAAGTAAATGTAGCTATTAGGTAACAACTTCCTTAATATAGGCTGTAAACACAGGTGTATAGTTTAAAAATAAATACATCCACATGAGACAGAAACAAATAAAATCCCATCTGATATATTTAGAGAAGTATGATTCGCAGCCCACAGAATACCTGATTGCTCAGGAGGTGAAGTCCTTCCACATGGAAATAAGGGAATACAGCATGGAATCCACTTGCAAATGCTGTATGTGGTGCATGTGTTTTTCTGTAAGGCTTGAGCTGTTTTCTCCTGCAGTAACGTTCTCTGGATTTTTACCATGATGTCAGAGAGAAGTCTCTCTGCTGAGCGGGAGATTGTTGCATTGGTGAAGACAGACTCTTAAAGGGCTTGCTTTGAAAAATCCCCAGTTAAGTCACCTGTCTATTCCATTCAAATTCAGTGTTGCTATTTGTCAGTGCCATGCATTCCAAGACATCAGTAGCCCCATGGAATTGGCTTAAAATTTATTTTTAAATGTTGGGTTCTATTTATTTACTTTCTGGTTTCTGAACCTTCAGAGTGCACTAACTTGACACTTCGAAGTTTTTTTTTCTACACAGACATGAGGTCTAGAAACTTACTTTACATTTTCTTTTTGAATGAAAGATGGCATTTTCACACATTTTCTTAATTCAAGCAGGTGGGGCTTTAAGAAAAACACCAAATATTGTGAGACTTGCGATAAAATGGTGAGAGTTGTCAACACTGCGTGAAATTCAGAAATGGACTTGCATATAAATTATAAATAACTAAATGGGACAGTTGGGGGAGGGATTTCTTACATGAAAATGATCTGCTGCCAATTTCTATATAGTTCTTCATCAGTATTGGCTCTTAGCTGAACACATCCGTGATGTGAAATTGACAGGAGCATCGCAGAAATTGGCAGTACAGTAGAACCTCAGAGTTACGAACACCAGAGTTACGAACTGACCACAATCTCATTTGGAACCAGAAGTACACAATCACGCAGCAGCAAGATAAAAAATAGAAGCAAATACAGTACAGTGCTGTGTTAAACGTAAACTACTAAAAAATACAGGGAAAGCAGCATTTTTCTTCTGCATAGTAAAGTTTCAAAGCTGTATTAAGTTAATGTTCAGTTGTATACTTTTGAAAGAACAGCCATAACGTTCAGTAACAAACATCTCAGAGTTACGAACAACCTCCATTCCTGAGGTATTCATAACTCTGAGGTTCTACTGTAATGTGTATTTGATTACTACTATTTTTGTGCTCCTTGTATAACACCCTCTTGATGGCTGAAAATATAATTTTCTTTCAGTTGACTGTCTTTTCTTTTTTCCCATTTGACTATTTTACCTCTTTTTTTTTCTCTGTCCCCCAAAAACTTTTACTGGATATAGAACTTAACATGATGCATGATTTTGTTTATTTCCTTTATTTGCACATGGTAATCACTACCTGATTTCAGCAACGATCTGGGAATAGCTTGTTAGTTGCAGAGCAAGCAAAAAACTTTTATATAAACTGGCTTTTTAAAAAAATCCATTTCTTAGTATCTGGCACAACAGTACTGAATTATTTTATTTTAAAAACAGATTTTAGAGTCCAGAGAACAATTTTCCAATGTAACTTTTTAAAGGTATCTACATTACTTAATAGAGATGCTGTTTTAAGAAGTTGTTTCACAGGCATAAGTTTTATGGAGTAACGTTATCAAGAACTGGCACAACAATCAGTGGTATGTAACAAACATGAGTCTTTCCATCAGTTGGTACAGCTGCTACCGCTGGATAGGTGCCCATTGCACTGTGTGGTTAGGGATGAATGACCTGCATACTTGCTACAATCCCCGAAAACATATCTGAAGCATACAATAGATTTGCTCTTGCTTAGGTCCCAAATGAAAATTAGTTTGGTAGGTAATGTGTATACTCAAACCATCATGCTAATTGTCCAGCTGTTTTGTGGCTGCTCAGGAGAGACCCAAAACTGGGACAGCAGATGCTGTAGCTTGAGATGTGTTTTGGCAGACCTGTACTGGAGGCTCAAGACTAGAATAGCAGAAGGTGCTGCAGCTGAGGAATGAGGTTTATTGATAACTCTGTGTGTGTGGGATGCTGCCATTAACAAAATAACAATTTAAAGAAAAAAAGATTTGTTATGGATTCAAATAAGATCTGTATTCCCTGAGTCCTGCTGATACACGTTGTAGCATATGAATTGCCATACTGAATCAGACTGGTCTTTCTAGTCCAGTGTCATTTGTCAGAGAGTAGCCACTACCAGATGTTTCAAAGGAAAGTGCAAGAAACCATGCAGTAGGCAGTCATGGCATTACCTACTTACAGAGAAAGCTTCTCTCCACCCCCTCTTTAGTCAGTTTGGCTTAAGCCCTAAAGCATGAGGATCTGTATTCCTTGCAAAACTCTTGTGTGTTCAAACATTAAAATTCTGGATATTCTTGTTACACACTCTATCATCAAACTGTCAAGATGTCATTTTCCGATTGGATTGTTAATTATTCTTTATGATATTAAAACACTTTAGAAGAAGGTTCAGTAGTGATTTACTCTTATTTGTATTTAGTTGTAAAGATTAGCTGTAAAGATCAAAATACCTTGTAAATTACATTGCAGTTTTCCTTTAATGGAATATGTGTAAAATGTCCTTTGAAAGGCTAGAATTAGTGTTGAAAGAAAGATGTGTTGAAAGATCAACTTTTTTCTCTTTTAAAAAAGAATTGTATAGTCGAATCAGATATAATCCTGATTTCACTCTCACTGATGTAAATCTGCAAGAACTAATACTTTCAGTTATTACTTTATATGTATCTTTGTTTTTCTTTAGATAAAATTCTTGTACCCCAGCTCAGTTTCTGAGGTGTGCTTTTCCTTTGGATAATCAGTTTCCAAATGACATTATTATTCATTTATGGACTGTATTGCAATAGTTTCTAAAAGCCCCAAATGAGATCTAAACCCTATTGTGCTGGGCACTATACAAATACATTGTAAGCTCTTTGAGGCAAGGGCTGTTCTTATCTAAATAGACAAGACAGACAAAGGGTAGGAAAAGGGAAGTATTATTATTCCCATTTTACAGATAGGGAACTGAGACAGAGAGATTATGTGGCTTGGGACCAGGGTCACACAGCAGGCCTGTGATATAGCCAGGAAGAAACCCAGATCCCCTGAGTCCCAGTCCATTCCCTACACCACAAAACTATCCTTCCCCATTCTCCTGGTCTGGCAGCTAAGGGATAAAAAAGGGTGTTTTTGTTTCACTGAAATTTGTGCTAAATCCTAATTGTGAATGCTTTGGAACTAAGGTCAAACCAGAGAGGGAGCGACCTTCTACTGCTCTTTTATTTGGACCTTTTGCCCAATAATTGCAAGATTTCCTGTTTTTCAGTCCCCCAAAGGCATGTCTGTTCATCTGACTATCCATTGTGTGTGTCCTTTTATCAACCAGTCCATCATTGTCATATCTGAATACACTGTATCAGGTCAAACAGCACTAGAGTACCCTCAAATGTTTTCTTTGCAGAAATGAATTGCAAGAGTAATCCTTCCTGATTGACTACACATTTTTGAATACTGTAAAGCCAGGTACTAACTTGTCCCTCTCAATATCACCTATTAGAAATGTTGTTAAAGTTCTGAATTATGGCTGTTGCCATAGCAACTCTGTTAAAGTAGAAAGTTCATAGGATGGGATTCTTTTTCTAGATTACAGGTAAACTCGCTGGGGAGATTAGAGAAGTGCAAATAGAGGGAAATTAAGCAGAACAGTGTTTGTGTGTGGGCATGTGGGAGAAGGGAAGTTAACTAAGGATCTTGCCATTGAGCCAAATGTTCAGAGGGGACCTGTAGCAAAAGGAAGACAGGTGGGTTTTTTAGCTGCATTCCATATTCAGGCTCCTTGGGGTTCTGCCTGATGGGTACAATGACTGGGAAGAGGACACCGTGCAACACTGGGAACAGTAGCTTTCATTGTCCATTTCAATCAATGTTCTTGTTTATCTGCCCTCTGTAAAAGTGAGGAGTGTGGAGTAGAGTTTTTTAACTGATTCCGTGTCTTTCGGGGTCATGAAAGCACACAGAATACAAAGCTGAATCCAATGCTATGAGATTGCCATTCATTGTAATATCCCCCACCCCAACCCTCATAGTTATCTAACGTGTGTGTATATGTGCCTAAAAATGCTGGCTTTAGAAGTAGTAGAACTAAATCCGAACTCGTGTGATTTAAGCTAAATCTGAGCTCATTCCCCAGATCCAGGGATTGAAAGATTTTCTTTTTGATCATTGTTCCAAGCTAGGCCTTGGAAAAGGTTACTGGTTCCAAAAACATTTGCACTGGTCTGCCAAGTGTTTCTAACCTTGGCAGGTTTTGCAGCGTTGGACTCTAAAATAATGGGTATCAGCCTAGCTTATTACAATGGTTCATATTTTTGTTTCTGAATGTTAACTGTGTAAATCTCAGTAATTCCACACAGCCAAAATATTAATATTTTTCTCTCTGCTGTGAGGTCCCTCTCCCAGGGAGGTCTGAAAAGCTGTTTAGATTTTATTTGCTCTTATAAGCAGTTGCTGTTTCCGTATGCCAGAGGAACTACAGAGGCTCAATGAAGTGAAGACAATATTGGATTTAGGGAGAAATAAAATATAAAGGCCAGTATTTTCTCCACATAACTTCATTGTGCCGCTGTAGCTCCTCTTGAACATGGAAACGTAAAATATTACATGTTGATTACAATAGCACGGCAGCTACTCATATTTTGCTTTTAGAGTGGAGGTATGCCAGATTGCAGACTATTGTAAATTTTGCTCCCTATAGGGTTGCCAGCTTTGTAATATTTAAAAACTGGACACTCCAGCAGCAGTTCCAGAACCTCCCCTTCCTCGCCCCTTCCCCTCGAGGCCGCACCCCTGCTCCACCTCTGCCCCTTGAGGTCCCGCCTCCCGTTTGCTCCTCTTTCCCCCTCCCTTCGTTGCTCACTGCAGCCGCCCAATGCAGGTAGGAGGCAGCCGCAGTTAAGTAGGGGCTGGTACAGGTGATGACTTGGTGCCTCCCTCTCCCGCAATAATCAGACTTTGGATGTCCAATCAGTAGATCTGACCGGACACCATCAGGTCCACTTTTCGACCAGACTTTCCGGTCGAAAACCGGACACCTAGCCACCCTAGCTCCCTATCTGGTAATGTGACTTTGCTCTAGCTAACTAGAAACTGTGCTAGCTTTCAAAGGTGAATTGGAAACTTTTGTTTAAATAGAGAAAAAAATTAAACCTGCTTGAACTCCTCCAATAGCTATCAGAATCTATGTGCAGGTTTAAAAATATCAGCATTGTGTTGACCACAAGATTTCAAAAAGCATGACTCAGGCCCCCCAAAATCATGAGATGTGCTTAAAAATCATGAGATAATGAACATTGGGTTTTTTTTTTTTTGCCTTCTGTTTTTGAGCCCTGAGGAGTCGCTCTTTCAAGCTTTTCTCTGCAATCATGTGGGCTAGGAAGATGCTTTTTTTAAGTGAAAGATGAGATTCTTTTATAGAATAACCTGATCCCAAGAGCTGGGGCTTTAAGAAAAAAACAACAACAAATATAACGAGACTCATAATAAAATCACAAAAGCTGGCAACACTCAGATAACAACAAACAATTTGAAAAGTAATTGCTTCTCACTTAAGCCCCCACCTTGCAAACACTTATGCATGTGTTTAACTTTACTTACTGTGAATAGTGCCATTGAAGTCAACAGCGCTATTCACAGTAGTAAAGGTAAGAATGTGCATAAGTGTTTGCAGGATGGAGATCTTAGCCACCAAGTCCTGAGTTCATGGGTTTGTGGTGTTTCTTCAATGGTGCGTGACATCACCAGTATTTGAATGAAAGACTTGCTGTTGCATAGCAAACGGGGGCTGTCTCCAGCTTGGGCTCTGCCTGGTAAGTCCAGGAGAAGCTGATTGTCAAATATTCTTGTCTTAAATTGTAATTATTTATATCTTTTAAATCTATGCATGTATTCAGGCTAAACTTCTCAAAGTTCAGGTATATTCTGAAAAGCAATTGTAGAATTGGAATGAGTTCATGTTTTTCTCCTAATGGCTTCAATTTCTAATTTGTTCTGCCTAGAAGTAAAAAAAAAAAAAAAGACAGATACATGCAAAAAGACACCCAGCGTGGGATCTGAAAGCTGAACTGTGCTTTTTCTGCCTTGGGCATCAGAAACAGAAATAAAAATTCTGCAGCTGAAGTTTAGGTCCCCATCCTGCAGTGAATTCTCTGTGGGTGAAGCCCCAAAATGGGATTGGGGTCTTGGTTATCAGTTCTCTCTCTGATGTGAGAGTCTGATAAGGATCGAGCCTGCTTTCATAGCTGTGTTGTCTTTGTAGGAGTAAAACATTTGCAAACATTTACCTTAGGCTATGTCTACACTGCAATCAGGAGTTATTGCAGTGCATAGTCATAGCAGAGCTCCTTTTAATCTAGCTAGCACAAGTAGCGCAATAGAAATGAAGCTGGGGCACCATGAGCTTCAGCGCAGGCAGTACAAGCCCACCAGGAACCCTGGGTACTTACTCAGGCAGGTAGCCAGTGCTGAAGTCCATGCTGCCATGGTTTCACTGCTATTAGTACTTGTGCTAGCTGGATTAAAGCTAGCTTGGGTATGCCTACATATGCTGCAGTCACACCTCTGATTGCAGTGCAGACATACCATCAATCACTGAAGTTAGCAGATAGGACTTTGAATACAAATAAATAGCAGATTTGCTGAGGTAAGCAGGTGCCATTTTTCAGTAATGGCAACCTCAAGGATTTAAAAATCATGAATTGGGCCCCCCAAAAATCACAAAATGGGATGAAAAATCATGAGATTTTAAAAAATAAATGTGGGGTTCTTTTTATTTGCTGATTTTTGAATCTCTTAAAGGTTTGTGTGTTCAATTTTTTTTCTGTACCATGAGACTTAGAAAGTTTTTTTTAAATAAAGCTGATAGTTACATGCAATCCCATGACTCCAGGAGCTTGGTCTTAAGAAAAACACTAACTATTGTGAGACTTGTAATAAAGTCATGAAAGATGGCAGCGCTGCATTTTTGCAAAGTCACTTCTATGTATACTGCACTTTAAAATCCCAAATAATTATATTAAACTTCATGGTGAAGGTACTTCCTCAGCCCAGCAGCAGCACTTCCTCAAATTGTCATTAGTAATCTATCTTCTCTTTAGCATATGCACAGTGTGCCTCAGTGGCATGTAACCAGGATTCATCACCGAATTTGGTCCACTGGTTGGATCATTAGCTTCCCTGGTCCAGTCTGGATACTGATGGGGAGTATGACGTGAACACTGATCCAATTTCTTTAACTACCTTCATGCCTGCTTATTTATATCCTGAATGATGTGGCAGCCTCTTAGTGGTGGTAGGGTAGGTACACTGATGGGAGACTTGATAAATCAATAAGGTGCATTCAGCCAGTGGCTTGCTTCACAGGGCAATAGGGTCTGAAATGGGAACTTGGCAACACTTTTTTTCACCTTTCCCCCGTTCATCTCCAAGAGTAAGCTGTGCAGCAATGTGAAATCAAGCTGCAAAGGGGAATTGACTGCTCCTAGTGAGTTTCTCTTTGCAGTAGGCTCTGTATGTAATGCTTTTGCAGAATACAACTGACTAGGTTAGTCAATTTCCACTTTGCATCAAACTCAGAGAAGCTGCACAGAGAAATTAATTAGAACCCTGCTCAGTTTCATTCGATAAAATAATTTGTGCAGGGAATCTGGAAAAAGGCAAAGGGGAACCACACAGCAAAATCCAGCAGAAGAAGAGCAAACAGAGAGAATGAAGGAAATAACTGTGTATGGTGGCTCTCCAGCTTGAGAGGGAACATAAGAGGGAAGAGATCTTCAGAGTTAGACTGTCTTAACAGAGGTAGAAAGAAACTGTGGGATAAGTTGAGCAGCTCTGCACTAGGAATCCTAGGAGCAGACAAACTTGGAGAAAAGGTTTGTTGTTTTGTTTGTTGTTTATATTTGTTGTTGCTCAAGCCTTACCCCAGGAAGGGATTAAGGTACAGTAACTCCTCACTTAACATTGTAGTTATGTTCCTGAAAAATGCTACTTTAAGTGAAACGATGTTAAGCGAATCCAATTTCCCCATAAGAATTAATGTAAATGGGGTGGGGGGTTAGATTCCAGGGAATTTTTTTTCACAAGACAAAAGACTATATATATTTGTTTGTTTAAAACTGTTAAAATTGTTTAAATTGTTTGTTTAAAACTTATACTGTGTGTGTGTGTATATGTATATGTGTGTGTGTGTGTGTGTGTATATATATATATATGTATACACACACACACAGTATACGTTTTAAACAAACAATTTAATACTGTACACAGCAATGATGATTGTGAAGCTTGGTTGAGGTGGTGGAGTGAGTCAGAGGGTGGGATATTTCCCAGGGACTGCCTTACTGCTAAATGATGAATTAGCACTCGGCTGAGCTCTCAAGGGTTAACACATTGTTAATGTAGCCTCACACTCTACAAGGCAGCACGAATGGAGGGAGGGGAGACAGCATGGCAGAGAGAGACAGAGACACACACCCTTTGTGTGTGTGTGAGAGAGAGAGAGAGAGAGAGAGAGACGTGCATTGCCCCTTTAAGTACCCTGACCCCACTCTAAGTACATTGCCTTTTTAAGTAGATTAGCAAATTGAGACGGCAGCTGCTGCCAGCAAGCTCCCTCAGTCCTGAGCCCTGTAGTGCCCCCCCACCGGGGAGATAAGGTACAGGAGCGGGGAGAGGGGGACACCCTGACATTAGCACCCCTCTTCTGCCCCCGCACAGCAAGCAGGAGGCTCCCGGGAGCTGCTCCATGGCAGAGGGCAGGAGCAGCACATGGCAGTGGGGGGAGGGACAGCTGAACTGCTGGCAATTGATAGCCTGCTGGGCGGCTGCTGCACAGGGATCTTAGGGGAGTGGGGAGCTGATAGGGGGGCTGCCGGTCCACCCTGGTTCCAAGCCCCCACCAGCTAGCTGCAACGGGCTGCTCTTCCTGCAAGCAGTGGACAAACCAGGCGGCTGCCAAACAACGTTATAAAGGAGAATTGTGCAACTTTAAACGAGCATGTTCTCTAATTGATCAGCAACGTAACAATGAAACAACGTTAACCGGGACGACTTTAAGTGAGGAGTTACTGTATGATCTTATGCAAGGATATTGGGAAAGTCATATGCTCATCTAATGCCTCGAGCATTTCTAGCAAAGACCTTGCCACAATATCTAAGGCTATGTCTACACTGCACTTTTGTCGGTAAAACTTTTATTGGTCAGGGATGTGAAAAAAACACACTCCTGACCGACAAAAGTTTTACTGATGTAAAGCGCCGGTGTGGATAACGCTTTTTTGGTGGGAACTACCACCTCTTGTTGGGGGCGTTTTTATTTTGTCGGCAGGAGAGCTCTCTGCTGGCAATGAAGAGCGGCTACAGTGCTGTATCAGCACAGCTGTGCCGCTGTAAGGTGCATAGTGTAGACTTAGCTTAAGTGCCAGAGGCAGAGGGAGAACATATTGCAAAGGAGAAGGTGGGAAGGAGAAGGACAGAGGAACTGAAAAAGTAAAGGATTGCAATGAAATAGAAAGAAAGGGGGAAGGTGACAAAAGTGAAAGATGTACTTCCTCTGTACTCCTCCAGGAATGCAGGTAGTTGTCTGCTCTAGCTACATCTCTCCTTGCAGGGAGAGGATCTGGAGGATGTACTGGGGTCTTGAGTCAATCCCACTATTAGCACCATGTAGAAATTATAGAGCCATGGTTGGTCAAGGCAAGACTGCCTTTATTTCCTGTGTACAGACTCTTACCTCCTTGCTCTGTGCCCTCAATGGCCACCTGAATAATGGCTGTAAACATTTAATTCTAACACAAGAAGTGATGGTAAAAAAATTCTGTTATTTTCCCCCATGCTTCAGCTCCTGTTTCTAATCTGTATTGTGTCTTCAGAAACCTCTCTTGCTGCTCTCCTCTCCACTGTGCTGCCACTCTGTGTTGTAGTGCTTTTCCATCTCTCTGACGTACCTTCTTCTGGCACTAAAAGCTGCTCTGTTGGACTTGGCATATAACCTCTGGGGAAGACTGAATGCTGCATGTGGACTTGATGTGTTGCTACTTTCATTGCAGTGCTCTGCATTGCTGAATTTCAATAGCAGGTTTGGCAGAATGAGAGGGGTGGGTTGAAGAATGGTGTATGACACCAAGTTTTCAGTTCTATTCTAAATGCTACTAGGGTTTTTCTTGTCTAATGTGAGTCATTGCAGGCATGCCTTGCTATCCTAGAGAGTAAAGATAATATAATGTTCAATTGGGATTTCATGTCATACAAACCTCCAAATGCTGAATTGAAAAGAAACACAGACCCAGTTATAGATGCCACACGTTGTACAAACACTCTTACAGCAATAAAATATTGTATAGACACAAAACTGTGTAAATATGTAATAGTTTATGCATGAGCTCAAGCGCTAATGTTACATTTGGCTAAATCCAGTTTTGAGAGAATTCTAGCTGAATGGCATGTCTGCTGTTTTGTCCTCTTCTGGATGAAAAGAACCCATTTCAAAAGTGCAGTCAGATGAAGAAATATATTTTTATCTTTTAATAATAAGACTCTTGAGTAGCTTTGGCACAAAACGTGATCTACCTTTAAAAGTGATACTGTCTAAAGGGAAATGTTTTTTTGGATTATTGTAAACCACTTTTTAAAAAAACCCTACAGCTCTGTTGTTGAGGAATGTACTTAATAAATCTCAGAACACAAAGCCCACTATAGGACCTACACAAAATTTATGCTTCTGCTGGCTTAATGAACAAATGCTGACCCAAGAGCTGTATCACTCATGGGAGCAGGTAGCTATGTATTTATTGTCCTGTGTTTGATATAATCCATCATGGCAATGCACAAATGAGGAATTGCATAAAACTGAGCTGTGTTAATTTCAAATTCCATTAGAGATGCTGGGGAGGAAAAAATAAGTTTGTCAAAAGCAAAAGAACAAAATGGATTGGGAAAAATACCCTACTGTTTTTCAGCCCTTTAAATTGATGGTATGAATCAAGTAACAGTGTGTCCCTGGAGACTGGGAATGTCCCTATTTCCAGGCTCTTTACTGGCACCCCAGTTGCTTTACAAAATAGATATATAAAGTTTTTTCCCCTCACTTCTTGTAAATCGCTGCTGACTTGGCTCAGCTCCCTCAGGCAACCAGTGAAACTGACAGTAGGCCAGCTGAATGCAGCTGCACTTCAGTGATCAACCCCAACCATACCTCCCACATGTTGCCTCTCTCTATAAGGTCTATTAGAGAGTCCCACCAAACCCATCACACCATTTCAGAACCAGCCCTACCCAACACATAAGATCTGATTCTCCCTCCTTCCCTCCCTCCCCCCAAGTGGTGCTGAGCGCTCACAACTCCAATTCAAGTAAGTGGAAGCTGCAGGTGCTCAACAGTTCTGGAAAAATCAGGTCCACAGAATTCTATGTGATAATCTTCCTTTGCAGTATTACCAACTCCAGTTGTTAAAAAAAATTATGAGTAAGGCCTCAAAAACCATGAGATTAAATAAAAGTTGGGCTCTTCTTATGTGTCTTTTGAGCCTTTAGTTTGCTCTTGGCTCACATTTTCAAGCTTTTTCTACACAAACATGAGGGCTAGCAACTCACTTTTTAAAAAGGAAAGCTGAGATTCTCATGTATTTGCATGACTCCCAAGAGCTGAGGCTTTAAGAAAAATGCCAAATATTGTGAGACCCACAAAAAAATAAAAATAAAAAAAATCACTAGAATTGGCAACCCTTGACTTCCCATCAAAATCATCCCCCCATCCTAGATCCCTGTACTAGATGTCTGGGATTTTCATTGTAAAATCTGGTCCTCCTAGGAAAGAACAGTAGAAAGGGGAAAATGTGGCATTAAAAAAAATGTGTGATTGCGCCACCCAGGATAGAAAAGGTTAACTGCATCTTGGACAAGGAGAAGTTCCTGCAGACATATCAAAGAGAAGGAGCACCATGGTAACTTTGTTCCCTGCAATCCCCTTATGAAGATGGGTGACTCATCAGCAACCCCATAGGGCAATGTTATTGAACAAGCCTGGCAGAATGCACCAGATACCCTGGGGGTTTGTGATCCAGAATAGCAGGGGAAGGAGAAGGGATAGTGGAGAAGATGTGAATCCGAAATTTTGAAAAATTTCAAGAGGCCACTTTTGTTTTCTCATCTATTCATTGTGAATGTATTTGTGCCACTCCCATTAGCCCTAGCTTTTGTCCAGTAGGCACTGCTTCAATAGGCTGATATACATAGAATGCAGGCATATACCTTGATGAGATGGTATTAAAGGATGCCGTGAGACTGCGATGTCATTTTGCTTTTTGACTCTTTAAAAATTCAGTGAAGGCTGTTGTCTGTGGGAGTTTGAATTTGTAAGTAACCGGCATCAGTATTGAACCTAAGCTCTCATCTGTATGTACCCACTTTGTACAAAACAGAGAAATCTGATAATTCCCAAAACAGCCTATTCTGGGCTGTTGATGGCGCTACTACCAGCTGACTGTCTGGCCCTTTATATTTTGCCAAATGCCACTTATCTGTTAACAGGAAAATACGTTTTAGTTTTTTTCATATTTTAACCATTGATGACTCCTGCCCAAGGAACTGAGAGTGCTGACCTATAATGGAAACTTCTCCAAATTTCATGCACTGCAATATGGCTGCAAATACACCAGTTGCTTTTTTTGTCAATTGTTTGAAAGCATTACTGGTTCCTAGCTCTTAGGACCTTTTTGTGCTAGTGATGGACAATAGGTACATCACTATTTGTCAGTCCTCTCACATCTATTACCTCCGTGTGTTCATCACCTTGCAGCGTGAATTTCATTGCAGCTTCAGATTTCACTTTGCTCTTTTCAGTCACTGACCTGCCCCATTTAGCGCTAGGTCATCCTCATTTTATGCAGCTTCTGTCCCCTTCTCCTCCTTATCGTTCATCCAAAGGGAGATTTTCTGGCTAGCTAGCTGTGACCAGGAGTTGACTGTTCCAGGGAAGCTCTAGCTTTTCTTCCCTCCATGCATGTTCCTAGTAGCCCTGCCTTTGAAGGAGTTAAGCAGCAGCAGTAGGTTATCTCCTGTGAGCTTGTCCGGGGAATTAATGTTATTTTAATCTTCATTATCTGCATGACAATGCTGTCTGTGCTCAGGAGGGTCCCTGACTAGCCAGATGGCAGTCTGATTTCTCTGCTAGTCATAATCTTTCTTTTTTTTTGATGGGGAAGGGAGAAGAAGAATTCTTTATCTACTTCCCCAAGTCACCCCCTTTGCTAATGTATAATTAATGCATTAGATTCCCTCTGTTAGGGCTTCTACTGAGAGAGAAATGATTATCACGCTCATTCTCTGTAAAAGGTTTTGAGAAAGGTAAAATCTTTTTTGCCCATGTTTTTCCCCCAGGCAATCTTATACAGGGACTAGATAAATAGTCTAGTCAGAGCATTGATGGCTTCTTTGAGACATCAGACTTTGCAGAACCTGTGTTTAAAATTCCCACAGCTTGGCATGAATTCCCCCATGCTGAAACTGATTCCTGTGCCCAGAGTATAGCTTTGCTGTGTGTGCCCACCTTTTCTTCCCCCTCACATCAGGTGTCGGTTCCTGCTTGCCACCCAGGGCTCTGACCCAAATGTGGATGATATCCTTGGATTTCCTCCACCTTGCCATTCTGGTGTTCTCCTTTATTCCCCCCTACTCCTGATGTCGTTGTGGTGCTTTACCTTCCCCTCGGAGGGAAGGATATGCAGGGCTGGCCTTATCATGAGGTGAACTGAGGCGGCCGCCTCAGGTGCCAGACTGGGGGGGTGGGAGGGGGTGTGCCACTGGGACCCAGAGTGCAGAAAATTGTGTCTGCTGCTGGTGCATATGTATTCTCTCTGCTCTAGATGCACAGAGATGGTGGAGTGCTGTGCTGGAGGAAGGAGGGCACAAGAGACATAACAGGCAGGCAGGAGAAAAGGTGAGAGGGAATAACAGAAAGCAGCAGAAGCTTCGGGGAGAGAAAGGAGGAGGAGCCTCTTATGTACTTCTCTAGCACCCCCAGGAGCCTGGACTGATTAACACCAGCTTCTCAGGAAGCTTCCTGCTGCTTCCCTGAACCCACTTGAGGAGAACAGGCAGTCAGCTGAACTAGTAGGAGCCAGTTAGGCCCTTAAGACGCTGATATCTTCCCTCACTCAGGCCCTGCTACCAGCCTGCTTATTAGTCCCCTTCAACTGAGTGTTGAGAGCCACTATAGCTGGCACAGAACAGCAGTCATGAGTGAAAGAAGAAAATGCCCCTCTGGGGCAGCATGCAGAAAAAGAAAGAAAGCAAAGGAAGCTTTTCTATCTAAGCAGGAAGGAGCTCTCCTGAGATACATAGACACAATGTTCATGGTGAGTCTTCCGGCCTCAGTGAGGATGAGAGTGGTGAGGAGATGCCTGATCTTCCAGTTAGTCAGAGTGCAGGTGACCTGGCAGCTACTGCAGCATCCATATCTCCATCTCAAATGGCTGAAACCATGCACATTCCTGAAGAAAAGTGTAGATCAGAGAAGAGTGTGGTGGAGGCGCAAGAAACAGCTGCTGCTGAGTTTAGTTCCTTAAGTCTAGATGATCCAGGACTGTGGACCCACTTGAGCGGCAGCCTGAGGGACTTCCTTGTACTGCACGGGCCACAGCAAGTGAAAAACGTCATGCTCCCCAAAGACAATGAAAATAGAAGTTTCCATCCAACACATTACTGGCGTGAAATCCCCAATGGTGACAAAGTGGAGAGGCCATGGCTTATGTACTCAAAAACCCAGAATGCTGCATACTATGTTTGTTGCAAACTTTTCCAGTCTAATGTTTCAGCCACGTTGGGTTCTACAGGAACAAAGGACTGGAAAAATCTGGCTAGAAATCTGGCATGCCATGAGAAGGCAGCAAATCACCAGAGAGCATTCCATAGGTGGAAAGAGCTTGAGATGAGACTAAGGTTAAAGGCCACCATAGATAATCAGCATCAAGAGAAGATTGCATCAGAGTCTCTTTACTGGCAAAATATTCTGAAAAGGCTCATTGCCATTTTGAGAATGCTTGCAACCCAAAACCTAGCACCGCGTGGCACTTCAGATCATTTGTATGTGCCAAACAGTGGAAACTTCCTTAAAATTGTGGAGCTGATGACTGAGTTTGATGCTGTACTCCAGGAGCATTGAAGAGTCACTACCCAAGAAATGTACACACATCACTAGCTTGGAAAAACAATTCAAAATGAGATCATACAGTTACTGGCAACAAAAGTCAAACAGAAGATTGTGGCAGATCTGAAGTCAGCAAGATATTACTCTGTTATTCTGGACTGCAGACTTGACATCAGCCATACGGAACAAATGACTTTAATGGTGCGTTTTGTAACAACAAAATGTCCCCGCAATGGTGACTGTCAGAGAGCATTTTCTAGAATGTATTGACATTGATGATACTACAGGAGCTGGTATGACAAATGTGCTTCTTAAAAAGCTGGAAGATACGGGAATTGCGATAGCTGACATGAGAGGTCAGGGCTATGATATATTTCAGCAGGATCAACTCCAAAGGCTGTTCTGGAATATATGGCACAAATAAGATGACCATCCTCTTTCCAAATGCTTTTGTTGCTCTGCGCATACTTCTAACACTTCCTGTAACAGTTGCCAGTGGAGAACGCAGCTTCTCCAAGCTGAAGTTAATAAAAACACATCTTTTACGCTTCACAATGACACAGGAAAGGCTGGTTGGCAATCTCAATAGAGCATGAGCTGGCCCAGACTGTGGACCTTCAGGAAGCAGTTCAGATCTTTGCAACCAAGAAGGCACAGAAAGCACCACTTTGATTATTTAAACAGATAAAAATGCCAGTGTTTACTATGCAGACAAGAAAAGTTACATTTGCTGTTCAGGCGTTTGAAAGTTAAGTGTTACTTAAAATTTTTGAACAAGGCATTTTAAGTTCTCCTTTATTGGGGTAGGTAGCAGAGCAGTACCATGAGAGGAGTAGAACAGGAAGAAGGCAGAATTGAGACCTTTCAAAGTTTTGGCCCAAGTGAGGGGGTGTGGGGGGGTCATTTGAGCTCCCCGCCTAAGGAGCCAAAATGTTGTGGGCCGGCCCTGAGGATATGTTTACACATGCTTGAGAACTAAAGTTAGTTCTGTGCTGACAACTAGATGATGCCAGATGCTGAAAGAAAAATAATAATTGGCCAAGTGAACTAACGTCCTCTGCATGTCACTTGATGGCATATGTTTGTCTGTTTGGATACAATATGATAGCTTTTGTATGCCACATCTGATTCATTCCAAAATTTCATGAAATATTCTTTGAATGATATCAAGCCATTTCCCCCAGATGCATTAGTTTCCGATTTTAACCTTGAAAATCTGCAATCTCTATAGTCCTATTGCATGAATACCTGCAAAATACAATAACATTGTTTCTCCTAAATCAGACTGGTGCAGCATGAGGGCTTGAACCTAAGCTGCATTGGTACCAGAGTTGTATTGTATTGTATTGGTACCAGAGTTGCACTGAAAACAAACATGTGGACAGGCAAAGGAATGGTCAGTGGTGCTCTTGTTATGATTACCAACATAGTGTCTGAGATGGAGTGCAAACAACTGGAAGATGTGCCTGCAGTGGTTTGTGTAGCATTTGATAAATACACAGACTGAATTTACAAAATATCGATCTCATATCATCAACTCTGTCAAATCCCATTTTGCAGAAGGAGGCGACTTGACTTTCTCTGAAGGATTGAATTTTCCTGCCAGGCACCAGTCTTGTAAGTCCTTCTGGAAAATTCTCTCCTGTACTCTAAGCAGTATGGCACCCCCCTACCACCGCTGCTAACAGCCCTTGTATACAGTCAAACCTGATGTTTTGTTCTTGCTAAGGGCAGTCAAGATAGTTCACCAGACTATCAAAACCTCTTTTAAATAGGGATTGATTTTTTTAGTAGGAAAACTAATCATGTGGATTGCTAGTTTCTTGCATCTATCAGTTTATATAATAATGTGTTGTGATCATATAGTTCACGCAGTGCTAGTTTATCAAGTCTCTCATCCTTGAGTTGGTATGTGGTGTGGTTTTTTTTTTTTTTTTTTTTATGCAGAGCCTAATGAAATCCCTAGCAGGCACAGGGCTGCGGGGATAATTTGCATAAGTTAGAGAGGCTGTAAATGAAAATAAATACAAAACACTTAACGTGTCTGTTCAGGGCTTCTGGCACCTTTTCTATATCATACAAATAAAACCCAGCTTATCTAAATGCAGCAAGAAACCAAGAGAAACCAAAGCCCACCGTATTCAGAGATATCTGCCACCAGTGCACAAATCCCAGCTCTCAGGGTCCCCCTCTATCCACAGGAACCTGTGAAAGGTTCAGTTCTGTCCTGAACTGAAGAGTGAGATGTAGATCAAAAGAGGCAATGAATCCCAAAGTTCAGGGACCTCCCACTCTTTTGAACTCCATTAGTTTAAGCTCGAGTGCCTCCACTGATCACAACTGCAGCAGCAGGATATGGGCAGTGAAGCTGTCTCTTCAGTAAGCCAGTCTCAAGCTATTTAGGGCTTTATAGTTAGGGCTTCAAAATCAATAGGCAACCCAGTGCAGATCGCACTGTTCTCATGTGCTCATGGCAAAAACTCTGCAACCCTGGACATTGGACACTGCTTGTCTGTGATTCTCTAAACAGCAGATGAGAGTTGAACAATCTCCCTGGATTGCGGACTCTAGTAACAAATGGTGGATATGTACTTGCAATTAAAGGAAGAAATATAATCCCATAGCTTCTGGTTGCTTCTTACATCCTGCATACATCACTTCTGTCTTATACAGATCAAGGTTCCTACTCAGGAAAGGATTCCAGCTCAGTCCTAACTTTAAGCACATGAGTAGTTAATGGGACTACAGCTCATGTGCTTAAGTGCCTTGCTGAATCGGGGTCTAAGAGTCATCCAGGTAGCCCTCCTCCATGCTCCAATCTACTAAACAGTGGGCTAGGCATTTGATGGCACTGGGTGGTCATCAATGTACAGGAATTTGCCCCAACTGATTGCATTTCCTCTCTTTCCCGCTACCAGTGCTGCACCAATAATGCTCTACTTAATGTTCTTTATTGTAGCCTTCTGCTCTTTTTTCATGCCTTCTTCCATACTGGCCCTTATACCTATAGATCCTCCCTCTCCCAATGCATCAAACAACTGTCCTCTCTTCATTCAGCTTTCTTAATTCAAATTTCTCCTTAAAACAAATATCTCTTGAGAAACCTATCACTGTTCGTTCCCAAAGGAAAGTTTTTTTAAAGGATAAAATTTCATAACTCTTTTATTAGACTAGCATCTGTCAGTCTGGTGTATTTAAATTTCTGAATTGTACTGTATGCCAAAGTCATCTCATTTTATTCTATTATATGTCTACATTTCCTGGGGTAGAGGTCACCTCTTCCTCTGTTTTGCAGAGTGCCATACATGCTGATGTTACTCAGTAAATAGTAACATTAAAATTGAGCTTTTGTATGTAATATTATACATCTGTTTGGGAAAATATCAGCACAGCACATCTCAAATGCAGGAAAGGTCACAAGTGACATGAGTTTGGTGGTCTCATCCTAGTCCCTGATGAACCTCTTTCCACAGCCCCAAACCACTATACACTTTGACATCACAGACAGCCTCTTTTCAAGGGAGTCTGTAACTAGAATTGTACAGGTATTACTGATCAGGACTTGGGTATATTGGCAAAGCTATGTAGGAGAAGCTTTCATGGTACTTACCTGCATTGTACTTAGCTCTTTAGACAATATTGCAATTCCCTCATTTTCATAAGCATCAAATTAACTTAAAAATCTTAGAAAAAATTAAAACTTGATGACATTACTTGTAGTCACTTTGGCCAGTTTTCCTGGTGTTTTGAGTGCATTCCCACCCAACCGTTTAGTCTGGGGAACAGGTTAGCACTGCAGTATTCATCATTGCCAAGCCGCTTTCCACTCACCCCGAAACAGAAAAATTTCACTTTAAATGTAATGTATCCATTGGCAACTGTAGCAAGTGATGGGAAGATAAACCTATTAGAAAGGAAAATGCATGCATTGCACAGGCAGTGCGCTCAGCCGTTGAGAGGATGAATAGAGAGTCTTGCACCATTCAAGGAGGACCATCAACTGGCCTGTTTAAGTAGCAGCACTTTTTCTGTTTTGCAGATAGTCCATTGAGTAGCTCTTTAGATGGTGGTCTGATGGGCAAAAGAATTAGAGGAGAAAAGATGTGGATTTCCCTCAGGAGCGAGAGAGATCTTTTAGGAGTGGGGAAGGAAGATGTCCTCCCCATTGATTTATACACATCTTTCCCTGTATTGTGCAACCCTCTGAGTAATTATCTTAATAAATAGAGCACTTTTTTTGGTATTTACCAACTGTTGAAATCTGACGACTGTATGATTAGTATATCAAACTATTATATAAAGTCTCTTTGCTAATGCTCTACATATGGCATGCATGGTATGTTGAAGCGAGTAAATTCACTCCTCACCCAGGCAAAGCATAGTGGTGCTTTTCCCCACTGTACGGGTAGCAGGAGAGAGCTGGTCAAGGGATTTTTCTGTGTGTGCTTGAGAAATCATTTTAGTCCTTTCATATGTGGGATAAAGATGAGTCATTCCCGTATTTCAGGACTGACATCAGAGCCTTCTGTAAATAGCACACGTTCAGAAATCTGAGAAATAGAACACCCCCGTAAGTAGGAAATTTTAAGGTTACATAGCTAGTTTGTTTTAAAAACAAAACAAAAAATGGGAGTAAATTTCAGCCCCAATGACAATCTGGAATTACATTCTGAGATAAGGGACAGAATTTGTTTCCTCTTTCTGACAACAGACTCAGTTACTAGTCATCATTTAAGAGATAAAGAGAAGCTAAAGCAGTAGGGACATTGCCAAGAAGACTGATAATAGAGAGAGTTTCAGTGTGCGCACCAGGAACTTGGAAGTCCCCTCAGAGGTAGAGAGAGCAGTAATCTCATGGGGAAAAGGAATGTCGGTGAAGCTGGCCTAGCTGGCAGAGAGCTCTTTATTGAAGCGATTGGAGGAGACATGCCATGACTTGGAGAGAGTGCCTTTATGCATCAGAGGGTTGTGGTGTCACTGGCAACTCTTTGGGTTGCAAAGCCTTATCAGTAATTATGGAAATGATCCTAGGAAGCCCTGGGAGACTCCACCAGGCACCAACATATAAAAAATAGCTAACAGACATGATCTCAGGGCTGTATTTATCTGTGGTCCAAGACCCAGGGCAACATCAAGTGCTCAAAAGCAAGTAAGAGAACAAGAAAAGATAAATAAGTTGCATAAATTGTGTTCTATTTTTCTTCTACTTAATTTGTTATGGCCCATTAGATGGCATTCTGATGACTTGCACACTTGGTCCAATGCATTTTGGCATTGGTTTGGTTTGATCAGTTTGGTCCTGGGCTAGCTGCAGGTGTATGGGGAGTTTTTTTTTTAAACTTCCTGCTCTTATCTTAGGTGCTAGGTAACCTGTCTAGAATCATAGAATCATAGAACTGGAAGGGCCCTCGAGAGGTCATCTAGTCCAGTCCCCTGCACTCAAAGTAGGACTAAGTACTAGACCATCCCTGATAGGTGTTTGTCCAACCTGTTCTTAAAAATCCCCAATGTTGGAGATTCCACAACCTCTCTATGCAATTTATTCCAGTGCTTAACCACTCTGACAGTTAGGAAGTTTTTCCTAATGTCCAACCTAAACTGCCCTTGCTGCAATTTAAGCCCATTGCTTCTTGTCCTATCCTCAGAGGTTAAAAAGAACAATTTTTCTCCCTCCTCCTTATAACAATCTTTTATGTATTTGAAAACTGCTATCATGTCCCCTCTCAGTCTTCTCTTCTCCAGACTAAACAAACCCAATTTTTTCAATCTTCCCTCATAGGTCATGTTTTCTAGACCTTTAATCATTGTTGTTGCTCTTCTCTGGACTTTCTCCAATTTGTCCACATCTTTCTTGATATGTGGTGTCCAGAACTGGACACAAAACTCCAATTGAAGCCTAATCAGCGCGAAGTAGAGCGGAAGAATTACTTCTCGTGTCTTGCTTACAATGCTCCTGGTAATACATCCCAGGATAATGTTTGCTTTGTTTGCAACAGCGTTACACTGTTGACTCATATTTAGCTAGGCTTAGCGCAGGGCAACTGAATCCATCGCTACTCTAAATTGTTCAAGTTCATGTGTTAGTGTTTTCATCAGGTATATGGTGTCATGAAGGGAAGAAAAATAATCAGTTAAGAGCCTGTGACATGAAGTTGCAGATTTATCAACAAAAATTACAATAGGCTGAAAAACTCTTTTACTATGGCATGACCTGCATCATTGCTTCTCCCCCACAAATTCCTATTGGCTCTGCTGATCCCCAGAGCCCAGTTTTCAGTATTCCGCTGCTCTGTGCTGGTTTACAACGTCTCAGGCTGTCTTTTCACTGGGATTAATTCAGTGACTCCTATTGTTCTGTGTGGTATGTTTGATGGTCTCTAGCATAGCAGATCATTCAAGGCACATTCTGATCTCTGGTTTGTCACCAGTGCAGACTAGTAGGTGCATCCTATTTGTACAGATTCAGACAGCAAGACAAGCTGTCTAGAAGCTCTTTCATGGCATTTCCATGCCATTCAGCTAAGTGATCACCTGGGACAAGTGGGTACCCTGCATAATGGCTCAAGAAAGTCTGTTTTACAGATTTCTGCTCCCTTCTCTTTTTCCCTGCTGGTTTGTTACCTTGTCTGTCCCTCCTCCTTTCTCCCAAGAGAACCACCTTTTCTCCCAAAACTGTGGAATCTCATTGACAAAGGTGTGATGTGTGAGGTAGGTCTAGGATACCTCTTCCAGGGCACATACCCTGGAGTGTGTCCAGTTACCAAAATTCTTGGTCCTCCACCTCAAATGAATGAACCAATTCCTGTCAGAGATTCAAGATGGAATTTTGTGGGTCCATTACTAGCCCAAAGGACTTCCTGGCGAACCTGCACACCCCCTTTGCTCAGGTACATCAAAATGTGCCTGCATTTGGAATAGGAATACACCTTTTCCAGTACAGGACTCTGCCATTTGAACTAGCAACAGGACGAAGAATATTCATAAAAGGCATGAGGTTGGTTGTGGTAGCCATTAACAGAAAGGTATAGTATGTAGTGCCTTATCTGGGCAATTGGTTTATTCAAGCCCATATCTGTCAGGAAGCTCTGTCTTCAGTGAATGAATAGAGGGACCTATTCCATTAATGGGCTGAGTTTTCGGATCCCATCTCACAACTAGAGTTGCCAACTTCCTAATCGCACAAAACCGAACACCCTAGCCCCACTCCTTCCCGAGGCCCCACCCCCTGCTCACTACATTCCCCCTCCCTCAGTGGCTTGCTCTCCACCACCCTCACTCACTTTCACTGGGCTGGGGCAGTGGGTTGGGGTGCGGGAGGGGGTGAGGGCTCTAACTGGGTGTGCAGGCTCCAGGGTGGGGCCAGAAAGGAGGAGTTCAGGGTCCAGGAGGGGTGAGCACTTTGGCTGGGGACGCGGGCTCTGGGGTGGGGCTGGGGATGAGGGGTTTGGGGTGCAGGAGGGGGTTCCAGGCTGGGAGGTAGGGCCGAGGGATTTGGAATGTGGGAGGGGGCTGCGGGTTGAGGCGGGGGTTGGGGTACAGGAGGGGGTATGGGCTCTGGGGTGGGGCTGGGGATGAGGGGTTTGGGGTGCAGGAGGGGGCTCTGGGTTGGGGGGGCTAAGGGCTGGGGCAGGGAGTTGGGGCTCGGGCTTACCTCGGGCGGCTCCCAGTCAGCGTTGCAGCAGGGCTAAGGCAGGCTCCCTGCCTGTCCTGGCACCGTGCTGCACCCCGGAAGCGGCCAGCAGGTCAGGGTCCTAGATGGGGGGCCAGGAGGCTCCACGCACTGCTCTGACCCGCAGGCATCGCCCCCCCCCAACTCCTATTGCCTGGTTCCTGCCCAATGGGAGTGCAGAACTGGTGCTCAGGATGGGGGCAGTGCGCGGAGCCCTGCAGCCCCTCCCCCCCCCCGCCTAGAGTCAGATCTTCCAGCTGCTTCCGCGTTGCAGCATGGTGCCAGGACAGGTAGGGACTAGCCTGCCTTAGACCCACAGCACCGCCGACTGGACTTTTAACTGCCCGGTCAGCAGTGTTGACCAGAGCCGCCAGGGTCCCTTTTCGACCGGGTGGTCCGGTTGAAAACCGGACACCTGGAAACTCTAGTCACAACTGTCTCATGTGATAGTTCTTCAAGTTAGATAGGACTCTGAGCCGTTCCTCTCAGTAAAGACATCCCTCAAATGACTGCTTTGCAGGCTGCGCTCTGAGATGCTTCTTGAAGGATCTCCCAGAATCCATATCACCACAGAGTATAAGAATTATGACTAAAAAGACCTTCCCTTCTCAGTTGCTCAGCTTTTAGTCTCTCTTGATGTCTTTGTGGCACTTGTTCTCCTGCATAGAGCTCCATGGCAGACAAAAACAACTAGGAAAAAGAGCCTTTAAGAGCAATCAGAAACAAATTTACAACCCTTTCATGCCATCACACATCATAAAGAAGACCACAAAGCCACTTTTTCTCCCTTGCAGGATGACTTTAAGTTTCAGCTTTGAAAAGAGTTGCATTAAGAAGTAAGAGAAGAGGTGGAGCCAGAAGGCTCAATGTTGCAGAAACGAGAGCTTCTGATTGGTTGCCTCCCTGCCTCAATCTGCATAGAATTGTCCATTGGTCTGTACTGGTGGAAAACAGAGCACAAAAATGTATTAGCAGATGAAAAATTCTCCTTTTCAAGCAATCAAATGTGAGTGCAACTAGCTGCTCTGTATCCATCCCCAGATGACATGGGTGAGGGACAGACTGACTTCCAGGTGAGCTGAATTCCTAAGACCACTTTCAGGGATCAAAACCAAAGGGTTAGAGACCTCTAGAAGACACATTTCCTTTGTGGCTCACACTCTTCACTAATCAGATTATCCTCTCAAATCGTTTTTACAGTAGTGAGATTCAACTGACTTCATTTGAGTTACTCCTTACTTACAGTGGTGTAATTGAGATCAGAATCAGGCGCTTTGTACTGAAATCTGAAGCAACTGATCCATATTTCTGTGTGCTAGTTTAATGAGAAAACTGAACGAAAGAGGATAAATTTTGAGATAATTGGGCTCAGGAGGTTTTTTTTCCTCCCCACTCCCCCCAAGTAAATAAACTGTTGATGGTCTCATAAAAGTACTTTTGATATATAGAATTTTTAATGGTTTTGGAGCTAGATTTCCTGCTTCTAAGGTTGTACTGCATACAGTAGATAGTATTTAAAAGACTGGCCTGTTTATTGACGTAAGTGTGAATACAGTAGACTAAAACAGACTGTGTGAGAGAGAGAGAGATGTAATATCAATACAGTCTGTGTATGCAAGTGATATATGTGTGTGCTTTTATATATCATGCAAGTGCATAATTATGTGAGTTAGTAGTAAGGATGGATGGTGTTCAGATACCATTAGTCAAATAGTATTTAATTTGCACTGAGCTCCCAAATATTGTGATGCTAGCACTGATTTAGAAGGTTCCTATTTTTTTAATTCATACCAATTTTGTAGTTAACTTACTTAAAGGTACTTTAGTAGGATATGCAGACTTGAAAAGGTTGCTTATGTCATCGCAAAGAGAAACTGCACAACAGCAACTAACTCCTTTGATGTCAAATATGTCTTGAGCTGTTGGTGTTGGCACTGGTGCAGGGGGTTCAAGCAAGCTCATGTCTGAATGCTGGTTTTGACCAAATGAAAAGAATGAGGAAGAGAGCGCGTGCTTGGGCCTCATCCTTTGTCAGGAGTGGGCTAGACATGCATCCCGGTTTAGGGATCTCGGGTCTTTGGCAGTCCTCTTCCCACGTTTGTCTTCGGACCACACTTGCCTCAGGCCACTAATACAGAATATTATTTTTAAAGAATCACTGTGGTCTAGTGGACTGATCACAGGCTGTGATGCCAGGAACTTAGGCGTTTTCATCCTACTTCTGCCATGGACTCACTGTGTGACCTTGAGCTAATTGTAAGCCATATTTGAGGATTCATTAGATAGTGCTTATATTACACTTTGTAAATGTAATGCAACATGTAAGTACTGAGCATTACTCCCCCCACCCACCTGCCCCAAACTGGAACAAAGCTTTCTTCCACATGAATCTACATGTCCATGTGAGCTGATGTGTGTGTGTGTGTGTTGGGGGGAGGGGAGAAGAGGGGCATGGGGCTTAATTTAGGAGTACTTTGATCGGTTTAATACGTATATAACATATGCTTATATGGCACCTGTTATCTAAAAGGATCCCAAGGCACTTTACTATCCATAAAACCACTGATTCACCCACCACTTAAATGCAGTCATTCCTGGGTAAAAGCATGGCGACTGTTTTAAGAGATCACAGCAGCAGTGCACAACAGTTTAGAACAGAAATGCCTTTTTAAATTATAATTGCAAGTGGAATCTAGTTAGGCAGAATATCACTGTCCCAAACTGGTATTTGGCCAGAGCAACTGAATTAGCATCCTCCCTTTGATTAAAGTGCCCTGAGAACTGTGATGAACACAAATGTTCCAATACTATGCGTCTCATCCAAAAGGCTGCATCTCCGCTAGGACATAATTTTATTGCTAACACAAGGGGAAGAGCACTACCTACTTTATCACCAACATCACTTTCTCTCTGGAGTGGAGAAGGTGACTGGCTGGCTGGAGGGGAGGGTCATATTTTGGGATTTAGGAATATGTTACGTTGGTCCAAGTGTTTAGAAACTATTTTATATTCCGTTGCAGCTTTACCATACGCAGGTTTGGTCAGTAGAGTGTGATGTGAAGGGCTCCTCTCCACAAGGCTTATTAGATCTAAAGTGAACGATTTAACTAGTCCCAGACATTCTGATCTCTGATGTAACATATGGAGTTTCACTGCCATGGAATCTGTGGGATAGGCTTAGTGACGATTTTCAGAAACATTGCACTGTACAAAATATATTGTGGAAAAACCCTGCATTGGCTTGGGATGGTTAGAGATCTTCTCCATCATCTCTAGTCTCTGTGATTGTACGTAACTGTTTTTGGAGTTGTTCTGAGTGAATGCCGCTGGCAACTTTATTTAGATCGAGTGTGCTTAAAGGTACTGAGCCTTGTAGAACAATGAGTCTTTGTGTAATTGTTCTTGGGTCCATTGAGAATGTTTTAAAATAGAAAAATAGTTTCTCTTTATATTTAAAATATTCTGCTGCCTGTGGGTCTAAGGTTTTGCTTTTGCTTCGCATGGCTTTGCATGGCTGGCCTTGAATTGGGCTGGAGGCAGGGAAAGGTAAATCAAATAGGCGGGAGGAATTATTGAAGCATCATTGTTTAAGCAGCACTGTACGTTTCAAGAGGAAGGCATCTCTATTCTGGAACCCTGGGTCTGTAGAAAAGAGCTGTTACTGAGATTGTGGTCAGTGGGGAGGGCTAGATTGTCTGTCTGGCATGTGGATAGCACTTAGGGTATGTCTACCTAGCATCTGGGAGTGTGCACAGGCAGACGCACGCTAGTTTGCTCGAGCTAGTGTGCTAAAAATAGCAGTGTGGTCATAGTGGCAGAGATGGCAGCTTGGGCTAGCTGCACAAGTACAATCCCACTTGACCCCTTGGGTGTGTACTTGGGCAGCTAGTCTGAGCTACTGCCCTCGTTACCATGACCATACTGTTATTTTTAGCATATTAACTTGAAAAGAGGTAGCATGTGTCTGCCTACCCGTGCTGGGAAGCATCCTCCCAGCTGCTGTACAGATATACAGTAACTCCCCACTTAACATCCTTCCGCTTAACGTTGTTTCGATCTTATATCCCTGCTCAATTACAGAACATGCTCCATTGAAAGTTGTGCAATGCTTCGCTATAACGTCGTTTGGCTGCCTGCTTTGTCCACAGCTGGCAGCCCCCATCAGCTTCCCTATGCCCCCCCCACCACCACAGCGCCTCCCGCCTGCCGGCAGACCCCGTAGATCAGCGCCTTCCCCTTCCGCCCCCTGCCTCCTGCCTGCGGCAATCAACTGGCTTGCGGTGCTCCAGAGGGAGGGGGGAGGAGCGAGGACTTGGCGCGCAGGCTCCTCCTCCCTCCCCTGCCTCCCGAACACCACAAACCAGCTGATTGCCATGGGCAGGAGGCAGGGGAGGGAGTGGGGAGCCTGCGCGCCCAGTCCTTGCTTCTCCCCCCTCCCTCCTGCCCCCTGAACGTCGCAAGCCAGCTGACTGCTGCCGGCAGGAGGGAGGGGGGAGGAGCGAGGACGCGGCATGCGGAGTGAAAGGGGGGGGGAGAAGAGGCAGGTTAAGGGTGGGGGCTTGGGAGAAGGGGTGGAGTAGGCGGGCCGAGGGTTGAGCCCCCTGCCCCTGGTGCTTGCAGAGTAGGGTAGGGTGACCAGATGTCCCAATTTTATAGGGACAGTCCCGATTTTGGGGGCTTTTTCTTATATAGGCACCTATTACCCCCCACCCCTTGTCCCAATTTTTTACACTTGCTATCTGGTCACCCAAGAGTAGGGGAAGCTGCTGCTGCTGCTGCGCAACGTGCTTCTCCTAACCTATAGCACCTTCAGCCTCCTTGCCTGTCTCATTGTCTCCAGTGCCAGTGGGCTGTGCCTGTGTGGGGTAAGGCGGGGGCACCTCCCATACAAAGTACTGTACTGTATGGCAAAAAAAAATTTCCCTGGAACCTAACTCCCCCATTTACATTCATTCTTATGGGGAAATTGGATTCGCTTAACATCGTTTCACTTAAAGTCGCATTTTCCAGGAACAGAACTACAACGTTAAGTGAGGAGTTACTGTACCCTAAAATGGAAACATTGGCTGTTGGATTCTAAGGGTTTGATTCTTCTCTTATTGGTATTGGAGAGACAGATTAAAGCTCTAATTTGCAGTGAAGAGTTTGATTCTCCTATTATTGACCTCACTGGCAAAATAGGAGCAGGAATGGGCTTTGTCCTTTTTCTCTGTGGGAGGTTTATCTATTTGTGTGTGTAGGAGGAGGGCGGGGGGGGGAGGGGAAGAGGATTAAAATGAAGCAATGTACATTGCACTGTTATTGACCTTATTGTGTTTTTTTATATATTTCCCCTTTCCTCTTTTTGTTGCTTTTATTGAACAATTTTGTATGGCTGATTCTAGGAACCAAGCACATATACATGGTTAGAATTGCATCTTTAATTTGATGCTTAAAGAATTAAGTGGTTAAAATACCTATTTACTTTATACCTTCCATCAAAAGCTTTAACCTAGAATGAAGGTTGGAGAATAAAGAACACTTAGGAATAAAACCTATGAGAGTGTTGTTTTTTCAAAACAGCTGACGTTTTTCAAAAGTACTCAGCATTGGCCTACTTCTGTTTTCCATTGATGTGAATAATAAAACTCCCATAGACTTCAAAAAGAAGAGAGTCAGTCCAACACTGAGCAGTTCTGAAGATCCCATATTTATATGTTGTCTTTACAAACATGAGCTTGTAAATAAAAAGTTAAGGTTCCACACAAGAACTAAAACAAACAAAAACTCCCTCCATACATTTGGAAGTGTAAACATGAACACAGAAGGTCACCTGAATAACCTTAACTGTATCACAGTGCTACCACCAACTTCCGATACACCCCCCATCCCCTGGCATATCCTTTGGACCTAATTTGCAATAGCCCTTCTATTGCATGAATAAACATGAATGGGTTTACAAAGTTTCAAAGTGAATTTTCATAAGATTGCTGATATCTTAAATTTGGAGGAACCACTGTATTTCTAGCATTTGTTTGAAGAATGCAATACTGTAATACATACTGAAATGCATGGCATTTGTTTCCAGTATTCTTCACCACCTGCTACCACTGTGCTTGTAACGTGAAATTCCTGTAATTAAATTTTCTAGGCTTAGGGGGTTTGTGTTTGTAAATAATGTAGGAATATGTTTAATAACATATATATTTGGAACTAGGTGTACCTTTGGGACTCAGTACAACACACTTTTCCAGTACAATCTTGTTTGATTCACAAAGTGGACAAGCATTATACCTATATTTCTGTGTACTAAGTATAAGCTTTAAAAAGCCAGGAGGTATGTGAGTTTATGATGGAAACACAGGTGGAGTTTGGTTTCAATAAGATGACAGTGTGCTGTCATACTAAAACTAAATGTATTGTAGTCTTGTGGTTTTAGTTTTAGAAGCCACTGATAAACTTACTCTAGTGTTAGCAGTGCACACTATTTCAAGTTTATGGCTGTTGTCAAAGCAGTGGTAGAGGGCCAGAGCCAAAGCAGTTTGGATAACTGTAATGTGCATTTCCATACTTAGGTGTTTTTCAACTTTTAATTTCATTGGTTTCTAAAGTTGTGTTTGTGTGTTACTAGTGATGTGTGTTCCTTCCTTTTTGAAATAAAATTATAATGTTCTCCTAATAAGAGTTGGGGTTGTTTGGTTTGTTTGTTTTTATTTCCCTTGAAGTGACTTAGTCTGTTCCTTCAACTTTAACTTCACCCTAATGAAGTCTTTAGCCTGGGAATTTCTAGGTTTTTTTTAATGTTCATAAATTGCTAAAAATGACTCCATTCATGACAGTTTATCCTTTTATTGGCTCTATATAGACCGGAGTTCATGCAGGGCTTGTAAATGCTGTGGAGTTTACCAACTCTGCAAGATCCCATAAGAATCTGTAGCTTTAGATAGATCTGGCTTGTGCATTTAATTATGTCACTCATCTGGAGAGAATGGATTTTAAAATAAGCATGGGGTGCATATTCTGGTGTCAGAAGCAGACTCATGCACACATTTTAATGTGAGGAGGGGATCAATGCAGACTTTAAAAGAAGGTACATATGCAGAAGGATGTATTTCTTCCTCTTTTCATATCTAGCCCCATCTCCTGTGCACCCAAATTAGTCATTCATCCCTCTTCAGTTAGTCCAGCTGAACAATTTAGACTTTTTAGGTTTAGCAGTCTTGAGTTAGGAAGGGATAAAATATTTTTAGATTTTTATTTTTAAATGAGAACAGTTCAACATTGGAAGCACCTTATGCAATCTGCCTTCATTTTCAGAGGAAAAAAATCTGCTGTAGCACAGAGCCATGTATATCAATTTTCAGACAGAATAGTTTAATTTTATTGTAAAATGTGGCAAAAGGGGTCAAGATTACTTTAGAGTGGAATGGGAGATTAACTAGCTGCTGTCACCACACCTTAGGGCAAGGGTGGGCAAACTTTTTGACCTGAGGGCCACATCTAGGTGGGGAAATTACATGCAGAGCCATGAATGTAGGGCTAGGGCAGGGGGTTGGGGTGCGGGAGGGAGTGCGGGGTGTGGGAGGGAGTGTGGGGTGTATGAGGGGGCTCAGGGCAAGGGGTTGGGGTGCAGGAGAGGGTGCGGGGTGTATGAGGGGGCTCAGGGAAGAGGGTTGGGGTGCAGGAGGGGGTGCGGGGTGTACGAGGAGGCTCAGGGAAGGGGGTTGGGGTGCAGGGGGGGTGCAGAGTGCGGGAGGGGGCTCAGGGCAGGGGGTTGGGGTGCAGGAGGGGTGCAGGGTGCGGCAGGGGGCTCAGGGCAGGGGGTTGGGGTGAAGGAGGGGTGCAGGGTGCGGCAGGGGGCTCAGGGCAGGGGGTTGGGGTGCAGGGTGCGGCAGGGGGCTCAGGGCAGGGGGTTGGGGTGCAAGAGGGGTGCAGGGTGTGGCAGGGGGCTCAGGGCAGGGGGTTGGGGTGCAGGATAGGTGTGAGATGCAGCAGGGGGCTCAGGGCAGGGGGTTGGGGTGCACAGAGGTGTGGCAGGGGGCTCAGGGCAGGGGGTTGGAGTGCAGGAGGGGTGCGAGATGCAGCAGGGGGCTCAGGGCAGGGGTTGGGGTGCAGGAGGGTTGCGGGGTGCTGCAGGGGGTTGGGGTGCAGGCAGGGTGCAGCGGGGGCTCAGTGCAGGGAGTTCGGGTGAGGGGTGCAGGAGGCATTTGAGGTGTGGGCTCCGGCCTGGCGCCGCTTACCTGGAGCGGCTCCAGGGTGGCAGCGGTGCACACCGGGGCCAGGGCAGGATCTATGCCTGCCCTGGCCTCGTGCCGCTCCCGGAAGTGGCCGGCACCATGTCCCTGCGGTTCCTGGGGTGGGGGAGCAGAGGGCTCCCTGCAGCCCCAGGGTGGGGAGGCAGATGGCTCCACGTGCTGCCCTTGCCTTTGGGTGCCCCCGAAGCTCCCATTGGTCGTGGTTCCCTGTTCCTGGCCAATGGGGGCTGCGCGGTGCCTGCAGGCGAGGGCTGCGCACAGAGCCCTCTGTTCTCCCCTCCCCCCCCGGGGCCGCAGGGACATGGTGCCGGCCGCTTCTGGGAGCAGTGCGGGGCCCGCGGGGCCACAGGGATGGCGATCCCACGGGCTGGATCCAAAGCCCTGTGGGGCCGTAGTTTGCCCAACCCTGCCTTAGGGTGATCAGATAGCAAGTGTGAAAAATCAGGACAGGGATGGGGGGTAATAGGCACCTATATAAGAAAAAGCCCCAAATATCAGGACTGTCCCTATAAAATCAGAACATCTGGTCACTCTACCACACCTACATAATAATATTAAAATTACAGTATTGGGCTTTCTAATAGTGTGGCACCAGGATTTTCAATCCTTCTGCCCCAGATCAGTGGTGATTGGGTAAGCGCCAAGCCTGTTGGAAAACTTTGGGTGGTATCCTGGCCCCATTGATATAATTGGGAATTTGACCATTGACTTAGAATCATAGAATATCAGGGTTGGAAGGGACCTCAAGAGGTCATCTAGTCCAACGCCCTGCTCAAAGGACCAATCCCCAACTAAATCATCCCAGCCAGGGCTTTGTCAAGTCTGACCGTAAAAACCTCTAAGGAAGGAGATTCCAGCACTTTCTCATTGGAGGGGCCAGGATTTCACAGTCCACTTTGTTTATAAGTAAATATATTGTTTGAAATACACATGAAGGAGACTATATTATAGAGTCTGTTTTTGCAGTCCTGCCAGTTTCCACTCCCGCCATGTGGAAAATCCATGTACACACTCAAGTCTTAGTATAACTTACAATGACAGAGAACTGGATAAATATTTTGGGAGATTGGGTAACTAGACCCAAGTTCCCCTTGCCTTTTAATGTCATGTCCTTCAACTACAGCAGTGTCTCAGGGGGAATCAAGATATTTATTATGCATTAATTAGCTTAGCCAAACTCGGCCTTATTATTATTATGCTGTATGCCTATTAATGTGTTTTATGGATATTCAGGCTACTGTGCTAACAGTTGATAATGGCTTTAATGAGCTATTTGTAAGAAATACAATAATACCAATAGGAGTGAAATCAGACCATTCAGCCTCTGGCAGTTTAGTAGTCTTGCATCCGGCTTCCATGTACAGCAAGCAGTCTCTGTCAGCCCCTGACCTCAGTAATACACATAAGCAACAAGGTGACTCCAGCTCATTGAGGCTGCTGTTCATTCGGTAGCTAAGTGACACAGAAGATTTGATGAGTTCAGGAAGGATCATTCCACTTTCTGCAGCACCAGGCACCTCCTGCTCAGCCTCTGAAAGGCCTGAAGTTGCTGCTGACTGGTGCTGTACATTTGCACGACTCAGATCTGACAATGGACACTGGACAGACTAAGATTAAAGCTCTATTTCAGGGGTCGGCAACCTTTCAGAAGTGGTGTGCCGAGTCTTCATTTATTCACTCTGATTTAAGGTTTCGCGTGCCGGTAATACATTTTAACGTTTTTAGAAGGTCTCTTTCTGTAAGTCTATATTATATAACTAAACTATTGTATGTAAAGTAAACAAGGTTTTCAAAATGTTTAAGAAGCTTCATTTAAAATTAAATTAAAATGCTGATCTTACGCCACCAGCCTGCTCAGCTCACTGCCAGCCTGGGGTTCTGTTCACCTAGGCCAGCAGAGGGCTGATCAGGGCCTGCGGCTGGGACCCCAGACCTGGGGGCGGGGGCGGTGTTTCAGGGGTCAGGGCAGAGGGCTGGGGGAGGGGGGTCAGGGCAGAAGGCTGGAGTGTGTGTGTGTGGGGGGGGGTTCAGGGATCAGGGCAGAGGGCTGTGGGCAGTGCAGGGCAGAAGGCTGGGTGTGTGTTGGGGTGTGGGGGGTTCAGGGCAGAGGACTGGGTGAGTGTTGGGGTGTGGGGGGTTCAGGGCAGAGGGGTGGGGGGTGCAGGGTAGAAGGCTGAGTGTGTGGGGGGTGCAGGGCAGAGGACTGGGTGTGAGAGGGTGTGGGGGGTTCAGGGCAGAAGGCTGGGGGTGTGTGGAGGTGCAGGGCAGAAGGCTGGGTGTGTGTTGGGGTGTGGGGGGTTCAGAGCAGAGGGGTGGGGGGTGTAGGGTAGAAGGCTGAGTGTGTGTGGGGGTGCAGGGCAGAGGGCTGGGGGTGTGTGGGGGTGCAGGGCAGAAGGCTGGGTGTGTATTGGGGTGTGGGAGCTTCAGGGCAGAAGGCTGGGGGAATGGGGGGTGCAGGGCAGAAGGCTGAGTGTGTGTGTGTGGGTTCAGTGCAGAGGGATGGGGCTGTGTTGGGGTGGGGAGGTGTGGGGCAGAAGGCTGGGTTGCTCGGCTCGTGGGGGTGCTCCCAGCTCCCTGCCCTGAGCGGCTCATGGCAGGGGGCTGGGAGGGATATGCCCTGTTCCACCTCCTTTCCCCAGGCTCCGTCCCTACCTCTCTCTGCCTGCTCTACGGAGCTGTGTGCATGCTGCTGCTCTTCCCCTTTCCCCTCCCCCTCGCCCTCGCTAGGGCCATCAGCTGATTGGCGCAGGGACGCAGAGGAGGGGCAGGAAAGCACCACACTGGGGGAAGAAGCAGGGGAGGCGGAAGCTTGGCTGCTGCAGAACCAAGCTTCTGCCTCCTGCCCCCGCAGGGGAGAGCGGTGGGCGGGGGGGCTGAGTGGGGCTGGGAGCTGGGACTGCGGCAGGGAGCTGCATGCCACTTAAAATCGGCTCGCGTGCCGTGTTTGGCACGCGTGCCGTAGATTGCCGACCTCTGCTCTATTTAATAATTTGGGGAAGAAGGGATTGTGATTTTCCTCCCTCACTTGTGTGTTTTCATTTTGGTTACCAAATAAAATGACTTTGCCCAGGTAGGGAAGCTTTTTTGTGTGTTTACTTTAAAGGATAAAAAGTTTTGATACTATAGGGCATGGTGGTGTGCTTAGGCCTCACCGAGGCCAGATACCAAGCCTTTATGGTCAAATACCAATTCCATCTTTTGGGGAGTGAATGATCCCTCTTCCCTCCCTGTCTTCCTGAGGAGCAGAAACAGATAGCAAAGGAACTAGTGGCTTATGGATTTGTAGTATCCAAACACATATGATGCTTCAGACTTTGGCTTGGATGGGGGCATCAACTATTTCTCAAATCAATGGGCCTTTTAGCCTGAAGTTCAGGCTAATGCTGAGCAGCTGATGTATTCAAAAAGGAGCTTCTCTTCACCCACAGAACAGATGAAAGAAACACTGGAGAAAATGAAGTACATCAAGCCCATTGTTTGATCTGTTGGCTTCCTGCAACTGGAATTGGAGGGCCTGAAGAGGAAAGGTTCCCTCCTCATCGTCCTTCCAGTATCAGAGACGTTATCGTAGGTCCACTGGCTTCCAATACCAGGTCCAGAATCCATGGTCATGGTCATCAAAAAGGAGAAATGGTTTCCTCTTCAGTGAAACTGAAAGTTTTGGAGCTCTGTGAAACAAATGTGTGCATTTCAGACTACTTTATGTTTGGTGTGCTAGGTTTTTGATGGGTTTGATTGGTAAATGATAGAACAGTTAAAACCTGGCAAAAGCAAGCTCTTTTGTGATGTACGTTAAAATAACAGTTTTTTGCTGGATTTTTAACTTGGCCTAATCATGTTGCTGGCAACTCCCTTAATGGCCCGAGCGAGCAGTTTCCTAGGGATTGGTCTTGGACTGTAGTTGTATATTTGAAAACTGCAACTGCATAGAGAGACCAATTCCCCTGTTCAAGTGCACAGTAGACTTGAAATTGGTGATCCGTGATTTGTGTGTGTGTGTGTGTCTCTCTCTCTCTTTTAGTGCTAGTTAAAGGAGCTGGATTGACAGTATGTGAAAACTGAATCTTCTGTTTATGTACAGAAGATGGAGAACACAGTGGAAGTGCAAGCTTCCTCAAACTGTCCTGCCAGTGTTCCTCAACCCAACCCTGGAGTGGATCATCTCTAGGACTTGGGGGGAGGGGGACAAGAGCTTAGTCTGGGAAGAGCATTCGGTCCTTGGCCTCAGTCAGGCTGCAAAGGCCCAGTCCTGCAAATGCTTATTATCTGTGCTTGACTCTTCCTCCAGGTCAGATTGGCAGGGACTTTTTTCCCCCTTTCTGTCCGCAGCATAGATTGTCTGCTAGAAGTATCGGCATATCTCACTGAATGAATTCCCTTTCCTTGCAGAGGCTATGGGTGTTGGTGCACCTCAGTCCTTCCTATTCCCTGCCTGTGGCACACAATAGTTTAGTCTCCTGTGGACTGAAATGTGTTAGTTCAGCTCAAGAAATTGGACTCAATATAGGGGTATTAGCGTGAAATGTAATGCCTATGATATACAGCAGGTCAAACTAGATGATTATAAGGTCCCTTTTGGCCTTAAACTCTATGAAACTATTACCTCTGTGGAACTATAGACTTAACTTCAATCACATGAGTAAAACTAGGGATGTACACCAGAGTTTTCAGGACCCGAGCCAAGCTTATGAATCATGATGACAATTTATGTAAAGGTGGGCGCTTGTCCACTAGGAGCTTGAATATTAGACCGTGGAAATTGCCATGGAAAATGCATTAGATCATAATCTGTCCCTGTGAAAATGCAGCCTGTAGTCCTCACACAGAGGACATATCAGATATTAAACTGATATTAGGTTTTACCATAGCCAAAAGGCTAAGTAGAAATAGCCATCTTCCAGTGCTATAACAGGCTGCACTCTCAGATGCCTCGATATCCTATCTGTCCAGGACGTGTCCATAAAATGGTTTGAGACACTAAGGGGCTCCAAAGGTTGCAGCCCTGTGGTATATGCTCCCTGACTTACCATGGAATGTGACAAGTGCTTTGCTGTGCTCTGGGGTCTGTGTTTCACATCCTTCCCTTTTTGCTTGGCTAACGAGGACAGACAGCTCCATCCATGCTGCAAGTACACTGTTTAAGATATCATCTCTTCAAGAGACATTTTGAAAGGGTGTTCCCTTAAATAGGATGCTGTCAAAGAGAATTATAGTTACAGCATTTATTAATGCTATTTGCAAGACAGAAGGCATACAGCATAGGAAATGGGCAATAAAGATTGTGGGCCAGATGCTGAGCTGGTGTAAATTGTCATAGCTCCATTAACTTCAGAGGATCTACATCCATTTTTGTCAGCTGTACAGAATGTACAGATACAGCATTACTCAAATTGTCCATTAAGATGTTTGTGCTATTTGGGAACTTTGTTACCAACAAAACTTTTCATAGAGACCATCAAACAGCAGTTAGAAGGTACAGGAACTCCTCACTTAACGGTGTAGTTATGTTCCTGAAAAATGCGACTTTAAGTGAAACGATGTTAAGTGAATCCAATTTCCCCATAAGAATTAATATAAATGAGGGGGTTAGGTTCCAGGGAATTTTTTATACACACACACACACACACACACACACACACACACACACACACACACACAGTATACGTTTTAAACAATTTAATACTGGTACACAGTGATGATGATTGTGAAGCTTGGTTGAGGTGGAGGAGTCAGAGGGTGGGATATTTCCCAGGGAATGCCTTACTGCTAAATGAACTAGCAATTGACTGAGCCTCAAGGGTTAACTCTCACAGCACTCTACAAGGCAGCAGGAAAAGAGCGAGGGCAGACAGAGACACATACCCTGTGTGTGAGAGAAAAAATGTGCATTTCCCCTTTAAGTAGCTGACCCCAGGCTTAAGTACACTGCCTTGTTAATTAAATCAGCTAGAAGCTCCCCGTTGTGTGTCCCTGCTGCTCTATGGAAGATGGGGTAAGCAGGGTGCAGGAGCAGGGGCGAGGGGGAGACACCCTGACATTAGCCCCCCACTTCCCCGTTCCCCCCCGTACAGCAAGCAGGAGTCTCTGGGAGCAGCTCCAAGGCAGAGGGCAGGAGCAGCACATGGCAGTGGAGGGAGGGACAGCTGTTGCACAGGGAATTTAGGGGAGTGGGAAGCTGATAGGGGGAGCTGATAAGGGGGCTGCTGGTCCACCCTGGTTCCAGCCACCCACCAGCTAGCTGCAATGGGCTGCTCTTCCTGCAAGCAGTGGACAAAACAGGTGGCTGCCAAACGACATTAGAAGGAAGCATTTCACAACTTTAAACGAGCATCTTCCCTAATTGATCAGCAACTTAACATCGAAACAACGTTAACCGGGACGACTTTAAGTGAGGAGTTCCTGTAATGATTTCCAGTCCTTGCTGAACTGTCTGGAATTGAGCCAGTGACCTAGAGATGAAAGACTCGGTGTCCCATTACCAATATCTTGTACCATCCAATCCCAGTTTAGCAGTGTGTATAGTATAGATTAAAAAAGATGGGTGTGGGATGATTTTGTGATCTTTTCATGTCCATGCCAGGCATTGTAAAATTAACTGCCTAAAAATCATGATCTTCTGAGTTCCTGAGAATCTCCAACAAGATGCTGATTGCCCTCTATCCCCTTCCATGATGCGCAGTCCCTTGAAGGAGTGGGCTCCACGGCAAATCTTGAAGAGTAATCCTATGAACAATATTGCACATCTGGGACTGGATCCTCAGCTGGTGTAAATCAGTATAGTTCCATCAATGGCAGTGGGACTACACCAATTTAAATCAGCTGAAATTCTGGCCCAATATGTGTTTTGTGGAGTCTGAGGTTAATATTAATAGATGCAAAGGTCAGAATGGATCATTATGATCATCTTTTCTGATCTCCTGTCAAACAGGCAATAGATCTACATCCGTTGATTCTTGTATCAAACCCAATAGCTTGTGATTGAGCTAGAAAATATTCCATGCCCCAAAACTTTATTAATGCAGTTGTTTGCTCAGTAGTGCCTCATTCAGCTACATTCAAAACTGAAAACTAGGATATCAGGAGTTAAGTTTGAATTACTTTAAACATCTGAAAATAGCAAATGCAAATTAAGGAACAAGGCATCCCTGCAACACAACCTTAATTGTGCCCTCTTTGAGCGATGCCTTGTGACCCCAGTAACATGCATACTAGCACTGTACTCTTAAAGAAGCTACGCAACACTCTGGGAACGGAGCACACAAGCATTTTAAGACAAAGTCTAACTCCTTCTCTTTTCTAAGGCAAAACGTGGGGTTAGGTCAGATGTAGCAAACAGGAGCTATCTACACCTGGCTTATTGATGGAAGAGGGGACATTAAAGGCTTGAGTGCAACTGAAATAAATATTCTGGAAGGGCACAAGGCACCACCACAGGCAACCTTAACTCTGTATTAAAAAATGTTTTGGATATTTAATTTCCTTTGTTATTTAAAAACAATTTCTCAGCATCCTTATGTACCACAGCTCAGCACCTCACTTCCATTGTCTCTGGTTCCTTGGTAGTGATACCCTAACCGCAGAATGTACTGGTTGCTGTAGTCGCTTCATTGCCCCTGCATTATCTCCTAGTTTCCTGTCTCCATCTGTCCAGGGCAGCCTGGTTCTGTCTTCAGCCCACCTGCCCTTAGAGAGGCTGTTGTTAGAATGGGACCTGCAGATTCAGGAGCTGGGAAGAAGATGCAGGAATAATGCAGGGAGTAGCATGGAGTAAATGGGGATATTTTTGAAGGTGGGGAGACAGACATCGGGGAGCATGGTTATGGGGGTTTTGGGGCACAGAGCTGAAGCCCCCCAACATCTGCCATTGCACAGCTCTGACCCACGGCTTTCCACCCCACTCTTCCCTGCACTGCTCCAACACCTCAAATTTTCCCTTAGTGCTAAGACTCCCCTGTGATGGGTTCCCCCCCTTCGGGGTGCCACCTGGGACTGGGTACCACTGAGCCCACCTGACCCACCAGCCTGGGCTCCCTCTCACACTGTGTTGCCGTGATAAATTGCCACGCTCTCCAAGCTTGCTCTTTCACCAGCATTCACACAGATAGGGACACACCCAGCTGCAGCTTCACACATAGCTGTTGAGATCAGCTCTGCATGGGAAGGCTCAGCTAAGGCACCTCCCAGTTGCTAAGGCACCTCCCCCCCGAGCGTAAACCCAAAATTATACCGTCTTGCGCTGCACAGAGAACTGTATAGCGTGAGCTCATAAAATTTACTCCCTCCCTCAATGTGGAGAGAGAGATGCCTCAAGTTATAATTTCCACACACTGGTTTTAGATACAACAAAAACAAGTTTATTAACTACAAAAGATAGATTTTAAGTGATTATAAGTGATAGCAAACAGATCAAAGCAAATTACCTTAGTAAATAAACAAAACCGCAAACTGAACTTAACACACTAGATAGGTAGGATACGAAGTAGCAAATTTTCACCCTGAATGATAAACAGGCTGGTAGATTCTTAAGGCACAAACTGCCTTGGCTTTCCCATCTTTTCATACACCAGCTAAAAATCCCTCAAGTCTGGGACCATCACTTCCCACCGTTCAGTCCTTATTTCTCAGGAATTTCCAGGTGTGTTGTTGTAGGGAGACTGAGGTACCCTCATGATGTCATTTCCCCACTTTTATATCTTCTTCCCACTTGCTGGAAAGCTCTTTTGCTGTGACCCGGGTCAAACAGTTTCCATTGCATAGTGCTATCTCCAAGAGGTTTCTATTGTACACAGTTCCTGGGGTAATCCTTGTGGTTGTGTGCATTTCCCCAATAAGCCATTAACATTGTTTGGCCTTTTTACTGTTGAACCTGAAAGGCTGCTTGTGGGTTGCTTTTAACCTCATAACACATTTCACTAACACATACATAACCAGACTTCATAACATCACATACAATGGTATCACATACAATCCAACGAGATATTAATGTCTAGCAGATCAAGACTTTTAGAATGATACCTCACAAGGCATAGTTTGTACAAGGCATATCCTAATTACATGACATCCCCGACCACTGCTCCAACACTGTCCAGCTCCTCCAACATTCCCGTCATCATGCCCATTGGTCTGATTGCCTTGGTCTCCCGCAGTCAGCTCCACCCTCCTCCTTGCCATTCTATGCCCCTGGTGATCTTGGAGGGACCATGGGAAGGTGGTAGGGTTGTGAGGAGTACATCTACCAGGATGAGGCAAAGAGGGGCAGAAGTCCCTAGTCCCAGGAGTCTGAGTCCCTACTCCAAATTTGGGTCTAGTGTATGGGGAAGGGGTCTTACACATCCATCTGCAGCATAGGAGGCTCACAGAGGTGTGAGGTGGCCCAATCATCACACTGAGATGTTCTCATCTGAATGAGAGCATTCCATCGCGATTAATAAAGCCTGAAACAATAGCTCTGAGGGGTGTGCATTGCTCCATTCATCTCAGAGGGTGTATAGGGAGGAATCGTGGGTAATGGAAGATATTTGTAGGGGAGTGAGGGAGAGCACAGATGGCTCCAGTTTCCCCGAGTATGTCACTGATCAGGAACGAAGGACTGATCAATGGTCCCTCTATTTTTTCCATCCATGTGTGAAATGAATTTTTACGTGCACCAATATCGAGGTAATGTGTGCCACCAGTAGAAACAAAAAAACTAGATATAATATATTTTTAAAAAAAGTTACCATAGGGATAATTACTCCAGCCAGGACAGGTTAGGCATTTTAGAACTCACTACTCAAAGAATTAAATTTAAGCATAAGAGAGAAATAAAATTATGAAATGCATAGACCAGTCAAAAAACTAAAATAACACACTTTGAAAGAATAAAATTACAGAGAATATATGTGTATTGCAGGAAATACCAAGAAGTAACAACAACAACAACAACAACACAAGTATGTGTTGGGCGGTGAGTGTGAAACTGTGTGTGTGAGAGAGACAGAGACAGAGGGTGTGTACGTGTGTGTGTGTGTGTGTGTGTGAGAGAGAGAGAGACGCAGAGACAGTTTGTGTGTGTGCTGGCTGCTGGGGAAGTCTATGAGAGACCATGCGCTGTCTCTTTAAGGCACTCACCAGAAGGCTCGTTGTGTTGTTCAGACCGCAGCAGCTCTGTCCTGCTCCTGAGCCCTATCTCCACACCCCCACTCTGCGGAGATGGGGTACAGGGGCGGGGGGGAGACATGGGGAGTGGCACTTGAACACACGCCGCCAGATGTGCACGGCTCTACTAATCAAGTGTGCGGCACTAGATTGACTCTTGTGCGGCCGCCTGACCGCACAGCTTAGAGGGAACACAGGTCATGATGACATTATCCTAACTGCTTACTCGAGTCTTTCATCTTCCCCCTGTTTATTTAATGCTAATTACCTTGATAATACTTGTAAAGTAAAATCAGAATCTGCAAGTGTATTTTAGAGCACTTTAAAATATTGCTCTTACACGAGATATTTTGGTCTCCGTGTAAAACTCCCAAAAGGAGCCCCTGCACAGTGCAGACAGAAAGCAAGGACCACACCACACACATTCTCTGAAAGCTGGCAAGGTTAGGCCTCAGACTCACAGTGCACAGGTGCAACTGAGGCTTGGTCTACACTACCCCCCTAATTCGAACTAAGGTACGCAACTTCAGCTACGTGAATAACGTAGCTGAAGTCGAAGTACCTTAGTTCGAACTTACCTTGGTCCACACTCGGCAGGCAGGCTCCCCCATCGACTCCGCGGTACTCCTCTCGCCGAGCTGGAGTACCGCAGTCGACGGCGAGCACTTCCGGGTTCGACTTATCGCGTCCAGACTAGACGCGATAAGTCGAACCCAGAAGTTCGATTGCCAGCCGCCGAACTAGCGGGTAAGTGTAGCCAAGGCCTGAGGTTCAGTGACTACAGCATATCACCTTCAGCCACCCAACTTTTGTGATAAGTCTATGTATGAATCCTCTAGCTGTTAACAAAGCCCTAGTTTTGCTGCACGTGCCTATTTTGCTCTTACATACATCAGTTTAGCTCGTGACAACCTAGAGTTATACTTTGTACATTTAATAACTGCTGCCATATTGATTTCTCAAAGAGGCACCATGTGCCATACACTAGTTGAGATAAATCTTGAGTGGCTGAGATCAGTTTGAGGAGGATTAGAGACATAATTTGGGCTCCAGGTGTGAGCCAAAAAAAGCTAGAACAAGGTGATTTTTGTAAATAGTTGATTTTTGGGTGGGGGGGGCAGGCGATATCTTGGGAAGTCTTTATTCAAGTGACCCCAAATTTGGAGCACTAACATTACCCAAAGCCTCTATGAGGGACAGCACATTTCAAGACAATCTGAGTAAGCACGTGGACTTTAGATCACACAAAATATTCAACTTTTAAACAGAAAACAACATTCAACCTTAACTATAAGTAGAGCAGATGCTCTACTATAATATATTTAATTTTCTTCTGTTCTTAAACTTTAGTTCCCTTCTTTTGAATCCAAGGCCAGTTCTGTCCATGAACGGACACCTTAAAGGAGTGTGACTTTCAGAAAGTGTTGAGTACCCATCCTCTGACAATTAGACCTCCTTACAGTGTCTCAAGTTGGGCACCCAAGAATAGAGGCATCCAAAATATCACCACTCCTGTTTGAAAATGTAGGCCTCTCCACTTAGGAGTGGAACAGCAGAAGGTGTTAAAGGTCAGGAGTGAGGTGTACTGCAGAGCTACAGCATGTGAGGAGGCATGCACAACATCTGCTCATGGTATAAGTAGTCACTAGTCAGTCATTTTCACAAACACTAAAATCCATCCATGTGTCTAGATTAAGACAAACCAAACACAAACAAAAAAAATGTAGTAAGATGTTTGTAAAATTAAATAGTATCTGAAATGACTCAACTCTACTGCTATCAAGAAAACTTTGGAATAGCCATAGTGTAAGCAGCAAACAGAAATTACCCATAATCATCAGCTTTGTTGCTGTGTAATTATCAAAGGCTGAGTCAAAACTGAGCAAGTCTGTCAAAATTCAGTGTGTCAGGAAATATTTCCCAGCTGATAAATAACATGGCAAAAATCCCCCCCCCCCGCCCATCAAAAAAAAAAACAAAAAAGCAGTTACCTAACTCCGTTATGTTTCTGAACAATATGTAAAGGGAATAAGTGAGTACAGAGTCAGCAGTTGTGTGGATGAAGAAGCCACATTGTCACTTTTATTTTTGGTTACGCCTGGGGTCAGAAGTTCCTTTGTTCTTCCTTTACCTCTCATTACAACAAACACAGGCTACTTCCTTTACTCTCAAGGCTCCCTTTTCCCCGCCGGTTGTGTTAAAAATAATAATAAAAAGTGTCTCCCTGTGTTGCAAAACCTGCCTATGTTAGCTCATTATTATTTTCAGCACTAGTGTATTAACAAAATGTAGTATGATTCTACATCATAGACAAAATCCCTACTGTAGCTGCAATTTATTGTATTCACACTTTAGAAAGTAATGGGTAGTGTTTCTACTGTTACAATACTAACCATGCAACTCAGCATTTACAGTGAATGAGGTCATTTATATAATAATGAGCTGTGTGGGCTATGCTTCCCCAGTTTTGTTTACCACTGTTTTTTTCCTAGATGGGACATCAGCCTGTTGTGTCTTCTTTTGTAGACTGTAAGCTCTTTGGAGCAGGGACTGTTATTTACGAAATGATTGTACAACACCATCCACAGTGGGGGCCCAGCTTGGCTGGGCTTTAGGCACTATGGCAATGTAAGTGCTTAATAATAATAATATAATTAATATAATATGTTAATAATAATATCAGACTTACAGAAATGTTTGTGATCAGGTGTCCCTTCAGTTTCAGAAGCCTATGGAGGATGCCAACTCTAACACAAACACAAATGTTTCTCAGGTTCTTGTTAATCAGGGTTAGGACTGTAACAAATCTCGGGGCTGATTCATGGTTGTCATTATGCTGTACACCATGACTACATGGAATTTCACAGTGACAGCAGGAAGTTGAATCTGCCTGCTCCAAAATCTCAGGCCCCCACCATTAGAAGTAAAAATGCATTCTCTTTTTGCTATTAGCAGCGTGAGCCTGATCCCATCCAGTAGCTGAGAGGTAAGCATACACACTACTCAGTTCATTACAATAGTCTTATTAGCAATAGCAGAAGAACAGGTCTATTAATTCTATTATTGTAGTTTTAGCTCACTTCACAGGAAACAGTCAGAAGGGGAGAGTCTTGGGTCAAGGGGAATTTATTTTTCTCCATGGTACCCGTTTTACTTCATTGTTACATAGCAGAGCAGTATTTGAAATGTGAACAGAGTGAAGTAGCCCGCTGGGAACTCTGGTTGGGGTTTTCAAAGGAGACTGATGGGAGTTAGGTGCCCAAATCCCCTTGAAATACCTGTTCGTTGGAAAGTTTGGGATATGTGATGGAAATGATGGGTGTACACTGCATATTGCTCTACTTTGCCCTCTAGATTTACCACAGTGTTCTCTTGCCCCCCTCCCCCATCTTCCCTTGGTGGTAGTAAACACCAGTTTAGTTGGCTGTAATAGCTGATAGTTTGATGCCTCTTGACAAATATTACACTTAGAAAAAAATTCTTCTGTATCATATTTTCTATATTTCTCTTCCCTGGTTCTTTACTACTAGGGGCATTTGCATGAAAAATAGGATCTTTGCTCACTCATGTAGGGAACGAGTAGCAGGAGCCAAATGAAAGCCTAAGAGAGAAATTCTGGCTTTTATTTTATTTTATGTATTTAGTAATTAAATATCCTAAGTAACAAGGACATAGCCAAAGAGAGGTGCATAAATTATACAGTGAGCAGAGTTGAAAAATTTCCTCTTTAGAAACAATTTTTTTTTTCAGAGAAGCATAGCAGCTCTTGAAGTGACAGTAGCAATCCGTGGTTTAGAATAACAGCCATTTCCCTGAGAGAGCTGCTTCAGTCGTTTGTTCTGCGATGGTTTAAATATTTTTCTTTTACTTTAGTTTGAATTAGCCATTTGGCCTTTTCCCCTCCAAATAAATTTGTGGTGATGAAAGCAAAATAAATTTAATTGCTGCTTAAATTAAAAAATTGAGGGAAAAAATAATTTAAAGCTATGTTCCTTTTTATGGAGGGTTTCTGTTGTTAGTTATTATATTTGCATAGTAGTAGCTTAGATTAATTTTACATTTGCTGAGTCTTGTATATTTTATTGGATTCTAGTTTTTTCAGGCATAAAGTGTTTAGCTAGAATTGGTTGGAAAAACAGCCCCCCTTCCAATTTTGCAGAAATTTTTGTGAAATTCACCTCACCCCCTTTTTTGGGGGGTGGGGGGACGTTTGCAATTTTCTAACCATCTATAGAGTTGGTAGAAAAGTGGTGTGGGTGGGTGGGGCAGGAGGATGGTGAAGATTTGTTTTTATTTTCTGTTGCAATTTCAAAACATTTATAATGTCCCTACCAGCTCCATATTTTTTTAATTATGAGAAAGGATTGCAGTTGCACACTGGATCTGTGTAATAGCTGAAATTTCACCTCTGGGACTTGTTTTTTGCATTACAATTTAGGTCACAATTGCTTAGACCTACATTTTCAAAAGTATCACTAATTTTAGATGTTTCAGTTTTTGAGGGTCAACTTGAGACACCGAGGGCCTGCTTTTTTCAAAGGTACTGCATCCATAACTCCCATTGTAGTCTGTGGCCCTGATCACTCATTTGTGTATACTAAAAATTGTTTTTTGCCTGTGGTTCTTCATAACAGTGGCTATATAAAACTATAAATAAATTCGTTGGTATTGAAATGGACTTTTAAGATCACCAGATATTAAACTGCTGCTGCGACAGTCACATTTTGGGCTAACTTACTGCTACCTTCTAACATGATCTTAAAGCCATTAGTATTTGGCTGTGCAGGGACTGGACTGTTTTTGACAGCAGGAGGAGACCATTTTTTCCTTTTCTAGGCATGTGATGAAAGGAGAAGACAGTCTTTAAATTGCTTAAATAGTTTTATAGAGAATGTGCTTAATGTAATTTGAGTTTAACATTGTTTTCCATCATATATTTCTTCTTCTGATCCCATGCTGTTTTTCTTAATTATCCTGTTTTATTAATTGAAAAATAGTTATGTGATGTCTTTCATAGTATCATAGATTCCAACGCCAGAAGGGATCATTCTGATCATGTCTGATCTCCAGCAGCAGCCAGCATTAGTTAACTGGTTTCACAGACATATGCAAATTGGATCAGGTTGTTTCTTTGCTGTCCTAGCAGATTATGGTTTTGTGGGGCCCTGGGCCAGAGCAAGTAGTGGCTCCTCCCCACTCCTTCTGCCTTCAGTCTCCTCCCCCCCCCCCCCCATGCTCCTGCCAGGGAAATGGGGTCGTGCCCTGTGCCCTGGCAGGAACACTGGGCGCGTCATGGCACAAGGATGCCCATTTTCTGGGGCCCCCAATTGGCCGGGAACCCTGGGCATGGGCCCTGTTGTCCCAGTGGCTAATCCACCACTGCCTAGCAGTATAATTTTAGTAGCTTTGAGAAGATATAGGGGTTTAAGTTAATAACGAGGACAACTCCTTCCTTTTATGAGATGGTAACGAATGTGGGGAAAATAGGATCTGAGTTAGTGCATATGGAACTTTACTCTGATTTACAGTTTCAAAGTCTCTCTGAAAACAGGTGAACTGTGATTTTTAACAACCCGAGAGCATAACAAATATGGTATGGCAGCTTGTAGTGTCACACCCATCAGTTTCCCCAGAGTCCTTATTCCTTTTCAGTCAGCGTACTTAAAAAACAAAAGGAAATGGTAGTGGTAACTTTTATTGTAGCCTTTTAGGGTACGTTGTTTTTGAAGCTGGAGGTGTAATTACCATCTCAGGTAGGCATATGTATCCTAGCTCTGCTTGTGCAAGCAGGCCAAAAATAGCAGTGTGGCCACAGCTGTGTGGGCAGACGCTTGGGCTAGTCGCCTGAATACATACCTAAGATCTCAGATGGGATTGTACTCGGGTGACTAGCCTGAGCTGCTGCCTGTGCTGCTGCAACCACGCTGATCTAGCGCACTAAAAATAGAAATCAAAGCTAGCATTTGAATGTCTACCCTAGCTAGAAATTACATCTCCAGCTGCACTATAGGTGTATCTTTAGTAACAATGATGTAGTTAAGGTTGAAATTCTAATCCTCTACTGTGTGTGTGAATAACTGCACTCAGGGTAAATCCAGACCCCATTTCTGCAAAAGTGGAGCGTCCCCGTTAACAGAGTCACTGTGGTGGGATGGGCCCCACCTGCCTAAGACATCACCACTCCTTCCATAACCTTGAGCTCCCCTGGAACAACGAAACTTTTGACCAATCAGATGAAGCTCGTGGGTGCAAGCAACAGTACTTTCACAAGAATTTTTACTTCAATAAATTGCTTCTGAATACGAAAACACAACACATGATCGCTTGTGCATATATGTGCTCTATCTTTCACTCACACACTGACCAATACCACCCCAAAACAATATCAGCCCCTAGGTGCTCTTGGAGGCAATATAAGGAGACAGAGAGAATCTACATCTGCAGTGACTTCCTCTGTCACAGTGACTAAGAGGCGAATGGGGCTGGGCAGGAACATGGCATTAGCATTTTGATATTAGGGATGCTCTAGAGAGGAAGGATGATTATGCAGTTAAGGCACGGAAGTGGGACTCGGGAGGCTTGGGTTCATTTCTCAGCACTGCCAAGGATGTCCTGTATGACCTTGGGCAAGTCACTTAACTACTCTGTGTTGCAGTTTCCCATCTGTATAATGAGGATAAGAGTACTCTCTGCCTGCCTGGTCTATTTAGAGTGCAAACTCTTTGGGGCAGGGACTGTCTCTTACTATGTGTTTGTATAGCACATAGCACAAGTAGGCCCTGATCTTGGTTGAAACCTTTAGGTGCTATTGTAATAGAAATAATCTGTATAATATGATTCCAGGATTGTCACCCTGTGTGTCAGTCTGAAGCTTAGAAGGTCTGTTCAGTCAGTGTCAAGCAATGGAAACAGCTACAAGCATGGCTGAGAGCTCTTTTTGTTCAGAATATCACCGGGTTCAATCATCACTGGGATTCGCGGTCTGTTACCATCCCATTTTTGAGTTCTCAGCTATATTTGGCTTTTTTACACGCACAACTTTACAAATTATATCTGTGCGACAGGCCAGGCTTTCAGCTACTAGTTATTAATAATATTCTAAAGGGATCAAAACCATCAAAAAGATGTATTCTTGTCTGGATGTTAGTTTTTATTTTGCACAGTTTATCCAATAATCGGGCAAGCCAGCCATTCCCTTCAGGGATTGTATAGTTTCTTCCAGTGTGTGGTTACTATATGTTTTCCTGCAACCAACAAAAGTGCGTCATTACTTTTTTATTGCAAACTGTTGTTAGAGAGATTGACTGCCTCTTACTTCCCTTCTATCTCTCTTCCCCTCCTCCAATCTGATATAGTTCTGCTCTTAGTTCAGTCATCTTGCTAAACCATATGACATCTACTGTCCAATTGTGGCACTGCAATCCTTTAATATTCACTGATAAATAAAAACATTTTATAAAAGTAAAAGTAGTTGACTTTTAAATGGAGCTCTCCTTTAGGTAAAACCTCATATGTTTTCGCAGAAGCATTTAAAGATCTGAGGGAATAACTGTATAGCATTATAGATTTGGAAAAACAAAGTAAATGAGTCAAACTGTTGACCAAGTAAATTGCTTTAGGGGTTCTTAAACTTTTTCTTTCTGAGCCCTCCCCCCACAGCATGCTATAAAAACTCCACAGCTTGTGCCACTTGTGCCACAACAACCGGTTTTCTGCATATAAAAGCCAGGGCCGGCGTTAGGGGATGGCATGCAGGGCAATTGCCTGGGGTCCCATGCCACAGGGGCACCTGTGAAGCTAAGTTGCTCAGGCTTTGGTTTCAGCCACGGGTGGTGGGGCTCAGGGCCCTGGGCTTCAGCCCCATGTGATGAGGTTTTGGCTTTCTGCCTTAGGCCCCAGTGAGTCTAACGCTGGCCCTGCTTGGTGGACCCCCTGAAACCTGTTGATGGCCCCCCAGGGGACTCCGGATCCCTGGTTGAGAACCACTGATTTACTTTACCATGCTTACCTGGTATAGTGTAGGACAGTGGTACTCAGCCTGTGGGCTGCTTGCAGCCCAATCAGCACACAGCTGCGGCCCATGTGACATCCTCAGGGCCATACAGGTAGTATATAGTGTGGATGCAGCCCACATGACACATGGAGGGCTGCATATGCGGCCCATAATAGTAAATAGGTTGAGAACCACTGGTGTAGGAGTTGGAAAATGTCCCAAATAAGCTACATTTATTAAATGCCAAAGTAGCTGAACTACTGAGCCTTAACACAAGACAGGTTATGAATTTGATGATAAAAATGGAAGCCTTCTATAGCCTAGCTTTTGAGATGAGAAAAGTTTTTCATGTTATCACAACCGATAGGGCGACAACCAGTGATTTAGTCCTTATTAATATAGCTGTGTAAAACGTTGTGATTTCAGTCCACCCAGCATTGTGGGATTCTTTTGTTTTTGCTCATTATGCTGCTGTATATGATGTTGAGTTTTGCCTGGTTTGAGGCTGAAAATGCACAAAACCATGTGTGGCTTTCATATGAACACTCAAATTAGTGAAGAAGAAAGAGATTAATAATAAAGCTCAGCTGGGATTCACCAAAAGGCATGTGGGCTGAATTTCAGGTACATATCGTGCCTGGTTTAGAGTTTCAAAATGAAAGTGTCCTACCGCTTGGCATATTGACTGAACTTTTTATAAACGTTTGAAATGCTATCCATGTAGTGTGTCATGTGACTCAGACACTGTAATAGTTCTTTAGATATTGTGATCCAAAATCTCTAAGCCCACACATGGGGTTAACAACTAAACAAGATTTGAACAAAGGAGAAATATAACAGATTACTTTTAAAGTTATCAAAACGTGCCTAGATCTGATTGATTAATCTTTGTTAGTGGTGCACCGAACAGGTTAGTGAACAATACACTGTGAAGTATTAACAAGGAATGAGGTATGATCTAATAATAAACGGGGTATTTTAACTGAAGTCAAACGTTTTGGATGCTATTCCTGGCTTTGCCTTTCACTTGCTGTATGACTGTGGTCCACTCACTTTTCTTCAGGCTTTGGCTCTGTAAACTAGGGATAATACTACTTACCATTTCTAAAGTTTAGTGTTTGTAAGAAGCTTGGAGCTCCTCAAATCAAAGGTGCTACATAAATACAAAATACTGGTATTATTGCTAAAGTATTCTTCTGTCACACGTAGCAAATAGACACTCTCCCAAATTTCTATTTTGGCTCTATTTTGCAGTTTTGCAAGCCTGGTAAACAGCCAAGGTAATTTTGCTCATACAAGCCAATTTTACTGTTGAACACTGACTTGAAGTCATTTGCCAGAGCTACAGTTATGTGTATTAAAAGAATTAAAAATACAGGGCCAGATCGTCCCTCTGATTTTAGCTTTGGCGACTACAAAATAGGAGGATAAACCTTCTGAGGTTGGCAGTCTGTATTCATTCTTTATATGGATTTTCACGTCAAGGCAGGAGCTGACTCAGAATTATTTAAAGACTACTTGATTTTACACAATTGAGTTCCAGTATTATTCATTTGAACAAAGTCTTTCCATGTATAATGTTATTCCCATGTGAATATTGGAGAAAGTTTGCTCATCACAAACCTTGAGGAAGCCTTTCGTTTGCTTGATTGGACATAGGATGTTCCAGTTATTGGGCAAAATGGGATTTGTCTCAAGGTTCATAAATGGTTTGTTACTCCCAAAGCATGTTTGAATAAGTAACAAGCAAAACTTGAACAGGCCTAATTGACAGTATCTTGATGAGAAACTGAGTGAATTCTGGAGATACAGTCAGGAGTTGAGTAGTAACAACCCCAATACATGGTCAAGGACTGCATGTTGGTGGCATGGACACGCACACACACGTGCATACCTTCTCTCCCCCTCACTGTTGCTGATTCTCACAATTTTATTGCAAGCCTTGCAATAGTTGGTGTTTTTCTTCAAGCCCGAGCTCCTTGCGTCAGATGATACATGAGACTCTTAGCATGCATTTAAAATAAAAGAGAGTAGATTTTTAGCCCTCAAGGTTACAGAGAAAAGCTTGATAATGGGACTCCATTAAAGCTCAGAAACTTGAAGGCAAATGAAACAAACCCAACATTTATCATTTTTAAAATTCTCATGATTTTGGGGGGGCTTGACTGATTTCTAAACACTTGGGTTTGCCAATGCTGTGCTCACACCCTCATTCAGGAAAGCACTTAACCATCTGCTTAACCCCCATTGAGGGCAATGGGATTTAAGCATATGCTTAAAGTTAAGTAAGTCTTTAAGAGCTTTCCTGAATTCAGCTTTCCTGAATCAGAGCCACAGAGAGAGAGAGTACTCTCCACACTTCTCCAAATGCCTATTATTGTAGGATTTAGGTGCTAGCAATATAGGAAAACGTCCTTCATCAAAAGTGCTGTAAAGGAGAGCCAAATTACCTGAAAAGTATTAAGAGTGGTGATAAGTACCTGTCTGTGTTATCTGCTGTCCCTTAACTTCCCTTGAAAAAATGTCCAACTGCCTGCTCCCTCTCTCCCCCCCCACCCAAACCCCCAAAACACACACACATGCGATTGGGATATAATAGGACACTAAACTGAAATTTTAATTATGCACATTCTAATCATGCAATTTAATATATATATACATTTTCTTTTCAAGAGACTTACTGAACATTGAAGTAAATTTGTAATCTTGTATTTATAACCTCTGTACTTACAGAATTATAGGGGTTTAAGAGAAGGGTGATGATGATAAGGAATATGGTAAAATTCTCTCATATGTAGAGAGATTGAAAAGATTGGGACTGTTCACCTTAGAAAGGAGACAAGATGGGATATATTATAAGTATATGTAATTATGAATGGTTCTGAAAAGGCAGATTGGGAGCTTCTCTTCTCCCTTTTTCATAACACAAAAAATAAGGGGACATTCAATGAGATTAATTAAGACTGATTAACTATTGGTTACAGTGGAAAGAGAACCCAGAAATCCTGACTCCCAGTCCCATATTCTGACTTTAGACCATATTCCCTTCATGACAGAGGTGTGTTCTAAAGGAAGGGTAAGAAGAGCTATCCAAACTAGATTTATTTGAAAGAACCGTGTTTAAATGCTAACTAGACAAATGAAAATTTCAGATTCTTTGATCTTCTCTTGTCAATATGTCCTCCTTGAGACCACTTTTTCATTTTAGCTTTTGCTTGGCCTTCAATAATCTCTTGCATAATGAAGCATACAAAACAACATTGTACATCCAAGTTGATCTCTCCTATTAAAAAAATAAACAAATCCTGATCCTCAAACCACTCTGCAAGAGCTTTTCCTAGATCTTAAAGAAAAAAAAATCTTTCCCTTCAGTCTATTCACTCCTCACTCAACCAAGTAAAACCTGGAAAACGGATAGACTCTGCAGCATGCCTGAAAGGCATAATGGTTAAGAACAAATTGATAACGTATCTTAGTACGCAGTGGACAGAAGAATTGTAGCAGGAAATCTCAGACAGCGAGGCTCCATATTCAGCATGAATTATCTATCCACTTCTTTGAAGAGCTTTGGTGCTAATACTTTATTTCCAATATAAACTTCTTGGAAGTTTGCTCCAAAACAACGTTAATCCTCATTACAGCCCTCCAAGTGCTAACTGAAAATGTTGCTTGCAGCTCATGGTAACATCTGATGTTCTGTAATAATACACCAAGACACTTCTGAAACCCTTATAAATTGTCTTAATTTGCCAAAAATTCTTTTCCATTATGTAAAAGTGTAGACTTAACGAAGTGTCTGTTCTCTATATACTTTTGGTCATGCCCAGCTTTAGTGAAATGTTCTTCTAAATCTCTTGCCAGTACTATGATTATAGAGATAGGAGTGAAGGGAATTTCCTATCTTTGGAATTCTCCTTGAGATGGCTAACTTGATTTTGAACAAAAATAAAGACAAATTTGTTTACCTGGCTTTAGTAATACCTAAGCAATATGTAAGAATTAACAGAGGTTATGTCTTCTAAATCATGGATATGACATCACACCCATTAATCATAAGGTGCCAGATCCTTAAGTGGTGTGAATCTACATAGATTCATTGACTTCAGTGGAGCTATGCTGATTTACTCCAGCTGAGGGTTTAACTAAAGATACTCTGTATGTGTTTTAATGTTGTGTGTTGAATCTGAAGTTTCTGATTAAAGATGGAACCTTGGTTTCTGTGAGGGGGGGGGGGCGTGCACAGCATGAAAGAAGGAGGGGCAGTGAATGCACAAACACACAACTCCTCAGTCATTGGTTCCTGATGAAGGAAAATGCACTGGTAATGAAAGCTATGAAGCAATAGAACTCTAAGGATGGTGTTTTCCTACCTTGATCAAGAAATGTGGTGGGGTATTTTTTATTTTTTGTTGTTGTTCAAAGTTATTTTTTTAAGTGTGAAACTTTTGCTGCAGAATAGTGTTCTGATTGATTTAAATGTAAATTATGTTTCTGGAGAGGGTTGCGTCTGTAGGGAAAGTTACACCCCACAGCTATTACTGTTAGTTTTCTGTGATCTTCATTAAGTTTATAACTCAGTGAAGTTGGAATTTCATATATGAGGGTGTTTTTAATATGGAGATATACTGTGTGCATGGGGTAGTGTTTTGCTATCATCCTCCAACTGGGTCAACCCTGTTCCACCTCCCTTGGACTGTGGGGAGTATTCAGACAGGCTGGTGAGCAGATGAAATAGCTACTGCTTTATATGCGTATGGGTAAATGGGTGCAGTTAAAAAGCATTTGGAGAAGGGGATTTGACTTGTTCGTGGAGAAAACAAGTCAGTAGCTACTTTAGAACTGGATAACTTTCTTTGGATATAAAAATATGAGTAACAGCCCAGTTTTATCTTTCTGTCATGACTGTGTTGGGCTTTTGCTGCACTTCTAATTTGTCTATGAATTGACTCTCCCTCGACCCCCTTCCATTTATGTTGACAAGTCAGTAGAAACTTTGAACATGTTCACCTACCCTCTTGCTGTCTTAATTAATCTCCTCCCTTCACATTCACTTTAGTCTTCCTTCTGTGTTGGTCCATGTATCTCTCAAAGGGGAAATAGGCATTGGATTACACTGATTCCATGGATAAGTAATAGGAGAAGGCTCTTAAGAGAGGGCTGAGAGCCGTGTTTTTATTGAAACCAACATGCAGTCAAGGGGCAGCACTACAAAAACTCTGTTTTCTACTTTGAACATCAATCAGCCTCTTCTTTTTTCCAGTAGCTAGGTCAGTGGTTACTCATATACTGTACTTCTAGCAGGAGGAGTGGTACATGGCAGAAGAGGGGTTTCTTCTTGGTGTATTGTCAGGACAGATCCCCACTCTTGAGATTAGGGTTGCCAGTCCTCCAGGATTGCCCTGGAGTCTCCAGGAATTAAAAATTTAATCTTTCATTAAAGATTGTCATGTGATGAACCCTCCAGCAATACATCCAACCTAAATTGGCAACCCTACATGAGATGGGCCACTCACTGCACCCTGTCCTGGAACTTTCTGAAAAGCTCTGACCATTGGGGTCCAAATGGACTTCTGCTTGAGCACTGGAACATTCCCTGTGAGGTGTTATAAGGTAGTATGGCTCCCACATGCTGTCAGTTCCAGCCCGCCAGCAGACAGGTAAACTAGAATTCCATTTGGACCTTCAGCTTGTCAACATGTTGGCTGTTTTTATCCCATAGTTAGGGCTATTTTCTTGTAACTAGTTGAAACTCAGTATAGAAAGTTTTAAAATAGACAATTCTTGTCCCAGGAGGGAAATGTTTTTTTTTATTATTATTTATTTTTTGGCTGGGCGGGAGGAACTTTGGTTCCAGTTACTTCCCTTATGGACCGCAGATCCAACAACTGACTGTTTTGTAAGATGAAGTTTTTAGTCTCAGCCTCTAATCATGGATGATTTAGATGCTTTGGTGAAGGATACTTACCTGAGCAATGCTCCATATGTCTTAATTTTACCACCTGATCCTACAGAGATTTGGAGATTCTGCTATAGTCCATTCCTATGGAGTGGGTTCATAGACCTCTGGAGCAGATTCTGTGTCTGAATAGACTCCAGGCCTTTCTTCAAAATCCTGACCTCAGGATGCCGTGGTTCTAAGAGAGAGATTCTCAGTGTCAAGGGAGTCTGAACTGTTTGGTAGACTTTGGTTTTGGAGCATGCTTCCTCCATGTAGAGGAATCAGAGAAGGGAGTGGGGAAAAGATGGCACTGTCCTTTCTCAAAATGCCATTTCTCCTCTAAGAAATCTAAAGGTTGCTCATATGGGCAAAGAGGGCATTTATTTGAATAAGGACCTGCCCTTTCAGAGTTCATCTTTTATTCCATTTTCTGTTGGATTTATACCATCAGAATCTTTTAAATGCAACAGTCTCGCTTTTGACATGGCAAACACCTTGTCACATGGCAGCAAACTTTTATAGCTAGGGGACTACAGCTTTACTGCAAGATACAAAGGTGGGTGCCAGGGAGAGAACTCCTGTTTTAACATAAATTATTAAAAAAAATTTGAAAATGAAAAAGGAAAAATAATGGCTAACTGAACGGATTTTTCTGTAGGTTATTTTTATTTTAAGTCTGGTATAGTGTGAAAGTCTCACTTAAAGGATGGATGCTCCAACGATACATCAATCTTGAGAGCCAAGGGAAAAGCTTTAAAGTAGAAATTGTTCCTTGAACCTGTTATTGCAAGTGTGGAAAAGTAGGGAGAGAATTGCACTGCATTCATTCAAGCTATATGGTAAAACCAAAACACAGGGTTGGCATATAGATCATTTTAATGGAATATTTTCATTTAATTGAATCTGAAAATAAATGGAAGATTATTGGGATAACATTAACAGTGACAAATGCGGGGAAATGTATAAGGCAATAGGGAAAGCTTTTATAGTAGAACTGTTAAATCTAGTTAATTGTGTTGATTTTGTTGTCATAATTCTTAACACTGCTCAACTGCACTCTTGCTGAATGCCCTACATAGTCGAGCTGTCATGCCATAATTAAAATTGCTAATAGAAACTGAATGCTAAAGTGATTAGTGGTATGTTATATGCTACACTTTATTATGAGCTGCTCGTACTAGTTGAGAGCTGCCTAGCACTTTGCTGAGCTGATAATCCTTGGCTGAAAATGAAGCAAGCTCTCTGACATAGTGACACAGTAATAGAAGCATGTGCATCTTTATTAGTAAAGTTTGTAGATGACACACAGATTGCTAGGGTAGTAAATAATGAGGAGGACAGGTTATTGTGACAGAGTGATCTGAATCGCCTGGGTTAATGGGCACAATCCAAGAACATGCATTTTAATCCAGCCAAATGCAAAGTAATATATCTGAGAACAAAAAAATTCATATTACAGCTACAGGATGGGAGATTGTCTTTGGAAATCAGTGACTCAGAGAAGGACTAGGGGGCCATCCCAGATAATCATGTCAGAATGAGCTCTCAGTGCAGTGCTGTGGCAAAATGGGCGAATACGATCTTTGCACATATAAAAAAGGGAATATCAAGTAGAAGTAGGGAAGTGATCTTGCCTCTGTATGTTGGTAAGACTAAAATACGGTGTTCGGTTCTAGTGTGCACACTTAAAGAAGGTTGTGGAAATACTGGAAAGGTTTCAAAGGAGGGACCCAAGAATGATCCAGCAGCTAGAAAACAAGCTTTATGATGTGTAGCTTAAGTAATTCACCCTATTCTTACTGAAGGGAAGGTTGAGAGTTGACTTGATCACTTTCCATGTGTAAATACCTAGAGACAAAGAAATCTGCTAGTGGCAGGCTTTTCAATTCTGCTGACAAAGGCATAACACGATCCAATGGGTGGAAACTGAAGTTATACAAAGTCAACCTTAAATAAGACGCAGTTTTCTAGCAATGATAATAATTAAACATTGACAGAGGAGGTGGAGAGACTCAACATTGCTTGGAGTCTTTAAAACGAGACTCAAGGTCTTTCTAATTAAAAACCCGTCAATCCATCTTCTGGGAGAAGTTCTGTAGCCTGTGTGTGCAGGGATTCAGGCTGGAGGGTTGTAACAGGCCCTTCTGTTCTTAGAGTCTGTGAGTTTGAATCCCCCTGTTCATTGTCTTCCTTCATGGCTCACAGGGAGTACAGGATTGCTTATATTGCCCTCAAAATGCTCATAACACTTGCTGTTCTGCATTATGATGCTAACTATATTCTGAGCTCATACTTCACCTCTTCAGTCTGTTGCCTGCAGAGGTTAGGAAGGATTTTTTCCCCCTAATGCACAATTGTCCAGATGTTGTCGGGTTGTTTTGTTCAGCTTCCTCTGAGGCATCAGGGATTGACCAGAGCTGGAGAAAGGACACCAGGCGGGGTGGACCAGTGCTTTGAGGTGGTACAGAGAATCCTCTTTCATAGATGCTTTGCTGGTATGTCTTGTTGACATGCTCAGGATCAAACTGATGCGAGATTTGGAATCAAGAAGGAATTTCCCCACAGGTCAAATTGGCAGGGACCTTGTGTCTTTTTATTTTTTAACCTTCCTTTGTAGCATGGAGGGGATGGGTCACTGCTAAGATTATTCGGGCATATCTCACCTGATCAATTTCCTGCCATTGCAGGGGCCTCAGATATTGGTTGCACCTTGATCTCACTTGTTCTGTGCCATTGGTACTCAATAGTTTGGTCTCCTGGATACTGAAATGCTTTAGTCTAACTCCAGTTATTGGACCCATATAGGGGTATCTGGGTGAAATTTAATGGCCTGTGATATACAGGAGGTTGGACTAGTTGATCTCATGATCTTGTTGTGGCCTTAAACTGTATGAAACTGTGTGTGTGTACATAGGGGAAGGGTGAGCCTGGGGACCAAGTTACTCAGTACACAGTTGACTGATGGCAGGGAGGACCATGATTAAGTTTGTGTGAGGGGAGAGAGAGGTGGAGATGAAGTTGTCTATTTCAGGAGCAAATGGCTTCTGTTTCCATTGTGATTTGTCACCCAGGTATTTTCAGGGTGGTGCAGTATTGTGGTGATGTTGGCAGTAATCAAGGAGGAGAAAGCCATTCCATTAAAATCCTTCTTCTCGGTTCATGCTGTTCAGAAACAAGAATTCTTATTTATGAAATTACTTTTGCTTTGCCTTAGCCCAAAGGTGACTTTCTTTAAAAAAAAAAAAAAAAAAAGTCTGGAACAAAACCTATTCAGCTGGGTTTTTGAGTTACATAATCTTGAAAAACTATAAATATTTTCTCTTTTGAAATTAGTTCTAACTTTAGAAAAATGTTCTGAGAATATAGAGGGTCCATTTTCCATCTTCATTTGCATGTAGTCTTCAATGAGGAGTTCAATCTTTGCTAAGTTTGAAAAATGTTGGGCCAAATCTCAGCTGGTTTAAGTGGGCATATTTCTGTTGAGTTCACTCTTGAAACACTGAGTTATAAGATTGGATCTATGTTTTGAAATCAGATTTATCAACATTTGAAAACTGACTGCAGCACATACATTTCCTTAATGCAATAAGCAAGCATCATTTGCGGTATTTATGTTTTCATATTTCTAAAATGTCACTGTCAGTTCCATTCCTGTGCTCTGGGCACCTATCCCATACTTTAAAACCACAAAACAAGCAAAATATAGCTCATCCATAAAGATACCCCATCCCCTCTTACTTAGTGAAGAGAGAAAATATATGCCCAGAAGGCTAATAAATATGTGCTCTGAAAGACTGCACATAGGAGGGAGTTCTAATCCTGAGGCCCTCTCACAGAACACCCTGCTAGCAGCTCCCTCCCATTATGATAGACCAGGGGTCGGCAACTTTTCAGAGGTGAAAAGCAACAGAGGGTCCTGTGGCACCTTTGAGACTAACAGAAGTATAGGGAGCATAAGCTTTCGTGGGTAAGAACCTCACTTCTTCAGATGCAATCTGAGTGGATGCAATCTGAAGAAGTGAGGTTCTTATCCACGAAAGCTTATGCTCCCAATACTTCTGTTAGTCTCAAAGGTGCCACAGGACCCTCTGTTGCTTTTTACAGATTCAGACTAACACGGCTACCCCTCTGATTTCAGAGGTGGTGTGCCGAGTCTTCATTTATTCACTCTAATTTAAGGTTTCGTGTGCCAGTAATACATTTTAACGTTTTTAGAAGGTCTCTTTCTATAAGTCTATAATATATAACTAAACTATTGTTGTATATAAAGTAAATAAGGTTTTTAAAATGTTTAGAAAACTTCATTTAAAATTAAATTAAAATACAGAGCCCCCCGTCCAGTGGCCAGGACCCGGGCAGTGTGAGTGCCACTGAAAATCAGCTCGTGTGCTGCCTTCGGCACCCATGCCATAGGTTGCCTACCCCTGTGATAGACATATTTGGACACATTCAGCCCTCAGTTATACTCTGGTAAACCCACTGAAATCAGTGGGGTTGAATGTGTAGAATGTGGCCCAATGGCTTTTTCTGCAGCTGTGTAAATTCAGCAGCAGGTTAAGAGGAATTATTTGGGTTATGTTTCATTGGATTGTCTGGCTCTGCACCCTATGCACAGCCTGGCCAGTGCTTTCTCTTCCTTATTTTCCTTCCATCACAATCCACTATATTCTTTTTTAGAGATAATGAGATAAATTGTTACTGCAGTCAGTTCAAATGCTGAGAGCAATAATGAAAGGTCCTAAATCTGTTTAAATGACAATGGCCTTTACCGAGGGTTGGAGTGGATGTTTAAAAATCACTGGACATTTAAAAATCTAGATTGGATGTTTTTATAAAAGATATGATATGGTTCAAAGAGGAATTAATTCAGGGACGTTCTATGGCCTGTATTATAAAGGAGATCAGACTAATGGTCACAGTGGTCACTTCTGGCATTATAATCTATGGGAGATTTTTAGCTTGATCACTGGAGATATGGACTTAGTTAAAGGGACCACATCCTCACCAACCGGATGTTTAGTTCATATTATAAAACTACACTGTAGCTGGCATAGTGGTTAGGAGAGATCCATGGCTGGAATAGCAGTGGATGCTGAAGGTCAGGACTAAGATCTAATGGCCTAGCTGCGTGGGGAAAGCAAACACAGTACTAACATTTGCTATGTTCAGCCATTGTTCTAGCCAGTGCTGTCCGCCGCTCTTTCAAGAGTAACAAATTTATACTCTTTGAATTGACATGATGATAACATAATCAAAGAATAACTGTGCCTTGTTCCTGTGTATTTGAAGATTGTAAATGAGGTGAAATCTTCTTAAGTGAATACTTTAATAAATAAACTACTGAATTTGAAGCTCTGCCATAAGCAAAGTATCTTCACTGCTCTCCATGGTTCATTTGCAAAACTGCTGGTGTGGGTTTTTCACATGATGCATTTACTAGTTGGGAACATAAACACATCAGCAAGCATGGTGATTTTATACTTTGAAAAGCTACCATTGAAGACTTGAGGAAGCCACTCAGAATCTTTGGAAGGTGGGATATGATGGAAACTTTTTAAATAATTTGTGGCACCCTTTTTTTTTTTTTTAGCACCATTAGATTGGGATGATCCATCACAACCTGGCTTGTCTGCCTGGGAACTTCCCAAACAGCTTCCGTAGTTAGATAAAAGTTCTACATGAGTGTGCAGAATTATTTGACTGTTTTGTTTGAAAGATGGCAGTCACATATAAAGGCAGAAAATTGTCTGGGCCAGGTCCTGATCTGCAGCCAAGATATGCCCAGTGCAGCTGACGTGGGGGTGCAAACATGCCTTTTGTGCTGCCCCATCCTGAGGCTATTTTGCACCAGTGAAGTGGTGCAGAGCAGTTAGAGTGTGGTACAGAATGGGGCTTATGTATTGGCCAATTCACAAATTACGTTTTCATGGGTATTTAATAAAAGAGACAGTAACTCAGGAAAAACTGAATGTGTTTAAAAAAAAATAGATGAAATATAACCAGTGTCACCGTTTCAGGGTAACTGCACCCTCCGTGGTCCTTCGAGGGCACCGGTTTCCAGGTTTCCAACCTCCATCTGTCATTGAAGTCCCTGCTTCTGACATTCTGTAAAATGTTGTTCCTCGGCTGCTAGTGCTGCTGCAGCCTCAGGGGCAGTGCTATGCTGAGCTGACAGGTCTCCTCCCCCTGCCGATAGAGAATGGCAGCCACAACGCATAGGAGCTTGAGCGGCTACCGCTGCCAGGCGGTAGGGGCAGTGCTGCCTCTTCAGGCTGCCTGTGGGAAAAGGGGGGTTGCTGAGGAGCAGGCTAAGGGGGTGCTGGTTCTGAGAAGGTGACAGTAGTGGTCACTGCCAGGCCTTTATTACTGCACAACCTTTGCAGGTCCCACCCTGGAGCCTGAACTCCACCTCCATTTCCTAGTAATGCCTGAGGTGCATGGGCTTGGGTCGGGCCAGAGCGAAGGGCCCAGCCTGGCTGCTGGGGGGTGGAGGGGTGCTAGCGCAGAGATGGGGGTTGGCACCTGTGCAGTAATTGTTACTTGTATGTTTTGTTGTTTCTTTGTGGGCTGCAGAATTGCTCTTTTAGTTAGTTTGCAAAGCTGATGCTATTCGGGAACATTTTGGAAGAGTTTGGTAAATTTTTGTGGTCTTTGCTGTCCCCTGCTTGAGACCCCAAGTGGTGGGGACCTAAAGTATAAAATTATCGGAAAATTCTTTTTCTGAGCCCATCTTTCCTATCTTTAATTTATCTCTTACTTTTGCTTTAAGTTGAATTTACTTTCACTGTGTATTTAATACATGTATGATCTTAAAGATCAAATGTGTTTTCATTTGCATGCAATGGTGATTTTAGAAAATGTAAATCTGGGTAGGAATCTTCCATTTCAGCATGCACCAAAAGGCACTATTATTAAAGACTTCACAGTACCTTGAGTTTACAATCACTGGCACCGTGTTGCACCAATTTTTATTTGAAATCACAAACCTTTTCTGGGGAGGTTTCTGTGCCTGCATGTGAAACCTGCAGAATCTCGAAACAAATAGATTTGCATGGATCTGATATCCGTTTTCTCCCCTATTGCCCTACCCAAATCCTGGTATTTTTCAATATTCCTTCCTTTCTAGGGAAAAGAGAGAGGTGTGAAAATGTCTTTAATGCTCCATGTGTGCTCTGGATATAAATAATCATTTACTGAAAATGCCTGTAATGAATAAAGGGTTTGAGATAGTGTTGCCACCTAATCTATGAAGTGCAAAAGGGCTACTTATTTTTATTTTAAAGAAGTCCAGATTTTCTTTTTTCTTTTCAAATAGTGGTAACTCCCTTAAAAGATCAAAGTTATATATTTTCCATAATATAAAAGAGAAGGAAATACCTGTTAAATTACATTAGACTATGTTAAGATAATTGAAATCCTGGAATCAGGTGGAAATGGCATTCCTGAAAGAAAGAAAGAAAGAAAGAAAGAAAGAAAGAAAGAAACTGCTTCTTTATCTCTCTTATTGCATATAGTTTGAAGCTCCTGCCACCAGCTCTTAGCGTTTCCTTCTGTTTTCTGTCTTTAGCCATTGTAAACCTTCCCTTTTCCTCCCATTTACATGTACATCAGTATCACTTTGTGATTGGCAAACCCTGTCATTTTAGTGGCTACCATAATTCCCACCCTCCCTTTCCTGATTATTTTTCTGAGTCCTTCACTACCAGCATCTAGGCCAGCAGTGGACCAGTGTTTTTCCTGCTCTTCAGGAGTAGAGGTAGAGATACAGGTGTCTCTCTCTTTTCTGCCCAGAGACATCAAGGAAAATGTAGTCTTTTTCTGTTCAACGGGTGGCATACAAATGTTGCTCTTTATAAGATGAGCTCAGTGTGTGTTTAGCTGATGTGATATATTTTATTGATTTATGCTCTTTTAGGGCACTTCTCAGACATGCATTATTATATTTGTTGTGCAGAATGTTGAAATGGGAACTGTTTTGCAGTGTGAGCAACCCCATTTTCAGCCTCATTCTGTAGCTCTGCAGGACATTGGAAGAGTTTGGCTTCATATAGTGGTAAAAACTGGTAACCTTTCCTCCTTTCCTTTTCAGAGAGTAATATGTGGGAGGCTGTGGACTACGCGCTTCCGACATAGGAACAGCACTGGGTTGGGAATCTCTACTTCTGAGAGAATGCTGGGAATCTGCAGAGGGAGACGGAAATTCCTGGCTGCCTCTCTGACTCTCCTTTTTGTTCCAGCCTTTACCTGGATTTACCTGTTTTCTGGGAGTTTTGAAGGTAAGAGTAAAAAAACCTGGTGGGAACTGACGAATGAGGAGGATGGGAGCTGACAAGTTGTGGGATTTCAATCATTTTAGGTTAAAGAAAGCTGTTGTCATGCACTGCAAATGGCTTCCTGTGTGCAATTCTTAACAACAGGAGTCCTTGCCACCATCTGACAGATGAGGAGGATGTAGATCCTGGCATCAGTTGTTTGCTTTTTCTCTTCCACTTTGCACTTAAAAAACACTGTTAGAAATTATTTCACCTTATTCTTTTTCTTCTCTGTGCTTCCTGGAATTTCATTGTCTGTATCCCATGTCTTGGTGGTAGATAATTATGATGATAAAATCTTAATTTAAGATCAGCTCTAAAAAGATAAAAGTTTGTTTATGTAGATGTTATGGTTATTAATAATCATGTTTATTATAGCAGTGCCTAAGGACCAACCAGGACAAACACAGAGATGTTGATGGTCTCTAGTCCAAAGATCTTATAATCTAAATAGACAAGACAGACACAGAGTGCAGGAAAGGGTATAGAAGTACTTAAAAAGGGCACCCATCTAGGCACTCTTGAGACACAACATTAAAACACAAGAGCAGTAATTTAAGATAACTTGCCACAATTCTCCCTCCCCTTTGAAGAGTTTTCCACCCCTACAATTACAATCCCTCTACCACATCCCTTCTTTATCTTCAAATGCGGGGGAGGGAGGAAATGACCTTGCAATGAGCCCTGACTGTCATCAGATTTGAGGTAGGGTAGAGGAGGAGGAGGAGAACAAATTGCAGAGGCATGGGGCACTCACAGACAAAGTCCCACCAGAAGTCACTTCTCAGGTATACTAGTGGAGCTCCAGTTTGGGAGCTTCTGTTACTCTCACCTTTAGGGTTACCATATTTCAATCCTGCAAAGAGAGGACACTCCACGGGGCCCCGCCCCAACTCTGCCCCTTCCCCGCCCAGCTCCGCCCCTTCCCCAAAGTCCTCACCCCAACTCCGCCCCCAGGGTGACCAGAGCAAAAAAAAAGGGCGGTAGAGCAAAAAAGAACCCCCCTCCCCGCAAGCGCTGGAGGGAGGCCCGGGAGACGCAGGGGGAGCGCAGGGCCGGGGTGAGTGAGTCCGGCCTGGCCCCGAGCACAGGCAGGACTCGGGCGGTACCTGGAGGGAGAGTAGGGGGGCGGCCCGCGGGGCCAGGCGGCGGCTGTTCGTTCTCCCCACCTGGGCAGCCGGACTCGGAAGCAGCCGCTGCTCCAGCTACCACTGCTGCGGGGGGAGGAAACGGCCAAGCATGTGTCACTCGGCGGCTGCGGCTCTGGCGCTCGGGGCGTGAACCCCCTGAGCCCGGGTCTGTTGCGGGGACCCAGCTGATGCAATCCTGCGGTCGGCCCCAGAGTGGGTGCAGCAGGCCCCAGCCCCCCTGTCCCACTCAGGTCCCTCAGGGGAACGAATGGGGCTGCCGATGCCTCTGCTCCGGGGCCGCCCGCGGGATTGCACCAGCTGGGCAACGAACCCAGACACGACTGGCCAGGGGCTGGGCGCAGCGTGCGCGCTGCTGAGTTCCCACAGCAGGCCCGGGCTTGGAGGGTTCGGGCCTGGGCACCAGCGCCGCAGCCGCCGAGCGCCACGTGCTTGGCCGTTTCCTCCCCCCGCAGCAGTGGGAGCTGCAGCAGCGGCTGCTCCCGAGTCTGGCTGCCCAGGTGGGGAGAACGAACAGCTGCCGCCTGGCCCCAGAAAGTTGGAGCCCGGGGAGGAGGCGGTCCCCTTACCATGCCTCCCTATTTTCGCGGACATGTCCTGCTTTTTGGAAATTCCTCCTGGACGGGGATTTGAGGACCAAAAAGCTGGACATGTCTGGGAAAATCCGGATGTATGGAGATATACCTATCTCATAGAACTGGAAGGGACCTCGAAAGGTCATTGAGTCGAGTCCAGCCCCCTGCCTTCACTAGCAGGACCAAGTACTGATTTTTGCCCCAGATCCCTAAAGTGACCCCCTCAAGGATTGAGCTCACAACCCTGGGTTTAGTAGGTCAATGCTCAAACTACTGAGCTATCCCTCCCCCTCACCTTATACCAGCGAGGTAGGCATGTTAGTGTCATTGTGAACATGGCTGAGATCAGATGTAGGCTAGTTTTCAGATATGTTCCTCCCTCCCTTCCCTTCCTTTGTTTAGTGATGCAATAGTAGCTGTTGCAAAAATGTTTGCTAGGATTTGCTGATTATTTCTGTATGAGGTTACAAAATAACATTTCAGTAAAGTATGCAGAGCTATCTACAGTGCAAGTGGACAGCTTTTCATTCCATTTATCCATGTATGGCAGGTGAAACAAATATTGAGCACAGAAAATCAGTCTGTATCTCAAGGATCTTACTATATCAGCGGTAGGCCAATTGCAGCTCCCACTGGCCGCGGTTCACAGTCCCAGGCCAATGGGGGCTGTGGGAAGCTGCGCGGGCCGAGGGATGTGCTGGCTGCCGCTTCCCGCAGCCCCCATTGGCCTGGAGCGGTGAACCGCGGCCAGTGGGAGCTGCGATTGGCCGAACCTGCGGATGCGGCAGGTAAACAAACCAGCCCGCCAGCGTGCTTTCCCTGGTGAGCCGTGTGCCAAAGGTTGCCGACCCCCTATACTATATAAAACCAGTTTAGATGCACTGTCTCTGGCCAGCTCTTGCTTGCTGTACCTGTGGTGGGAATGTCTTTCTATCTCCTTCCCACTGCAAATGGAGATGCTCAATATAGTATGTGCACTGGCTTGCAGCTGTATATTAGTGAATTGGAAAAAAACACCACTTGAAGCTTTGATAAGTTCTAAATATGATGAACTAGGTTTCTGGCATTAAAGGATTTCATTAGTGACACTTCATTTAGGTGGAGTCAGAAGGAACTGTGATTCCTAATCTTATTTTCTGTTATTTTGTAGCTTGAAAAATTGGGATGGAACATTTTATGCTTGGTCAACAGGTGATTTCACTTTTGAAAGCTTAAAGAAAATCTGTTTAGCATGAGAAAAGGTGTTTCAGCCACTAAAAATCTATTCAGATTCTAGCTCTCTCTCTGACAATTCAAAAAGCTGATCATGTATACACGTGTGTTTGTGTGATTGTATTTAGTGATTCTACACTAATGTACAATAACTGTGTGAGGTCATCCTAGGATGAAACATTTATAGGATTTACAGTAAACTGGAAACGTAAGGGGCAGTAGATGGTTGCTTGAAAACAGATTGTCTTACATGCTGAAGGGCCATGATTTTGTTTAATTGCAATAATTGAGCAAATTTGGGCCTCATCTTTTTAGTTTTAGAAAAATAATTATGGTCACACTTTATATTAAGTTTCCTTTTTACAAAGGGTTTATAAATGATGTTATAAGCAAGTTAGAGACATGAGTAATATGTGTTGTAGATGGTTATAAGCACATCCCTAGAAGGTATTACAAATAGTTATAAACCAAGGTTATAATGAAGTTACTGAGATTTTTAACTCAACAATTTATAACAATTGATTAGCCAATTATTTAAGCATCTAATCATCATTTTCAGAGATTCAGAGTTTAAGGCTGGAAGGGACCATTAGATCACCTAGTCTAACCTGTATATCATAAGCTATTAAATTTTACCCATTTACCCTTGTGTTAAGCCCAATAACTTGTCTGACTAAAGCATAACTTGTTTGGCTATAGCGTATTTTCCAAAAAGATGTTCAGTTTTGATCTGAAGACATCCAAGAGATGGAGAATCCACCATTTCCCCAGATAGTGATTCCAGTTGTTAATCCCCTTCATTGTTAAAAATTCATGTCTAATTTCTAATTTGAATTAGTCTGGCTTCAGTTTCCAGACACTGATGCTTGTTATGCCTTTCTCTGCCAGCTTAAAAAGTCCTTTTGTATCTGGTACTTTTTCCCCATGAAGGTACTTATACACTGTAATTAAGTCACCTCTCAGTCTTTTTGATAAGCTTAACAGATTGAGCTCTTTAAATTTTTCACTGTAAGAATTTTTCTCCATCTCTTGAATCATTTTTATGGCCCTTTTCTGCACCCTCCCCAATTTTTCAACATCCTTTAAAAAATGTGGGCTCTAGAACTGTACATAGTATTCCAGTAGTGGTCTCACGAGTGCTGTATACAGAGGTAAAATTACCTCTCTACTCCTACACAACTCCCCTCTTTATGCATCTGCCGATCACATTGGACCTGTTTGACACAACATTTCACTGGGAGCTCATTTATAATTTTTTTTTATAAATTATTTTTTAATAGAACCTTGATATAAAGTGTGACCAATATAACTATATTTAACCTGATAATTTCCTAACTCCTGCTTTTTAAAGTATATTACATTCCTACAATAGATGATTCTCTCTCTCGCTCTCTCTCGCTCTCTCCATCTGTCACTCAGCCCCCTTGGAATAACACGAGAGAGGAACACTACCCAAGCTTTGAAAGCAAACACTACTAAAAACCTTGATTAGCACATATAAATAATTATTAAGGTTATGACCCACCATACTAAAGAGGATTCTGAATACCGTGTGGTCTTTGAATGTCTCTGATTCCGGTTGTTGTTTTTAACATGTATACAAGGGCAAGATAACATCAGGTATCAGTTATTTGGAATGAAAAAGCTGAACTAATGGCTTGCAATCCTTAAATTATCCCAGAAAAGCAAAGTAATAGTTTGTGCGGGGGTGGAGGTGGGGGGTGGACTGCCATGTGTTTAAATAGAAAAAGAAAATTACCAAGTAATATTTAAAATTTTAAATAAAAATTTGTGGAAGACACCTCCAGCACCATCAGAGATCGCAGCATCCCACTGCCATACGCAGCATCTGCTGAAAACTGGAGGTCAGACTTGTAGTGTCTGGAGAAGATATGTTTCTCAACCAGGTGGCATCTTTGCATATCTCTTCATAAGGTATGTAAGCACGGAAGTAGCCACTGGTCTAGTGGAATGTTGTCCTCTTGTGGCTTCAAACCCTTGGCTGTTCAGGATTCAATAATGCAGGCTTTTATCTACCTAGTAACAGATGTTTTTGAAACATTTTTACCTTTGATATCAGGATGACACAAGACAAAAGCATTACTTTTACCTTGGATCTCCTTTTAGCTGTGGGTTATCATGACCATTCTTTGGCCTTCTATCTGTGTGGATACTGTCATAAAGCGTGAGTAATTAGACTCCCAAGGATTGCCCTTTTGGTGGAACAGGTTCTCTCTTCCCCCTTTTTAGAAAGTGGTCTCTGTGTGGTCCTTCACAACCTTGATTCCAGCTTAAATTCATATGTCTGGAAATGTATTTTATAGTATATGCAAAACAACACTGTATGTCATATTGCTCAGTTTTGTGTGATCATGTGATGAAAAACCCTACTTTTGTGCTGCATTTTCCAAAGGTTTTTTTTTTTTTTTGGTTTTGTTTTTAACTCCAGTTTAAGGAGGCGGGTGTGTTGCCTGGGAATTTCCTTAGTTTTTACAACACATTTAAAAATGGCTGAGTGTAGTAGTTCCTACAGAAGCTTCTGAGAGATTCCAAGGGACTTTGAAAGCTGCATAAGGACAGACTTCACTCCTCCGTAGACTACCTCCTTCCTTTTGTCATTTGATGTCCTCTCTCCTGATCCTAACACAATACCCCCAAATACAGCATGTGGGCTCTGTCTCTCCCATTCCCTCTACCCTGGGGACCATGTGAAACAGATGTATGGGACTGTTGTTGGAAAAGTACTTTCTAGACTATATGTCTATCTTAGATACCAATTTGGCCCCATTACTGTAATATCTCAGTGCTTCACAGTCTTCAACACATTTACCCTCAATACCACTGTGAGGAGGGGAAGAGGCATTAACTTCATTTTACAGAAACTGAGGCCTACAGAGACTAATTTACCTGCCCAAGGTCAGGAACACTGTCGCAGAGCGGGGAATTGAACCTTGTGTTTCTAAGTCCTAGACTAGTACTTTAATGACTGAACCGTCATCCTTCTGAAATACTCTGTCGCCTCCAGTTCCATGTGACTTTGTTAAATGCCTCGTGGCTGACATCATTTCCATATAGATTCACTTTTGGACCAGGCAATCAGTAGGATCAGAGTTACAGCCAGAGTTGGGTGAATACTGAACACAGGTAAATAAATAAATAATGATATGTCTCATTGTAATATTTAAACAGATTCACTTTGATGCTGTTTTCACTCTTTTTTATGTTTACTTTCAATAAATAGGCTAATGAATATGTTAATTGGCAAGAATATAGACAGACACAATGAGCTTTAAGTTTTAATATTCCTGGGAAGTGAGCTTTGAAATCATAACTGAATATTTGAATCAGAAAACTGATTCTGGGGGTTAAACTCATCCAATTATGTGCCAGAAATTGTATCTCATGATCCACATGCTTGATTCACACAGCTTGAATTTTTATGCTCATAAACAAGATATACGAAGAATTAATAGTTAAAATATTCAGCAATTGTTTTCAAATAGTGAACAAATTGGAGGAAATAATTTCTTCATAGACAGTTTATTAACAGAAAGAGGCAAAATTTGTAGAATGCATTTTTCATTATGAATTATTTTGCTCAACCATGTCATCTGCTGTGAATCCCAAAAAGTTTCAGTTGAGAAACCTGTTTCAGTGCCTGCTTAAGGTGAATGTGAATCTTAACATTGAGTTCAATGGGATTTGAATAAGGCCCTGGGAAAAGAAGTTTCAGATGGATTTCTCTGTATTTATTAGGAAACCTATGATTTTTAGCAAGTGAACTGAGATATGGTGTCCTAGCGGCTCTTTGACTCTGCTGCAAGCAAGATACCATCTAAGTATATGTGCATTTTTTCTCTGAGACTTTAGAACAGTGGCTTTCAACCTTTTTTTCATTTCAAATGGAGGTGCGGACACCTTTGGAAATCTTAGACATAATCTGTGGACCCCCAGGAGTCTATGGACCACAGGTTGAAAACCACTGCCTTAGAAGAAAGACAACAGCCTCATCACCATAGTAAGGATGCCAGGCTGATGCACAGGTCGAACAGTGTTACCTGTCCTTGGTGCAATATATCTTTTCAGGAAACTTTAGGAATTGCTTGTATACCTCTACCCCAATATAATGCGGTCCTCGGGATTAAAAAAACCGCCTTATATGTGAGACCGTGTTATATCGGGTACGGACTGGTACGGTGTACTGACAAGAACCGGTATGCCGTGATGGACCGGACCGGCTTCCCCGGTGGTGATTTAAAGGGCCCGGTGCTCCAGCCGCTGTGGGGAGCCCCGGGCCCTTTAAATCACCGCCAGAGCTCTGGCAGCGGGGCTTGGGCGGCACTTTAAAGGGCCCAGAGCTGCCCGCAGTGGCCGGAGCCTCTGGCCCTTTAGATCTCTGCCTGAGCCCGGCTGCTGGAGCCTGATTTAAAGGGGCCGGTGCTCCAGCCACTGTGGGGAACCCCGGGCCCTTTAAATCACCGCCGGAGCTCTGGCAGCAGGGCTCGGGCGGTGCTTTAAAAGGCTCGGGGCTCCCCGCAGCGGCTGGAGCCTCTGGCCCTTTAAATCCCCGCCAGAGCCCGGGTGCCGGAGCCCCGATTTAAAGGGCTCGGGCGGCTCTACGCGAATTCGGCTATAATGTGGTAAAGCAGCGGGGTTCAGGTGGTGCTTTAAAGGGCCCGGGGCTCCCCGCTGCTTTACGGCGTTATATCCGAATTCGTGTTATATCGGGTCGCGTTATATTGGGGTAGAGGTGTAGTTTGGATGCATGGCAACACTGAGGAAGGTTTTGTTTAGGTCTGCTTTTGCTCGTAAGTGCCTTTTGTGAACAGTGACTGTCTCTCTGCTTGCAAGTCAGTACCCCCAAAACTTCTAGACGAATACATAGCCTTACTTCACAGGCAGCTTTGCATTACACACAGAATAATGTACTATCGTAATACATATATCTCATGCAATGTATTGTATTTTCCTAATAAAACAAGTTATTTTTTATATATTTGAATGATACAAAAGTAGGGTGAAAATAAGAAAAAAACTGAATAATACTTTTTGTAAAATCCGGGATTTTTTTGGTAAAAATCTATTTAAACTTAAGCATATGGTACCAGTAGGAAACAAGGTATACTAACTTGGGGTACTGGCACTATGCCTAAACACCCCTTTTCTGACATGAAACGCTTATAGGCAGTCACATATTTGGGTATCAGTCAATACAGGAGCGGTCCCCAAACTTTTGATGGTCATACTCCCCTTACCCCTGCCTGAACTCCCCCGCCCTCCCTGAGCTGGGGCCAGGAGCGTGGCCGTGGCTCGGTGAGGGGGGGACACGGACAGGGGTAAGGGGGCTGAGGCTGGGGCCACAGCTGGGGGTGGGTTTGGGGCCAAGGCCTAGGCTAGAGGCCATGGCTGGGGGCGGGGCAGGAGCGGAGCTGCAGCCTGGCTGCGGTGGGGGCCGGCAGCTGGATCCGTGGCCAGGTGTGGCTCCACTCCGAGCCTCGGCTCTGGGCTAGGAATGGGGCTGGAGACTGGGCCAGGCATGCGCACGAACGGATGCTGAGGACGCGGCTGGGTGCTGGACCGAAGCAGAGCTGGGGGCAGGGAGGGGCTGGGTGGCACTCCCTCCCCATCCCCGTGAGGGCTGGACTGGGCCCCGCTGTGCGCCCCTCAGTGGTCCTCCACACACCCCTCGGGGGGCACCCCACACTTTGGGGCAGGGCCGGCTCCAGGGTTTTGGCCGTCCCAAGCAGCCAAAACAAAAAAACAAACAAACAAAAGCCGCGATCGCGATCTGTGGCAGCAATTCGGCGGGAGGTCCTTCGCTCCCAGGCGGAGTGAGGGCCCGTCCGCCGAATTGCCGCTGAATACCTGGACGTGCCGCCCCTCTCCGAAGCGGCCGCCCCAAGCACCTGCTTGACAAGCTGGTGCCTGGAGCCGGCCCTGCTTTGGGGACCTCTGCAATACAAACTTGTATGGGATGGAAATCAGGCATTACTCAGCTGGGTAAATGGTTTCTTCACTTGAAATTTTGCTCATCTGCCTCCCTCCTATGGCTTCACATCCTCCATATCCCCCTTTGACACTGGGGCCTAAGTAAAGTTTTTGCTGTATCCACCTGTGCTTTGAGAAATAAGTGGAATGAATAGCCAACTGTAAAAAAAATTATGGACTGGCATGACTCCATCTCCTCTCTAGGTACCCCCACAATAAGAGAAAGTGATGATGATCAGAAAGCTTGTGTGTTTTTAGCCTGAGATTCTCTCTTTAAATTTATCAGATGATTGGGATGGAGTTCCCTTGGATGTTTGGGGCTATAATAATGATTCTTATAACCTATGGGTTGTGTAACATCAGTTTCCTTTCCCAACACTCTATGCAAAATAACTTCGTGCATAGCGTGTAACCACATAAACATCTAACTTTGTTCCTCGATAACTCTGTCCTGTTCATTCATTAAGTACAGTATGTTGAGTGCATAGAGTGCTATAATTGCCTTTATTAGATTTACAACTGTGAAGTACAGATTACACAATTGTCTTAGTTACACTATGCTAAACCAAATCTATAATCAATAAACTAATGTGTTTGTCTTTTGAAAAGTGTAATATAAATGAACATTTCAAAGAAAAAAACCTCAGAAGATAAATCTACTGACTTTCTTAAAACAATCTTCTCTGTCTAATATTCTGTTCATGATTATGTTAAAGTAGGAACTAATGACAACGTGCCGTATCTCAGTACACTTTTAATAGCAATTTTATAACTCTTCTAAAGAAGAACAACAAATTAAGCCCCAGTCTTCCAAACTGCTCTTTGCAGATGGACCCATGAGCTTGTGCAGAAACATAATGAAATCAGTGGGGCTCTACACAGGCATAGCTGGCTTGCCACATGTAGTAGCTTGCAGAATCAGATTTAGAACACTAGTGTCCTCAAGTGGAAAAATACCAAGTGTAATGGTAGAGGTAGTCACGGCGCAATTTAATACTGGTGTATATTATATAGTGTTCAAGGAGATCCAATATATAGTAGATTGTTATTGGAAATGTTATTGCTGAAGTAATGAGATAGTATATGCTCTCCTATGCTTTATAATACTGACTGCAGGTTCCTGAAAAGAAACTATAATAAGTGCTGGAATGATAACATGGGGGTGCTTTCTGTTTACAAGGTAATGACAATATTGTGGGCTGAATAAACTGCAGCAAAAAATCTGTGGCTGATTGTCTCCCGCCACACACACACACACACACGATTTTCTTCTTTCCCTCTTTTTTTTTCTTCACCTATTCATCTTTCCTCCCCTACATGTCAGTAAGCCTCTCCTCAGAATAGCTGTAATAGTTGTTTTTTTTGGTCTAATTTGTGTTTCAGAACTGAACTGGCAGGGAGGGTTTGGGATTCTTCCAATGTAAACACATGGAACAGTTACCAGAGCCTTCCTGGTTTGTGAGGATTCATGGATTTTTAAGGTCAGATGGGTTCATTCCAATAATTTAGTCTGCCCTCCTGCCACAGAACCTCACCCACTAATTCCTGCATCAGGCCCATAACTTCTTGTTGGGCAAGATGATATCTTTTAGAAAGACCGCTTGGTTTAAAGATTTAAAAAGGGATGGAGATTCCACCACAGTCCATGGTAAGTGGTTCCAGTGGGATTACCCTGCACTGTGAAAAATGTGTGCCTTATTTCTAAGGGAGCCTGAATTTGTCTAGATTCAGGAGGGGAGAAGAGGGATGAGAAGGAGATAGGAAATAGTTTTTAAACTTAAAAAAAAAAGACTATTTCCATTTCAACAGTTAGCCAGTCCCATTTTCATTGTTTTTTTTTATCTCTCTCCCCCAGTCCTTCCTCATGTGAACATTTTAGTTTCTCTATTTCAGCCGGAGGTAGTGAGAAGCAGGGGTTAAGTGGCCACTTTTACTGCTGACCAACAGCTTGAAAATTCTGAGTATATGAGCCAGTTGGAACAGAGATTTTTCATTTTCATGTTGTTATGACTGAGAAACAACCATACAGTGTGTGAGAAGGTGGCCCGCACCTGGGGTGCCCTCTTGTGGCAGGCCAGGCATGGATAGGTGTGTCTGCCTACATTTCCCCCCAGCCCAGGCATAAAAAGAGTACAGACTTTCATTGTCGGATACAAAGTCCCACCTCTGGACATCATTTATTTATGTACAGGTACAATAGTGTATAGAACCCTCGTGGTAAAACTGTTATCCTAATTTCCAGAGTAAAGCATATAAAGGTACTGTGATTTTTTTTCAGTTCTCCTTCTCTAGGGACATCCTTTACAGTTCACTCATCCATGAGTCCACCAGCACTTGGTCCCAGTTCCTTTCTGCCCTTGTTCTGGGGCCCCACTCCCATGCTTATCCACCCGAGAATGACCAGTCTCATGACTCTTCTACTGAAAACCCAGTATGCAACTCAGGAAGGCCAGCAGGTTAACCCCTCTGCTGGCTTCCTAGCAATTCCTCCCTATTTCTAAGGATGACCTGTAGAGCTTTCTGCTCTCTGCAACTTCCGTGTCTCTCCCAGGCAGCTAATCAGCCACAGGTGCACTGGACTCTGCTCCCTCTTAAAGGGGCTAGTTGCCCTATGATACAGCAATTATGGAAATTAGACACCTACAGCCAATCAGAGCTCATGGGATTGCATAACAGTAGGGAGAAAATCTCAGATTATTTTTTATTTTTTTAAATTCATGACAATGTTATGGGTAAAGTAGCAATTTTCAGGGGATATGCATGGAACGCAGTCAACGAAAGGTCACTGCTGCAATCCTTTGCATAAAACCGTCAGTCAAGTCTGGAGACTGGTGTGTGGATGCAATCTTCTGCCTTCCTGCTGCTGGAAAAATAGCAGTAGTTCTCGGGTGGGTCAGTGTGGGTTAGGATGGAGCAGGCAGGACTGGGCAGCAGCAGCCATTTTAAATTATACTGGGCTTCTCAGAAACCATCTCCCTGCAATGCTTCCATTTCTGCTGTCCTCTGGGCTCATTAATATACAGAGAGGGACAGAGTCTGCGGGGGCAGGCATGCAGCCAATGGGGGAGCCACCCCAAGGGACACTGCATACCCATTGGCTACCCCATGTGCTGATGCCTGCTTCTGCTTCCCCACTGTTGGAAAAATCATGGTATTGGGCTTTTTTTGCGATACCCGTGTAGTCCAAAAATCATTATTTTTTCAGGGCCATAATTACGGGAGAAAAAATTGTATAGATGTGCACTGGTAACTGTACAGTATCCTGCACTTTGATTAAATAAGACAATACCATTTCCGTCTACTGTAGAATAAACTGCACTACAGTGCATGAAGTGGACTATAGTAAATATTTGCGTAAGAACTATAAATATTACACTGCTACAGACACTAAAATGTGTTACCATTTCAAGCACCAGGTAATTTTATAGGATAATTATTAACTGTACCGAAATTATTAGAGGCTAGTTACTAGAAGACTTGTAAGGCATAAATGATCACTTGCCACCTGATCAGGAAAACTAATCACCCAACCAGATTTCTTTCTTCTAAGCCATAGCTTATCCCCCTTTTAAGTTTTAAAAATAACTCGTCAGATAGGATCAAATCAAACACAATTTTAACAGGATTTTAAGAGTGGTTATTCACTTTAGGAAGCAAGTTTTACTGTAGCAGAAATTTGGCAGCTACTGTTTGTGATTTGTAATCTTATATCTTAACAGCATCTCAGTGTTGGAGTCTCCAAATAAAACAACACATTTTCTTACAATGAAACAATCTATACAGTTTACCCTTACTGTATTAAAAGATAGAAGATATTACTCTTTTACTTTTCACAGGATTAATGCCTTAAGTACTCAAGAGTTATTTAAACTAATACCAGGATTTTAGTAAGTTGCAATCAGTAAGCCATCTCCCTGTCACAGGATTTAATTTAACCAAGTCATATTATTTCCGAAAAGGTGACAGCATTTCTTAACTATATAGCATTAGTGACGGTTTCCAAATTAACTATTAACATGGAAACTCCTTTTTTATCCCCAAATAATGATATCCTTCCAAAATCTGCACTGATTTTAACAATGGCTTCTGTTAGTCTGAAACCTTAATGTGAGGCAGTATTCTTTTCCAGAAGTATGAACAATAATGATCATTAGTTATTTCACCCTTTGCTGCAATTTGTTGGTGAGTCTGGGACTTAAAATAATGATCTCAAAGGAAACAGATTGCAGAATATTTTAAAGGGAGCCACATGCAAAAATCGTATCTGTGTAGACAAAGTTATCTTGCATATAGTTTCTGTGTGAGGGTATTAGTTGCCAGTTTGTGTACATTTTAAATGGAATGTGGAGCTATGTAGTAGAGCCTTTCTAAAGAATGAAAATGCCTTCCAATTTTCTGAAACTTACTGTTTGTCTGTTTTAGATCATGAGATACTTGCATTGTCCAGGAGCACTGCCTTCCCTAGTAATGACCTGGCTTCAGTGCTTTTGCTAATGACTGTTTCAATTTTGATTCCTAGATTCAGCAGGGTTAAGATGTGAGTGTGCAGAATGTACCTCTGTGATTTCTCCTCAGATTTTTCTTTCTCCCCAGATCTGAAACACTCTCATACACACACCCCGCCCTGCTTCAGCTGCCATATTTGCACCTCAGTGATTTAATTTTAATAGCAGAGATTAAGCCGTCTCAGCTCATCAGAGAGAAGATATTAATCATCATCAGGCCCAATGAGAAGTTTAATTTTCCGCTTCTCTTTTTTTCACTAAGCTCTGGCGGATGTCACTCGCACCGATGTCTGCGGGACATTGAATAATCTGCTTCTGCAGATGCATTTCAGTAGTTTCACTCCTTTTATTTCCTCCGTCAGTCTCAGTGAGTGTCATCGTTGTAGACTCTAATTGAAGACCACTGTCAAGAGATGGAGGGAAGAAAATTCTCCCTTGCACAAAGCTGGCTCTGGAGCTCATGGTTTTTATTGTATTCAGAGGCTGGATAAATTAGATCAGGGCATTGCAATAGCTGAGACTTGTAGTTTTGGTGTGTGAAATCCTATTTGAGCCCCTCAGAAGCACCCTGTGTGTGTGTGTGGGGGGGTGTTTTTTCTTTTTCTTCATTACTATGATTAGCTTTATTGTGTGCTGGTGATGTGATGGAAAAACCATAAATCCTTTAACACTGGGGGTTTGACTCAACGGAAAAGTTTAATCAGTTATACTAGTATAACTATATCAGTATAGTTAAACCACTATAATAATCCTGGAATAACTTCCTGCGTGAATAGTCTTATTTTTGAGTAAGAGTGGATTTTTTTTAGCTTAGTTTAAATTGCTTCCAAAGCAAAGTATACTGGAATAAGTGTCCACACTGGGAGTTATACCAGTAAAACTATATTGGTTTAAATTCACATTCTACCTTATACTGGTATAACTTTCACATGTAGACAAGCTCTAAGAGCCATCACAATTCTTTTAAAAAATACCATGATGGTCCATAAGGTCAGGAAAATATTGATTTTTTTTCTGAACATCCAAAGGACACCAGAAGCCTCTAGTCATCAGCATTACCATGTATTTTTTGCATTTCTTCCACTTATTGTGTTAAGATAGCCATTACTGGTTGTAAAACTTAGTTAGCTACCTCTAACTGGTGGCACAGTTCACATTTATCAAATGGCAGATTTTCAGATATAACAATGACTCAGCAGAGTGGCTTCTACAGTGTGTGATCTGAAATCACATTAATTCTGACAAACCATGTTTTTAAGTGACACGTGATTTTGAGTGACTTAGGCTACGTCCTCACTACGGGGGGGGGGTCGATTTAAGATACGCAAATTCAGCTACATGAATAGCATAGCTGAATTCGACGTATCGGAGCCGATTTACCCCGCTGTGAGGACGGTGGCAAATCGACCTCCGCGGCTCCCCCGTCGACGGCGCTTACTCCTACCTCCGCTGGGGGAGTAGAAGCGTCGATTCGGGGATCGATTGTCGCGTCCCGACGAGACACGATAATTCGATCCCCGAGAGATCGATTTCTACCCGCCGATTCAGGTGGATAGTGTAGACCTGCCCTCAGTGTTTGGCTGTCCAGATTGAGACATCTTAAAAGGGCCTGATTTTCAAAAAGTGCTCAACACCAACTCTCTAAAAATCAGGCCTCTTTAATTTGAGGTATCTTTTGTTGGGCACCCCAAAACTGTCTCTTTCAGAATCACTAGTTACTTCTGAAAATTTGTCTTTATGGTACCGTGCTTCACAGCCAGTACTGAATGGTTGAATTGTTTCCTTCTGCAATGAAGACTTTCACATAACTGCAGTTTCTCCATCTCCTAAAAGCACCTTTGTACTTTGGTCTTTTTGGATGAACCCTTTAACTGAAGAATGTCTGTAAGTTTTCCAATCACTGAACCCTCCTGAATTTTATTGAAAGTGGCCTTTTTAAAAAGAGAACTTTGTTGCTCTCAATATCCACTTTTCCACCTGGGGACTAAAGCCCCGATATGCCAGTAAATTAAGACAAAACGACATGAGCTCTCAGAAGAAAATGCTATTACACATGACAGTTGCTGTCTGTGAAGGAAAAGGAAACAACACATCTAAAACAATTAACACCATTTTCCTTTTAATTGGCATAGTTGTTTTTTTGCAGGTTGACTTGAGGGAGCTGGATATATAATAATATTAGTGTCAGCCGGAGGCAAAGCGTAATAGTTTTTTATAGGAAAAATGTGTGGAGCATATTGGGCTCCAGCCTACAAATCGGAAGCCTCATACGCCAGGAAGGATAAAACATGCTGTTTTATTTTTTCTTAAGGGCAAGATAATGCCTTTGGCAACAGCTTGTTTTGGAATTATTTGTATATTTAAATAAACAGTGTATATTTTTAATAATGAAAGAGCTTGTTTACTTCATATATCCACCAGTAAAGAGCATGGAGGAGGAAGATGTATTATGCAGATGTTGGCTAGAAGTATTCCTGTAAATTCATGGAGCTTTAGTCCTAGTCTGGCTGCACAGCAGTGCTGGGAAACTTGGGGCAATGCTCTCTGACTACAGGAAGAGAATGCTCTGTGATCAGGTATGGCTTTGTGTTTCAGGACTGGATGTCTGGTAGTAAAATGCTTGATTTAGGATTTAGAGTGGTGCAGGGGTGCTGTACAGTGGCAGGCAGGAAATGAAAACACGCTGTTGGTGAAAGTATTTGCAATGGTGCGGAAGTTATGCTGATGATAGAAAAGTTATGATGCGATAGCTGAGGATGTGGTGATACGTGTGTTGAACTGATGGTGGGGAAGAAAGGATTTGGGTAGTGCTGTATTGGGTTGAAATGGTGAGCTTAGGGGTTTTGCTAGAGATGAAGGAGTTGGTGAATTGCAGGGCATTGAACTCCTATTTGATTGTTGTTTGCTGTGTTTATTAGAAATAGTCCCATTGGTGAGAACAGGGAGGTGGGGATGCTTGTAGTGACTGAGACAACAGAAAGGGTGTTCCTGGCATTTTAGTAATGATGGAGCGGGAGAGGATGTGGGGAAGGAATATGATTGCACTGATTGTGGAGGGTATCAGGAAAGGGCATTGTGCTGGAGATGGGGAAGGTGCTGAACTCAAAGACTGACAATGTCATTTGTTGTGTTTCTGAAAGTAATCCCACTGGACAAACAACAAAAAGGAATTTGTGTCTATATTAATTTACTTGAACGTAACAAGGATTTTTTTCATACCATAAAGATTAGACTCTAAATTCAGGCTGTGAATGAAAATGTTCTTGTAATACTTTCCATACAAAAAATATTTTGGAAACAAAAAAATTAAGAGGCAAATGATGCACACATTGGGATTCTTTCCATGTCTGCAGGCGTATTAGGAGTCAACAATAAAATTATAGAACTATCTAGAAAGTTATAGAGGAATGGGAATGGGTAAGTCTGTGAGTCTGTCATGGAGGTCATGGAAGTCACGGATTTTGTCACTTTCTGTGACTTCTGTGACTTCTGCAACGGTGGGTGTGACTGATCTCATGGCCGCCCGAACAGCTGCTGGGGCAGTCTCGAGCTGCCATGCGCCCTTCTCCCCCCAGCACTGGTGGTGTTCCCGAGCCACGCATAGGTACCGTCCCCTCTCCCCCCCCCCCAGGACAGCTGAGGTCCTGGGTCCTCTGCCACTGGGCTGCTTCCCGCCCCAGAGCACCTGCGGCGCCCCCAGAGTCCCCCCCTCCAGAGCACCCAAGATTTAGTCAGGGGTATATAGTACAAATCATGAACAGGTCACGGCCTGAGAATTTGTGTTTACTGCCCATGACTTTTATTAAAAATACCCATGACTAAATCTTAGCCTTAGGAATGGGTACGGTCGATGACTAATATTTGGAATTAACTGTCATTGGATGCTGAAATGAGGGGACTAGGTGGAGTTGTGAACTGTTGAGGAGAGCTTGTTTTGGTAGGATCTAGAAACTTCTAGAAGATGAAGGGTATTTTGGTTCTGTACAAAGCTGGCTATAGCTCCATATTATTTTTCATTCTTCTCTGTTTTGAATTCAGTAATTGGTTTTCCCCTTCCAAACATAGTAAATATGAAAGCTGCTGACCAATGCCACAAATGAGTGGCTGGTATATAGTGGCTATCAAACTGTGTGTGAATTTAACTGAATCAACATACCTAAAATTGAAGGAAGCATTAGGAAACAAGTGATTGAATGAACTGAAGTACTGAACACAGACATTATAAAGCAATTAAATTTACAGATAATGTAAACATTGTCAAAACTAGTTAAGTAGCAAGAGAGAAAGATTCATATTAATTTAAAAATGCAGAAATTCTGCTTATTTGGATTTCTCGTGATCAAATAAGCCATTGAATGATACATTTATTGAAGTGGAATAATCTTGCCAGTGAGATATTTTTGGTTCCTTAGTTGTCACTGAAACATAGCTGCAATGATAATTTAAGACCCTGTTTCAGGACTCATGATACTGTAGTTCAATATCAGTTTCATTCAGGAGCAGTGTCTCTGCATCTTCAACTCCCCAATAAAAAACCAAGATCAATCACAGATTATGTCATAAAAACAACTGCGAAGGGCAAAGACTTGAACTTGACAAGAAACTTGCAACCTTCCTCTATGCTAAAATCATCACCTTCAATGTATCACAAAATGAGCAATTTAAGGAAGCAATTAAAGCGTGTATCCTTGGATGTACTCCTCAAGACAGATTGAAACTGACAGGTACATGACTGGATGCTGCAACTGAAGAAAGTGAGGAAAAAATAAAGAAAGAAGTAAAAGAATAAATATGGACTTTAATGCAAGATGATTGATCGAACACAAGTAGTGACCAGATAATGGCTGCAAGAATCCATACAGTGAAAAATGCATTCCTACTTAATGCTATCGATTTTATGTCTGAAAAGGACACTGCAGAATGTTGTTTACACGTTACTGGAGATGCCATCCAAGAATGCAGGAAGAAAAGTATACGCCATTTGTTCAGGCAGTGAAAATAAAACAAAAAAGATCAGAGAACTTCAAGTGGAGTCATCCTGGAATTTTGATGTATGACATATGTTCTGGATAAAGAACAGGAGTACTTGTGGCACCTTAGAGATTAACAGATTTATTAGAGCATAAGCTTTCGTGGGCTACAGCCCACTTCTTCGGATGCATATAGAATGGAACATATATTGAGGAGATATATATACACACATACAGAGAGCATGAATAGGTGGGAGTTGTCTTACCAACTCTGAGAGGCCAATTAAGTAAGAGAAAAAAAACTTTTGAAGTGATAATCAAGCTAGCCCAGTACAGACAGTTTGATAAGAAGTGTGAGAATACTTACAAGGGGAGATAGATTCAATGTTTGTAATGGCTCAGCCATTCCCAGTCCTTATTCAATCCTAAATTGATTGTATCTAGTTTGCATATCAATTCCAGCTCAGCAGTCATGCAAACTAGATACAATCAACTTAGGACTGAATAAGGACTGGGAATGGCTGAGCCTTACAAACATTGAATCTATCTCCCCTTATAAGTATTCTCACACTTCTTATCAAACTGTCTGTACTGGGCTAGCTTGATTATCACTTCAAAAGTTTTTTTTCTCTTACTTAATTGGCCTCTCAGAGTTGGTAAGACAACTCCCACCTGTTCATGCTCTCTGTATGTGTGTATATATATCTCCTCAATATATGTTCCATTTTATATGCATCCGATGAAGTGGGCTGTAGCCCACGAAAGCTTATGCTCAAATAAATTTGTTAGTCTCTAAGGTGCCACAAGTACTCCTGTTCTTTTTGCGGATACAGACTAACACGGCTGCTACTCTGAAATATGTTCTGGATGAAACTTGTAGAGAAAGAAGTTAAACTTTGCACAGTCCTAAAGTACATTATTAAAGTTAAAAAAAAAAATCATCTGCAGCCACACTCACCCCATGGTTGGTTGACTGAAGAATGTCGACTGATGTCCCAGCTTCACACTGATGCCAGTGGAACCCTTGGGAAGATTTTGACTTAGAGCTGAGCAAATAATTGATTTTTTTTTCTCTTGACCCAGCAAATCAAAAAATTGGGAAATATTTGGCTTGGTTCTGTTTGGAATTGGCTGACAAATTGGAAACGTCAGTTCTGGCCAGTAAACTGTGCTTGTGCGTCTAATTTTTGACCGGTGGTTAGGGCACTCGCATGGGATGTGGAAGACCCAGGTTTTAATCCCCGCTCTGGAGCAGGCACTTTGAACTCAGAACTCCCCCCGCCCAAGTGAATGCTCTAACCACCAGGCTATAGGCTGTTATGGAGTGGGTGGCTTCAAATTTCTCTTGTTAAAGCTGACCCACTTGTATAAATATGTAAGTATTCATTGGGCCCAAGAGAGAGAACAGTTCTATAGCCTGGTGATTAAAGCACTCAGCTGGGAGGTATGAGAAGGGGATTCAAATCACTCCTCTGAATCAGGCAGGCAGAGAGAAGATTTGAATCTACATTTCCTGCCTCTCAGCTGAGTGCCTTAATCACCAGGCTGTTGAGTCAGTCCCATTTTCTCTGTCTTTTGACTTATTCTGCCCTCTTCCTGCTTCCCTGGTTCATCTCAAGGTTCTGTTAGGCAAGAATCTCCTCTCTGTTGGAGAGTGGGTCCTACTTGGGGCTTGGGTTTTGGCCTCTTAAGTTTAAAAAACATCAGTTTTAAGGCTTAATCCTGTAGGATCCGATAGTTCAGTGTGTGTTACGTGGTAACAATAATGACACTTACTTCCTTTGTAAAGCACTTGAGATCTACTGATGTAAAACACTGTATAAAAGCTAGGTAGTATTATTGTTACAGTGCGGGCAATGGGGATTTATCACACCTGCCTCAGAAGGTAAGGAGGAAGTGTTGAGGGAGAAAAGAGAATGCTCCCAGTGCTATTGAGCTCTTTAAAAGCTGCTCAGAATTCTCCCTCAAATAACATTCTCTTCCTATAATCATAGCTGTACAACGCAGTGGTGTTGGAAAGTGAATTTCTTTCGAAGTGGGTGGTTCAAGGAATGCAATTTGTAAGGAAACACACTGCAAGCGTTGAAGAAGCTCTGATCCTTCTGTTTTTTCCTGTCAGAGGGCCAGGTGGCCAGCTGAGGCAGAAGCAGATGCAGGGTGGAACAGGGGGTGGCTGGGGGTAGAAACAGGCATGGGCTAGAGCAGAAGCAGGCTGGAGGAGGAGCAAAGGCAGACTTGAGACTACTGGTAAGAGGAGTGTTCCCAGCAGGATGGTGGCAGTGAGCAGACAGAAGAGGCTGCTTCCCTTAGGATCCTATATGCTTGCCTTAGGATCACATGGGTGGGACCTCACTTGTGGGTTGGCTGAACCCTGCAGGTAACTGATGAATCATTACGCTCAGGCTCAGAGGTGAGTCCTCACACTCAATCAGGTTCAGGCTCAGCGGTAACTCAGGGTACATCTACACAAGACTTGCAGCAGCAAGTCTCAGAGCCTGGGACCTCGTCAGCTGACTTGGGCTTGCACTAAGGGGCTAAAAATAGCGATGTAGAGGTTTGGGTTTGGGCTGGTATCCGGGCTCTGAGACCCACCGTGCTCACCAGGTTTCAGAGCCCGGCTCCAGCGCAAGCCTGAGCATCTACACTACTATTTTTAGCCCCACAAGCAGGAGCCCGAGTCAGTTGACCCAGGTTCTGAGATGCGCTGCCACAGGTCTTTTTTGCAGTGTAGATGTACCCTCAAGCAGGATCAGGCTCAAAGTTAACTTGAGGATGATTCATCCAATTTCGTTTGCCTGGCATGTTGATTTCTTCCTGCTATTCTTTCTATTGTGAAGAATCCAAAAGTGTTCTGTAACCTATTGGCTTGGTCCTGAGAGATGTTGAGCGCCTGTAGTTCCCAGTGACTTTGATTTGAGTTGAGGGCAGTCAACATCTGTTATTATCATGTCACAAGAGTGCACCGAAATACTGATAAGAGATTAGGTCTGGAAGGGAAGAATCACACTGTAGCAAGCAGAAGCAGCAGGGGGAATATTGAGGGGATGGCATATAGTTATTGCATTGGAGTTTGACCAGGACACTCAGGCTAGCAGCCGTACTCTTGCTAAAAGTGTAGTGGGATCTTTAATTACAAGTAATCAGGATCTGTATTCATAGGACCACAGAAATTAGACATACAAAAGGACCTATTTGATCATAGTGAATGGGAGTGTTGGATCTTAACATGGCAACCTGTTTCTAACATGAGTGATTTGTCATTTTTGGTTGTTTTGGTTAGGAAGGAGACATGGATGATGGAGTCAGGTATTTCTTTGATGCAATCCTATTTATTTAAAAGAATGTACAAAGTCCTGTTTCCCAGAACACAGTAGGAATCAAATAACCAGAGACAGTGTCTTTGCTCACTGTTGCAAGCCTCTTTCAGCCAGCATTCTGCCCAGAAACTTTCTCCAGACTTTTTCTCAGGGCCACACTCCCAGTGCTTGTTCTGCTGTCTCCTTGGCTCTCTGCTCCTTTTCTGTGTCTGTTTTTGTGATGTTTCAGGGTGCTTCTTGCACACAGACAGACATATAGCACTCCAATCCTATCAATCCCTCGCCCCCAAGTTTATCTGATCACAGGAGGACACCCACTGGGCCGCATGGCGAACTCCTGCTTCAGTCTTCCATGTGGCTTTGTTTTGGGTAGAGACCCTTGATGGGGTCCCGGGGTGCAGCCTGAACTGTGGGACTGCTGAGCCCTCTGTCCCACCAACCTGGGGTATCCCTCTCACTCTCTGATGCTGTGTCAAGCCGCAAACCTCTAGCAGGTACTCCACTTACACAGAAATCCACAGGCAGGGACACACCCAACTGAGTTACATGAATGCTTTCCCCAGACATTCATGAGCCAAATGTAGGAGTGGGCTGATAAAGTTTGCGGATGACACAAAGTTGGGAGGTATTGCCAATTCGGAGAAGGATCGGGATATCCTGCAGGGAGATTTGGATGACCTTCTAAACTGGAGTAATAGTAATAGGATGAAATTTAATAGTGAGAAGTGTAAAGTTATGCATTTAGGGATGACTAACAAGAATTTTAGTTATAAGCTGGGGATGCATCAGTTGGAAGTAACAGAAGAGGAGAAGGACCTCGGAGTCCTGGTTGATCGCAGGATGACTATGAGTCGGCAGTGTGACTTGGCCGTGAAAAAAGCTAAAGTGGTCTTGGGATGCATTAGGCGAGGTATTTCTAGTAGGGATAAGGAGGTGCTGGTTCCGTTATACAAGGCACTGGTGAGACCTCATTTGGAGTACTGTGTGCAGTTCTGGTCTCCCATGTTTAAAAAGGATGAAATCAAACTGGAACGGGTACAAAGAAGGGCCACTAGGATGATCCGAGGAATGGAAAATCTGTCGGATGAAAGGAGACTCGAGGAGCTCGGTTTGTTTACCTTAACCAAAAGAAGGCTGAGGGGGGGATATGATTGCTCTCTTTAAATATATCAGAGGGATAAATACCAGGGAGAGAGAGGAATTATTTCAGCTCAGTACTAATGTGGACACGAGAACAAATGGATATAAACTGACCATCGGGAAGTTTAGGCTTGAAATTAGACAAAGGTTTCTAACCATCAGAGGGGTGAAGTTTTGGAACAGCCTTCCGAGGGAAACAGTGGGGGCGAAAGACCTCTCTGGCTTTAAGATTAAGCTTGACAAGTTTATGGAGGGGATGGTTTGATGGGATAAAGTGATTTTAGTCAATAGGTCAATAACGTACCATCGCTGGTAATTAGTAACTATGGTCAATGATGGGATATTAAAAGTTACTACAGAGAATTTTTTCCAGAGGGTCTGGCTAGAGAATCTAGCTCGCATGCTCGGGATTCAGCTGATCGCCATATTTGGGGTCGGGAAGGAATTTTCCTCCAGGGTAGATTGGCAGAGGCCCTGGAGGTTTTTCGCCTTCCTCCGCAGCATGGGGCAGGGGTCGCTTTCTGGAGGATTCTCTGCGATTTGAAGTCTTTAAATCATGATTTGGGGACTTCAACAGCTGAGTCAAGGGAGAGAATTATTCCAGGAGTGGGTGGGTCAGCTTTTGTGGCCCGCATCATGCGGGAGGTCAGACTAGATGATCATAATGGTCCCTTCTGACCTTACAGTCTATGAGTCTATGAGCCAACAACAGAGAGGCTCCAGCCAATTCCCCCCAACTCTCCAGCCTTGCACCCCAGAACTGTACCGTTTTGCATTGCTCAGAACCTTGGCCAGTGTAAGTTCATTACCCAGTCTGCCCCTCCCTTCATGTGGAGAGGACATACACTAGCCTTTGTAAAGTGAGCTGAGATTTCCCAAGCACTTCAACCTAAACACACTGTTTTAGGTAAAATATAAAACAGATTTATTAACTACAGAAAGATAGATTTTAAGTGATTATAAGTAGCAAGCGTGGAGCACCAAAGTTGGTTACTTAAGAAATTAAAATAAATTCACAGTCTGAGTTCTAACTCAGGATTTGAATCAAGCAGTCTTTCACCCTGACACATGGTACAAACAAGTCGTAGATCCTCATCACACAGGCTGAAACTGCCTTCCAGCCTGGGACCACCCTCCCCCAGTTCAAAGTCTTTGTCCCCCAGATGTTTCTTCCAGTGTTGAGTTGTGGGGGAGTGAGGCCAAGTGATGATAACACGTCCCCTCTTTTATAGTTTCTTCCAGCTTGCTGGAAAGATCTATGCTTGTGACATGGGGTCTGCATCCAGTTGGTCAAGCAGTCTCCATTGTCCACGTGTTCTCTCTGAGAAGTCTCCATGGCATACAGTTCCTAGGATAATGGATTGTTTCTTTGGTGGGTGTTGATGAGCCATTTCTGGCTCATCAACACCCAGAAAGTTGAGGAACTTTCTGGCTACTCCACTGTTGTAGCTGAAAGGCTGGTTGTGGGTGTTCCCAACCTCACAACATATGTCAGTAACACACACATAGCAAAACTTCATAACTTCACATACAGTGATAGCACATACAATTCAACAGGATATTAATGTTAAATACATCAAAACTTTTAAAATGGTACCTCACAAGGCATAGTTTGTACAAAACATATAATAATTATATGACAGTGGTGAATATGGGGGTGTCACAGGCCCCTCTCGTTTCAGCTGCCTATTCCATAAAGAAGCTCAGTTGCTTTTTACATGTTTCTGAATGAAAGGCAGCTGTGACACCCACTATAGTGAGCTTTAACGCAACCCATAACAGTTCCTTGCAGGACTGGATTTCTGATGCAGTTCATATAGCTCCTTTCAGGTGGTATGGTAATAAGCATCCTGCTTTGACTCTGACTTAAATATATGAGACATAAAATATCCATCTGGCATGGTTTCCATAAGTTTTCTGATTATCAAAAGTTAGATGACAAAAAACCTGGCTCAGATACAAGTTAATCTTTTCTAAATTTATGACATCAAAATAATCTATGGCCACCAGACCGGTAACCGAGAGAGGATGTAGCCACTTCATACTTAATGTACAGTTATACTCTGCAAGTGATTAGGCAAAAATTGAGTCTTCTTACTCTTTAGACCTGTATCTTCTGTGTATTCAGTTATATCTCCTTATTTTACTGACTAACATTTTAGTACTTTTCCTCTTCGCATTGCAGAGCCAGTAATACAGATATAGGAGAATGAGATGGAAAAAGTTCTGTCTTGCATGTCATAAACAGAATTGCTAACAACATTCAGATCCACAGTTCTTTAGTTCTGATGTTGCATGAGAGAAATAACTCTTTATTTTTGTATTCCAGCTTGAGATCCACAATACAATTTTTACATAGTTACTATTTATAATTCAGCCACATTTTAAGGTTGAAACTTGCTTAACATTATAAGCGTAATTTTGGCCCCACCATACCAAAATGTTCACTTCCTAAAATGTTCACTTCCACTTCAAATTTTGGATACATGATCTGTGGGCAAAGGATTTTTTTTTTTTTTTTTGCCAAAATTTTGTTTTTGAGATATGGAACTTAAGAAAAATAAGTGCTAGATAAAAAATTTTTTTAATTGTCTAATACATTTTGGAGATTTTAAAGAACACATTGGACAAATACCTGTCAGGGATAGTCTAGGTCTACTTAATCCTGCCTCTGAATGGGGAGATGGACTATGACCCCTCAAGGTCCCTTTCAGTCCTACATTTGTATGATTCAATGTTTTCTGTTGCATCTTATTCATAAGAGGCTTCATATGAGGATTATTAGAAAGATCGTGGTGAAATCTAGTGCACAAGACAGATTTTGAGACTGGAAAAGGCATATCTGAGAAGTGATTCATTGACCATTTAGATTAATCAGAATGGCCTTGCAGAAGAGAGCCTTCAAAAGATAAACCAATCAATAGGGAAGTCTGTTATGTTTTTTCAGGGTAGGATGCAAACTGGAGAAATGATAGCCCATGGAAACCCAGGCAACTATAGTAAAGTAAAATGAAATTAAAACATTTTTGAAAGTTTGGAGATTCACAGGTAAGGTACCCAAACTACCTTAGTGCATACTCTGTGGGGAAAAAAACACAGAAATTCTGAGACAACCTTAAACATCCAGAACAAGCAGTTTCATCTTCTCAGTGACCACAAAAATGAGAGTGCCTTACTCTTGCAATAGTTGCTTTGGTTTGAGAGGCTGTGGACTTCTTAAATCTCTTAGAAAAAGTCTTTGATCCAAAAGTACCATATCTTACAATGTAGACATGAAAGGAACCAAGTACAGAAGATGTGCAAGGATCCTGGAGTCATTACAAGGTCAGAGTTAAAGTACTTTGAGCACCTGAACTTGAATGTCCAGACGTTCAAATATTTGACTTTTTTTTAAGTTTAACCTTAACTCAAAAATATTTTCTGAGTTTCTAATGGCTATTTTTGGGGTAACTACAACATTTTTGTAATATTTTTCTTAGCCATAAGTTTCTGGTGCTGATATGCGCTCTCAACCTTAACACTGGTTTGTTGAAGTTTTTTTATGGGCATATTATGATTTCCATGTAGAATCAGGCAGAAAAATAACCCATAATGTCAAAGAGGAAGCTTTTAATCAAACACATTTACCTGCACTTACTTTTCTGAAACACCAAGAATATTGAAAGCTACTGGTTCCCCTTTCTTCAGGTTTGTTGTGGTATGATTGGCCCTCTGCAAAGTCGCTCCTCAAATTGATGTGTCACAGAGAACAATTACAGCAGAGTCCAAAAACTTTGTGTATCCAGTGTCCTTAATAGCCACCATGCCTCTTCTTTCCTTCCTACTCTGCTTGTACTTAATTCGCTGTTCTGTTTTCACATAGCTGGGCTTCTTCTCTGATACATGCTGAAGTTTAAAAAAAATGAAATTCATCATCGGAAGCTCTTTTCTGTCTGGTTTCGTACTTTTGCTGTCTCTCACTGTATCACAACCTGTCACTCTGTCACACTTCATTGCCCACTCGTACACTCATTCGTACGCCTGCTTTTTCTTTCACACTTATGCTCTGTTACCCTCTGTCAGTCTCACTCCTGCTCACTCAAAATTCTACCCGTATATTCCTTTTACACTTGCACCAGTTCACACTTCCCTCGTACCCACACACTTTTCTGAATGTTTTCACGCTTCCACCCTTTTAGGCTCTTTCTTGTGTACTTACTTTTATGCTTCATTTCACCCTGACTCTTTGTCACACATTGTTCAACCTTCTGCATTTTATCACTGAACTCCTAGGGGTACATTGGCAGCATTTCCCATGGGGAATTGGGGCTGCTATTTTGGTGTATCTCTAATAGCATTTATGTGCCTAGTTTGACACAAACCATGCTGCAATCAGAAATCCTCAACATCTACTAGTTTTCCTTCACATGTGCACTATTTATTACTTCTCTCTCTTTTTTGTGTGTGTTTTTGTTTTTTCCAGTCTTCTTTCTTTCTTCTACTCAAATAGGTTTCTGCTAGGAAAGTAATTTTTGCCAGACACAAAACATAATTTTAAAGTAATGCAGTCTTCGTGACAGTGCCAAGGAACCTGGAAACGGAGCTAAAATAGAACATTGCTATCCAAATCATCACAATTATAACAATAGTTATATGATAAATCAGATAGGGACAGATATTCTTTTTCTACCAGTAAAACGGTAATGTTTTAGAATGGACAGGCCAAGCAGCTGTGCGTCCAACCCTCTAAGTGCTGTCTAGCTCTACTTAATGTTAACAAAACAATTCACAGATTGCAGCTTCTGTTTTTGCTTTGGGAGTCCGTACATACGTTAATTGATGACCCTCTTTATGAATAATTTTTTCTCCCAACCGCTTACTCGCTGGTTTGTTTGTAGCTTTCTGTCCTTTTTTTTTTTTTTAGCATGTTACCCTGTCACATAGTTTTGTGGCCTCCATTTTCTCTGGTTTACAAGCACAGCTTAATTGTTATTTAGCCGGAACCATATATAGGGCTTTCACTGGAGAAAATTTGATGTAATTTAATGTCACATTGCCAACCAAGGTTAATCAGGAATGTCCAGTGTTTTTAGATAGCTGAAAATCTGTTTATAAATCCTTGCCTTATCTCTTTCTGCCCAATATTTAGAATTTAGTCCACTAAATGTCTCCCAGCAGCAGTATTGATGTCTGAGGGCATTTTTGCCCATGGTTTGTGCTTGCTTCAATGTAACGATAAGCCTGTATTATAAATAAATAGCGGTATAACCAATGGGGTTGGAAAGAAACTACAGATGAGGACTTGGAATTTTTTTGCACATAGAGGAAGTTGTGTCTCTGCAGTTCAGTACTTTAATATCGGCACCCTATAGCAAATCTCAGAACTTCTGACTGTGAGACAATGGTGAGCTAGAAGGGGAAGGAGAGGCTTAGATAACTTGTAAAGAAGAAAAGAAGTTCCAAGGTGGGAAAGAAGACAGTTAAAGATATATGAGGGGCACAAGCAAGATTAGGGAGTAGGGGAGAAAAGGACCTCCAAGAAGAGAGGACTTGAGAGAGCAGTTGGAGGAGAACATAGGAGTTACCATACTGGCTCAGACTCTTGGTTCATCTAGCCCAGTATCCTGTACCTGATGGTGGACAGCACCAGATGCTTCAGAGGGCGGTATAAGAACTCTGCAGTAGGCAGATGTAGGGATAATCTGTGGCCCGCAATTTGGTTTTATCTTCATCTCTAATAGTTAGAGATTGGTTTAAATCCTGAAGCATGAAATTTAACAGACTTACAAATTTTTTTGTTTTCATTAATAATGACAACTCTGAATGTTCTTGGTATCCCTAAGGTTAGCTTGGCACAAGCCTATAGAGAATTCTGATAACCAAGACAGTAAATTGTTTTTTTGGAGATACTTAGAGTGAATGTAATCAATGAAGGTGACTAAAGATAGATTATTATTTTGTTTCCTGCAGTGACCAAAAAAACCCCTAATTTCTGAATGATGGGGATTTAAATAGTTCATACAAGTTTGCTCTTTGCTTTTGAGTTGGGAGAAACAAGTGCTATTCCTTATCTTCAAGGCTTCTTTTTGAGTCTTGGATTGTTTGAATTATGGATAGGGCCCATGTGATAAATGTATATGCAGAGATAGAAGTGCGTTTTACCTGAGGAGCAATGAACAGTTTGGCTTAGAGAAATGGCAAGCAAAATTGTGTATTTATAATGCCTCAGCAACAAATGCAGGGGCGGCTCTATGTTTTTTGCCGCCCCAAGCACGGCAGTCAGGCGGCCTTTGGCGGCACGCGGTCACACGGATTCGGCAGCGTTTCTGCGGGTGATCTGCCATTCACATGGCTTCGGCATACCCACTGCCAAATTGCCGCCAAAACCGCGGGACCAGCGGACCTCCCCGAGGCATGCCGCCGAAGGCCGCCTGACTGCCGCCCTCACAGCGACCGGCAGGCCGCCCCCCGCAGCTTGCCGTCCCAGGCACACGCTTGCTGCGCTGGTGCCTGGAGCCGCCCCTGAGAAAATGAGAAGATGTTACATGCAAGTGAGAAACAGCCATAAAAGTATTGTATGTAAAATACTAGAGGCATGGTTTTGTTTTTAGCCTAAAATAAGGGAATTTACTCAGTTAAATTTGTACCTTTCATCATCTGCTGAAAACAATGAGAGTGTGAAAGATAAATGTATTGCCATGAAGCATTTTGTTGGGAAACTGTTCTTTACCCAGATTGTTCCTGACCAGCCATGCCTCATTCCCTGCACCGAGACTGGGTGGTAGATTGGGAACACAGGGTATTTGTTTATGAGGTTTTTGTACATGGGGTTTTCCTGGGTAAATATCAATACAAGCTTGTTTAGTTTCTTTCTTAACCTGCTGCATCAAATGAGTCCAGATTCCAGTTGCTATCTCTTCAAGCAACCTAGTGGTGAAGGGTATACTCTCAATTCACTGGAGGCAATAGAGGCCGGACATTTGAGATACATTTTTATTATGATAATCAAAGCAGACCTCTCATTTTTCTTTAAATTTATCAGCAAAAAAGCCAGAATTTTATTTTTGAAACCAGTTCCATTCATTTTTTTAATGGGTATCTGAACATCTTTAACCTTTTGGGGCAATTATGTTTAATAACTCTCTAAGCCTTATCCATTTTCTCCATTCTGTAGATTTTTTTCCTTTCTTTTAATAAAAAACTGATTAATTATAAGAAGATGAATACTAGAATGCCTTTAGGCGTCTTGCTGAATCCTAGCCTGGAACTGATAAATTTTATCTCTTGCAATTTAATTTTTTTATTGGAATTTTTCTAAGCTAGGAATGCATTTTAAAAAATTACCTATATAAATAACGGCTGGGACTCATGTCACCAGGTAAACATTATGAATATAATGAAATCCAGCCATAGGAAAGCCTATCCTACAAACTCTGGTTTTGGGACCAGATGCCCTAAAAGGAATGAATTTCTTTCTCATGTGAGGAAATAGAATATATCTATCTGTCTTTGTTTGTTTGTGTGGATAGTGAAAAATAAATTTTTAAATAAGAAAATGGGATTGTGAAACCACAAATATAGGCTGAAGGACATAGGGATGGGTATAAAACCTCAAATTACTTTTAACTTGTTTTTAAAATTGACTAGAATTCAGTTTGATAATATCCCTTTAACTAAAAATGATCACTTATAATATTGAAAACCTCAAACATTCAAAAATCATGAGTTCAGACGCTCAAAAATCATGAGGTCGTCTTAAAAATAATGTGTTTTTTACCTAAAAAACTAAACCAAACCAAAAAAACCAACCAACATTTCAGGTTCTTTATTTGCTTTTTGGTTTATGAACATGTAGGATACACTTAGGAAACATTTTCAAGCTTTTCTCTGCAACCATGAAAACTTACTATTTTTTCATGTAAAGGCTGAAATTCTCATGTAATCACTTATTTCCAGAAGCTGGGGCTTTAAGTGTAACATTAAATATCATGAGACCTGCAATAAATTGGTGAAGGTTGGCAACACCACACCCATCACCTCATCTAAATCTGTTTTATAAGTCTTACCAATAACTTCTCACAAAGACATAGCATTTAAGACTGGTCATTTGGAAGTCTTTTGGGATTCCTTCTTTAATCTGCATGGTAGTTTTAGGGAGGAGGACGGGAGTTTAACTAAAAGATTCTGTCAGCCTTTCCATCACCTAGAGAGTTGGAACACCTAGTATCCTCATGGTTTAGGAAAAAATGAACTTGGGAACTGTTAATTCCCAGATAGAAGATGCACAAAGGGGCAGATCCTCAGCTGGTGTTAACTGTCATTGTTTCATTGACTTCAAAGGGTTTATGCCAGCTTGCACCAGCTGAGATTCTGCTCCAGAATGTGTAGCCATAGATTGCTGCAAAGATGATATGTGGGCAACTCTTCAGATTCTGTAGTACTTGGCTGCCACACTCCTACATGACAACAGTTATTTATTAAGTTACCTATTCAATTGGCCACCAAAGTGTTGTAAAATATCTGTATCCTCCTTCGATAGGATATTGTTAGCCCATTGTGCTGGTAGATCTTTGGAATGGCAAGGAAGCCATGTGGGGACCTATTTTAGGTCTGATTTTCTGTGATGGTGGTCATGTGAGTCATATAGAGCCTGGTCTTGAGAGGTGCTCAGCACATGCAACTCCAGTTGAGAATTTTAGGTGCTCGGTATTTCTCAGGAATGGGCCTGTGGTGTGCTTTAATAGGGATGAGCAGTGTAATAGTTTCATTGAGATTAAGGCCAGAGGGACCATTAGATCATCTAGTCTAACCTGTATATCACAGACCATTAAATTTCACCCAGTTACCCCCATATTTAGCCCAATAACTTGTGTTTGGCTAAAGCATGACTTCTGTTTGATGAAGAAATATCTTCCAGAAAGGCATCCACTCTTGATCTGAAGACATCAAGGGATAGAGAATCCACCACTTCCCCTTGTAGTGGTTCTCATGATTAATCTCTCGCTCTCTCTCAAAAATTTGTGTCTAATTTGAGTTTGTCTGACTTCAGTTCTCAGACACTGGTTCTTGTTATGTCTTTTTCCACTAGACTAAAAGGCCCTTTAGTACCTGGTATTTCCCCCCGCTCACACACACACACAAGGGTCTTCTACATTGTCATCAAGTCACCTCTAAATCTTCTTTTTGATAAACTAAACAGATTGAACTCTTTAAGTCTCTCTCTCTGTAATTTTCTGCAGTCCTTGAACCTCTTTCATGGATCTTCTTTGCACCATTTCCAAGTTTTCAACATCCTTTCTAAAATGGGAACATCAGAACTGCATGCAGAATTCCAGTACAGTATCTCACAACAATGCAGTATACAGAGGCAAAATCCCCTCCCTACTCCTATTCTTTACTCTCCTGTTTATACATCCAAGGGTCACATTAGCTCTTTTTGCCTCAGCATCACACAGGGAGTGCGTTTTGAGTTGCTTGTTCATCCTAACCCCTAAATCCCTTTTCAGAGTCACTGCTTTCCAAGACAGTCTTCCATTCTGTAGGTATGACCTGCATTCCTGGTACCTAGATGAATAACTTTGCATTTTGTTTGAATGGGCACATTTTACCAAGCAATCCAGATTGCTCTGTATGACTGCCTTGTCCTCCACCAATCATTGTCATCTGCAAATTTTATCAACAGTGATTTTATATTTACTTGCACATGATTGATAAAAATGTTGAATAGCATCGGCCCTAGTACCAATCCCTTGGGAACACCATTAGAAACACCCACATTTGATGATGACTCTTCACTGACCACTACTTTTAGAGATCTGTAAATTCATATATTCAAAGATTATAAAGCCACAAGGAACCACTGTGATCATCTAGTGTGACTTCCTGTACAATACAGGCCATAGGAATTAATTCCTGTTTGAATTAGATCTTGTCTTTTGGAAAAATATCTAATCTTGATTCAAAAATATTTTGTAATAGAGAATCCACCACAATCCTTAGAAAGTTGTTCCAATGTAAATTACCCTGCCTATTAAAAAATTGTGCCTTTTTCTAGTTATCTAGTTCTTAATCTATTTAATGTGTGCTTTACTGATATTGCACAGTGCTAATTTTTTTAACAATATGGTGCAGTGCTAAGACAAACACCTTACAAAAGTCTAAGTATATTATATCTACATTGTTACTTTTATCAACAAAATGTGTAATCTCATCAAAGAATGAATGAGGATTGTTCAAAAAGACCTTTTTTCCATTAAACCCTGTTGTCTGACTGTATCTGCTTTATTATTCTGATGGGGACTGATGTCAGGCTTACCAGCCTATAGTTACCCCAGTCATCCCACTTGTCCTTTTTGAATATTGGCTCAACGTCAGCACTCTTGTCACAACATCAGCACTCTTGTCACTGAAGCATCTTTTCCTATATGGGAGGAAATTAAATTGCGTTTTTGGCACTTTAGTGAACACATTCCCTTTAACAAATATTCAGAATGCTTTGGGTTTGGGTTTTTTTCTACGCCTTTGGACCAGAGGAGATAAGGTCTCCTGATTAATTTTCGTATTTATTAAAGAACCAGTTCTGCCACATGACTACAATGAGACTGCTTGTGGAGTAAGGTACTAGTCAGCATGAGAAATGGGTCCTAAATTCTGAGGGTGCTGGTATTCAGCTAGACCTTGGGTACAGTTGGTTTGGGCTTCACTGGAGAGTCTAAACAAATTAACTCTCTGGAACAGAACCCTGGTACATTAGTGTCCATGTTCTAGTCAGCTGAATCACAGAAGAAGCTTTGCTTAGGGTTTTGTAGTTCCTGCTTTCATGTCTGGCTTCAAGACTCCTTTTCAACTCTTGCAGTGGTCCCATTCAAAGCCCATGTTGGAACATTGTGAGTTGGACTTATACTAATGGAATATTATGTTAGAAAGAGCTCAACGAATTTATCTGTGTGTAATAATTCCGCTTTACTGTGACTGAAATAGCAGAACATTCAAGTGTCACAGGGGAAAAAATATGAACTCCTTTTATCTTCTTTCTTTTTGTCTTTGCAGCCATCCATTTGTTTGTTGTTAAAGCAATGTATTAGCTGCCTTGCTGGCTATCGTTAATGCTTCAATGGCTGATTTATAATTTTTATATCTCTAAAAAACAAACACTGATTTAATAAAGCCACAAGCTACACTACACAGGCAGTGCTTCCTCCTGGGACATGAGAGGGTGTCCTACTCCCTTGTTCGCTATGCAGTGAGATTTTCACCTCGTAACTGAAATGGAAGCTTCTTTTTTCAACAGAGATGCACTCTCCCTTGAGATTGGGTCACTTTTCCAAAGCATCTTTGTCGCTGAGTCTATCCTGACTCCATTTTCCTTGGGGCTCAGACTTTCCTTTGGATGTTAGCTGGTCAGATTCCTGTTCTTGTTGTTCCCTTTAGACAGGCACCATCTGGACATCTTTATGTTGCAATTGAGAATAGCCTAATATTTTGGTTTGTTAGGATTATGGGATTAGTCTGACTTTTAAATAAAGTAAAGCAGACAGCTTCTCATTAACATTTATATTGCTTTTTTCTTTGTTTGGTCGTGGCCATTAAAATTAAAGCACCAAGTTTGTTTGGGTTAGTGAATTTCTTATACAAAGAATGCAAGGTGATGCAGTGGGTTAAGGCAAGGTTCCACTCCCACTTGGGTCACAGAGAAAAATAAATACAGTGGAATCATATTGGTTCACAAGCCTAAAACCTTAGAATAGTTTGCCACGGTTTGAAGCTTCTGTTTAATAGCAGCCCCAGACTGGAATGAATGGGAGGTGCTATGGTTTAGAACTCAGGTACAGTGGTATAGATACATGGGAGCAGCTTTCACTGCTTCACCTTGCGCTGTCCCCAGTTCTAGCTTGTGCCATTAGCCCTCCACTTTCGTGAACACCAACATCCCACAAAGAATGAAAAATAAAGTATAATATCTCTCTTCCAGTTATAAATGAAAAAGTTCCCACTGAACAGAGAGTGTAGATCCTGCACAGTCTGGAAATTTATAGTTTGGGAGGCTGAATTAGAATCTGTTATTAAAGACAAGCGGCACTGCTATCCCATGATTTCCAGCATTAAAAACAAGAGTAAAACCTATCGACTGATTGTAATTGTTTGCTATCCACATTTTTGTTTATTAACCAGTAAATAACCAAGATCTGCTACTTAATTCTAGCAGCTAGTGGAGCATATTAACATATGTATTTTTTTTTAAGCAGGAGCTCAGTTGTGCAATTGTTCCTCAGCGAATAAGGCTAGATCTTAGTTTTACAGTCTAATTTATTTTAAAAAACAACAACAAAAACATCCCTGATGAATGCCAATTCAGTTAACACTGAAGAGCTATGTACTGAAAATAGAGTATTGAAAGTGAAAATTACATATGATAGAATATTACATCCATAGTAGTGATTGTAAATGAGTCAAACAGCAAATGCAAAACAACCTCAAATACTCAAATGCTGTTGGATGCATAGAATAATAAGTATAGATAATTGAGCTTTTGGATCATTGAGAGGATTTTTAGCGTAATTAAGAGATGACCGGGTACATCTCCCTGTTTATATAAAACATGGTCATTCATAACCAAAATTCTAATAATAGAGATTGTACGTATGTTATCAGACTGCTGATGACACACATTTAACATACATGAGTACTTTCCACATTCTCAGTGCATGTATATCGCATAACAAAGCAATAGGTGGAGTATGAAGCAATGGCTAGAGTTAAGGTTGCCTACGTGTTTCCATTCTAAAGGATTTCTTTCAGATGCTTAAACTTTGTCAAATTCTGGCTGAAATATTTCATTTTTGTGCTATGCCTGAAAAATATTTTTTTTTAAAGTTTGAGCAAAAATAGTTCGGCCATTTTCAGGTATGAATAAAATGTGTGATGGAGAGTATTTACTTATTTTGCAAATATCACCCACTCAAAGATAATATGCATCTATTACTCCTGTGGGTATTCTGGTCCAAAAAATAAAAAAATCTGTATGCAATATTTTAAAATTCTGAAAATTTCTGCACATTGTATTTGTCAAAATAATACAATATAATCACACCAGTTTCAATTATTTTGGAAATGTCTTTCAAAATACCTGTCAGCAAGTATGGCTGTAACAATACAGCCAACAAGAAAGTTTCAGGAAATGTTTTTTGACAAATAGATTCCTTACTAGGTATACTAGTACAGAACTTTGAGTAATACTACAGAACTTTATGTAATAATTCATTTAAACTATAATACATGCATAGTAGCGCAGAATTCCCCTGGGAGTTTGTATGGGTTCTGGAGCTGTGATAGGCACATTAAGAGGAGGTTCTTTTTCTAAGTCCCTATTTTTAGTCAATTTTAACTTTTCTGAAGAAAATACCTTTTGAGTTGAAATTTCTAGTGCTTGTTCTTAACCCAAAGGTGAATTCTTTTGGTGTGGGATGGGTATGAATGAGTCTGATGAAATACTATTTGGCTGTTTTTGAGTTATCAGAATATGGGATGAAATGGTGTTTTTCACACATTAGCTAATTGTTCAGTTGTCATCTTTTGTGCATGAATAATTCTAAAAGAGGTTAATTTTAATCTTCCTACTTTCTATGGACGTAATCTTTCATGAAGACAAAGGCTTTTGACTTTTAGAAAAAACATAGTATAGAAAATGTTACATTTGGAAAATCAAAGATTGTGCATGAGCATTAGTAAATGATCTTCCACTAATTTTTCAGCATGCACTGAGAAGCAGAGCTATTTTAGGGTGAGATCAATCTGGATGTTCACTTTGTTTATTCTTAAAAATGCATTTCAAGTTGAATTTCAGTGCAAAAAATTGTTTGGTTGTGTTATGATTGATGATTTAAATGCACAAAAGACAAGTACTTCCAAGTTACAGCTGCTGTGGGAAACAGAAGCTGGTAATATTTTACATATACATTAGGGCATACATTTACCTGCATAAACAGTTATACAAAATACGACATATGTAGAGAAGGAAAGAGTAATGGGTGCTGTGCGAATTACAGCCTTTGAATTTAGAATTTCGAGACTTTAAACTCAGAACTCTAAAACTGCATTCATGTTGGGCTTTTTCCATTGAATCCATAATGCATAAAATGAACGATATCCAGTTTTACAATATAATGTCTTGATTCTGCAAACACTTGTGTGTGTGTGTTTAACTTTAAGCATATGAATAAGCACGTTGACTTTAATGGGCCCATTCATGTGGCTTCAGTTAAGCACACACATAAATTTTTGCAGGGTTGGAACCTGAGGCTGGATATTTATCAAGGATTTGTAAGAACACTATAAACCACAAAAAAGGAAATAAGAGCAGTTTAAACAAGAAAGAAACAAGCACTTGGCATTGGCCTAACTCTGCTCCCACTGAACTCAATTGTTGTAAAACTCCCAATGACTTTTAATGAGAACTGAATTGGTCTGATGTTGAGCACTTTTGAAAATGCCACCCAAACAAACATAAAAATACAGTCCTATAATGTTTACAGTTTAGTGTTCAGTGGTATATAATACTCTCAGTGTCTTAGTACTGTCTTGTTGTAGTATTCTGGATGAGTGAGAATGCAGTTACCATCAGAGAGAATATTCTGTTACAGGACAAAAAAGAAAAGAGGGTGGATTGGGGAAAGCGAGGAATATCTGTGCTAGATCTACAGCAGCAGGCAGTCGATCTTTAGATCTATATACTTTGGAAGCATCCCTCCATATTTATTAGTCTTTCTGTAGCTGGGGAATGTGCTGTTCACTTCTGCAGTTTCAACTGAATGCAGTATGTTTCTTTACTTAAGGCTTATTCTCTGCTACATGCCCAGCACCCTCCAGCCTTACTTTCAGTGATTGTGTGGCATTTCTGCATGCTGTTAAGCAGCTGCTGTGTTCCACTCCAGAGGTGGCTTCATTTCAACAATAGGTGAAGTGATACCCCTACCCTCCTCACAGGGGTGTTGCAAAGCTTAGTTAATATTTGTAAAGCACATTGAGATCCTGGAATAATAAATAAATAAATAAATTAATGGAGATATCCCATCTCCTAGAACTGGAAGGGACCTTGAAAGGTCATCGAGTCCAGCCCTCTGCCTTCACTAGCAGGACCAAGTACTTGATTTTGCCCCAGATCCCCAAGTGGCCCCCTCAAAGATTGAACTCACAACCCTGGGTTTAGCAGGCCAATGCTCAAACCACTGAGCTATCCCTCCCCCCTAAGGAACTGTAGAAGTGCAAAGTATTGTTTCCACCAACCAGATGGCGTCTCTGCTGCATGCCAACTGAGTATGTGCACATAAGCATTTGTGCCATTGAGGCTAGCTAACTTACATGGGTATCAGTGAGCTAGAGCCCTGCACTAGACTATTTTTTTTTTAATCCTGATCCCGTCCCGCCCCGCCCCACAATACCCAATCCCACCCACTCCTGAAATGTTAGTTGAATTTTTATCCCACTCCCACTGTTATAGCAATAGGTCCTGCGGGACCTGCCGGATCCCAGTCCTGCTGCAGGGTTCTACAGTGAGCTTCACCTCTGCTGTAAGATATACAGGTCTAAGCTACCTTTCTTTTTGACTTTGAGAAGCAGTGTACATCTTTCTAAAGAAGGCAGCCTTTTTTCCTTCACCCCCTCTACTTTTCAAAGGACATTTTATATCTCAGACAGACAGATCAAGGATTCTTTCTGGTGTGTCAGGTTGGTTACAGTTCCCTGGGCTCCCAATCTCAAGGTTTAGAGGAGATACAGAAGTCTATGAAAGGCTACTTTGATTCCAATTAATAGTGATTGAGAACCTGCATAGTTAACAGGTCCCTAATTGTTGGCAAGCTTCTTGGTGACCTTTTTCACTTAAGCAAGGAGGCTGATTGCTGAGGAGTTTTCTCTTACCTATAGCTGGTATGAAATGGTTTGGGGCTTTTGCTCTCCAATATCCTGTTTGATCCTTGTTTCTTTAGAGAGCGTGTTACTCAACCAACTGTGTTCTCTCTGATTGACATATTGTGCATTGGGCTTCACAGTCTATAGGTACAATAGATCTGCATTCACTTCCAATATGCTCAGTATTGCCAAACCCAAAGTTATAAAAACACAAGTCACCGCCTTGCTCCAAAACATCAGATTAGCCTAAAAACCATGAGATTCTTTAAACAAAAATGTTTAGTTTATAGGAATTGGGTAGTATCCCTTTTGCAAGCCCTCTAGTGGTGCTCACTATATTTTTTTATTTTAGAAACTTCCAGAAAACAGCCAGAGCAGCAGGGTGTATGTATCTATCCTTCATGTATTTATATATAGTTATTTAGTAAATATGGTTATGTAGGATCCAGCTATGGTTCTTCATGTTGTTTTTGGTATTGTGGCAAAGTACCTTCTTCTCCCCAGCAGGCTCAGTCCTTTTTAGCCTTGGAGACACAGGCTTGGGCAAAGTAAATCCTTGTAGGTAGCACAGGGTCTGGCTTTTCCTTCCCTCAGTCAGTCCCTTGTGCTTGTTTATCTTCCCTTCTGGGGACAGAGTGCGGCCTTCCTTGCAGGAAGGGTTCAGAGCCTTGCTGCTCCTAGCTTCCTGGCAGTTTCCCTGGTTCTCTCACTCTCTCCCCCCCCCCCCCCCCCCCCTCCACGCTGGGGAGGGTTTGAAAAGGTCCCAAGCAGTTGGAGCCAGCTGAACCTAATTAGTTCCCTGGTAGCCCCTTGTCCATCTGATCTTATTTCCCCCTGGTTCTCTCTCCTCAGTGGCTTGGGAGAGGCCTTTTTAACCCCCTGGGACTGATTACTACCCCTCCGCCCCTTTGTAGCTGTTTGTCCTGGGTTTGCCACAGTACGTAAAGAGCAAAAGACACAACAGGGTAAAATCTTGGTCCCACTGAAGTCAGTGGGAGTTTTGCTGTTGACTTTAATGGAGCCAGGATTTCATCCATTAAGTTTTGGGTTCTTTTTATTTTTTTATGATGAAAGCTAAGATTATTATGTAAATACATGACTCCAGGAGCTGGGACTTTAGGGAAAATTGTAAATATCACAAGTCTCATGCTCAAATCCTAAATTGCCAGCTGAGTAGCATAATGCTCTCTGCATGCTCTTCCATTGTTCCATGTTTCTGGCAATTCATTATTACAATTTGGCCACGCTTCAGTGAATAACAGTGATGGTGATTTAGGCTTAAATGCAACTAGTTGTATATCCTGTTTAGATTCCTTCCCTCTCCTCGGTGTTTCTCACATGAAAACTTCATTAGCAGGAGTGTTGTAAGCAAGATACAAGAAGTAATTCTTCTACTCTACTCAACACTAATAATGCCTTAATGGAGTGCTGTGTCCAGTTCTGGGCACCATGCTTCAGGAAAGATCTGGATAAACTGAAGATAGTCCAGAGGAAAGCAACAAAAATGATTAAAGGTCTAGAAAACATGACTTACTAGGAAAGATTGAAAAAAATGGGTTTGATTAGGCTGGAGAAGAGAGGATTGAGGTGGGACATAACAGTCTTCAAGTAGGTAAAAGGTTGTTATAAAGAGGAGGGTGATGATTTGTTCTCCTTAACCACTGAGGAGAGGACAAGAAGTAATGATCTTAAATTGTAGCAAGGAAGCTTTAAGTTAGATATTAGTAAAAACTTCCTAATTATAAGGGTAGTTAAGCACTGGAACAAATTACCTAGGGAGGTTTTTAAGAGCAGGTTAAACAAACACCTGTCAGGATGGTCTAGATCAGTGGTTCTCAACCTGAGGCCTAATCAGCAAACAGCTGCGGCCCATGTGACATCCTCAGGGCCATACAGGTAGTGTTGGATGTGCCCCACATAACACATCATGAGCTGCATATGCAGCCCATAATGGTAAATAGGTTGAGAACCACTGGTCTAAATAATACTTAGTCCTGCCTCAGTGCAGGGGACTGGACTAGAAGACCTACCAAGGTCACATCCAGTCCTACAATCACTGTCCAGCCACTTCTAGAGTTAGCAAGGGTCTTCCCTAATCTCCCCTGCACTTCTCTACAGGGGCTGACAAGAATACTAGTTGGGGACGTTATCTTTGCTCCCACCACTGCAAGTGGGAAGTACCAGAAGGGTGGTGTGTGAGGACAGAGTCGTGGCTTTGCTCTTCCTTCCACACTATCTAAGCTGGTGGGGTACAGATGTGAGAAATATGCTGCACCTTCATCAGTTTAGCCAGAATTCCTTCTGGGGACGCCAGCTGCTGCGTGGTCTCTTGGCTCCCCCTCTGACTTGCCTGACAGCAGCACATAGGCCATAATCCAGCCTTTAGTGATTTGGAAGGAGAAGCAATGGGATAGAAGGTCTGAAGCTAGCTAGCTGCCAATATTATAGCAACCGTAACAGCTGTACTGCATGTGCTCTTTTTTGACAATTGCCAGCAACAGTCCTACCTGTTGCCAAGACATTTGGCAGCAGATGGCTTTCTCCAATTGTGCTATGCAATTCATTTTTTTAAAGGGAAATCTTATTGTATTTGCAGCTCATTCCCAGTACTTTAGTTTTATATGTACTAAGTTTCAGAATTACAGCGGAGACCCTAAATATAAAGTAAACGCTACCTTCTGATCACTACTGAGCTGGGGACATGAAAACTCACACTTTTTTTTGTGAACTTGCAGAAATGGTGGCTATTTGGTGTATTTATCATTGATAGCAAAGGGGAATTTTCTTTTTTTAAAAAGCTCCCTTCGATTTTCTAAATTCTAGATAGCTTTCTCATCAGCTTGGAACAATGAAAATTCTGGGCCAAAGCTACTTGACAGAGTGTCCTTTCCAGCTGCCCATGAAAAGCTTTGCTTATGCCAGTCTGTTGTCTTACAAAAAGCATTATTACTTTTTAATGTCTGGTATAGGATTTTTTTGGGGATGATTCTAACAGAATTTTTTTGCAGGATGTAGCATACACATCTTGCTGCTTATCTCTGGTGGTGACCAACAGATTACTTACATGGAAGAGAGAGAAAAATTGTTCTCGTTAACCTCTGAGGATAGGACAAGAAGCGATGGGATTAAATTGCAACAAAGGAGGTTTAGGTTGGACATTAGGAAAAAATTCTAACTGTCAGGGTGGTTAAGCACTGGAATAAATTGCCCAAGAAGGTTGTGGAATCTCCATCATTGGAAATTTTTAAGAGCAGGTTAGACAAACCTGTCAGGGATGGTCTAGAAAATACTTAATCCTACCATGAGTGCAGGGGACTAGACTAGATGACTTCTTAAAGTCCCTTCCAGTTCTATAATTCTATATAGAGATGGTTGATCAAATCGGGAAGGATGTTCCTTTTAATTAATGAGATCTTACCTAATAAGTAATAAATGAGCCATTCTTTCAAGATTCCTTTTATAGGTATTCCACATTAGGGAAGTTGTATAATTTTGTAAAGTTTCCTAGATAGCTTAACTGCTGTTTGACACGTTAGTACCTAGAGCATAGTAATCAGTTGAAATCCTGAAATCATAATGCATGACCTCAGACCTATTAAAATATAATCAACTAGCCTGAAACTGGTCTACATTTATCAATAACTATTAATAAAGTGGTCATTGAGCTATCTTGGTGATTCTTTAGTCTAATTATAGGGGTGTTAATTCTAATGCGTACTAACATATTGTGCACTAAATGACACATGGATTTGCTGGCGTGCAATACAAGTTGTCTTAATGTATTACTGTTTGAAACAGGACTACATCAACGTGCACTAGGAAACTTTTAGTGTGCACCAGCAGGGATCGACACAGGGCACTTAATGTGCAATGTGCTAGTGTGCACTAGGATTTACACTAGGGATCGGCAAGCTTTGGCATGCAGCCCGCCAGGGTAAGCCCCCTGGCGGGCCGGGCTGGTTTGTTTACCGGCTGCGTCCGCAGGTTCGGCTGATCACAGCTCCCACTGGCTGCAGTTCGCCGTTCCAGGCCAATGGGGGATGCGAGAAGCCACGGCCAGCATATCCCTTGGCCCGTGCCACTTCCTGCAGCCCCCATTGGCCTGGAACGGTGAACCACGGCCAGTGGGAGCCGCGATCGGCCGAACCTGCGGTCGCGGCAGATAAACAAACCGGCCCGGCCCACCAGGGGGCTTACGCTGGTGGGCCGCGGGCTGAAGGTTGCTGATCCCTGATTTACACCCTTCTGGTGCAGACCAAAGCACCGTGTAGACAAGCCCTTGTTCTCTTACCCACACAATGCCAGTCATCAATACATAGGACAAGGCAGTACTCTTCCTCATTTACTAAGAGGTGGGGTATATACTGTACCTTTATCACAAGATCTGTAATCAATTCAGGTTTGAAGTTTGAAAGTAATTACATCCCAGTTTCTTGCCATTGAACAGTTGGAACATTTATACTGGCAGCCTATTCATTATCACTATAAAAATATAAAGCAGGACTCGTCAAAGCCGTGCTCTTCAAAGCACAATTGTTCCAATAGCTAATACAAAAATTACCATTTGACATGGTCAAACCCTTTGGTGACAGTCATAGACATACAAAGCATGTTCCAATTTGCATTTCTTAGTTTTTCGTCTCCTCCTTTAAACTCTTCTTATGTTTCCTGAGGCTTTTATGAACCTTGCTGTCGTGACTGATTAATGATTAGGTCTGGGTGAAAGTTTCAAAAAGGCTTAAATCCCATTTTCCAAAGAGACTTAAGCACTTAAAGCTAGGTTTTTTTCAAGGTATTTAGGTGCCTAAATTTGCAGATAGGCTGCTGGTGGGATTTTCAAAAGCACTTAATTCTCATTGATTTTTATGGGGTTAGACACCTAGGGGCTTTGGAAAATACAACTATGCACTTATCAATGTCTTTAGGTGCCTAATTTCCTTTGAAAATCTGGCCCTTAGTCTCATTACTTAGTTTCCTCAGTGTCCAAGTCACTTTTGAAAATGAAACGTAGGCCCTAAGTCACTTAGTGCTTTTGAAAATTTTAGCCTGGTCAAAAAAATTTAAATATTTTTTGTGGAAAATTTAGAAAGAAACAAAAAACATGTTTCATTTGAGAATTTTTATCAATTTTTGTCAATAAAACAAAAAATTGTATTCTTTTTCTCAACTGAACAGAAATGTTCATTTTTGTGTCCTACTTTGTCCCTTTCTTTCCATTTTCTCCCTCCTCCCCTCACCCCACTTTTTTCCCCACTGGAAAAGGGAGGAGCAGGATAAGGGAAGCAAGGAGAAAGAGCCCTCATATTTGTTTGTTTGTTTGTTTACATGAAAAACAACATGAACAACAATAATTGACAAACAAAAAAATTATGTGAAAATTTTTGTTTTGGTTGAAGAGCCATTCTTAATTGAAAATTATTTTGGGAAAATTTTCAAGAAGCTCTGTCAATGACACTGCTTGTTGGATTAGCACTGGCTGTGTCCTCACCAACCTTACCATGAAAAGGAATCACTGTTGCTTAATTTAATGAAGCTGATGATAATTACTTTTCAGGAGAACCATTCAACAGCTTAACATGTTTCTGATCCTGGGGAGTTGCTCCTGCATAGGTATATATATAATAGCTACCTTGATATCTTCCGTTGCCAAAGGTTTATTTCACATTTCTCTGAACTGATCAGGTACTATGCTGTAAATATTGCTGAATAGATTCATGATCCCCTGGATGCAGGAAAGGTGACCCATTATTGATAAGCAATAGCACATGGATTCTTTAAAACTTATAAAACACTTCTAAAATAAAGTATATTCCATCGTAGCATTTGTGTATTCCTTTTTCCCAACAAGTTAACTTAAGGTGTACCAGATCTGTTTCTCCTTTGTAAAAATTGAATTAAGGTCAGGTTATCCTGTGCTTGTCCTCACCTCAAATGGATTTTTTTTTTTACATCTTCACCTTGCTTAACAGCTCCGTTGTTGGGGATTGATTATACTTAGTTTTTGGGTCATATGATATCTATTCTAAATTGGCTTGTGTCTCTCTTGCTAGTCTCTTTTTAGGAGGAATATATGAAATATGGCTCCAGGTTACTGATTTTGATACTTCCCATAGCACTGCTTCACTGGTCTCGCATTCTTCTTTTCCTTAAAATAATTTGAGATATGTTCCATAAACATACGTATAAACATGTAATCTTTTAGACCTGCATTCAGGAATCTCCATGTATAGGGACCCCTAGGGGTCACTCCAGCCTCCCAAAATATGGATGTTTCATCTGTATATCCCAAGGGATGCAAGAGTCTTTGTAAAACTATCCTTCCTTGTTTCTTCATGATATATTTTAGTTTAGACCTTTGGCTATATCAACCTTCGAAGAGCTTAATTTCTGCAGGGTACTATAATTTGGAATCTTATCTTCTCATTTCCAAATGAGGCAACATTGGTTAGTGTATAGTAATAAAAATACTCAATGGGGACTATAACATAGAACCAAGCAGAATCCTGTTACTCTTGTCGTCAGCTTACTGCTACACTTAATTGTCCTAAGTGATCCATATGGGTTCTAATATGCTTTGATTTGGTTCACCGAGACACCTTGCTAGACTCTCTCATCCCCCTAAGGAGGCATGCCCCACAGTTTGAAAACCTCTGTGCTAAATGGGAGGCAGAAATCGGGATTGGGGGACACATGACCCTGCATGCCCCCCGCTTCGCCTCTGGGTGTTAAAATTCTTAGTTACAGCTCTGCCTGTGTATTCCAGAAACATAACATATCTATATTTCCCTTGCCATCCTATTTCATCTAAAAATGTCTAATAGTCCTGAAATATATATCCCTTTAGGAGAGTGGATAGCGGACACTGAGCTAACAAATTATCCTAAACTGCTTTTATCTAGAAATGTACGATTCTTGCCAACACAGTCTTTGCAGAGCTGGATTTTAAATAATAAAATAGGAATATTTTCTCCAGGTTTTAATAGACATTTCTCCTTCAAGTAGCCTTTAGTTTATAGTTTTAAAAGTTTTGTTTGAAACTGCTCCCCAAATGCATTTGAAACTTCTATTTTATCTTGTAGCCTTATCTGTCTGTCATGCCAGTTCAGTGCCAACTTATCTAGAATTAATTGGCAACAAAAAAGAGATCACGTAAAATGTTAACAGCACAGCTTTGTCCACTCAATTTCTCCATTAACTTCCTCATCACTTATTCAAAGGCACCTATTATATATTTGTCTGTATATACTGTGGGCAGCAGTTCCATTAATTCTACAACTCTGAAACAATTCCCGTCAAGACATAATTAGGGAACAAATTTCATTTTTCATGAAACAGTGTAAAAGAACTGCACCACAATTAACAATGGAGCATTTCTTCAAGAACCACTGTTAAGACTATCTGAAATAGCACCATCTGTTGACTTTCAATTATAGTATACCGATAATATTTCTAAGTGAGCCATACTCTTTAAAGATCTCAGTGGGAGTTGTGCCCACTTTAGCTAGTTCAGAATTTGTCACATCTTAAACTATTTGCAAGTAACTACTGTTTAAATCAAGTTTGTTTCTGAAAGAATTTGCATTTTTAAGCACACTGTTAAGATTAATTCCCATCTCAGATATATAAAGTCGTATTTTATATTGGATGTTGGATGTCTTGAATATTTCTGCCACCTCACCCCCTGCTTAATTACCTTAGTTCATCCCTAATTAAGTTTAGGGTAATAGTTTAGATAACTCAAACACCATCTGGCAAGGAATTATACATTTCACTAAAAAGAACCCAACAAAATTACACATGAAATTTAGCTAATTTTTTTAACCAAAAATAGTCACAAGCAGGGTTCCCAGCTTTGCTTCTTAAAACAGTAGGTGTTCAAGCATTGTAAATTATATGACATGCTAAATTCAGAAGATGTATTGCCAAGGAATGTAGCAAAGAATGCTCCATAGAGTTCCTACATGGCCTCCTTTGTTAAATAAAATGTGGTGGTAGCTGTGTGATTGTGGGAGACTTCGATTGAGGCCTGATTTCAGGTCTCTCATGCATGACTGATATAGCTAATCTAACCAAATGAGCTCTGCTTGGGCTGCTGAAGGCTAAAGTTGAGAGAGGAGGGCTGGAGAATTCAAAACTTTATTTATTTATTTATTTATTTATGCTGGCTAATCTCATGGAGCAGTATCAGCCTGTGATGAAGAATTATTGTTTACACAGCTACACAGAGGATGAAGATAGAGTTTGCAGAAATTTAGAAGTGAAGAGGGTATTTGGGGAATGGTGGGTTTTGACATTAAGGTAAGGTCTACATTGTAAACTTACATCTGTATAACTACATCACTCAGGGGTGTGAAAATCCACAGCCCAAAGCGATGTGGTTATACCAAGCTAACCCACGGTGTAGATAGTGCTGTGTCAACAGGAGAGAGTCTTTCTCATCATCGTAGCTACTGCCTCTCACGGAGGTAGATTAATGACGCCAACTGGAAAACCTCTCCTGTCCGCGTAGTAGCATCTTCATTGAAGTGCTACAGTGGTGCAGCTGCACTGGTGCAGTTGCGCCGCTGCAGCGTTTGAAGAGTAGACCTGCCCTAAAGTATTAAGGATCATCAGGACCTGGTTGAGGTCTGAACAAGTGATGCAGGGAAAGACAGATCACTCATAAAAGGGGTAGACACTAAATGAAATAAAATGTAATTGCTATGTCAGAATTTTGCATTGTACATTATTGCCAGAGTTACATTTTCACTAGCTAACAACCTGTTTAGGGTTGGCACCTTTTCCTGTGTAATGGAACTGAGTTGGTTTTATCTTATGTTTGGTCTGAACTTTTCAGCTGGAATCTGCAGCTCAGGTGTCCAGATGACGGCAATGAAAAAAATGAATATTGGGGAGGCACTAATGTACATAAATGATTTTCTCTATATAAAGCAACAGAGGGTCCTGTGGCACCTTTAAGACTAACAGAAGTATTGGGAGCATAAGCTTTCGTGGGTAAGAACCTCACTTCTTCAGATGCAAGTCATATAGTACATATTCTCTATATAGTATTTTGAATGCATATGAATCTGAATTCTGTCTCTATTAAAGACAAACCAAAAGACTGACTAAATGAACAATGAAATCTATTCTCTTTTGTTTTTTTGGTATACATCTTCCATCTGGAAGCTTCTTGAAAGCTTTAAAATAATGCTATTACCTCAGAAAAGGCATTGATTTAGTTGTCTTTAAAAACTCCCAACAAAGCACCCAAGAATTTTTAACTCTTTAATTGCCCTTCTGAATTTGTGACTGACAGCATACTGGGCAAAAACATTTCACATTAGGCATATAAAGATCTGCATCATTACAAAAATAATCTGTTTTAGTAAAGGGTTATCTGTTTAAATGGAATGTGTTTAAAAGTCATGAGTTAGCTCCCCCAAAAATCATGAGGTTAGCTGAAAAGCAAGAGATTTCAAAAATGATAAATTAAATTTTGAGGTTCTTTTTATTTGTGTTCTGGTTTTTGGGTCTTGAGGGTTCACGTTTTTCTCTGAAACTTATTTTAAAAAATTTAAAAATCCACCTGAGATTCTCATATAACCACATAATTGCAGGAGCAGTGGCTTTAAGAAAAACACCACATATTGTTAGACTGATGATAAAATAACAAGGGTTGGCAACATTGGATTATACGGCTAACTTGCATCATCTCTCCCTTACACATTTATAATCCTGCCTATGGGAGCTCTGAATTGGATGGGATTTAATGATTCTAGCACCTAACAGTGCATAGCTCCTTCAAGAGAGCAAGGGATTTTTTTTCTCTTCCTGTTGGTTGGACACAGTCAGATTATCCTGGCAGGTTTGGGTGAAGGAAAAGTTCTCTGCCCCTGAAGAAATTGCATGCTGCATTTATGCTCTTACACATGGGAATTTACAACTTGTATGTGATAGGGACCAGTGTGAATTCTGAATAAACTGACATCACAGCCATTGTAACCTAGTGCTTCTATTATTTAAATGATGACTTATGCAGCTTTTCAGACAACTTATTTATCATAGAATCATAGAAGTGTAGAACTGGAAGAGACCTCGAGAGGTCTTCTAGTGCAGTTCCTTGTATTCAAGGCAGGGCTAAGTATTATCTCCATCCCTAACAAGTGTTTGTCTAACCTGCTCCAAAAAATCTCCAGTGAGGGAGATTCCACAACCGCCCTAGGCAATTTAACTAAAAACAAGAAATAACTTATAAACATAGTACTGATGCTGCTGTAATGTAGCTTGTCTTGGTCTGCCTCGGTCTTTACAATCGATTTCTGTCTCTGTATGTGTGAAACGGAACAAGAAATGTGTCACTGTATAGAGGCCTGCAGGATGTATGGCTACTCGACACTTCCTGCTGAAACGTACCTCTTTATGGCATAGTGCTGTGCTGAATAAATGCTCTTACCTGTCTCTGTTGACCCAGAAAGCTGACTTTTCCAGAATCTGATTGAGGGGCACTGAGCCACCACGTTCCTGTTACCAGAACCAGAGAGACATGAGTCTCAAGGCAGATATTACACAGCAGTGGGGAAGGGAAGCTACTTTAATGTGCCTTGTTTAAGTTGACCTTTAAAGGCTAACATAGCTGCTTTCAACGATACAATATTTTTATGTGGATGAACTATTATTTTCCAGCTTGACTTTTTTTTTTGTACATGTGAAATATTTTTGATTAGGTTTGATCTGTTCTATTTTAGGAAAGTGGTAAGAATGAATTGGTCTATAATCACATTGATTAAAGAAGGTTAATAGAAATTTTAATGAAAGTACACCAACAAAAATTAAGGGAGATTGCAAGGTTATAATCAGCAACCAGACAAAGTCCCTTCGGTTCAGAATGCGGTGGAAGCATTTATATTGACAAAGGAAAATAAAAAATTAAATCTTGCGAAAGAACTCAAACAAAGAGTTAGTGCACTGTATGTGTGATGTGCAGAGACCATTGGCTATGACTTCCAGTCACAAGCTAGCCTACAAAAAGTTTAAGTAAAATCATATATTAATAGTATTTATTTTATTAAATCCTTCCACAAAAATATTTTGCATTTAAGAAATATATTTGAAGACAATTATGTGTTGGAAAGGTGTTGATCCATTTGACAAAGGCGAAGAAAATGGGGCGTATTTTTGTAACAAGCCTGCAAGAATTGAGCTCTACTTCCCTGATTCAGAAAAACATCCCTATATAGGATAGCACTTAAGCACATCCACAGGACTTAAATGCATGATTAAAGCTAAGCACATGCTTAAGTATTGTCCTGAATAGGGATAAACTTAAACCTATGTTTAAGTGCTTCTGTGAATCAGAAACTAAACTTGAATTAGTATATAACACTAGGCTACAAAATCTGATTTCCTCTGTTTGGTGATATCTAAACCTAGTAAATGCAGCCTTTCTGAAAAGGTTTTTTTTGCTTGCTGCACAGGAAACACTCTTTGTTTGTGATGGGACACAGGGGACATGACCACATACTGACCTACCACATTAGAGTGCTGTGTGCATTTCTGGTGCTACATAAAAATGATTAATAACACTATGGCCTGCGCATGCAAAATTTCATGAAATATTAGAGCCATTCCTGCTTCCATTGAAATCAATGAGTTTTGCCTTTGACTTTGGTGGAAATGGGATTATGCTCCTAATGTGCTGTCTTTGCTTCTATAACAAAAAAATGTAAAGCACAGTAAATTTCCTATATATTGACTGCGACTGTCACCATAAATATGAAATCTAGTCTAATGATTCTTTTATATGCAGCTCATTCTTTGCAAATGGACCAACACTCACATTGACTTCAAGCATGATCAAGATATAAATCAATACAAAATCATATAAAGAATTAATTTCCCTTACAATAGCTTCTGTAGGAGTCACCTCAGATTCACTATGTACTTGCCAGCTGTACCTCAGTAGGAGGGATACTTTTATTTTTATTTATTTAATTATAGCCCTGCCCCTAGAAAGATTTCCTTTGCTAATACATTTCAGTGGAGCCTAGTGACATAACTAGTGGAGGAAAGCCCTGGGGTGAAATTCTGATCCCATTGACGCTAATGGTGAAACTGACATTAACTTCAGTGGGGTCAGGATTTCACCCTTTGTGGTGTGTGATTTCATCAGAACTGGAAGGTTATAGCCTGATGGATATGCTAACATTTTTGATAAGAAAAATGTGCTTTTATCAGAATCCGTCAATATCTTGGCCAGCTCTGGCAATTTTTTGGCTTTCTATTTAGAAAATATAGGGTCACAGAGAAACCGGGAAAACTTTTAAATATGCTTGCAAATTTAGTTCAGTTTACAGGAACACTTATGGACAGCTTATGGTTGGGCGGTGCTGTCAGAGGTAATTCAGCCAGTCACCATCCAGGCCACTTTATTTTGTACGCCACCATTTTATTTTATTTTCAAAATCTGGCTTGTTTTTTTCTTTTGTTACTTTAAAAGTCATATTTCACCCCTCTGGTGTCGTAGCTGTGACATATAGCTTACTGTTTGCATCACAGCTATGAAGTGATTTTACTTTTGCTAGCTACTTGTGAGACTTTTTGCTGTATCTGCTAGATGATGATCTGTTATGACATTTTTCTTCATAAGGAAGGAGGGAGAACTCACTCATGAGTTATTTTGTCTCTCCTCACAAGTGAAGATAAATGTCATAACAGAGATCAGCCATCGTGTATTCTGAATGTGCAGTTATTTGCATTTTTCTCTCACTGTTCTTCAGGACTGAAGTGGCTTAATGACAGGTGCAACGAATGAAAAGTGATGGAAATGAGTGGGGAGAATAGAAGGCTCTGAATACTAGAAGACTATTAATAACTTATGCACTATTCTGTCACCTTTGAAATAACACAGGTGTATGTTAAATTAGAAAAATAAACTTGTGGTATTTCCACTTGTATTATGCATGTATAAAATATTTTTTTAGAAAGTAGAGAGGTCACGTTGCCTGAGAGAGCTTTTTTTTTTTTTTTTTATATGCATGTTTGTACTGTTGCTTCTGTGTTGAGCAGTAGCAGACTTGCAGGTCACTTTCCTATTGGAACATAAATAAGTCATGTGAAATCTGGGTATTCTCTTAATTTAACTTTCATATAACCTGTAAATAAAACCAGTCCTTGAACAAGAGATGGTTGGTCAGCATACACGCAATCCTCTCTTTCAAAAATCTCAGTCAAAACATTTATGCCTATTTCAGAGGCAGCTAGGGTTGCCAACTTTCTAATCGCACAAAACCAAACACCCCTGACCCGCTCCTTCCCCGAGGCCCTGCCCCTTCTCCAAGGCCCCACCCCTGCTTGCTCCATCTCCCCTCCCTGCGTCGCTTGCTCTCCCCCACCCTCACTTACTTTCACTGGCCTGAGGCAGGGGGTTGGGGTGTGAAAGGGAGTGATGGCTCCAGCTTGGGGTGCAGGCTCTGGGGTGGGGCTGGGGGGTTTAGGGTGCGGGAGCAGGGTCCAGGCAGGGAGTTGGAATGCGGGGTGGTATGGGCTCTGGGCTGGAGGTGCGGGCTCCAGATGGGAGCCAGAAATGAGGGGTTCAGGGTGCGGGAGAGGGCTCCGGGCTGGGGCATGGGGGGTGAGGACTCTGGCTGAGGGTGCAGGTTCTGGGGTGGGGCAAGGGATGAGGGGTTTGGAGTGCAGCAGGGGGCTCTGGGCTGGGGCTTGATGGGTTCTGAGTACAGGAGGGGGTGTGGGCTCCAGCTGGGGGTGTGGGCTCTGGGGTGGGGCTGGGGATGAGGGGTTTGGGGTGCAGGAACGGGTGGGGCAGGATGTTGGGGGTGTGTGTGGGCTCCGGCAGGGAGTTTGGATGTGAGAGGGGATGCTGGGCCGGGCCAGGGAGTTTGGTGTGTGGGTTCCTGGCTGTGCTTACGTGGCTCCCAGGAAGCGGCCGCCAGATTCCTGCAGCCCCTAGATGCATGGGCGGCCAGAGAAGCTCAGCGTGCTGCCCTCGCACCCACAGGCGCTGCCCCTGCGTCCACAGGCGCTGCCCCTGCAGCTCTCATTGGTCGTGGTTCCCGGCCAATGGGAGCTGCAGGGCTGGCCCTCGGGGTGGGGGCAGCGCATGGAGCCTCCCTAGCCGCTCATGTGTCTAGGGGCTGCAGGGACCTGGTGGCCGCTTCCGGGAGCAGCCCTGGGCCTCCGTTGTGTTGCCAACCGGACTTTTAACGGCCCAGTTGGCGGTGCTGACTGGAGCTACCAAGGTACCTTTTTTGACCAGGCGTCCGGTTGAAAACCAGACGACTGGCAACCCTAGAAGGCAGCACCTTTGCCCCAAGAATAGACTCCAGATACAAACATTAAGGCATAGAGCAAACATTCATACTGCTTGCAACACCACCCAGCACAAACTGTATCCTAAAACTAACTGCAGCATTTCTTCAAAGACTGAAGAATGCTTGCATGCTATGAAAAAGAACTTATAAGACCACATGTAACAACGCCATCTCATGACTACCGCCATAACAATATATATGGGCATGGACATGGGTTCCTCCATAGTTAAGTTGAAACTAACTCCCAGCTGTAAGCCTTAGGCCTGAGATTCAGATGCTGGACACCAACATCTCATCAGACCTCTGTTTTTCATCCTACCCTCTCTGCTTAGCCAAAACCAGCCTAACCCACCTCAGGCTTCACATATCTCATTTTAGAGTAAAATATTTCTAGAAAGTTTTAAGCAGCTCACACAGAGAGTTTAGTATGAGTATATGTTGCAGACATAATGTGTGTGGGTGGGGAACAGCAGGAATTGAGCTTCAGATCGGATCTAAAAGCACCAGCCTGTGCAGTCTTAGCTAAATGACCCAGGTCTGTTAATGCAAAGGCTGTAGTGGTGGACTCATAAACCTCTATATGGTCCAGCCACTACTGGAAGACGAAGAGCCACACTGTGTAAACTTGGGTTACACAAAGATCTTCCTACTGTTTTTTGCAGGGTTTTTGGCTTCTCTTATCCCTGAAGCAAATGTAAGTACAAATGTCACTTCTCCTGCAGTGCTATATGGGCATTAGGTGAACCTTCTATAGGTTCTATGGTTTTATAATTGGACTGGTTGGAAATCTTCCAAAATTTCTAAATTGGATTTTTGATTAAATAAACATTTTCACAGAAGATGTATGCTTTCCTTGGAAATTTTGGAATTTTCATCAGGAAAATCCCAAACCCCAAAATGGGTGAAATTTTTTTAGATTTCATTTTTTTTTAATGAAAAGTTGAAAATTTCCATAGAAAAATAACCTAGTATTCAAACAGGTCTAGTTATTATGTAAACTGAAGGTGGTGTTACCGAAATAACAAAATGTGGAAGACTGTACATGTAAAAACATCCATGTGCACTATATGCATGCCTCAGTTTGAAGCATGGTTTGCAAAGTGGGGAGTGGCTAGCTGAGAATCATACAGAGAGCAGGTGGTTCCAGTCTGGAGGAAGTAGAAGATGGAAAGCCACGTGGCGGACAAGAGGTCCAGTATTATGAATGGGAGGACAAAGTTACATGTGGAGGTTCAGTGGGTGTCTTGGAAACAATAGTCTGCATCTGTGGTCAACTTGTATTGTCCACTGGAGTTTCTGCATGGTTTGCAAGGTCTGCAGGGTATCTTATCACAGAGCAGTTCTTAAGCATTTTTCAAAATGTAAGGAAGTTCCCGGGCAAACAAATTTTCTAACATTGAAAAACACTATCCCTTATTTCAGCAAAAGCACCTTAGAGAATGTTATCTAGCCAGAAAACTACATTCTGGTTTCTGGTTGTTCTCATGATGGTGCTACGAGAGCAGAGTTAAAGTTATTATTTGGATGTCTCACTTGTGTATTGGCCTATCTTTTGAATATTTGGGGTTTCTGTATAAGGTGGAACCTTAACTTGGAATTTCCAGACTCTAACATTTGTGTTTTTTGAGAAAATGGCAGGGTTCTTGTTAAGAGTGTTTTGTCTCAGTTTGAGCGATAAAGAGTATTCAACTCTTAAATATAGGTCAACAGGTTTTTGCATCCGCATGTATATGTCTGTATGTTTAAGTGTAGATTTTTAGTTTTCCTAAATGGCTGACATGATTAGTATACGAAAGCATATGCAAAGTAGGCCATCTCACCCAAATCCCCTAAATGCAAGTGCTGTACAATCAGGAAATGCATTCTAGTCTTCATTGTTGCTACAGCAGGGAAAGCGCCCTTTACATATGCAAATACTGCTCAGAAGTTTAACTTAATAATTATCAGCTGGAGTCTCTATTGATGAGCAGCTGAGCCAACTCATCAGCAGGAGAATCTGAATTAACTACTACTAGGCCCTGAGTTAGCATTTTTGTCTGTTGCCTGCGGTTACTGTTGTGGCAGTTCTAGAAACTAAAGGTATCTGTAATACCCTTTTATGAGCTTGCAGATATTATTTTCTTACCAATGTAGTGCTTTTAAAAAACATTGGAAAACACTGGTTTGAGTGGTTTTTTTTTTCTTTCTCTTTCTGCCTCTTCATCTTTTTTATTAAGCAGAAGCCAACATGGAACAGTTCTTCTCCTTTTCCCCCCAGTGTCATTAATGATAGCAGCAGCAGGGTGTACAGCTGTGAGGAATAACAGCCTTTGACTGCCCTTAGGCACATGCTTAACTTTAGAGGGACTTAAGCACCTGCCTAAAGTTGAGCATGCATTTTGCAGAATAGGGCTGGACTTCTGAATAGGGGCTGTAGTAGGTGCTGTTTTCATTTAAATAGTCACATCCATGAATGATGAGGTTGCTGGGCACAAGGGTGAGGTATCCAAGTGGTGAATGTCAAAAAGAGGTGCAATTCTTCCACAGAAGATATTAAAATTAGCAGCTGCTCTTGTTTTCCCTCCTGCTCCCCATTATAAGCCAGAGAAATTCAGCTGGCTACAACATCTTCCCTGCAGAAATCATTTAATGAATATTTCCCTAGTGTGCTTTATTATTCACCCCATGTTCCTACTCCCTTGCACAACTCCCCTCCTAGTTCCAAGAATAATTATCCCAGGGATGGGCAAATAATGAGTTGTAGGCACCCACATTCTGCCACATTGAGGTAATGATTTGGGTTTGTTCACACTACTATGAATTGTTTCTCATTTTCAGGAGCTGGCTGTAATTGTTCTTTGTCTACAGAGCAGCTCAGGGGATTAGTAATGAGATATGGAGCATTTTCAGTTTGAGTTGGCCATTCCTTATCCAGAAATGGTTGATAGTGGCCAAAAGCCGTTACCATCTGATTGATGATGGCTGTTCTCAGTCTGCATCTTAGTAGGCAAGTGCTCACATCCCAGAAACCATCATTATAATAGGCAACAATTGCCAGCCTTGGTAGAGAGAGGTCAAGGGCAGAATGGGTACTGGGGCCTGATTGGCCTTCTTTGCCCTACATGTGGTCCTCCTGAAGTATTTGCAGAGACTTTGTAAGGAAGTGTGCCCTGCTATCTTGTTCTGGGTATAGAAATTCTAGCCTCAAGGGCTGTCAGGCTGGCATCCTTCACCAAGAACATTTTAAAAAAGGAGAAAATCCCTCTAGTACTACTAGAGAAAGCACTTTCCCCAAGTGTTATCCAGAAGCATCGTCTGCCAAAAAAATCAACATCTTTGCAGGAGTGGGGCTTGGAAAAAATAACGATTCATCAAGCGCACAGATGCTTGATTTAGAACCTAATAGGTATTAACACATTATTTTCCCCAAGCTTCACTCCTGATATTGATAATGTGTTATCTTTGCCAATGTCCCCTCTTGATAACATGTTATCTTTGTCAAGCCAAGTCCCTGATAAAATCTTACTTTCTTTCAGTGCCCATCCTGATAAAACCTTATTTTCTTTCAGCTCCGCTTCTGGAAGAAATAGGGGGGAGATGTTATTTTTAGTCCTTTTCTTGTGGACACATGAATTTTGCCAGGCAATGCAAGCAGGGAGGGGAAGATAAGGAAGGAGACAGGAGGAGGGAAAAAAGGGAGGCTATTTTGTAGGCAAAGAAATTAACAAGGTATGTTAATGTTTGTTGGCTCTTGTTTTTAATTTACAAATAAGATGGGAATCTTAACATTTAGTTAGGAAATGTGGTTGTCTACAGAAAATAAATACTACTGAAAGAACCAGTGCCACGTTCAGAGGAAAACACATAATACTGTAACTATTATAGCTGCTCAGGGCTGTGGTACACCAAACCTCTGAGGTACTTGCCACGACTTGGAGACAAATGCTGAAGGTGCTTCATCAGCTAAGCTCTGTAGGTGCTAGTCCTGGTGGGTCTCCAGAACCACTCAAACATACGACTAAAGTGAAGGGGTATTTTACCAAGGATGATATGAAAGGCAAAAGTTGCAGATACCCTAGGTTCAGTGGCTTAAACAGTTACTGGTCAAAGTGAGGTATAGATGGAGCAATCCGTTGAAGGTTGGGTTCTTCAGGCCTATTGTCTGGGATGCCCTTTCCAGTACAATCTTATATTAAAAACAAGGAGGAACTTGCAGGTTTCCTGGCAGGATCAGTTATTGGGGTATGCCATTGGAACCCCTCTGCACTATCTCTCTGCCCCAGACATTGTTACTTTTCCAGGAGTTCCTCATAGACCTGAATCCATCTGCAATGTCCAAAAGTCAGACCCTGTTCTCCCACAGTTCCCTGGTTTCTGCTTCAGCCTGCTCTGTGTACAGTTCCCCTTCCTCCAGTTTCTCTGTTTCTCCTAGTTTGCCATGCTGCCAATTCTGTCCTCTCCCTCTCTTGTCCAAAGAAGGGGTTGTGCCTGTGTGACCCTCGAAGGTTATAGGTCAATGGGGGTGGGGTTGGTGGGAATGATTATTTCCTGCTTAGCAGAAATATCATGCTATGTTTAGTGGGTTTCTCCTTTGGCCCATTAGATTGATGTGAACTCTTTCTGTATTTTACTGCCTTATCCTCAACCTTTCTCAGTTTAATACCCCAAGCCCCAGTTAGGGAATGAAAGAATTAAGGTTGCTCATGCAACATGAATTCAGCCTTCTGCATGTGCATTATGATACAGTCCTTAATGACATGATCAAGTACTATTTTTTCCACAGAACTGTGTGGTGTGTCATTCACTGCACAGGAGGGATGGTGCTATGGGGATGAATTGGGGCTGAGTTGTGAATGATGCCATTGTTTGGTGGCTCTCTGCCTCATTTGTTGCAGAAGTAGGAAGGTTGTATTCTTTGTAGTACTGGGGTGGGCGGATCTTGGCCTGCCCATAACTAAAGGCCTGCCTCCTCGAGTAAGGGGGAGGAACCACTGAGCCCAGGCTACAGTTAATTTCTGGGCACAACAAATGAAAAAAACAGGAGCAGCGGTGAGGTCAGACGTAAAGAATCAGGTGTCGAAAGGTGGACAACAAGCAGAGAACCCTGGACAGTGCCCATTGCTCCTCAAAGGTGTCCAAGAATCCAGTGGACACCGCCCAGAGAAACTCTGCCCAAAGACTGGAGCGGACAAAGCACCGGAAATAGACTCAGTGGTTGCAGAGCACACCTCCCTCCCCCATTCAGCTTTCTCCTCTTGGTATGATGGATGGCTGTCTTGGCCAGTGCCAGGAGGAGGTTGAGGAGGAGGTCCTGGGACTTTGTGGGGCTTTGCGAAGCTGTCAGGAGGTGCAGGGAAAACTGCTGCCAAAACCGCAGTAAGAGGTTCTGGAGGAGTTGGAAGAGGGGCTGCAACCTGAAACTCTATGTAGATGTGTGTCTGGGTCTCCCAATTGTCACAAAAGGGACAGGTGTTGGGGGAGTTCATGAATTTTGCCAGGTACACACCTGTGCTTACAGCTCCATGAAGGAGCCAGCAATTAATATCCCTGGTGGGTCGTGAGACCAGCGTGGAGCACAGACTGGCCCCACCGGGGTTCCTCGCCCTACTTAGGTGGCAGCAGGTCCCGCCACTTGGTGTCAGGGTGGGACGCAAGGAGGTGGATGGTGTGAAGCACGAGTGCATGTAAATCTTTCCTGGGCACAGTTCGGAGGCGGACCGGATGGATGGCATTCAGCAGACTTAAGTTACATGGCATGGGCGGCTGGGAAGTCTCGCAGGGCAGGGGCCTGATGACGAGTTCTGGAGGGCCAGGGGTGAATGGTGGGCGGGGAGCACCCTCCCTCAGGACCCGCTCAAGGAACGTGAGAGAAACAGGAGGCTAGGCTGCCCTCATGTCCTGGAGCACATAACAGGGGTAGGAAGGTGTGTAGTGAATGAGAATTTGCAGGAAGAGAATGTATAGTCTAGTGGTTTAGGCAGTTGAAAACCATCGTGGGGAGCTAAATTTTATCCCTGCCTCTGCTGCAGAATTCTATGTGATGCTGGGCAAGTCACTTGAACCAAACTTTTCACAGGTGGTCACTAATTTTGTTTTCCTCTTTTGCTAGGTATCCAACCTGAGACCCTGGCATCTGATTTGCAGAAGTGAGAGCACTCACAACTGCAACTGAAGTCTATGGGAGCTGTGTTTTGAACATATAAAGTGCTATAAAACACCAAGTTCTCTGAAAAATCAGGCCATACGCATCTAGATCGGACACCCCAAATTGGTGTACCCTGTTGATGTTAATGTCTCTGTGCCTCTGTTCCCCAACTATAAATTGAACTAGTAATGTACCCTCATCTCACAGGGGGTTGTAAAAATAAGTTAATGATTGTGAAGCACTTAGATAGTTTAGTAGTGACCACCATAGAAAAAGGCCACATGGAAATTAACAATTCTGTCTTCAGAGGAGGGTTTGAATTGTGTGCAGTAAATGAGGCCTGAGTAAGGAGGAAAAAACAAAATATAGAATGGCTGCTCCTTCACTGAACACTGTCCATCCTTTTCATTGAAGAGGCAGGAATCCTAGTATGTGATCACATAATTAATGACTGTCATAACACATGTGCCTAGGGGGCCAAATGAAGGTTGCACTGGCAAAATTAATTCATACACTTCCTAACTTTTGTGTGTTTGACTTTGCAACTGTTACATTCTTTTAATGTTGTTTTTGTGTGTGTAATAATGTATATAATTTCCAAACTCACTAATTGTGAATGGATATTTTGCACAAGAGAATGATGTTTGTAACGATGGATTGCTGTGGGGGATGAGAAAGGAATAATGCAAAGAGCTGCAGGCTAGGCTGGGATGCAGTGGGGTTGGATGTTTCATGTCTTAGCCCCCAGTTCAGCAAAACACATAAGCATGTGCTTAACTTAAGTCCCATTAACTTCAGTGGAACATGAGCATGGGCTTAAAGTTAAACACATGCTAAAGGTCTTTGCTGAATCGGAACCTGAATCCAGGCCAGGGCAGTAAGCAACCAAAAGTGGTAATTACCTGACGATTGGTGTCGTGTGTGAAAATAGTTGATGCTTTCAGTGCAGTAACTAGTGGCACTTTTATTGAGTCTTGAATAGGCCAAGGCAACTCAAGCTAATACTTGAGGAAATGGTCCCTCCAGGTCAGGGGTGAGGAAACTTACCCAGGTAATGTGGGGAAGCTTTACTTGCTGTTTCCTGTGCTGCAGTTGTTCCAAGGACCTCAATTTTCAGTGTTCACAACATGACATCCTCAGAGGCACAAAATTCATTTACCCTCTCTTCCCCCTCTTTTTTTTTTAAAAGGGGGTCAGTATAATAAATTCATAAGTGCCTCTTGAGGGTCATTGGATTTAGAGGGTGCTGTGTTTACACTTCAGACTTCTGCAGTAGTTAATTAAATTGCTCGGGCTTCACTTAGCAGTTCTATAGGCTACTACCAAAACAGCTCACCGGGCACCATTGTCCAGTTCCAATTGATATCACCTGTGAGTGACTTGCAAACTGTGTCCTAGATATAGGGGAGAAGAAATTCTCAGTGAGGCCTTGGCTACACTTGGGGACTCACAGCGCTGCCGCGACAGCGCTGCCGCAGCAGCACTGTGAAGCGCGAGTGTAGTCGCGCCGCCAGCGCTGCGAGAGCTCTCTCGCAGCGCTGTAAGTACTCCACCTCTCCGAGGGGAATAGCTTGCAGTGCTGCGAGGGAGCGTGCAGCGCTGCAGGCGCTGATTACACTGGCGCTTTATAGCGCTGCACTCGCTGCGCTCGGGGGGAGGAGGGGGGCGTTTTCATACCCCTGAGCGCAGCAAGTTTCAGCGCTGTACAGCGCCAGGGTAGCCAAGGCCTGAGTGTGGAAACGAGAGACTTAGCATCTCCTAGGATCCTTGTGTGGAGACATAGACATTAAAACACCAAACCATTAACAAACCTGACTTCATCCTTGTGGTCCTTGTAACCAACATCTGCCATGAATTAACAGAGCCAGAAGTCGAGGAGTTGCTGAGGTAATAGGTGATTAAAGTTGAATCAGTATTCCAAAACAAAAGAAAACATCTACCCACCTACAAAGAGCATTTATGTTAGCATTCCTGACTCCGCTCTTCTTGTTTCTCTTGCTATCTAGAGTTCTTGTAATTCTTTGAAAGGCTCCCTGTGGGAATAAATTGCTATGTAATGGGCTTTGAATGAACTTGCTCATGGGAGATCTAGAGGCAAACTGGTGAGGGTGGCCACCTGCCACCCCCATTTCTTTCTGCAGAATGTCAGCTTTTGTTTGTAAAATATTACGTTTCTTGTTCTTAAAGTTGCAAAGAAAAACCTTTCAAATGTGAATTGAATGTAAACTAAAGGAACATTGTTTTATTGGGTCTGCAATCAGACAGACTGAAAGGTTTCTATGAGAAGTGTTAATTGTAACGTTCATCTTATCTAGGAGTGAGCATAGGATTGACCATGGCTAGCTAATATGCATTTAAAGGTGTTAAGCTCTGTCTACATTAGTGTTTTAAAACATGCTAACTAATGCATTTTTAAACACAATGTATTTTCCTAGTCTAGGCCAGTGGTCTCCAAAGTGTTGTGCGCGCACCCAGGGGGTGTGCAAGAGGATCCTTGCGGTGCGCGGCAGGAGGAGCCCCCCCCCTTTTTTTTTTTTGCTTTCAGTTTGGGCAGGAGTAATCAAGCATTACTGTAGCGAGTGCAATTCACTTTTGTCCCCAGCTCCCTTCCGGGTCCTAGCGCTGCAGCCCCTGCCCCTGCCTGGGGCAGCCCAGCCCAGCACCCAGGGTGGTTCAGACAATCACACACGTGTAGGGCTGGAAGGGACCTCGACTGAGCATCCTCTGTCCCTAGGAGCCCAGCAGCGAATTGTGCAGGGCCCCGTTTGTGTTAGTCAGAGCCTGCACATGCTCTGGCTCTGTTTACTTTCCCGGGTCAGACGCTGGCGCCTCCTCCGTTGTGAGCCGGGAGCCCGGGCTGAGCTGCTGCTGCTCCCCAGCGGGGTCTGTGCAGGGAGAGACCGGCATTAACCCCCCTCTCTGCCCCGGGGGCAGCCCTGGGCTCTGCCTGCACCAGCCCCCGAGCCGGAGCCTGCAGGTGATGGGGGGATCCGGGGAAAGGGCCGGGGCCAGGCAGGAAAGTGACTCTGCACAAGCGGCCCCGCAGCCTCAGATCTCGCCACCCCGGGAAGCTGCTCCCTGGCTGGGAAGCGCCTGGACCGGAGCTGCGGCCCCAACAGCGAGTTGCTGCCCGGGCTCTGCCCAGGGTCTGCTCCCGGGGCCAGCTGGGGGTTCAGGCAGAGGGGAGAGCAGCTTGGGGGGGCATGGGCGGGCCCAGGGGGGAGAGTGGCTAGGGCGGAGCATGGACAGGCCCCAGAGGGGTTCCCTGTTGTGTCCCTGGAGCTGGGTTGTCAGGGAGGAGAGGGGTAAGAAATGAGACTGAAATGGAGGGGTGGGGGAGTTTATTGTTCATCTGCAAATGTAACTGCGTTACAAACCTCTGAGCCCCTCCGTCCCCTGAGACAGGCCCCTTCGTGCCCCAGCAATGGGTGAATCTCCCCAGCACTGAACTGCTGCTGGGGGCCTGTTTGCTCCGTCAGAGACACCTGCTCTGAAAGGGGGCAGGATCCTGTTCTACTGAACAGCCCAGAGTGTGACCCGCTCACAGACTGTATCCTAATGCAGTGGTCTCCAAAGTGGGGTGCGCAAGAGGATCCTTGGGGGTGTGCAGCAGGAGGAGCACTTTTTTGTTGTTGTTTTGCTTTGGCAAAAATGGTAGTGCCGGCGCAGCAGGGGGTGTGCGCTCAAAAATTTTTACTGATAGGGGTGTGCGATCAAAAAGGTTTGGAGACCACTGGTCTAGGCATGGACAATGTAGTTACTAACTCAATTAAATGAGATATGGTAGGCAGTGCCTTTATGTCAAGAATTTTTCACTCCTGACCATTTTAGCAGAAACATCTAGACAGTGTACTTACCTAGTGGTGTCAACATGGTATTAGGAGCCAAGAATTCAAGGGTTCTATTCCTGACCCTGCCACTGACTCAGTTTGTGACCTTGGGCAAATTACACACTGGGCTGTGAATGGACGACCTTGTAACTAAGGAGGGTCATTTTGAGACTGTGGTTGGGTGAGGGAGCCTGCAAGGGAAAACGCCGTTGTGCTCCAGGAAATGGTATAAGTGCCCAGTAGGTGGCATTCTTCTCTCTTCATGGAGGATACGTCTTATTAGCCGAGATTGTTAGGGATGCAACTTCATGCTCTGGGTCCCATAGTCTCTGATTGCAAAATACTGGGACTGGATGACAGGGGACGGATCACTTGATCATTGCCATGTTCAGTTCATACCTTCTGAAGCATCTGGCACTGGCCACTGTCAGAAGACAGGATATTGGGCTTGATGGAGCTTTGGTCTGACCCAGTATGGCCGTTCTTATGTTCTTAACCTCTTTGATCTTCAATTTCTCCATATGTAAGATAGGGATAAAACTATAGAATTATTTTTTTTAACTGTTAATATATCTGTATGGATTCATTAAGGGTTAAGACATGGGAAGCAGTTTGCGATCTACCATTCCTACTGTGATGATAAACCACTGCCTTCTGGCTACCATACCATAATTACTCCAGTTTTTCAGTGTTTAGTTTGTGGTCTATAGCTGTGAAATTTAGCAAGTCATTATTTATTTCTTAGGTAAAATGTTGTTAGCAAGAAGGATTGGGGTAAAAGGCTTGACACCAGTATAAAAATAAAATAGGCGTGAGCCTGCTTAGGACCAAACATGGATCAGCAACACCAAGTGAAGAACAAAAATGAATAGCCCTATTAATATTTGTTACAGCATTCACAAGCTTTCTCGTTGCCTCACAGCACAATGTCTGATTCCTTGTGTTCTTACCTGGGCAAACTCTCAGACCAAACTCACGCAGTTCCCATTGTGAATGGTTTCATTTTATTTTGATTTAGGTTAAATAAAAAATGCCCATATATCAGCGTAGAGCATCCTAAAGTGCAGTACAACCAACTCAACCCTTCTATCTAGCAGCATAATCAATCAAATACTAGCGCTTTTTTATATCAGCATGTACCTCAGTCCACCTACCTTTCTTTAAAAGCCAGGTGAAACAAATATACATAATGTTCTTAAGGCTGATCATGGGCTAAGTCAAGTGGGCATAGAGATTAAGCCTGTGTATCAAACTATTCTGCAACATTAAGAAACTCCTCAGAGAGGTTCATCTGTAATTATATGTGCACTGAAGCCAATGTCTCTGCAAGTCTCCATCCAGACAAGAATACTTAACGCTCACAATACCAGTATTGCCAACCCTAAGCTTTCAGAAATCCTGAGCCATGTCCCCAAAATCAGGAATTTGGTTTAATAATCATGTTGGGGTTTTTTTTGTGTTTAGTTTTTAAGTTTTGGATTCTTTTTATTTGCTTTCCAATCTGAGTCTTTAGGTCAAACCAGTTCATATTTTCAGGCTTTTCTCTGCACCCATGAGTAGAGTCCTGTGCGGATACAAATTTATATCCGCGGATATAAATCGGCATCCGCAGGGCTCTTCCGGGAACTGCAATGGCAAAAGGAGCAGAGTGTGGGGCCACTCTCCCAGTAGCCAGTGCCCCATGCCGGCAGCACCTCCGGCACTGCTCTACCACCTCCAGCCCTGTCCTTCAGCGCGGCTATACAGACCCAGACAGGAGGCGCAGTCAGCAGAGAGACACGGACAGGGCTGGGGGTGGTACAGCTGCATGGGAGGAGCTGCCGGCACGGGGCGCTGACTCCTGGGAGCGGCGGCCCCACGTTCTACTCCTTTCGCCACTGCAGTTCCTGGGAGAGCCCTGCGGATACTGATTTATATCCGTGGATATAAATATCTGTGGATATATATTTGTGTCCACACAGGGCTCTACCCATGCGGACTAAAAACTTCCTTGTCTTTTAAATGAAAGCTGAGATTTTCACAGTCACTTGCCTCCAGTAGTTGGGGTTTCAAGGAAAACACCTTCTATTGCGAGTCTAGTGAGAAAATCACGAGTTGGTAAGAAAGCAGTGCTGTGCAGAGGAAGTTGCTGCAGTAGCCCTTATGAGATTCTCTGGAGGAAAAATAACCTCTCTGTATTTAACACTTTCTATGTAGAACTTCATATCAAATAGCTAGGCTTGGCAGGATTCAGTTTAAATCAGTAGATTTCAGTAAATGTCGATTTCAGCTGACACACTGAAATCAATGAAACAAAGATTGATTAGTAACAGTGGGCGGGAGTGTAACCTCCTCCCATTGTGCCTATGTGTCACCAGCCCTGCAGCAAAAATTTTGAATTTTTACCAAAAAAAAAGTTTGAAGGGCATAAAAAAATGATCATCAATAACTATAGAATTGGTTGCATTTAAAAAAAAATTGAAATGATGAGGAAAACATTGTTGCTGATTTTTAACATGTTTTGGACAGCTCTAAACAATAGGTAGTTTTGCTAATGTTAGATTTTTGTGTTGACTATTCCTGAATGAGGTGGGGTCCAGTGGAAAGAAAAGGACGTGATCCATAAAAATTGTGTCATAATGCATATTCATAAGGGGGCAGGTTAAGGCTGCTCAGGCAACTCTGAATCTGGCATTTTCCTAACTGTTGTGTGCTTGGCTTTGCAAGCTTAAGAAAATGTTGTGTTTTGTTTTGTTTTTGTTAAAAAATAACTATTTGGGATTTTTTAACAAGTTACAAATATCAATAAACAAGCATCAGAATTCTGTCTTTACACACATTTACAAACTCAGGCATACTTATCAAACATATTCATATTTTTTAAAAATCAAACAGGATTTGGGAGAGGGGAACTAATATATAGTGCATGCATATTTGTGTTGGTGTGTGTGTATCTGATGTGCAACAGTGGAGGCTTGAAAACCGGTTCTCTTTTATATAGCAGTTTTTCATAACCTCAGTTTGAGGAGTTTAGCACTGACCAAGTAAGTCAGAAACAGTAGAGTGAAGCAGGAGCTGAACAGGGTCTTTGCAGCAGGGAGATAAATTTGAGAACGAGGTGATTTCCTGGTAATAAGGATAGCTCAGCAATAACTGTATGATTTTGCGTTTTCTAAGCCACTCACAAATTGGTGACTGCTTGATAAAGCCAGTGTGATAATGCACAGTGCGAAGGATTGTTAAACAGTGTAGCCTTTTAAAATGTATGTGAGCGGAAAGTTTATTTTTGAGAAGTACTCGGTACAAGTACCCCATCCTCCTCCTTGCAATGACGTGTTGCAGTGAACTTAGCCCTTGTTAACTGCAGACTGTCTTGCTACTCTGTGGACACCTGTAACCATTCATTTTTATTGGTCTCATTTAATTTTAACTGAAAATTATTTAACACTAGATTTGGGTTTTTTTAATCACCTCTCAAACATTTGCCATGAATATATTGCTCTGTTAAAAGCAATTTGGAAGAATGTCTCTGTCACTAAAAGATTGGCTGCCTCTCTCCATTTTCTCTCTCTAAACCCTTGTGGCAATAACACACCTGGAACAGACGGTGGAATGATCCTCTCTTGGGTACATTATATGTAATTATGTTTTCCTTCTCATGCATCTTGGGACTCTCCTGAGTGATGTAAATCACTCCCTCACACATGAAATCATGCAGGGTCAATTCTTGGCAAGATATGACACATGAAATGCTACAATTTTTTGGGTGGGGGAATAGAAAAAATCCTTTGTCTCATACATTTTTTTAAAAACATTTTCTTCCCTCACTGTATATTAATTGTCACTGCCTCTAACAATATATTAATTGTCATTATATTAAATCCTCCTGTTCCTCATTATCTTCCAGTTCTGGCCCTGATTCTGGCAAACACCCCTGTCCAAGACAGACATGCTCATCTTTATATATGTACTTAAATTCCCTTGAAGTTAATGGGACTTGAAGTCAGTAGGCCTGAAGCACTTGCCTAACGTTAACCATGTGCTTAAGTGTTTTCTTGAATCGGGACCTCAGTCTATATAAGAGGTGGATTTATTTGAAAGAACTGTCTGTTTTCGCTATGTAAAGCACACACAAAATGTTAACCCTGCTCTCATCCAGATATTATTTTCCATCCCTTAGATGGGAAGGCGGTGTCGCTGTCGCCAATCGAATCTCAGCCTCATAGCCCTCATTACACAGCTTCGAACCAGCGGGAGCGGGAGAGCTTGGAAATACGCATGCGGGAGGTGGAGGAGGAGAACCGGGCGCTCCGCAAGCAGCTCAGCCTGGCGCAGAGCCGGAGCCCAACGCACCATCGTGGCAATCATTCAAAAACCTACTCCATGGAGGAGGGGACTGGGGACAGTGAGAGCCTGCGGGCTGGCATCGTGGCAGGGAACAGCTCAGAGTGTGGGCAGCAGCCAGCAGTGGAGAAGTGTGAGGTAAAACAAAAAGCATTACCAGAAACAATGAATGCGGGGGAAGGGGGGATTTATTCACCCAAGGAGTGTGCTTCTGCAAATGCTGCAATTCCCTTCAAGGGATGTTGTGCAGTAAATTCTAATAGATTTACAGTATACTTTGCTTTCGTCGTCTTTTGATACTCTTGAAAATATTAATTTTTCTTCCTTATGTTGGTCTCTCTTGTTATTTGGCTGATGTCTTGTTTTTGAGTCTCATGGTCCAGATTCAGGTGTAAACCAGCCTCTATTGACTGCACTAAAGCAAGGCTGATATACTTCAGCTGTGAATCTGTCCCCAGATGTTTCCAAATGAGCTGATAAGGACACAGTGCTTTTTAAAACCTTACTTCCTTGTTTGTGCACCAGCCATCCTGTCAGCACAACTCTGAATTTCTGTTCCTTAGATTGCTGCTGTCTAATCTGTTTGCTTTTCTGAATTGCCTATCAATGGAGTATCTAGTAGCAGCTGATGCAGAGCCACATGTTCTATACAATTAGCTACTGCAGACTCTTGTAGGAGAGGTTGGTCAATTCCATGGGCTTGAGATATGGGGGTGTCTGTTTTTGAGTAGTCGTTCATTTTATGCCTGCATGTTTGCAGTGGATGTCATGTAAACATTCAACTATTTGATTGTATCTGCAAATCAGGTAGCTGGACATCTAAATGATATCAACATGCATCCACAAATTTTCAGGTGTAAAATGGGAAGCCAGGATGAGGCCTAGTTCAAAATGAAGCCAAACTGGCAGAGGCAGGAGGGTCAAAAATAGATTACTCACCCCCATTAAAAAATTTGCATGTTTAATCTGATACCTGTCACTCTTTTTATCTTGTTTTTTTCCTGAAAAAGTAGAAGGTGAAAAAATAATATGATTGAGGGGCAAAAATTAGTCTTAATTATCTCTTCATATAAAATTAAGTCTGCTGTCTATTCAGCTGACAAATTTGATGTATCTATTAAAACTAAAACACAGGTTTCCAGTGCTGGGCTTTTTTTTCTGACAATCAAAATATGTAATACTGGGGCTAAAGGTGGGGAGTCAGACTTTTTCCTCTGAACAATGAGGGTCTGATCTTGCTCTCTGTGTAATACAGGAGCGATTTGCCATAGAATTCAGTGGCAGGAGGATAAGGCCCTAAGTAAATAAATTTGACCTTCCTTCTTATTCTTAGTTGAGTACTGGTTAGTTCAGTCCTAGCCTCAATGCCCTCAACCAATTTAGGGCAAATGAATACCTGTTAAAAAATAAAATAGTTTAAGTGGCCTTCTGGAAATACATGTGCTTCCTCTGTGGGGTTTAGCTGGAGGCAATGGTTATATAAAACATGAAACCTCACTGTGCATGCCGTCCCCTATCTAACCACATGCAATATTGATAACGAAATAACTTTTCCTTCTTCTTAAGGAATTCACATTATAATTCAGTGACAGCAATGGAAGTTTAATTTTAACTTCCCTATTATCAGATTTTCCAGGGGTCTCATTGTTTATGCTATTACTGGAGATGCCAGCTCTGTGTTTGTGTGTGTGAAGGCAGTTTTCCTTCCCACACACACACACACACACATATTTAGTTTTTCAAAATTTGGAGGTATTAACTGAATCTTTCTACATTTCTGACCTAAGAGCGCCTGTAGCAAGGCTTGGGGTGTGGAGTAGAGAAGGGGAAGGGTTTGGGAAGCAGTACAAAAGAAGGGGCGAGGCTAGAGCTCTGTGGGAGAATAAAAGTGCTGGTACTAGACTGTTGATCACAGTCAAGGAGCTCTTTAAATCTTGAAACATTTAATAACTCTCCATTTGGGGTAGTTTTAATAATAATAAAACATTTGAAAATGCAATTAAATGTGATTAAAATTTATTCTCTGATAACATGATTTCTGTGATAATATTTATGATTTAGCTGATGATATTTAACATTTTATAGCATGTGCAACATATTTCAGCCCAGCCACCACTTCCTATTGTGTCCTGAGGGCTGGGATAGCTGTTCTGATGGGGTAATGTAGCATGAGGGGCAGAGAAGTCTGATCAGGTCTGTGGTCATTCTAATCTCTTGCTTGCATTAGCTAGATCCAAGTCTTGTGAAAGTTCTATGTCTTGCCCTTGTAGACCTCCCACTACTAGTGGACAGATGTGTTGTTGTGGCGGAATGTAGCTGTTGTGGGAGATTATCATTGCAGAAGGAGAGGCGCTGTTAAGTTGCTATGGGCTATGTCATGGAGGGCTTTGAATATCCAGACAATGGTTTAGAACTGGACTTAGCACAGAGCAGAGCACTGGGGAGATGTCTTCATGGTGGTGGTCTGCTACATTTTGTGACAGCTGGAGCTTTCTCAGGGTATGTGGCTTCATACTTGGATATGAGTTGCAGATTTGAGTGTGAAAGTTGTCACATGCATCACAAGTCAATATCTAAATTGTTCAGCCATCTGGCTTCATCATTAAAACTAGCAAGGTGTTGCACTTCATCCTCCAATCTTCTATTTGTGCACTTCTCTACCACATGTTTGACCGTCCTCATCGCTGCCTTGCGGTCACACTGAAGATTGGGCTAAACCAAATTTCTGCATTAGGGCAGCCATTCTGGTGGTTCCAGTCAGCAGCTTGTTAAACCAAGTCCAGGAGCTGTGTCCCAAGCTGCAAACAAGTGGTCATAGGTTAGGGCTTCTAATGTTTGTCAACCTGCCTGCCTCTCGGTACTAGAGTGGCTTTCACTCTGTGAGGACATAGCTGTTGACCTCACTATGCCCTGGTTCATCTGAGATTGGTGTTGGACTGGCAACACTGGACATGAATACATGAGTGGCTGCTGCTAGAGGATGTCGCAAAGTCAGTCATAGTAAGCCAGCGGTAATTGCAGGTTGCGTAAGTGTTTTCTTCCAGAGGCATGCAGCTCTTCTGTGCATTGCTTACTTGCATCTTTTGTCAGCCTTGGATGCAGCAGGTTGTTTTCATCCATCATAGCTCTCCAGGCAGTTTTCAGGATGATGGCATCTCCTTGAAGTTTTGGGGAGCCATATAGGCCAATATATATAAATTAGATGTTAATGTGTGGCTAAGAGAACCACTAATAGTACGGGTGGCTGTGTTCAGCTCCGAGTCAATGAGATGCATGTGCTGACTTCTGCCCCAAACTGCTGCCCAATATCAGCGAGAGAGGTATCATCCCCATGTATGTTCTTATCAGCCTTAGTTGTTGGTAGATCATAGGTAAGTAATTTAAAAAGAATAGGAGCTAGAACAGATCCTTGCAGGAGTCCATTACAGAGATGCCTAAGTTCACTAACTTTGTCTCCAGCTTGCAAGATCAAGGTCCAATTCTTTATCATTTCCATGAAGAACTGCACAAACTTGGCTGTCAGCCCCACATGCCAGACAGTGTCATATGCAGCTGACAAGTCTCATCAGGACAGCACCAACTTTTTTGTCCTTCTTGAAGGCAAGTTCAGTGTCTTGTGTTAGACAAGCGACTTGGTCTTGAGTACATTGTCTTGAAGACCATTGTCCCGGAGGTCACAATGCATGAATCAGTGTGGTCAGGACTGGGTTTGATAGGATGGATAGAATCTTCTAGCCAGTTGCAGATGGAAGTGGGTATCCAGGAGCATCGAGGAATTTCAAAAGGATCTATGGCTGCTGACCAATTTAGTAATCTGAGGGAGATGTCCTTGATAGTGAGGAATATTACAGAGGAGGCAAGTTCTGTGAAGTGCCTACCTCCTCCTGCTAGCATCACTCAGTCTTGCCTGGATTTAAATGGCTCCGCAACCAGGTGCTGAATTTGGGTAGGCATAAAGAAAGCTGGGAGATGGCGCTGTTTGCCTTTGAGAGAAGGGAGATCTAGAACAGGGTTGTGTCTATGTATTGTTGATGCTGCAGCCCATCTTGTCTCACCAGCTTTCCCAGTGGCTTTGTACAAATGTTGAATAATATCTGGGGAGGACTAAGCCTTGCAGCACACTGCAGGTGAAGTCTTTGGAAGTTGGGGGACCAGCTATCTATAATAACCCTCTGAAATATTCCAGGGCATTTTTGTTCATTCCCACAGCATCTTGGAGGCAGGACAGGAGCATCTGGTGATCAATAGTATCAAGTGCTGCAAAGAGGTCCAGGAGGTGTCCTATGGATGTTTTTCCCTTGTCTCTGGGCCGGAGGAAGTCATTCAACAGAGCAACAAGTACCGTCTCTCTATTGTGCTCTGGCCTGAAGCCTGACTGAGGGGGATCTAGGACATTGGCAGCTGACAGGTGGCATGAGAGACAATTTTTTGGTAACTTCTCAACCAACTTGCTTAGAAAAGGAAGATTAGAGAGAGGATAGGCTCATGCTAACACAGTGTAGAATCTGATTTTTCTGGTCAGGACAGACCAGGCAAAACTGTGCTTGTAAGCAATATTGTGTCTAACCCCAGTCCATAACATGGCTTCAGAATGATTGTACGTGGTCTACAATCACCAGAAGAAAGTAGAGTTTAAGCTGTGTATAAAACTGGTCTACTAACATGACTTTAATTGACAGTAAGGGCTTAGATCTCCATAAAGCCATAGATAAATTGGGAGACACCCAGATGGGAGACTAACCAAGCATAGTGCAATCAAAAATATACTGGAATCCAAGTCTATAGATTCAGCAGTTATAGGTTAAACTGCTGTTACTTTGGCAACCTATCTTGTTTTGTTATATCAGGATGGTGAGGCAGGGTCTGATCTTGCTAAGCACTGAATGGCCTCAACTCCACTGACTTCAGTGTGAGTTTATAGCATTGAATATCTCACAGCATCACTCCCAAAGTTTGCTGCAATAAATCTAATGTGACTGATATCTAAAGCTACAATTTTGGCAAGGAATTTTTTTTAGTAAATTTTGTAGCAGAGATGCAGGGAAAAAATAAGTAACAGAAAGGTCACCAGTAGTTTTTGCTACATCAACGTACACAATAATATAGTGGGGCGGGGGGCTGAAAGATGAGGCCCTGGGAGTGAGGGTGAAGAGCGAGCCCACCCTGCACTCACCCCAGAGCAGTGGCTCCTGTCCCATGGAGTTGGGCCCAGCTCCCTGATGTGGGCGTTGCAACCTGGTGCTTGGGGACACAGCACCTCTCAGGTTTGCCCATCTGTCCCCTGTAGATAGAGACAGAGGGGCAGATGGGTCAAACCTGAGGGATGCTAACCAAATACGTTTTTACTGCCATTTCAAAGATTTCACAAACTCTACTCAAATTAATCATTTATGTGACCTTGTGACAAAATTATAGCCCTACTGATACCTAACACATGGTGCAGCTCTTCTTCCTGCCACCCACCACTCCAGATTCTGGTTGTACAGATAATACATGTCACTCAAACCGACAGATCGTACCAGCCTGTGTTGCAGTCCACTTTTGGGGACTGCCGACTGTGTGAGGAGTGAGAATTCCTATTTGTTCTCTGCATAGTGGACTCCCTCCAGAAAGTGAGAGCTGTCTGAGTGAGAAACTAGCTAGCCAAGCTTCAAATGGAAACCAGCTAGGCATCCCTACACTTTCACAGCAATGTCCCGTTTCAGAGCTTTGGTCTCAGCGTGGTGAACTCTCCTTGCCCTCTTTGTTCATTTAAAAAAAAAAAGAAAAAAAAAGGAAGAGTGGGGGATGTTCAAATCAAAATCTGTAAAGGTTAATTTTCTATTTCCCAAAGCAATGGCAATGATTTACTGTGAAACATTCAGAGCAGGGTAAATGAATGACGTTCATGTTAGTTGATAATTATTGCTGGGAACCTTTCCCTACCCCTCCTTGAGCCTAACAGAAGAACTTGCCAAACCTCTGCCTCGGATTCAAAGGAGGGTGGGGAGAAGAGTTAAAACTATTCTTGTGTCTTCCTCCGTCTTGCTCCACCTCAGATTAAAAGCTAAATAACCATATTTAGTTTTTACATGATGTAAAATTCCTGAACGTGTCTGCTTATAACAAACATACATACATTTGTAAATCTCAGTACAGAAGATAAAACAGTGTTTAAAATGTCTGCACATATTTGCATACTTTGAATAGTATACACAGAAATTTTATATAGATGTGTGTGTGTGTAATGCATACACACACAAATATAAAATACTCACACAGTTGATAAATACAATGCCTTTCCTACATCAGATGTAATTTAGCAACAGTAATGACTTTGGAATGATGATGGTGTTATAACTCAATTAAAATGTTTTTAACAAAACTGCCTCAAGTGGGCTGCAAACAGCTGCAGACCACCCACTCCGATCTCCAACAATTGCTGCAATAAATATAGCCCTGTCATGTATGTTTTCTCTTTCATGAATGATAAAACACAAAAAAAGGCTTTATTTTTGTTCCTTTTGTGTCCTTTTCTCCCTCAGACGATCCATGTCGCCATTGTTTGTGCTGGATACAACGCCAGTCGGGATGTTGTCACGCTTGTCAAATCGGTCTTATTTCACAGGTAAAAGTGGCTTTCTCTTCTTGTATGTTGTGTGTCTGAGTCCAACAAAATAAGCATTTGCTCTTTCTAAACTCTCCCTTGGGGGAGATCAGCTCTCCTTTCCATGCTACAGCAAGTAATCCTGTTTGTTTGGAAGTAAGAGAGGTTGGGATTTACATCTACCCCTCACTGTGCCAGGAGTAGTTTACAACTCCCTCTTCATGCAGACTTCTGTAGTGGGCTCATGGATCAGTGGTCCAGTCAGTTACACCCAATTCCTTATGGGAGCATAGGGACTGTATCTGTCTATCTGTACTATAAAATGCCTAGCACACTTGAGTGATGTAAAATAATAATATAATACTCATTAGGCCTAGGTCTAATAGTTTATGGCACAGGTGTAGATAGGAATTTGAGATTTATATACAAACATGGCGATTATGTTGCCACAGCCTACAGTTTACACCATATTTTTCCAAAGTAGACCTATTACCGTACACAATATACTCACCAAGGGCTAAATTGTGCACTCCTGTGTCTTCAGTGAGTGTATGGTGTTCACAATCTGGCCTTAGCATATCAAGTACAGTTAGAGCTAGTAGAGTGTGACTGTGTTTGAGACTGAAGAAGAAATGTCCAGTTGGCAAAAGAAATGGCACTCCTAGAATATTGGCATTGTGCGTAAGAATGTATACTCATCTTATGTCCATTGGTCATGTTGGTGAGGGGCAACAAAAAGATGTGTCTACACTCAGAGTGGAGTGTAGAGTACGGACGCTGCATGCCCCAGGTAGCCAGGGTATAAATAACAATGTAGATGGGGAGGCACGGCTTAGACGAATAGAGTGCCCTACAAGCTTGAACCTCCCCAGGGTCTATACCCTGCGTGATTCTCCACATGCCCAAGCTGTGCCTCCCACGTCTACACTGCTATTTTTAGCAGTGTAGTGTCCTGCTTCCTCCCCCCAGCCAGAGCCTTTCCTCACCGTGATGAAAGTCTTTCCCCACTGCCTCTCCACTGCCTGAGCCTTTCACTGTGGTCTATTGCTACACATCACAGTATCAAGTGTGAATGCAGCTTGCCTTTCACTGCAGAGTATAGCTACGCCTGTAATGCCTGTACTCTACAAACCTCTGTAAGTGTATATGTAGTGAAATGTTTTCCTGTCGGGGGAGAGGGTGGAAAGGGGGAGAGAGATGATCAACCTAAAGCAGACTAGGTAGGTTATCAAAATGTGCTAAGAGCATGAACGCTTTGCCCTTACTCATGGTGAATGTTACCTTGCACCAGGAGTGGTCCCATTGAAGCCAGTAGGCATGATTCTTGCCTTGCCGCTTGTGTAGTCCCTTATTATGTGTAAAGTGAGTGTAAAACACTCTTAAATCAGAAGTGTGGTGTACTTAATACAGCTGTAAATGACTGCAGAAAGTGCAAGGCAGTAGAGGATCAGGTCCAGTGCGACCATTTGTGGAATACTCAATGTGAATAAGGGTATCAAAATGTGACCCTAAGAGTATGTCTACACTGCAGTTGGGGGTATGATTGCAGCACATGTAGAAATACTTGAGTCAGCTTTGGTCTAGATAGATTAAACGATAGATCATGGGCACCGGCTGCTCAAGTATATACCCAAGGTCCCAGGTGGGGAGAGCTAGCCCCTGTAGCTCTCTGAGCTTCTGAAACTTCACTGTCCTTATTGCCTGAGCTAGATTTGGTTTAGCTAGATCACAGCTAGCTCGGGTATGTCTATATGTGCTGCAGTGACACCTCCCGATTACAATTTAGACATTCCCTTACTGTGATAGCAGTCCAAGAATCCCGGGCTTATCTATACACATAACTGAACTGGTTTAACTTAGGGTGTGAAGTTAAATTTAAACTGGTTAAAAATGCTGTATTGACACTATTTCACTTTAAGTCAAGCTTATTTCAGTTTAACTTAAATTGATTAGGAACAGGTTTAAGCTAACCTATTAAACTGAAATATGTGTGTCTACACAGGGGTTTGCAACAGCTTAACTATTATCTATTATTTATTTTAAGGAGTACTGCGTAAAGGGATCTGGGGGTCATAGTGGACCACAAGCTAAGTATGAGTCAATAGTTTAATGCTGTTGCAAAAAAAAGCGAACATCATTCTGGGATGTATTAGCAGGAGTGTTGTAAGCAAGACACAAGAAGTAATTCTTCCACTCTACTCTGCGCTGATTAGGCCTCAGTTGGAGTATTGTGTCCAGTTCTGTGTGCCACATTTGAGGAAGGATGTGGACAAATCAGAGAGAGTCCAGAGAAGAGCAACAAAAATGATTAAAGGTCTAGAAAATACGACCTATGAGGGAAGATTGAAAAAATTGCTTTTGTTTAGTCTGGAAAAGAGAAGACGGGGGGGGGGGGGGGGAGAGAGAGACATGATAACAGTTTTCAAGTACATAAAAGGTTGTTACAAGGAGGAGGGAGAAAAATTGTTTTTCTTAATCTCTGAGGATAGGTCAAGAAGCAATGGGCTTAAATTGCAGCAAGGGAGGTTTAGGTTGGACATTAGGAATTGCCTAGAGGGGTTGTGGAATCTCCATCATTGGAGGTTTTTAAAAGCAGGTTAGACAAACACCTGTCAGGAATGGTCTACTTCCATGAGTTCACGGGACTGGACTAGATGACCTCTCGAGGTACCTTCCAGTCCTATGATTCTATGATTAAAAACTGCCTGTTCCCCAAGCTTTTGGAGAGACCATAAAGAGGAAAGAATGACCCCATTCTCATATTGTTGTTTGTTTGTTTGTTTTGCACTGACATATAGGGGAACTTTGGAAATTAACTGACACTTGTATAAATAGCTTTGTTGTTTGTTTTTACAGACGATGAGGAGCGAGGGATTTACTGTTTCCTCCCTTAGTTCTCTATTTCTAGGATCACTGGAAAGTAAAAGAAAATTATCATTTATAGGTACATTTATAGCAGCAGGAAAATGTATCACACATTGAAATTGTTGCAGAAAGAAACGCCAGTAAAAACAGCTTGACAAGTTTAAGAAGATGTGTGAGATGCAAAGAATGACAGAGATCTTGAACTCTCAAATTAACTCCTTTACAGCTAAGTGTTCTCCATGGGATATAGTTATTACTGTACATAAGTTTTAATTACCATCCAGTATTGACTTGTAACTCCTACTTAGAAATTAGATGTCACCCATATTATTTAATCTAGAAATAGGGTGGGGTTTTTTGTCTGTCTATCCTGGTTAGTTTAGTTACCATCAATTCCCATTCTCATAGCTTTCATGTTATAATTTATGGCCCCGATTCTTCAGACACTTATGCATGTGCTCAACTTTGAGCATGTGAACAGTTTCAATAAAGTAAGTGGGGCTACTTAACTTAGAGATAAGTACCGTATTTTCCGGCGTATAAGACGACTGGGCGTATAAGACGACCCCCAACTTTTCCAGTTAAAATATAGAGTTTGGGATATACTCGCCGTATAAGACTACCCCTCTTCCAACGCACACCAAAAAAAAAATTAAAAAAACATCAGATTTGATTTCAATATGGTAATTTTAATTCAAATGCTTATGACATGCAGGTACTTAGCAGGAAAACTGTCACTTATAAACATAAGGCTGTTTGTCATCAAACATGTAAACATAAAACAGTGCAGGTGAATTAAACTTTTCCTAATTCACTCTAAAGCTGAAAGGAAGGATAAGACAATAAACCCATGGGAGCTGCCATGCTGTTTGTTTTCTAAGCTGTCAACCAAACTGGAACTGATGATGATAGGAGGAAGATAACAAACAAGAGAGAGAGAGCAAGTGCCGGGCAAGTCCCTGGCGAGTTAGCAACGCCCATCATAACTGCAAGCTACGGTATTTTTACAGGTTTTGCTGGCGTGACAGTTTCCCTTTAAAAGCCTTCAAAATCCTCCTGTTCGTCATCTGATATCATAAGTACATCAATGACATCTTGTGATACATTTGTAAGGCAGTCATCGTATGGATCGAATTCCATATCAGATGGTGTGGTCTCAGCTTCGGCTTCCTCTTCATCTTGCCACAAGTAGTCGTCCTCCATACCATCTAATGAATTTGATATGCCACACTTCTTGAAAGACTTGATTACTGTTTCTGCATCAATATCATTCCAGGCTTTTATGACAAACTTGCACAAAACATCCAACTGTGGAGCACGCATGTTTCCTCCTTTTGTGAATGACTTTTCACCGCTAACCATCCATTCATTCCACTGTTCTTGAATGCGATCTTTAAATGGCTTGTTTAGGCACACATCCAGTGGCTGTACCAACGATGTCAATCCTGCAGGAATAACTGCCGCATCTGTGTTTAGTCTTGCAAGCATTTGCTTGGTGCTGGGAGTTAAATGAGCCCTGAACATATCCCACACCAGTAGACTACATTTTTGAATAAGTCCACCTGGTCGCCTGCTCCATACATTATCAAGCCATAGCTTTACCCCTTCTTCATCCATCCAGCCTTTTTCATTCACATGTACAAAACAACCAACAGGGAACTTGAATTTCGGCATTGTTTTTCTTTTAAAAATAATCATTGGTCTCAGTTTGGCGCCATCAGCTGTGCATCCTAGTACCACTGTAAAACTGGACTTCTCATGTCCTGTTGTTTTAATTAAAATTGTTTTTTCACCTTTTTGATGGACAGTTTTATTTCCAACCATATCAAAATTCATTGGAGTTTCATCCATATTTCCAATACTACTTAACGCATAGCCATGTTTAGTGCGCTGTTGTATTACGTATCGATGGAAACTATTTACTTTGCTATCAAGATCTGCAGGTAATTTTGGAGCAATTTTCATCTTTTGCCTCAGTACCATATTATGCCTTCCCATGAATCTAGTACACCAGGATACAGTGGCCTTAAATCTGTTGCTGTGATCTGGGTTAGATTTGGCCCACTGAAGTGCAAACAAATGTATTTTATTTCGTGTCACTACATAACCGTTTTGGCGATGCTCATTCACCATGTCTGCTACATGTTTTTCGAGTTCTGGCCAATGTGGAGTGCCTCTTCTTAATGCACACTTACCCCTGGCATACTCTTTAATGCTTTTTCATTTGCTTTCCAGTCCCGAACCATCTTTTCTGTTACTCCATACTGTCTTGCAGCAGCGCAGTTATTATGTTCCATGGCAAAGTTTACAACTTTAAGTTTGAAACTGGCTTCATATTTCTTTCTTCTTGCTGGTGGAGCCATGATGGGGTTTTGACTGTTGGACATTTGTATACTGTACTGTATGTACTGGTGCTATACTGTATGAACAGGTACAGATACTGGTGCTGTACTGTATGTGGTACCCAGTATACAACAACCAGCCAATCACGGCAAGCGATGTACCTTACCGGCGATTGGCTGGTTGTTGTATACAAAGCCTGCTTGGATTGGTCAGCTCTCCCTGCCTGCCCAGCCCTCCCTGTCTCCAAGACTATCAGAGCGGTAGCGCAAACACGCCTCTTTCACCCGTCTGGCCCGCCCTTGTATCCTATTACCTCCTTCTCTGCCTCTCAGATCTCGCACATGCGCGCCTGCGCCGCTTCACTGCAGTCCGGAGGAGCGAGATCTGAGAGGCAGAGAAGGAGGTACGGTAATAGGATACAGGATAATAGGGCGGGCCAGACGGGTGAAAGAGGCGTGTTTTTCTGGGCACAGCGCCGCTCTCTCTCTTTTTTCCATACCCCGGGCATCCCGGACGCCTGCAGCTTGCTCCGCCCTTCACTTACACCTTCCCGGTGAGGCGCCCCCTCACCTCGTCATCGGGCGGGGATGTGGCCGCGGCCGTTTTTTAGCTCCCCCCACCATATGCGGCGACCGCAGATTCTCCAGTCCGGCTCGGAAGTTTCAGCACCCGCCCTATAAGACGACACCCGGCGTATAAGACGACCCCCGACTTTTGAGAAGATTTTCCTGGGTTAAAAAGTAGTCTTATACGCCAGAAAATACAGTACATGTGTGTTTGCATAATTGTTCATGGTGTGTTTGACATGTCTTTGTATGAGATATGAGGTGCACATAGCTTGTGAAAGATCTAGTAAAGAACTACTTTTAACAGTGCTCTAGGTAGTAAAAGAATATTTATGGGAATAAGATTTGCAACACTGGACAATTTGTTTGTGTTTCTAAGGCAGGCCACAACTTTACAATATTAGACATATAGGGTAAAATTTCAAAAGCACCCAAGTCCCATTTTCAAAAGTGACCTGGCACTTAGGAGCCTAAGTCTTATTGAAAGTCAGTAAGAACTAGGCTGCTAAGTCACTTTTGAAAATGGGACTTAGGTGCTTTAGAAACATTTTTCTCACCATCTTACGCATTAAAAATGTCTGATGGATTGGGTTAGTGCCTTCACCTTGGGAAAACTATGTTTAAATTTGGCTTAGATCTAGGATGACCATCCCATTTTGGCCGGGACAATCCCTTTTTTTAAGCTCTGTCCTGGCCGTCCTGACTTTTTTGGCAAAAGTGGGCATTTGTCCCATTTGCTCTTGCCAAGTGATAATCAGTTGGCAAAAGCAAACGGGACAAATGCCCAGTTTTGCCAATAAAGGGGGGTGAGACCCCTAATGGGCATGGAGGAACGTGCGGGGGTGTGTGTGCAGCAACGCCAGCTCCACCTGGGAGGAAGGGCTCAGGAAAGTGGCTCGGGTCAGGCTGGCCCCGCATGGGCAGGCAGCAGGGGGGCTCGGGCCTCCCTGCACATGGGGAGGAGAGGGGAGCCTTGGGCTGGCCCCACATGGGTGGGTGGCAGGGGGGGTTGGGCCGGCCCCTGGGATGTCCTGTTTGGGAAAATATGGTCACTCTACTTAGATCACAAGTGAAATGAGTTGGATGGTCTCAACCAAGTCCCTACTGGAAATTTATCCATATCACAAAGCATCCATATAGTCTGGCATAATTAGCAATTCAGATGATCACAGCTGGAGAGCAGGAACACTGCAGGCCAGGATTGAGGGCTGACTGCAAGCTTCCCCTATGCAGCACAGTCAATGCTTGTTTTCGTAGCCTGCAAACTCTGTGCTACTCCAGTTCTGCTGAGTTGCCCCTGAGAAAAGTGTGTCAATTACATCAAACTGTGCTAAAAGCTGTTGTGATTTTGTGGCGTGAATGAATGTTTTCTGATTCAGCTCCTTTTTACTGTGGAATGAGGTACAGTTTTGAACTTAGGTATTCCTATAAGGAAGACATCCGCTAATGCCCCTGTACCATCTACCTCCTTCTCTTCCCACTCCCTGGTGCTTGAATACAAAAATAGTTTCCAAACTGCTTGGATAAGTAGCTTTGCTTGTGTCCCATGATCTGTATGGTATGTCTGGAATCACAAACTTGCTGTTTCAATAGCTGGCAGAGAAAGACCCACAGAGAGCTAACATGCTCAATATGCAAGATTTTCTGCATGTTCAAGCAGGGGAGAGCGGATAGCATGCTCCATCTTTAGAAGCTCCTGTTGTCTACATTCTTAATGACCCAGCACGCCTGCTGTCTTTTGTCTTTCTTTAGTGCACTCCAGCTCAAAGGTAGGGATATAATAAATATGTTAATGCACAGGAGGGAGGATGATTAGACTGACATGACATCCTTTTCTCAGAAAATTGCCACAGACTGTATAAGGCAGTCTAGGGACCTCTTTTGTATTAAAATACACAGTGACACTCTAGCTGAAGCATCCTTTAATTACTAAATTACAATGAAACTCCGATAAAAGCATGTGTGACATCCGCATGAATGCCAGACAAACTCATTGCAATCAGTGCTCTTACAACAAACACCAAATGAAATACATCAGGAGAAGAGGGGACAACAAGAGGGTTGCCTGGAAGAGGCCAAGCTCTCAGACAACAGGATGTGTTCCAGGGGTGTTCTAGGGCAAGGCTGAGGTGCATTGGCAGAGCTGTCTGAGAGAAGCTGCACAGTGTTTGCCCACATTATAAACATCCCGCTTTCTTGCAATCTACTCCTTCAGTTACATGGCACAATCCTTCAATTTTTCTTTGTTGCTGGCAGTGTTAAATCTTGCGCCTGCTAGATCATGTCTGCCTAAACATCGGTGATCAGAAGAATCTAAAAAGGTCTTTGACAACATGCTTGGATGCATGTACATTTCACCCTTTTACAAATATATTTGAGAGTGAACATAGTGATCATAAAAGTGAAGCACTAACAACATTAGTTTAAAGGCAGGAATAGAGCAAGCAAGCCTCCATCCCACCTTTCACGCACATACAGCTCCTTCAATGCAACTCATCTGTGACTTGCAACGCCTTCTGCTGGTCAGATCCCACCCACTCACAAAAGAATGTTGACCATGCTGAGTTGTGTTGTGCACAAATGAGAATAGAAGGAGACATCTCCAAACCAATTTTCACTTGTGGCCTCCCAAGTCAGACTTTGAAACTACAGCTGACATGAAATTTTACTCACACTCTCTGAACCAACCACTTGTGTCCCTGCCATTCAACCCGCATAATGCACCACGGAGACCTGTATGAACATTTCTCCAGATTCGTAGCTCCTGCTAACCATAAAGTCCTTTCTTTCCAATCAAGCTAATCTTTAAAACGTATGCCCGTTTCCAAGGCTAGGTCTACACTGGGGGGGCGGGGGGGGATCCTAAGATACGCAACTTCAGCTACGCGAATAACGTAGCTGAAGTCGGCATATCTTAGGTCGATTTACCTGGCCGTGAGGATGGCGGCGAGTAGACCGCTGCCGCTCCCCCGTCGACTCCGCTTCCACTTCTCGCTGCGGTGGAGTTTCGGAATCGATAGCAGAGCGATCAGGGATCGATTTTATCGCGTCTACATTAGACGCGATAAATCGATCCCTGATAGATCCATCACTACCCGCCGATCCGGCGGGTAGTGTAGATGTACCCCAAGACAGCATTGTTTACATGCAGAGGACAATGTAATGAACCTTGGCTTAAGTTTAAACTAATTTTCAGCTGAAAATATCCAATGTTTCTTTTTACCTCTGCCTGAACCCCCAAAAAGTTACTCCAGCTGTGACCTGACCAAGGAGTGCTGCTAAGGCATGGGTCTCTGCATAGGTAGCCCTGGCCTCAGTTGATATTTAGGGGGACAGATCAACTGCTTGCTTGTTCGGCAAGATGAGAAAGGGAGCCTTGCAGACCTTCCTCTCCCCTCTCTGTGCAGGTTTTAGAATTTGGCTCCTAATAAGAGGGGTTGTTTCTATGCAGGGTGGATCTGCGTGTCATGACTTGTGTGTTTCCACTAGCTAAAAATCAAGCTAAAGCTGTTACCCTGCATCTCATCTAGAAAAAAAAGATTAAATTTAGGAAACGTGGAATTAGCATGCTAGCTGAACCAGACCTAAACTGGACCACTTTTACTAAACAAGACAAACCCTTTTGGGAGATGCTGTACTGCTAACCTTATGCCAGTCACGCTTCTGAGTACGACGGACTCAGCCAGCAGCATGCATTAATTTTAAAAAAGTAAATAGATGTCCCAGCTTATTCATGGTGAGGATTATTTATAATGTTACTATCTTTCTACCCACTGGCCGGAGTCAAATGAGTGCTGTTTTCTTTTTAAATAATCGTTCAAGGATAGACAGTCCCTATGGTTGCTAGAGCAGCAGGAAATGTGCAGAACACTAAAGCCATCACTAAATGGGGGAAGGGACTGGGAGAGAAAGTGAAAAGTAACTGCTCATTGGGCAAAATGATCACTTCAATATAAATATTTTACATTTACAGTAAATAATATTAAAAATAAAAAAGACAAGGATCAATGCAATAATAACCTAGTTTACATGAAAATATTTTAAAGTTTTAATAAAGATTTTAATGTTCACAAATCCACAAATTTAAATTCTGCAGATGTGATGTATTATAAGGAATCTTCATCCTTAAGGATAGCTTAAGGCCTCTCTAGTCCTATTTTATTCAGGTTCTTATACCTCCCTCATCATTGTAGTATCTGAGCATCTTCCAATAGTTCATTAAGTGATACGATTAAAATGTCGTTTATTCTTGCTCTCAGCCAGGCCCCCGTGTGGGGGTGGGGGCGGGGGCAATTGTGTGTGTAGGGTAGGATTTTAATTTTGTTTTGTTTTGTGAAATGTACATGCTGCTGTGTGTGTTAGTGAAGGCAGGTTGAAGAAGTGTGCCTTGCACTTGGATCAGAAGATGGTGAGGTTTGTGATGGTCCTGACTTCTGGGGGAGTTCAGACCAGAGACTTGGACCAGACCGCAAGAAAGCTGTCTCCTGAATCTGACACAAGAATGAGGGACAGACTCTTTAATTAACATTTTATTATTTATTTTGCATCTGGTGGTGCCTAAAGGCCCCAACCAGATGCCATTGTGCTATGTGCTGTAGAAACATAGAGTAGAAGACAGTCCCTGCTCTGATGAGTTTGCATTTTAAAAGACAAGACAGACATACAAAAATAACAAAATAACTTGCCAAAAACACATTACTTTGTAATTAGAGTACAATTTCCCCCCAGTTTTTCCATACACATAACTGTCCCACCCCCAACTTCCACTCTTTCCAGCTACCACTTAAACCTCTTCACCGTCCTTGCCCACTGTGAGTGCCCTCCCGCTATCAGCCTCATTTTGACAGATGGATGCCCCTCCCCCCCCCCACACACACATACACAAACATCCCTCCAAACCACACACTGCCAAAAGTATGTGAAGGCCAGCTCTCAGCTGATTCCTCTTCCCACTGAGTGAGGTGAAACCCTCTCTTTCAGATTTGTATACTTTTTGCCCAAAGTTTCTCCTTATTGGAAAAAGACCAGTCTCAGTGTTGGAATAGATTTCATTGATTCCAAAAGGTACATAAAAACATCGTCTGAGAATAATGAAATTTTACTTTTTATGGAGTTGTTCAAAATTCTTAAAGCTAGTAGATCAATAACACTGGCAAATAATAATGGGGGAAGAAGACAGCTCTGCCTCATGCCTTCTGATAATGAGAAGGATTCTGTGTTCAAACCATTGACTCTTACAGTGGAGTTTGGTTTATCATAAAGCTTTATGAACCCATTTCACAAACGCTCCACAGAAACCCATAGCCTATAGACCTTGAAAAGGTCCAGCCACCACATCTGGTCAAAGACTCTGTCCCCAAGTAACGCCCGTACAATGGCCTTAGAGTTCCAGAAGGAGTTCAGAGTGAGTAGGGATGCTGCTTTCTCCCACAAATGTCCATGTGCGCACAACACAACCCCCCACATCCAGTAGTTTAATGCCACTGTTGGGGAAAAAAATAATGACTAGATTCAAAGGTGGATGGAATGACCTCAAGCAATGTTTTGTTAGATTTGAGTTGGTTATTACTTATTAAATCTGGCTCAATTATTATCTATTAGATACAGTTCAGTTGATATGTTCTTAAGGGATTCTTGGTGGGGTTTGGTCATTGCTATGAACTATTTACAGTTTTGCCTAGTCTCTAAGGCCCCTATATACAAAGGATCTTAGGTGTCTAAGTTTTATTTATAGGTAGGACTGCAATACACACAGCTCCTGCTTGGCTTGGCTGCTGAATCCAGTAGGTGCCTAAACTCACCTGGCGCCAATGGTATTGCAATAAAAGTTCCCTAGTTGCCTATCTTTCTGCTTCTGGGCATGCTTCACTGTGGGCATCAGGATGCCTGTCTTCTGCCTAATCCCCAGAGCAATCCACAAGGCCGGGGAAGTTGTTCCTGTGATTTTCCTAGGTGCCTAAAAGTGAGGCATTGGAATACCTAAGTCTATTTGTAGATCTGGGCCTAATTGATTACATAATTAAATCACCTCACTGAAGACATGCCTTGGCTAGTATACCGTTCAGTTGTATCTGTCAGCAGGTCACTGGGATCTGTATTAGGAACATAATTGTTAAGCCCCTATTTTGCCTCTGACACATACCTTCCTTCCAGCTGAATCTTCACTGTGATCTAACATCTTGAAAGAGGTTTTTGAGTAGGACAGCTACTCCTTTTTTCCCAGGAGGAGCTAAACTAAAGAAAATGTAACCTAGCTACTTTTATTTAAGTTTGATACACATTGGGTCATTTGAATGAGTATGAAATGCCTCCAAACATATGAATTTCTTTATATAAAAATTATGTTTTTCCTTTTTGTTGCTTTATTTCATCTATTAGTATTTGGTGTAATTTTATTTTATTAGCTCATGGTTTAAAGTAAAGGGAAACTTTTTGTTTGTTTGTTTTCCTCAGTTTTATTCCTTTCCCAGTTCAATTTGAGTTATATGAATCAATGGCCCTGTAAGGCTACAAAACAAAAGCAACTGGGAGATATCTGCAAAAACTACATTAGATGTCCAAAGTGAGATCGATCTCAACTACTGCAGGACAGAAGGGCCTATGGAATTTTCACTCTTACCAACACACCTTGACATATTGTTTTGTCTGTTCCCAGATTTACTGCTTTTGTACTATGTTTCCTCTGGACTTTTCTCTGCCAGTGAAATACTTTTCTTAATCTCTGTTGTTCTCAGATTTTCTTGGCAAACTACCTGTTTTCTCTTACTGGGGAATTTAGATGACCCAGGGTGTCATCCTCTCCTTTCGTGCTGGTTTAGTGAAGCAGATCTAGACATATTACTGTTGCCACATTGGTTTGCTAATAGGATACTCAGCAGCTGGCAAATGGCTGAATTCCTTCTCCAGTCTCTCCCTGCCCCAGGGCATGCTAAAGGCTAAAACACTCTCAATTCCTCTACACTGGGGGCCACTATAGTTTAATTTGTTTGATGTTGTTGAATTCAGATTGGGTGAGGTTAGAGCTCTGAAATTATCCCACCATCTTGTTGTACAGCCACTTGTTATACTGCTAATTGTACTCTTTATACCTCTTTCTCAAACGGGTGACATGATCCATATCTCCACTGAATGACTCCATTGACTTCAGTGAGTGTTGGCTCGGACCTCACATGCAGAAAGCTTGTGTCTGAGGCACTGCAAAACTGTTGCTGACACCTAATGTCACTATGATTGTCTTTTTCTGCTGGAACACGTGCTGCCATTTTATATCCTGTTCATTGTATACATTTTCACACTCTTTTGATTGACTGTGTTCATTGAGGAAAAACGGAATGATCTTCCTTAGAGCAGAAAGGGAATGACAATAAAAAATGGACAGATTGTTCTCTGGGGCAGAGAATAGGGAAAGAGAAGACACTTGACCTTTTGGGTGAAACCAAAGCAAAGTATAATGGACCATCTTAGACGTGCATGGGCCCAAACATACATAGGTTCCCCAAATTCTTATTCACATTGCAGATTTTAGTAGCAACCATTACCTTCCCCAGCATCTGAAATTAAACGTTCCTCCATTGTGGATGAAAAATGTCCTTTGACAAGTGCACCCATTTACTTTTATAAATTCCACATAAATGAGACTCCATTATGCCTCCCAGGGGATCAAAAGAAGGTTGTGCTGATGCTAAGGGCTAAATGGACCATCTGTCTTCTTAGTGGCTTTCACAAATTTCCATCCCTCTTTGCTGATGGCGAAGTTGCCAGCCTATGGATAAATATGCAGTACCCCTTCTTACTACAAATCATTGCTAAATTCCAATGACAGGTCTCCATACTCCTACCACGGAAGTTGAATAAAGATCAGGCTGTTGCTCTCCCTCCCCCAAAGAGGGAAGCAAAGAGAGGTGATTTAACCATAGCGTTTGTAATGTCACAGCTCCTATTGCAGTGAAAGCGTTCGGTAAGCTTTATCAAACCTTTAACTCAGGTTGGCTCTGATTCATCGCTCATCCTGGTTGGATGCATTTGATTAAGCCTTGTTTATATGAATCCTAGTGTGAATCCGAGTTGGACATATTTTTAAACAAAATTTTCTCTTTGTGTCTGGTTTCCTCCAACCCTTCCTTCTTTATGGGGGTAGGGGCACGAGGGGGTTTACAATACCCAGTCAATCAATTTCTTGAGACCTTTCATTGTTAGTAGCTGAGAGGCATTGGCATGGGACAGCTAGCTCCAGGTTCTCCTAGCATTGATGACTAGGCTGTACCTCGGCTTGGCAGGATTCAGTTTCAATTGATAAAGGTCAGTCAACGTCGATGTCAGTGGACACATTGCAATCAATGAAAAAAAAATCAGTCTGTTGTCGGCTCACCTTGTGCCTGCAGGGATTGGGTGTCTCCAGCTCTGTGGCAGCATAGCGGCCCTCTTTAGCCCCACTGTCACGGATCTGCTCTCTCACTCACCAGCTGGGGGTGTTGACCAGGACCCCCTCTTACTTCTGTGACAGTGGGCTTGCAGAGGGCTCTCTGCATGACTGTGGGGCCACTGACACATGATCCCCGCAGGCGCAAGGTGTGTGTAGAAGAGGTGGCTGCGGTGCTGGTAGGGCAGAGTAGAGACCCCTAGCCAGAACTGCGAGAAGAAGGATTGCGAGCCCTTGAAAGGAGCCATTCAGAAGCCAGGTGGCTTTCCCCGCAGTTGGAGGCCGCAGACACTCTGAAGAAACTTGCATTAAATTAAAATTGATAAAAATGGGGGGGGGAAGTGTTGAAAATAAAAATTGATTTTTTTCCATTGAAATTTTTAAAAAAAATGAATTCTGCCAAGCGTTACCGGATGTGTTCTGAATCAATGGTGTGTGCAGGTGCAATGGGACTGGAAGACCACCATGTTTGTTTGGGGGTTTTTTTGGGGCTGGGGGGGGAGGTTGAACCTCTCATCTCCCTGCTTCCCCGGGGGCAAGTATTGTCATCACACAGAGAGACCACCAGGGTAACCGAGAACAGTAAATGCAATCACCTTGTCAGTTCAGGTCCCCAAAAGGGGACTGTTTTCTTTTAGAAGACCGAATTGGATTTTTTAGGTTAGATCTTCAGCTGGTGTAAATTAGCATCGCTCCATTGAAGTAAATAGAACCACACCGATGCACATTCTGCTGAAAAGCTGATCCTGTGTTTCTGTGATTATTAATTAATACATGTGGATTGTGGTAGCACCTAGGAGCCTCAGCCCTGGACCTGGACCTGGACTCGGTTGTGCTAGGTGTTGTATGTTATCATGCTACAGTAGAGTTGGGTAAAGTTTTGTAGATTTTGGTGTCCTTTGCTTATAATTGGAGCTTGGTTCAAAGGTTTCTATATCTCCTTCTCTCCCTTTTTATACCAGGCGAAACCCTCTTCACTTCCACCTCATTGCAGATGCTATTGCCAAACAGATCCTGGCGACTCTCTTCCAGACCTGGATGGTCCCTGCTGTGCGCATAGACTTCTATGATGCAGATGAGCTCAAGGTAAAGAAAAACAAAACAAACTCAAACTGTTTTATTTTTTTTTTATTTCTACTTGATTTGTCTGGTTTTGAGGTAGCATTCTGATTGGCTGACAAGAATTCCAGCTTGTGTGTTTGAGAACTCAGAACTAACCAGAACTCTCTGTGTTGCCCAAAGTATTACAACTACCACAATGTGTGATTAGTGCCACATCTAGTCCAGGAGCCTTAAAATTCTACCTGCCTTGCAGAAGATTTCTTGTTCTTCAAGATGAATTACATTGAATAAAATTTCTTCCCTGTAAAAGCAACACAGCTTTCTTGCAGAACAGATGGAATCTTAAGCCTCTCGTACTGTAAGCACTCAGCCTCCTAGCACTCCTGAGGCATGTATATTAGTAAGGCCTTGTCTACACTCCGGGGGGGAGATCGATCTAATTTACGCAACTTCAGCTACATGAATAACGTCGCTGAAGTCAACATACTTAGATCTACTTACTGCGGGGTCCACGCTACGCTATGTCGACAGGAGACACTCTCCCGTCGACTTCCCTTGCGCTTCTCGTTCAGGTGGAGTACAGGAGTCAACGAGAGAGCAATCTGCAGTTGATTTAGCGGGTCTTCACTAGACCCGCTAAATCGAACACCGATGCATCGATCACCACGCATCGATCCCCCGGTAAGTGTAGACAAGGCCTTCAGCTATGATTTTGGCATGGAGGTCACAGTGTTCATGGTAATCGTGAATTTTAATAATGTTTGAGACCTCCCACTGCAGCAGCAGCTCCTGTGGGTCTGGCTCTCCGCTCCAGGTGTTACGACCTGGTCCATGTGGTCACAGCACAATGTAGATTTGACATGTCTGCCCCTCCTTAGATGGAGATGGAAGGGTGTACGGGCCAAACTTGATTGGTGTTGCAACCTACCACCCAAAGTCACAACACCCAGAATGGGGAGCCAGGCTCAGCCCTGTGGGACACTGTTACAGGGTGAATGCAGAGTGGGTTTGTTCCTCCTCCTCCCCCTCCTCCTCTCCCACCTCACCTTGGGATGTAACCTTTCAGTGACTGAGATTTTTCCCTGTATCTCTGCCATGAAATTGACTAAAAACATGCACGACAAAAGTCATAGTAATAGTCTGAGACATCCAGTGCTTAATTTGTGCCAGGGCTGAACCCCAGCACCTCTAGGCTTGGCAGTCTATAGCCCTGGCACCTCTGGGCTTGCCTCATCAGTTATGAAAGTAAAAAATGTGTTTGAGCTCCAGCACCTAATTGCTTGTGCCCCGGCACCTATTTCATTACAAATTAAGCAGTGGAGACACCATAACAGCACACATTCTGAGGTGTATTGATAATTTTTTAGAAATAATTTGCTGCTTTGTCTGGACTGCCTTTCAAAAGGAATAATTATGAGGAAGGCTCTGTCAGTGTAAAAAAATAAATAAAATCACTTATTCCAAACATAAAGTAATCATCTTTCCATAGCAGAATTACAGAGTTTTAATTAGATCACAGAGGTTCAACATTGAGTTTCAGGGCTGCATGTTTTTCAGCTGTGCAGGTAGATCTCGCTATTCAAAATTTAGGATTTGTAGATGGTGGCAGTAATTTGTATAGCATATCAATCTACTCGTTGCTAAACTTGATCAAGACTCTGTAGAAAGGGAAAAACAAATTTTAGCAAATTGCTGAACTAATTAAGGTAAAATCAAAGCACTCCACTTGCTAGGATCTTGAGAACAAAATGTTGTGGAAAGAGATGGTAAACGTGAAAGATGATCCTTGAGCAAAACTTTGTTCATTGCTGTTTTCATTATTTTAACATCTTTTCCACATGAAGCAACAGGCAGATATCAACTTAGGTAGCTAGATACCTTCTTTAGTGCTGTGAACATTCATTGCAGAAAAGGATGTTGTGGTTTGTATGTAGGTATATTATATGTCCCCGATAGTAGATGGTAGGGCATAAACAGTACTTGTTCAGCGTCTCAATTGGGCAAGATTGATCTGCTAGTCCTTTCCTCATTATCCTTTGGGTCTGTTCTGAGCTAGTTAGATTCATAGATTCATAGACTCTAGGACTCAGGGAGCCTAGGCACAGACTATGAAATAATAATACTCAACATGGGTGAATGTGACAGCACAGAACCAGACCCCGTGACTGCAAAGAGTCATTGATATCAGTGGAGTTTTAAGGGGTGGGTACAACCCATGGCACGTATAATGCTGAATCATATCCAGATTCTCCTGCAAGTTTCAGCCAAGTTTGCAGTAGGATGTACCAGCATGTTTCTGAGGAAGAGCAGGTTGAAACTAAGAATATTCTATGGAACAGAAATTCCAAAACGTTTTTGTTTCAGAAAAATCAAAACATTTCCGTTTGATTTTTTCCTACATGAAATGGAGCAGTCAGATGCTTCCCAGCACTAGAAGACTCCTCAGGCTGCCCCTCAAAGTTAGGGGGTTCCCCTGCAAAAAGCAGGGAGCCTGAAAGCCCTGAGAGTCCTGGCTCTAGAGCAGGGAGTAAGGAAGCCCTGAGAGCACCATCCTGAGCTTGGGCTTCCAGGTACCCTGCTGCCGAGCAAGGAGCCTAGATTGTGAACCCCCTGCTAGCGCCGGGCTGCCAGGCTTACTCTGAGGTAGTCAGCATGGCAGTGCTGACTGGAAGCTGTGTGCCCTGGCACTGTGAGCTCCCCAGCAGCCCGCCAGGTTTCCGATGGAACCCTGCCTTGCGTTTCCACAGAAGTTTGTTGAAACCGAAACATTTCTGCAGAACATTTGGTTTCAACAAATTGGCCTTTTCTGGAGGGGGCAATAAAAGGCTACTCTGATGTTTCTGAGGTAATCTCAGTAGTGAATTTGGCATGACTTGTTTGAGTTTGTTTTTCACCGTACTTGTGGGAACCTTATTACCTTGGTCAGTATTAGGAAAGCATATGCGGGTTGTGGAATAATTTGCTACCAGTTGTACCATTATCAGAAATGGCATATGCACGATAGAGTGTGTATTATGTTTGCTTTTAATGACCCTCTACTGTTCCATTGAAATCATTCAGTTCCTATGTGAGTCCCAATTGCTGAAGTTTTACAGCCAGCTTTAAGATGCTGTTAAGTATCTTTTTTATATTTTTCCTTTTATTCGCTGTGTTTTGTAGCACCATGTTAGCAGCTCAGAAATGAAATTTTTCTGTCTTTGCCCTTTCTCCATTTGGTAAACAGGGACATACACACATTATTCCTAATAGAGCAGGAGTTAGGAGTTTTTGTTTACTTCATCCATGATGCTTCCACAAGCCTTTTCACAAAGTCCTGAGAATAGTCTTTGGTTCTTGACTGCTTCTGCTGAGCCAACAGAAGGGGGTTGTTTTGCCTAGGTCCTATATAAATATTGTCTTTTGAGATGAATTTCTCAGCAGTGCAATGTTGTTTTCAAACAGCTGTTTGGGATTCAGAGGACACTCCCTACCAGATTATATACTTTAAAAAAGTAGAATTTGGGACTTAGAACATTTGGCAGATTCTAAAATGTATATTATTTTCCTTAGAGTTACAGCAAGTAGTGTCCCAGAGGAAGGGAGTGAAACTCAGGCTGTTGACTAGATGACATCTCTGTTAAGGTTTTAGAGAAGCTTGCAGGCCTACGCTGCAAGAAGAAGGGGATAAAAAAAGAAAGCAAAGACCACTGATTATCCAGATTTTCTACTCCTAACAATCCCACAAATCTGGTTTCATCCTGCTACTGTGAATACTTCAAACACTCCTTTTTAAATCTGGAGCGCAGCGATTTGACTTTGTAATGTGGCACAGCTGTGTATATGGTTCTCTATTATACATCTATTCCTCCTTCCCCTGAGCCTTTTCCTTTTAAGGGATGATAAAGAAAAAGCAAAACAAAACAGAGATCTCAGACCCATGAAAATAGAATCGGTGTAAGAGAAACTATGGAAATGGATGCCTACCACTAGCCTTACATTATTTTAGATCTGGATTTATTTCTGTCCCACACTAATCTGGAGTTGTTTGTTACAAATTTTTAACGTTAGACACCCTTAATCAGGAAATTCAGGTTATGAAAAATGTTTATGGTTAATACATTCCTATCATGTTAAACTTCCTGTACTGTTTTCCTTCCTTTGTCTTTCATTGCTACAGATTGGGTTTAAGCAAACTAGTTTTTGAAGGCCATGTCTCTTCCCAGCAAACTAGTTGGGAGGGAATCTGTGTCCACTAAAAAATGGATGGTAATTCAAAATCTGTAGCACAACAGAGCCTTTGTTATGCTCCCAGAAGATCTATTCATACATACTCAGTAGCCTAAGTGCTACTTCCTCTGTCGTCCCAATTTCTTTGTGGTACAAACCAGTCCATGCAAAATAATGAATTAAAAATTCAAATGTTTTCCATCATGATTTAGACCCTGAATTTTGGTAAAAAAACTAAGATAAAAGCACATTGAATGTGGGTCTTGAGATTTCTTCTGTTCAATACAAGACTTGCAATGAAACAAGGGGGAATCCAGCAAGACAGACCAGAAATGACTGGAATGTCAGTCGCATGAATCGCTTTTGCTGCTGCTGGAGAAGACTTCCAGAAATACCCATGTGCCTACAATCCTGTTGCTAGAAGTGGGTGAGTGCACTACGAGCAGCTTTCCCTGTAATCTTGTCTCTGGAAGGGGAGCAGACCACCAGAAAAGCAAGACAAACTGCTACAACAGAGCTTTGTGTCATGGAACCTTGTTTTTTTTAAATGTTATGAGTCAATTTGAGATGTTGAGTGCAGCATTTCCTCACAGAGTTCTGCCAGTATACCCCAGTGCTGACCTGCAACAACGCCTAATACTCCTGCCTGGGGCCTGGCCTGAGCAAAGACTGCTAACTGTGCTGTGTTGTGATATAGAGTTTTTGGGCTATTCACAGAAGTGAATTAAGAGACTCCCAAACTAATTGTCACCAGTGTTCCAAGTCAGAATTTGAACCAGAGTTTCAAAAGTAAGGGCTTGTGCCCAGCCCAATATGCCAATTAATGTACCCTACTGGCACCTGCTTGAGATCTTTTGTTCGTTTTTGTACCTTACCACTGTAGAAATTGTGAGCACCCTTTGGGGCTCCTTCTGTTATGGAACCAAAGGGAAATCAGTGCCCCCATTGCACCCTCACTGGTAAGCTACTCTTGCCATTCTCCTTTCTTTCATGCATAGACTGAATAAATAATGAACCAAGCTTCCCCATCACCACCACGTGTGCACTACACACACATGTGCACCATACTCTTTTCTGACAGTTCAACAGCATAGACTCCTCTTTGGTATTCCATACTTCAGTTTTGCTGTTATGGTACCAAGACACGCAGCATCTCAAGCCAAGAACTTTACCGGGGGATGAGAAAAGACAAATGACTGCACATGAGATTTTTCCAGAAAAAATAATCCAGTTTTATGAAAATGATCCAAACCCACATGCTGTAAAAGAGAAAGTGCTCAGAAATGACTGCTACATATGTGGTGCTTTCCAGTACTGCAACTGCATTCTACGGGAGCTTATTGCTTCTGAATCAGGGATCTGCTGTATTGAACACATTTTTTTCTCAAATGTAAGTATTATAGTAGATCCCTGTTCTTGGATTTATTCTCCTAGTGCACGACTCAGAGGGAACACCTGTAATATAGTTTGAAATGTGGAGCTCTTCAGTGAATGGTGTGTACCTCCTATAACTGCTGATAAGAGATAAAGGTCAGCCCTTTTTCAGCCATCGGTTCTTTTCTTGCCACTAATGGGTGAGGAGCTGGAAAGAGAAATATTAGCTATGCTTTCTGGATCATGTAGACTGTTCCATGTGTCTAAGGGATACCTCCCTGTCACATTAGTGATAGTGGGATGGCATTTCACAGTTCAAGGTATTTCTTTTGGGGACTGATACCAGGGATAGCTCAGTGGTTTGAGCATTGGCCTGCTAAACCCAGGGTTATGAATTCAATCCTTGAGGGGGCCACTTAGGGATCTGGGGCAAAATCAGTATTTGCTCCTGCTAGTGAAGGCAGGGGGCGGGACTCAATGACCTTGTGGGGTCCCTTCCAGTTCTATTAGATAGGTATATCTCCATATATTTATTTAGTGGATTTACAAAGAACTGGAGTGAATATATTGCCATGTCCACCTGATAGGCTGAGCTAAGATGGCAGACTGGAAGGAATCCAAGTAAAAGCCTAAACCACTACCAGGGTCCTGAAGTTGTTAGAAAGCATCCTAAAGTGCTTGGTCCTAGCTTGTTTCTGACGAACAACTGCAATATATAGAAGCACTGCAGGCATGGATGTTTCCTTTTCCCTTCAAGAGTCCAAGATACTTTGCATTGTACGGAGAGGATAATAAAGAGACAGACTGTATCAGGAAGGATCATGCTACGAGCATTCAGTCACATGATGAAATGCTGCTAATTTTACCCATGACCTACCTGCCTACTAATGAGACACCTTCCCAGAGCATTTAGGGTCTCAGTGGTTACAAGCCGCAACATATCTCTGACAGTGCATCTGTGTGTGATGGACCAAATTCAGTCTTTCCACATCTTCAATATCCATGTCAGTGTGGGTTACAGACAGTCCTCCTAACTTTGGGTTTGTGTTCTTGCTTTAGTGCTGAAGTTCATGAGAAGTCTATTACTTAAGGGCCACCCCACAAATATAGTCTTTGCCATGATAACAAAGCTTTCTTTTGAGCCTCTTGATATCAGGGAGCTTGAGTTCCTAAGGTGAAGTTTTATTACTAGTGGCAGTGACATCAGTTTTCACAGTAAACAGGCTTCAAACTCAAGTGGTTGTTCCATCTACAGTAAGTGTCACAAGGACAGTGCATAGGACTCACTCCTCCAAAGCTGGTGATGAAATTTCAACATAGTGTATTATAATTTGTTGTTAATCTTCTCACGTGCTTGTGCCTTTTCTCATGCAACTGTTTTCCACAACTGAATTGACCCCTTAGCTTCTGTCTAGAGAAGGTAAAAGCCATTAGAATATCTATCCAGTTTTATTGTTTTAACTGACTCTTTAAGAACTATATCTTGATGTCTATCTGACTGCATTTCTCCTTTGTTATTCCTTAGGTAAGGATAAAATACAATACTACGCTAAGGTACATGTATTCAGAGTCATGCCAATGATCCTAGCCAGCCCCAGATCAGTTACTATCCAGGATATTTGCAGGCAGATACTTGGAGTTTTCCTTTAAATGCGCTATCAAAACATCACTCCTGGGACTTTGTTGCAATCTGAAGTTATATTTGTCCTGCCATTATTACAGAATCTGGGCCTGATCCTCAACTGCTGTGAATTGTCGTAATTAGGATCCAGCTTGTTGTTTCTTGGTTTGGAGGAGCTCTACTCTCTCACCCCCATTATGTATTTATTTTTTTCAGAATGTTTCTCTAGTTAGTTCTGTATTGTTTGTGAGAGATCTTGTCTCTTTCTATTGAAAACAAAAAAATAATACATTTCTGTACCATTACATTCAGTGCCTCTTTGGGTTATTGTTGGTGTTGCTTGCTCATAACTATAATAAGTTTTATTCATTATTAGTGTGTTTTTTCCCCAGACTGCATTCCTGGAGCTTTTAGTTTCCAAGAATGAGCATCTATTATCATAGTTACTGTTGGAAAAAAATAAAAATCCTTCCTGTAATTCTTGAGCTCTTAAAGAAGTAGTTTCAATGTAATAGATTCCCCACTCACCTGTCTTCTATCCCTGCAGGGATCGGAATGATTTATTTTTCTGCTAATACTTCGCTTTTGCTAAAAATAAAAGAACTGGTGGTTCCTAACGGGATAAGTCGTTTATTCCTCACCAGCAGGCAAGTGTGTGCCACCTGCTGTTGAGACTGTTACTGATCCTGAATTTTGAGCTTTTGAAGTCCCTCTAGTCATGTTCTGGGAGCAAAAACCTAAAAGTAAAGAGGCGGGGGTGGGTAGAAATCTGTGATAATTACCTTCTGAATACAAAAATTACAGATAAAGACAGATTATCTATTTGATCACTCCATCAGAGTTATCGTGGTGTCATCAGTCTGCCATTAGCTCCATATGAGCACCTTCTCCCTTAGAGCAGTTTCTTCTGCACCTCTTACCAGTTGCATCCCACTAGATTCTGTCCTATATGAGACACACATTAGAGTCTCCCATCTTAAAAGGGAAAAAATACATGCTCACTATTATTTTAGATGGTCACTTCTATGACAGGCATCTCTTGGCTAACACCACTAATTTCAGGTAAGGCTATTTTACCCACTTCTAACACCCTAATATAGGCTCATGAGACTTTTGCCCAAAAATCTACTAAAGCAGAAGCTCCCACTTCAACTATAATGTGGATACATGACTGATTGATTGTATTCTTGACCTTGCATAATAAATAATGTGCAATTATAGAGGAAAGCATATTTTGCTTTATTCTGGTCAGTGGACCCTGGTGACATACCTGTTTATATCTTGACATCATGCAAAATATAAATTGGATGGCTCCACACTGTGACCTCAAGAATTGCTTGGAAGCTTGCCAGAACCTCTGATGGCTGCAGCTAATGAGCACATATTTGCGTACTTAAAAACCTTAAACAGCCTACAATTATAATATTTTCATGGATTTGAATTCTCCCTGATGGATTAGTACAAACTGCTTGTTTTCGTTCACTATCAGTTATCGTATGCAGTTGAGCAATTGAGCTGTCTTTTCTTTGCATGGAGATGAAGGGAGAGGGCAGCCGTGGATTGTGTTTGATGCCTGGACAAACTTTAGCCAGCTGTCTTACCTCCAGCTTTTGGTGAGATGCTCGAGTTTTCTGGCCTTTTATCTAACCCTTCTCCCATGTCTCTGCTTTTCCTGGTTGACTGCCAGAAAAAAAGGTGGTTTGCACCCTTTATCTCCAGCCTGCTTTGGGAGTCATAGAATCATAGAAGATTAGGGTTGGAAGAGATCTCAAGAGGTCATCTAGTCCAACCCCCTGCTCAAAGCAGGTCCACCCCAACTAAATCATCCCAGCCAGGGCTTTGTCAAGCCGGGCCTTAAAAACCTCCGAGGATGGACATTCCACCACCTCCCTAGCTAACCCATTCCAGTGCTTCATCACCCTCCTAGTGAAATAGTTTTTCCTAATATCCAATCTAGACCTCCCCCACTGCAACTTGAGACCATTGCTCCTTGTTCTGTCATCTGCCACCACTGAGAACAGCCGAGCTCCATCCTCTTTGGAACCCCCCTTCAGATAGTTGCAGGCTGCTATAAAATCCCCCCTTCACTCTTCTATTCTGCAGACTAAATAAGCCCAGTTCCCTCAGCGTCTCCTCATAAGTCATGTGCCACAGCCCCGTAATCATTTTCGCTGCCCTCCGCTGGACTCTCTCCAATTTGTCCACATCCTTTCTGTAGTGGGCGGACCAAAACTGGCCACAATACTCCAGATATGGCCTCACCAGTGCCAAATAGAGGGGAATAATCACTTCCCTTGATCTGCTGGCAATGCTCCTACTAATGCAGCCCAATATGCCATTAGCCTTCCTGGCAACAAGGGCACACTGTTGACTCATATCCAGCTTCTTTTCCACTGTAATCCCCAGGTCCTTTTCTGCAGAACTGCCGCTTAGCAGTCGGTCCCCAGCCTATAGCAGTGCATGGTATTCTTCCTTCCTAAGTGCAGGACTCTGCACTTGTCCTTGTTGAATCTCATCAGATTTCTTTTAGCCCAATCCTCTAATTTGTCTAGGTCACTCTGGATCCTATCTCTACCCTCCAGCGTATCTACCTCTTCCCCCAACTTAGTGTCATCCACAAACTTGCTGAGGGTGCAGTCCATCCCATCATCCAGATCATTAATGAAGATGTTGAACAAAACCGGCCCCAGGACCGACCTCTGGGCACTCCGCTTGATACCGGCTGCCAACTAGACATCGAGCCGTTGATCACTACCTGTTGAGCCCAACGATCTAGCCAGCTTTCTATCCACCTTATACTCCATTCATCCAATCCATACTTCTTTAACTTGCTGGCAAGAATATTGTAGGAGACCATATCAAAAGCTTTGCTAAAATCAAAGTATATCACGTCCACCGCTTTCCCTGTATCCATAGAGCCAGTTATCTCATCATAGAAGGTAATCAGATTGGTCAGGCATGACTTGCCCTTGATGAATCCATGTTGACTGTTCCTGATCATCTTCCACTTCTCCAAGTGCTTCAAAATGGATTCCTTGAGGACCTGCTTCATGATTTTTCCAGGGACTGAGGTGAGGCTGACCGGTCTGTAATTCCTCGGATTCTCCTTCTTCCCTTTTTTAAAGATGGGCACTATATTTGCCTTTTTCCATTCGTCCGGGACATCCCCCGATTGCCATGAGTTTTCAAAGATAATGGCCAATGGCTCTTCAATCACATCAGCCAACGCCCTCAGCACCCTCGGGTGCATTGCATCGGGCTCCATGGACTTGTGCATGTCCAGCTTTTCTAAATAGTCCTTAACCTGTTCTTTCACCACTGAGGGTTGCTCACCTCCTCCCCATACTGTGCTGCCCAGTGTAGCAGTCTGGGAGCTGACCTTATCTGTGAAGATCAAGGCAAAAAAGGCATTGAGTACTTCAGCTTGTTCCACATCATCTGTCACTAGGTTGCCTCCCCCATTCAGTAAGGGTCCCACACTTTCCCTGACCACCTTCTTGTTGCTAACATACCTATAGAAACCCTTCTTATTACCCTTCACATCCCTTACTAGCTGCAACTTCAATTGTGCTTTGGCCTTCCTGATTACACCCCTGCATGCTCGAGCAATATTTTTATACTCCTCCCTAGTCATCTGTTCAATTTCCACTTCTTGTAAGCTTCCTTTTTGTGTTTAAGCTCACTGAAGGTTTTTCTGTTAAGCCAAGCTGGTTGCCTGCCATATTTGCTATTCTTTCTGAACATCGGGATGGTTTGTTCTTGTGCTCTCAATAAGGCTTCTTTAAAAATACAACTGCATGCTCAGATATTTCTGGACAACGAGGAGAGGGAGGTTGGCAAATCACACTGCTCTCTCCGGCCTCTCGGGACACTCTCTACAACTCCTACCTCCTCCTTCTCCACCTTACTGTCTCAACATGTTGGGACTGAGCGGTCAGGAAGTATTAGTGCAGCAACAAATAAAGGTAGCTAGCTGCTCCTTTCCATCTCCCCAAATGTGGGCATTAGTGATCTCCCACTGAGAACTGGGGAAGAACAAAGGGGTTACTTAGGCTTTGGACAAAGCGAGAGATCCTGAGGGAGATGAAAAGAACCTCCGGGGGTGGGGGAGGGACAGAAAGAAAGCAAGTGAGAGAGAGGTGGAAGGGGAGAGAACCAGCTAGGTACTTTTAGGTTTGGAGGGAGGAAATTAGGAAGTAGAAGTGGAAACCTTCTGGAGGAAATCAGGATGGAGACCTGAGAGGGGGGAGATGGCTCCTGTAGATGACATGAGAGAGATTAGAGCATTGTTACTGACCCTCTGAAGATGCTGTGGGGCCTGCTATCTGCCCACTGCAGATGGGGAAAGAGGAAAAACTCTGTTTTATTTTAAGGTGACCATATGCATTTTTATGCACATTTAAAGCACATTGGGTACATGCTTTCCCATGGCCCACTGTTGACGGTTCTGCTTTATATTGTTACTAAAGAAGCCAGTGCTGAAAAGGCATTCTTAAGTCAAGTTTTCCTCCTCACTTACCTGATTTGTGTGTACTGGGGAAAGATTTGGAGAAGATGAAGGAAAACCAGACTTCAGTAAGGCTACCTTATGTTGCAAATAGATGAAAATTAATTTGCAGTTATTTATTCTTCTTTACTGCATGGTGCTGGTGGTTATTTAATACTGAAGCTTCCTTTCCAGTTGTATCTTGCTGTATGGTATCTGCAGTTGATCTACATTACCCATCCCCAAGGTTCAGACAATCATCCACTTTTATCTCAATGTTTTGCCTATCACTAGTTGTATCCAGATTTGTTGCATATGTGTATGGGAGATATTATCTGTTCTCAAAGCAGGAGATAAGTCAGAATTCTGTTAAGGTCACCAAACTTTATGCTGAGTCATAACAAAAAATCCAACATAAATAAAATAAAGTAATTATAAAATAATAAAATTGCAGAAAGCCCAGGTATTCCTGAGGTTGTTTTTCAGGGTCATTTATTTTTCTGTTTTTGTATTGTGCTCTCATGCATGAGAAATTCTAAATCTAGACAAGTTATACAGCTTTCCTCGGCACCTGGTTTCCTTGACAACCATTCATATAAATAGTAAGGACCTGTTATGGGGGGGGGGGGGAATATCAATATAATCGCTGCCTGTGAATCATCCAGGGTGAAAAAACAGATTCAAGGTTAAAGTTATAGGATTTAAAATTGAAACATGACCTTTTGCTAATGTTTGCTGAATATACTACAAGGACTAAGCAAAGACACTGCATTTTCAGAGGTGACTTGCAAAGAGAGTCATACTGGCACTTGTCCTGGTGAAATTATTATTGGCAATAATCATATTTTTCATTCTTTGCCCTTCACTCACACAGAATTGATCTCTCAGTGGGTTTTTCTTTTCCTGGTTTTTTACATATTTTTAAACTTACTTTTAAAAACACCAATAAAATATGTGCCAGACAGGAATGAATTTCACTCATACCGAATTCTCACCTTCCCACCCCAAACCTTGTCTATTAACAAATACTAAATTAACCCAGTCTTGACAAAGGTCTTGATCTTAATTCCTGTCCCCCTTGGAGCAAATAGGAGTTTTGTAGCAGGAGTGAGATCAGCCCTCCACCACCCCCACAAAAAATCCCCTCTCAGAGGGATGTTGTGGTAGGGAAGGAGAGACTGTTGTGGAGACAGCCTTGATCTGTATTAGTACCATGAGTACAAGGTATGTTTTCATGGGTCTGAGAAGGGGCATGGGAAAAATTCCCTGCAGAAAGAACTGCTTCTCCCTATGTGACTTTAAAAACACTGTGATTAGGAAAATGGCCCAGCTTTCTCTGTTAATTATATAAAGAAATGTCCTCATCCAGGGTTAACAATTAGATTTTGTTGTTGCCCCCCCCTTTCATTTTAAGCTTTGTGTTGCTATTTCAGGTTGTTTTCTGACCCCGCTGAGTAAATTGATGGTCACTAAAAACCAAACAGTATTTTCCTCCAATTTAGTAGCTGTTTGATAACCACAGCTCTAACAGCCCTATGCTAAATACAGGTTAGCTGCCAGAGCCCCAACTGGTAAATATATATATTTCTATGCACAGCAGCAACAAAGCTATCAATAGTGTAATCAAAACAGGTGTGGAGACAATTATCTATTTTCTCTAGCAAAATATCTGTCATGTCAAGCTAATGTAGTTTTGTTTAATGAAACTACACTATTGTAATAGTTTGACTCACATCAGAATTTCCAGTAGTATTTCCTAATTCATATGTAGATTGAGTTGCTCTTCATGGGATACTCATGAAGACTTCAGCTAGCAAAGAATGTGGCTGTTTGTTTACTTAGTGGCACTTGTAGCTTTGAGCAGCACCTCTGCTCCATAGAGTGCAGTGCAGTTCATTTCTGGGTGCAATTCATGATACACCGCTATCTCGATATAATGCGACCCGATATAACACGAATTCAGATATAACGTGGTAAAGCAGTGCTCCGGGGGGCACTGTGCACTACGGTGGATCAAAGCAAGTTCAATATAACACGGTTTCACCTATAACACAGTAAGATTTTTTGGCTCCCGAGGACAGCGTTATATCGAGGTAGAGGTGTAGTTTTTTTGACTTATAAAACCCTATAAGTCTTGTGTTCAGTGACCAAGATTTTCAAAAATTAGTATGTAAAGTTAGGCTCTTAAATCCATGTGCAAGCCCCTAAGTAAGTAGCCTGAATTTCATAAATGTTGCACATCTGTTGAAGTCAGTGGGAGCTGCTGGACACTCAGCACTTTTGAAATTCAGGCCATTTACTGACTAGGTGCCTACAAATGGATTCAGGAGCTTCAATTCACACTCCCATTTCTGAAAACCTTGATCAGTGTGTCCTGAGCGGGGATCAGTTCCTTCCTTGCATCCCAATCTGGCAGTTGAGATTATCTGTGATACTTGAGCTGACAGTCCTTAGGCATGGTACTGCTAGGGCAGGGCAGCATTTTCAGTGGAGAGTTCTAGAATTTGCTTTCCACTGCAGCCTGACAGAGCCTGACTTTGACATTCTGGCCTGTTGCAAACTCTTTATACTCAATCTTTTTCTGAGGAAGAAAGTTGAGAGCTTCCCCCCTGCCTTTTTGGGGGGCTGAGAAATGTTTTAGCTTTTTATTTACTGAGAGATATTTAAAATTGTATTGTTCATGCACCTAGAAATGCTCTTGGCTTATGGTTAAGGCTAAGATTTTGTCACGGGTACTTATATTAAAAGTCACGGACAAGACGTGGGCAATAAACAATAATTCATGGATTTGTTGAAGCCCGAGCCCCAACGCCCGGGGCTGAAGTTGCGGAGGTCACCTAAAATCACAGAATCCATGACAGACTCCTAGCCTTATTCACGGCATACACTGAGAAAATAAATAAAGACTGAAGGCTTCATTTTTCTAGTATAAAGTGTTGAGGGCTGAGTAAGCATTGAACGCTCTCAATTGGACAACACTTTTCAAGCGTTATAACACTACAGAGGGAAGCTCTTTGTATTGCCATAGATACTCTAGCATAGCCCCTTTGTAAGTGACGTAGGGAAGAATTTACATTAAATAACATGTAAAAAAATTGTAGTTTACTGTGTGAAGTTTAATGGACATGTGTCAGAGACTGCTATATGGGCTACACTCTGGTTGCCAAGGAAACTCAAAGGATACACAAGATTCTAGCAGTCAGACTGCATATTCTAGAAGTTCTCTCAAGGGAAATAGCAATTGGCTATGGTATTTGGGCAGAGGCATTGCTTGGAGAGGAATCGACATCACAGGCTTATCTGGTCAGTTGGCTGAAGAGGTGAGTGCTTAGCTTGTAGGCATAGTTGTATCCCCCTCCTTATCCAGTAATAAATAACAGAACAGACTGCAGGTTTGGCTGCTGAAGCTACGTCTCCAATGCTCAAGACATGAATTAGAGAATAAGAGAAATCTGTACAGCTCAACGTAATTTTGGTTTGACATTCCTCTGTGTTCTTGAATGTTAGCTTGTACAGTAATTCTCTTCTTGTTCTTAAAATCCTAGTTCAATTTCCTTTCCCTAGGATGCTTACATTGAACCCAACACTAGTGTTAGGATTTATTTATGAAGTCTGCCTTTTCATGTTTTACCTTGCTATGTGAAAACTGCCCTGTTTTTTTAATATAGATAGTGATATACCAAAGGGGAGAGGTGAGAAGCTAGTGTAGTGAGATCACAGTTGAAGCACGCTCTTAATATGTAAGAGGGATCCAGAAGAATTAATGACCCTTAGCACTGGGAAGTTTTAAACACTTACAATCAGGAGTATATTGATATTTGGATGGGCCTTCAAACAGATTTTAAATCGGTTCCCATGCTTCTAGACAATTTCCCAGTGCATCTCCACCCTACAACCTGCCCTTTTTTCCTTTCTTACTTGGGACCTCTATCCTAATCCACAATAACACGGTAACCCTCTCTAACTGGGGCCTGCCCTTATTTTCTTTGTCCCCGCCCCTTGGTCAGTGCCCCCATTCCTCTGGTAGTCAGGCTGGGGTAGTGTCCCCAATTTATTCTGCTCCCAGCCACCTGTATCAGGGCCTGTTGGGAGCTTTTCAACTAGGAGGCTTTTCTCAGTCCTCCCTTGGCCTTCACAGCAGTAGAAGTAGGAATGTTTCAAAAGGGGGAGGAGCTTTTTCTGGTCCTCTGCTGAGTCTCTCCTCCCCCCCATTGACTAGAGAGCTTGCTCTCACCTACTGCTTCATGTCCCCTCTTTCCTCTCTTACTGGAAAGCCAGTCAGAGGCTGCTCTGGGACCCCTCATAGCTCGCCCCCAACCAAGCACCTCAAAAAAAAAGTAGCATTTACAGCCCTGCTTAAACATCCTGATTCAGGAAAGCATCCCTCTTGAGAAGGGCACGTAAGCGTGTGTTTTAAGTTCCATTGAATCCAGTGGGACTTAGGCAGGTGCTTTCCTTAATAAGTGCAGAATGTCAGCAGATTACTAGGGCTGTGTGCTTCCTGCTTCTCATGCTCATTTAGATACTTCATTTAGAACTAGAGGGTAATCAGTATTCACGTGGAAAAATCCACAGGGATTCTCTCCTGTCAGCTATCTTTGGGGGGGGGGGAGAGTAATCATTTTAAAAAATGATTGCTATAGTTCTCTGAGCTGGCGCAGCACAGGTTTCAGCTTTGGGAGAGCTATTGTGAATGTTGATCTAGAGTGTACAAAACCAGACTCAAGCATCTTTGTGGAAGAAAAAACATGACAGCTCCATATGTATGTGACTCACACTGAAATAGCAGCTGTCCTGAATTAACAGAGAGGAGCCTGCAGATTTGCAAATGGGGGCTCATTTTATTCTGAGGTGTTGTGGTGTACATCAGGCTTATTTTCTTAACATTTTGCAACAGTGGGAGCAGTGGAGGAGACAGGATGTCTGTTGGCATGGTGTTTTAGCCATCTTGTTTTTCAGATATGATCTCAGCATGGTTAAACATGCTTTTGATGCAGTAGTTTAATCTAGCACTGTGTTTGAAATAGTTTTCCTAATAATTTTATTCGTTTACCACAATTCATCACTCCTTTACCAGCTCCAAAACCACTTGGTGTTGGTTACAAACAAAATACAAATACAAGCATATGTACCTATATTTTATACCCTAGCAACAATATAATTATAAGCACTGGCCAAAATACTTAACAACAGGTAGAGGCCCAGGAGACACCTTCCCATCATAGTGTGACTCCAGAGGTGTAAGGAAAAGCTCTGAAAAAGAAACCTGTGAACAACCTTGCTTTTCATACACTATAGCAAACAAGTGATGTCACTGCTGGTTATCGGAGCTTTGCTAAACCTAGGTGAGTGACTTTAGGGCTGAACCTTGCTCCCTTCAAGGTTTTCTTCTTATCTCAGTTTGTCATATTTTTCCCTAGTTACTGGATTAAGCAGTTCTTTTCAAAACAAGCTTATATAACTAATTATTTACTGCACCCGGTACCCAATTAGCCATGTTTTCTCAATCCAAACCTTAAATAAAATAACTCTAGTATTTCAAGGGTCACTACAAGTTTAACACAAACAATCCTTCTTTCTCATGATTTTGTTCCGTTTGGTCACATGCTTTCAGCCTATTCCTCATGCTAATATCCAAACTCAATTTAGAGCCATAATTCTCTCAGGTCTAACATGGGCTTATAATCCTAGACACTCTGACCATTGTTCCTAGTGCGGGAGAATCTTGTTTTTACATTGCTCCTGCCCTTTCTTGGTTGTCATTCTGAAGGTTGAAGGCAATTTGACTGAAAGCGATCATGAAATGATAGATTCGATTATTCTAAGGAAAGGAGGGAGTGGGAGCAACAGAATAAGGATAATGGACTTAAAAAAAAAGACTTTTACAGACTCGGAGAACTGGTAATGTTCCATGGGAAGAAAATCTGAGGGAAAAAAGGAGTTCAGGAGAGCTCGCAATTTCTCTACAAGATCATATTAAAAGTGCAACAGTAAACTATCCTGCTGCAAAGGAAAGCTAAGAGGAATAGTAAGAGGTCAATCTGGTTCTTTAATTACCTACAAAAAATGGAAACATGGTCAAATTGCAAAAAGATGAGTACAAGAGATTAACACAAGCATGTAGGAACAAAATCAGAAAAGCTAAGACACAAAATGAATTATACCTGGGAAGGGACATAATAAATGAAGGAAAATATAGACCCACTATTTAGCGGGGAAGGAGAGCTAATAACAGACGACATCAAGAAGGCTGAAGTATATTTTGCTGCAGTCTTCACTAAAAAGGTTAATTATGACCAGATATTTAATATAATTAACATTAACAATGAGCAAGAAACACAAGTCAAAATAGGGAAAGAACAGGTTACAGAATATTTAGATAAGTTAAATGTATACAGGTCGGCAGGGCCTGATGAAATGCACCCTAGGGTATTTACAGAACTAGGTGAAACAATCTCAGAACCATTAGTGATTATCTTTAAGAACTCACGGAGGACAAAGTACCTGTCTTTAAAAGAGGGGCAGGGGAAAAGAGGACCTGGGGAATTATGGACCAGTCAGCCTGACTTCCAGCCTAACCTGGAAGGATACTGGAACAAATTATTTAACAGTTGGTTTGTAAGCACCTAGAGGATAATAGGGTTATAAGTCATAGCCAGTATGGATTTGTCAAGCACAAATCATACCAAATTAACCTAATTTCCTTCTTTGACAGGGTTACTACTGGCCTAGAGGATTTGGGGAAAGGTGCAGATGTGATAGGTATATCTTGGTTTTAGTAAGGCTTTTCACAAAGTCCCACACATCATTCTCATACACAAACTAGGGAAATATGGTCTGGATGAAATTACTATAAAGTGGATGCATAACTGGTTAAAAGACATAATCAAAGATTAATTATCAATGATTTGCTGTCAAAATGGGGGGACTTATCTAGTGGGGTTCTGCAAGAGTCTGTCCTGTATCTGGTACTATTCAATATTTTCATTAACAACTTGGATAATGGAGTGGAGAGTATGCTTATAAAATGTGCAGATGACACCAAGCTGGAAGGGGTTGCAAGCACTTTGGAGGACAGGATTAGAATTCAAAACAACCTTGACATACTGGAGAATTGGTCTGAAATCAACAAGATGATATTCAATAAAGACAAATGCAAAGTACTACACTTAGGAAGGAAAAATCAAATGCACAATTACAAAATTGGGAATAATGGGCTAGGTAGTAGTACTGCTGAAAAAGAGCTGGTGGATCACAAATTGAAGATCAGTCAACAATGTGATGCAGTTGCTAAAAAGGTTACTATCCTTCTGGAGTGTATTAACAGGGGTGCTGTATAAATGGGGAGATAATTGTCCCACTCTACTGGACACTAGTGAGTCCTCAGCTGGAGTGCTATCTCCAGTTCTGGGTGCCACACTTTAAGAAAGATGTGGACAAATTGGAGAGAGTCGAGAGGAGAGCTACAAAAATAAGAGGTTTAGAAAACCTTAACTATTGAGGAAAGTTTAAAAAATGGGCATGTTTAGTCTTTAGAAAAGAAGACTGAGGGTGGACTTGATAAGTCTTCAAGTATGTTAAGGACTGTTATAAAGAGGACGGTAATCATTTGTCCTCCATGTCCACTGAAGATAGGACAAGTTGTAATTGTCTTAATATGCCACAAGGGAGGTTTAGGTTAGATAATAGGAATAACTTTCCAACTATAGGGATAGTTAAGCAGTGGAATAAGTTTCTAAGGAAGGTTATGGAATTCCTGTCATTGGAGGTTTTTAAGAATAGGTTACACAAACACCTGTCAGGAGTGGTCTAGGTATAATTGGTCCTGCCTTTGTGCAGGGGGCTGGACTAGTTGACCTCTCAAAGTACCTTCCAGTCTTACATTTCTATGATTCTGATTCCTAGCATCCTCTTAGTTGGTAACTGTATAACTTACTGAATATATCACCACCTCCCTTTCAGTCATGTCTTTTACAGTCCCCCTGCTTTCCTACTTGTTCTGTATCTTCAGGGGATATTGGTTGCTATGGAACTGACTCTGATACTACATGTAAGGCAAAATGATTCTCAAACATAATATAACTGGGTCTTTTTTTTTTGTGATGATAAAAGTCAAGGTGATTTGTAATCTGCAGCAAAATATTTGTACAAATAAGAGTGTGTTCTTGTCACACGTTATCTGAAATGTAGGGCATGTCTTGTAGGTTGCAGAGTTTTACAAGAATTTGTGGCCAGGAAACCTTACTTAACTTTAATTCTGTCCTTAACTTTTAAGTGCTTGTCTTTGCAACTTTTATGTTCTAATGTTTTTTCCATGTGAATATATAAAACATACAGAGCAAGAGAATGCGTGATTGTGTTGTGCAATATAAAGAGGTGGTCTTGGCACAAGTTTGGAATGGCCACATTACTCGTGGATGGTGAAGCCATGAGCAAATTATGCCGCTCATCCCAGAAATAGTGCTGATGGTGTCAGAGGGAATCTCGTCCAGTTTTTAGGAGCAGTTTTGGTGACCTTGTTAAAGGTGAATACGGGGAATTGGTGGTGCTATCCAGGACTCCTATTTGTAGTATAGAGAACTCTACATCAGAAAAATACATTGCACCTACAAGCTTTATCATTAATTGCCAAGCCATACTTGTGGATATCCAGTTTAATGGATAAATGTAAAATGCCAAACCAGCTCTGAGGGACCACTTGGACTGAGGACTTCTCATGTCATTTTCAGTGATCCTTCGAAATGGCATAGGTTTCAGTGCTAAGGGACTGTCATTTCTCAGTGCCAAATCTGAAGGAATTACCAGGCAAATGGTCTCATCTCTACATCGACACATTGCAGCAATATTAGAAATTAGGTGGAATCCTGAATGCAAAGAAGTTAGCAGCCCCTGGAAGGTGACTCTTGTGATTCTTACCACCTTTTTCCTTCCCTGCTTGTCTCTGCGTATATATGAATCCTCTGACCCCCCTGCCGTATTAGTCTTATTTGCATAAGCATATTATGAGGTACTGTAGTGCAATATTGCATTTTCACTAATTAGACTAGGGACATACTATCTAAAATTAATAACATAGGAATGGATGATATTATATTCATGAAAGCAAGCCTGAGTCTTTAAAATTGTATTAACCCTTTTATCACACTAGTACAGGTGCAGAGCTAGTTCCCATGTTCAGATTGGGCGGGTGCTTCAGGCACAGGACCCAGGATAAAATCCAAATTTGGGGTTGGGGATATTCCTTTACCAACAGCATCATATGATGGTCCATTCCCCATGACACCATGCAGAGGAGAGAACTGGAGCAACAAATCGTTTTGAGTATAGGTCTGATTTTAGGGTTGGAATCACAGTTAACCTCTTGGTTCTACACAGCTCTGCCTGGTAAAAAAAAAAACAATTCTGAAGAACACTTAAGGTTAATTTTTATAATTACAAAATTACCCACTGTGTGCGTTTCTAGGTAAGAAAGAAACTAGATATTTTTACTAAGTACTGTAGCTTGGTAATGCACAATATGACAATGGCAAGAAAGAAAAGATGAGGCAAGGAAGTGGACTATTAAAGCCAGTTTTTTTTTTTTTACAACGTGGCCTGTGTTTGTGTATCTGTAGTGACTTGCTCACTAAGGCCCTTACTCTAGTTTCTCTTATGATGATTTATGCCAGGGTAAGATCAGAATCTGTCGCTGAGTTTTTTGTGCACTGTAGCGATGCGGCGACTCATTGGCACGGAGCCTCCTGCTAGTCGTCCTGGGAATTAGCTCTTCCAGCTCTGGAGCACCCTCTGCTGGCCGATGTCCCGCTTGCTGCTGGCCCCCCGTGTCCCTCCCAGACCCGGTGCCCCTTTACCTTGGGTGCTGCCCTCTGGCAGTACCGCCACTCCCTGGGTCTCCCCACCCAGGGGAACCCCCAGCCCTCTATCCCCACCTCACCTCAGTGGCTATTGCCGGTCACTATCTAGCTCCCACTCACTGGAGCAGACTGCAGTCTATACCACTTATCATCGGCAAGGGGGGTTTGGACCTGCTGCCTTTGCATACCCTGGGCTGCACCTCTGCAACCCCAGTACCTTTCCCGGCCTTTACCAAGGCCTGCAGCCTGGGGGTTTTCCAGCCTGGAGCTCCCCAGCTCCTCTGGCTTTTCCCCAGCCCTACTCCACTCTAGGTACCCTGCTGAGCTCCCAAGCAGCCAGGCCCCTCTTTCTCCACAGCTAGAGAGAGACTGCCTCAGCTCCTGGCCCACAGTCTTTTATAGGGCCAACTGTGGCCTGATTGGGGCGTCGCCCCAGCAGTGGCTGCTTCCCCAATCAGCCTCCTTTTCTGGCTCCCTGGGGCAGCCCTTTCCCAGGGCTGTTTTAAACCCTTCAGGGCCGGAGCGGGTGACCACCCCGCTACATGCACTATCACTTCAATGTGCAAATGCTAGTGTACAAACGTGTAAATCCTGTTTGTGAGAGCAAATGAGTTTTGTGCATGTACATTTGATTGCATCTGTGTGCAAGTCACAGTGCTAAAAAATAGTGTGTATGCAAATGATTGCACATGTAAAGTTTCATGCATACAAATAGAAGCTAGGCTGAGGTCCCTTCAGAAAAAAACCCTTCATTTTCATTTAGTACTGTTCAAATTTCTCTCACTTTGGGACTTGTTTTGAGACCACATGATATTTCCTACCTTACTCCCTAAAATTTTAATGGGACAGGTTGCTTCAGTATCTGCCATCTGTCTAATGAACTGCATAGGGGTGTAAAGGTCTGTCTCTGGTGCTGAAAACTGATAGAATATAGATGAAAGCTGTACCCTGTTTTAAAGGGAATAGAGCAGGTTATCTTATATCAGCAGAGCCCTAGTTATAGTGTAAATCAAACTTGTACTGTGTATTAGAAGAGAAATGCATTATAGCAGTCCAAACTAAGCAACTATTCCTAGCCTTTCCTCTCCCACTCATCCAAATTCCAAGTAATGTTCAGGCACTCGTTTTGCAATGGAAAAGTTTTTCGGGGGGGAGAGAGGGAGGAGGGTATAAGAGAAATTGGCTCTTCTATGCAAAAAATGTCTCAGATAGTAATTCAGAGATGCTAGTGAAGTGATCTGAAACAATAAAATAAACCTGCTCTCTGTTAGAAGTCAGAGAGCTTTATACACGCCTGCCTGGTGCTAACTTCTTCAGCGCTCAGCATACTGGTAAATCCTGAAGTCCATCCATGCCCAGGCCTCCCACAGTCAAAATTGTAACTGAACCAATGGGAGCCATGCTTGAGTGTAAACTGAGTGAGGACATCAGGACTTAGTGAATGCTCTGTAAGACATTAGACAGGAGGAACATCAGACATGAGACTGAGGGCAGGTCTACACTACCCGCCTGAATCGGCGGGTAGAAATCAATCTCTCGGGGATCAAATTATCGCGTCTCGTCAGGACGCGACAATCGATCCCCGAATCGACGCTTGTACTCCACCAGCGGAGGTAGGAGTAAGCGCCGTCGACGGGGGAGCCGTGGAGGTCGATTTGCCGTCGTCCTCACAGCGGGGTAAGTCGGCTCCGATATGTCGAATTCAGCTACGCTATTCGCGTGCTGAATTTGCATATCTTAAATCGACCCTCCCCCCCCCACACCCCCCCACACCCCGTAGTGTGGACGTAGCCTAAGGTAAAATTTTCAAAAGCGTGTGACTTAAGAGCCAAAGTCCCATTTTCAAAGGTGGCTTTTGGCATTTAGGAACCTATGTCTTATTGAAAGTCAATGGATCTTTCAGGTTGCCTACACTATAAGTGCTACAGTGGCTACAACAGTGTAGTTGCTTCCTATAGATGCTTCCTACAGTGATGGAAAGAGTTGTTTTGTCAATGCAGGTAATGTACCCCCCTCCTCCCCCAGAGGTGGTAACTAGGTCAACAAAAGAATTCTTCTGTCTCCCTAGCCAGGACTACACCAGTAACTATGGTGTTCCGGAGTTGAATTTTTCACACACCACCTCCCCGTGGTATAACTAGGTCAACCAATATTTTTTAAGTATACACCAGACTGTAGGAGCCTGAGTATCTTTCACTTTTAAAAATGAGATTTAGGATCCTAAGTCACTTTAGGTACTTTTGAAAAAATTACCTGAGACTTTGTCGAAAGGTTTTGAATTTTGTCCCATTTTTGGTCAAAAAGTTTCAAAATTTTGTTGAAATTTTTTGAAATTCCCTCCTTTTCCGCCTCATTTTTGACCAGTTCTATATGATGCCACATGACAGCAGTTAGGAGTAGTAAGAACTGGAATGAGATGACATTTGGTAGGAAGGCCTTTGTCAGCTTTCAAAGTAAAGGGTTATACCAGTTTTTTGTCCCATTGTTCCCAAGTGACCAACATTTTGAAATGTGGACCTGTTGACCATCATAAGACCCCCAAACCCCACTAAATATAAAGAGAGGGGAAAGCATTTGTTCTGTCTCCTCAGAGTTGGTCGTTTCTGGGAATGGCAAACACAGAATTGTTTTGCTTTGGTCTGAAAATGAAAGCAATGTAAAATATACATGGGATTTTGGATTAAAGGTGTATTTTAATTTTACCAAAACACACAAGGATTCAACAAGGTTGGAAAGGCTGATTCAATTTTAATTATATTCAGTGAAGCTGGGGCCTCAAAGAACTTACTTTTTGCTTCAAGCTTTTAGAAACTTTAGTACATTTCTGATGCTGGCTTAAAACCAGCATTTCAGATGTCTGCTCAGGGCTGCCTCCATATGGTTCTATTATTGCTGGTCCCCAATAGTAGTTATTCCCCCATTGCAAGAACTAGCATCAGGAAGATTTTGGAAACCTGTATCTATAAAACAATATGTCTCTAATGAAACTTGTTTTTTCCCCCCTTTTCTTCCTTCCCCCACTCCTTTTTTCCCGTTAGTCGGAAGTATCCTGGATCCCCAACAAACACTACTCTGGGATTTATGGGTTGATGAAGCTGGTTCTGACAAAGACTCTCCCTTCCAATCTCGAGCGAGTCATTGTCCTCGACACAGACATAACCTTTGCCACTGACATTGCTGAGCTATGGGCCGTCTTTCACAAGTTCAAAGGTATTCTAATACCATTTTTAATGCTTCTTTTGTAAACTAAGCTGGGGGGAAAGCTGAGATTTATTTTTAAATACTTCTACCCTTGCGGTTTCTGGTGTTGGAATATGTGTACTCTTCTTGCTGCTTTTCTTCACAACAATGCAGGCTCAGTTGTCAACACTAATTTGGGGCAGTTTTGTTCTTCCTATTATTTTGGTGGGGGTGGGGAGTTCAGGAATAAGGTGCATAGTGGGGAGAGGAATTATTACCCGCTGAAATGTGATTCTAGGCAACTTTAGATGTTTAATACTCAACCTCATTATTTCACATTATTTTTTTATTAATGAATCCAAAGATTGTTTTAAACATAGCCTCTATTTGTTATCACTGAAAATGAGGAGAACCTACTTGGAGTGATGCAAGGGAGGGCGGATTATTGCCTGCAATTATGTGAATGAAAGTAAAATATTTCCTGCTTTGGTTAATAAGTTGATAAAGACATCTGCTGGATATGAAGTGTTTGGAGTAGATTCCCTCACTCCTATCCACTGCCATTACCTCCCTGAAGTCTGTCACATAGTTTGAGGAGGAGAGAGCCATTTTCAAAGCAAATGGGTAAGGAGGGGCTAGCCACACAACTCCCATTTAAAAACTATATCACTCAGTGACTTTGGACTCCTATTTTCTCTCCCACAAGAATCTACCAAATTTATCACTCCTTCCACACCATACTCACTCTTTAAATATTGAAACCTTCTTTTTTGTTGTTTGATATTTTTCTTCTCTTCAGACTGGCTAGGAGGGATGACTACCACTTGTTCTCAGATCACAGAGAGATTTGATTCTTTAATGGAGCCATGAATTTCCATCATGCCTGACAACTGTACTTATAAAATCAATCTTTAACAATTATTTTAGACTTCTTTAGTCCATTCCTCAGTTTTTCCCATTAGTCTTCTCACAGTAACTTGGAAAATACCTCTTTGGGACAATTCAGTGTGTTCCTGAGATAATACTTAGCACAACAGTAGTAATACTGCTATTAAGGGAAGTTATCTCCTCTGTAGGAGTCTGACACTATATCCTACTCCATCCTGGAGGGCAATTTTTAGAGCTAGTGATTCTCTTAGTAGAAATGTTCAGACACCAATTATTGGCTAGAAATGGCTGTTGGAAATCTCGTGATAATTTCATCTGATGTTTCAGCAAGTAAAAGTATTTTCACAGCGGGTATAGGATGGAGAGGGACAGAGCTTCCTTTTGTGGGATCCTGGGGGAGAGCAGATATTACACTCCGGCACAGCCTCTTCCCGTTTACAAACACACACAGAGAGAAACATCTGAAGTCTGTGGTTCTGTTTGTTCCCAGGAAGTCTAAATTTTCCAATTGATCATAATGATTTAGAGAGGCTGATGGTTCAAATTCTCTTTTCTAGGACAACCTATGTAGAAGAGGTTTAGATTGAGGATGGTCTTTCAGCATAGACATGTCAAATGTGTTACCTTGAGAGGCCCAAATTAAATTTGTGGTTATGGCTTGTGACCCAAGGCTATAGAGTTAGGGATATCCTATGGCCTTGATCCACAAAGGATCTCCCACAAATTCATAGATTCAAAGAGTTTAAAGCCAGAAGGAACCAATAGATCATCTCATCTGACATCCTGTATATCACAGGCACTTAAATTTCACCCCGTTACCCCGGTATAGTTCCTTTCTTCACAGGGTATTGTGAGGAAAAAGTCATCAATAAAAACAGGAGGTTTGTGCAAAGATCAAGAATATGGCCTAATATTGTAGTTGGCAAGTTACTGTTACATTCAGCATCACTCCGTTGGGGGAAAACGATACAGGATGCTTTTTAGAACCATTGCTATTTCTGTTCTTTGTTTATTTGCTCCTCTGCATACGCAGTTACCAGAGTTGCTCAATCAGGGTAGCTGAGTGCACAAATTACTCATATAAATATGTGCACTTGGTTATTTGAAAATCTGTTCGCTGAAGTGGCACCATTAGGCTTCAGAGTCGACACATCATTGAGATTAATATGGGAAACACACCTCTCTTAGATTGTTTTAGAAATATTGTTTCAGACTATGGCACATTTAGAAGGTTATCTCTGCAACCATAAGGGCTAGATTTTTATTATTGTAGTGGAAATTTTCATTCTGTATAATCTGAATCTTTCATTGAGGGCTGGCTATATGCATTAAGGGGGGTAGATCCAGCTTGTCAGCTATGAGTTTGACATTCCTGCTTTAGCCTCTTTCTCTCCCTGTCTCCCAAAGTTAAGCATGCTGCAGTATCTCTTTCTGTAGGGTAGATTTTTTTAAACAAACAATATATTAATATTAACTTCAAAGGTTTCTGTCTGCAGCCAGTCTGGTAGGGGCAGGCTTCTGAGGCTTAATTTACACAGGTTAGGTTTTCCATTCATCTCACATTGGATTCTGACAGTTCCAAACTTGAGAAACCATCTAGCCTAGGGGCAGGAAAACAAGACCATAGAACATACACATTCTTGGATAAAGTGCTGTAAAATGATTCAGGCAGTAAAACCTAGTGTAGCCAATCCACTTTCATTGCAGAAATTGTGTGAATTCTGCCGAGAAAAGAACAAATCCTAAACTATGTTCTCTGCCATCAGTCATAGAATTTTTAAAAGGCCCCATCAGCTAGTTGTTTTGTTATATTTATTCTTCCATCCTCCTTAGCAATGAAAGATTTTTCCCCCTCCAAATTTCTGATTTTGTCTTTAATTGTTTAGTAAACATTGATTTCCTCTAGCCCAGGGCTCTGACTTTATCATTCTTATTTGAATTACACATGGGGGGCCCAACTTTTATCAGGACCCCATTGTATTAGATGGTGAGAGACAGTCCCTGCCTCAAAGAACTTACAGTCTAAATAGACAAGATATAAAAGGAAATCATTAATACTTCCTTTGTCTAGATGAAAACTGAGGCACAGAGGATTAAATGATTTGCCCAAGGTCATACAGCCAGTCTGTGGCAGAACTGGGAACTGAACCCGAATCTCCCAAGTCCTAATCCAGTGCCATTACAATGAAATCATTTTTCCTCTGACTATATTGGCATGAGAACCAGGTTTCTTTTAAACATTGTTCCATCAAAAATGTCTTCTTCTAATACAGTCTGAAAGTCAGTATGGATGGGGCCGAAGCATATTAGAGCTATGTTTAAAAGCCATGTTCTAGCCTACCTATATCTTTAGATCCCAATACAGAATTTATTCACTGTTTTCAAGAGACCCCTCCCGCTTACTTGCACATGTAATCATGTTGTTTCCTAGTTGAATTCCATATCTCCTTCTCCTTTTTGGAGTAGTGTAGACCAGTCTTTTTTCTTCTACATTATTTTATTTTATTTTTTTACTTTCTCTCTCTCTTTTCCCCATCCCCACCTCTCTTGCTTTGGCCTCTTGGTAATTAGATGAGTGAAAAGCACATAGCAGTATCTTTATAAGGCAGCTGGGATTGTTGTTGCTGTTGGACAAGGTTCTTCAATATACCTTTAATCTCAGTAGGTTACAACCCAATCTGTGGTGTAAGAGCAATGACTAGACAGAAACATATTCCTCCAATAACGACCCAGGCTGTGAACCACAAAACTAACATGTGAATGTTATTCAAGTTAGGGAGACTTGCAGGGACCATCTATACCTCTGTTGCCTTTGATGGGTATGGGTCTCCACACAGAAATAGGATTAGGCAACCCTAATTGCCTACTGGCAGCTAGCACTTGCTATCCTTGCTTGATTTTGCCTAGTCATTGTCATGTGTAAGCAACAACTCAGAAGCATGTGTGAGAGCTGAGCAGTTCCTGAGGGGGACGTGGGGGGTGGGGTGTTGAAGAGTCCGTTTTAGACTTAATGCTATCATTTACTTCAAAGGTGCTTTGGTGATTCTTGGGACAAACCCTAAGCATATGAGCCTTGGAGAATGTAGCTAGCCTCTGATGCCACTCTAATGCATGTGCAATGTCAGTCAATTCCACAGTCTAATTGGCCACTTGCCTTTGCAGCTGTACTTAACTATAAATATTTGGAAGTTGTTTAAAAATCAACTGACTGTAGTAAGTAAAATAAATGGTATATTTTACAGAGTCCCATATGCAGATCAGGTTACCCAGCATGTCTATGTTTGTTTTCTATATATAAAAATGTTCTCTGAAAAAGCTTGTTAAAGAATTAAGATGTACACAGCACCCCATATTGTCCAAGCAGCCAAAGCGGAGAGTGGACAGATAGGAACTGAAATCCCAGTTCTTATACCTTGCATGGATAAACACAAGCTACAGAACCTGTTTGCTTTGTGTCAAGAGCTCAAACAATGATAAAAATCTGTACTGACATCATAAATACCAGAAAAGGTCAACAGCGATTTGGGTGCAGGGTCTAGTGCCCACAGCTGAAGAAGAATTGGCACATAGTCAATCCCAAACTTTAAATTTGTAAACACTCAGCATGTAGGCGCTTTGGCACATTGCTCCACAGATTGCCTGAGGTAACAATCTAAATTCATGCAATCTCGCACCTTCTTTAGCAAAAAAAAAGAAATTCCTGTGTAGGTGGTTTAGTAATGCTCCTACAAGAACTATTATCTGTACAGTTTATGTATCATATGTGTGTGTTGCTTTTAATTTTTGTGTGAAGTTAATGTGCCTGAAAGTGAGGGGCTGACAAATCAGCTAGAGTCAGGAATAGTGTAGGAAGGTGCTGTTTCAGTTTCCCCCAGTGTAGCTCTCTTAAAGTAGCTCAGTCTTGATAATTTCTGCTAATCCTTAGCCTTGGCCTTTCCTACTCAAAGACAGCACTCGGTCCTTTTTTGCATGTAACTATAGTTCCCTCGTGGCCAAGATGGAGTCTCCTCTGCAGGTGGCTCTAGCCAAGAAAAGGTGCACGTGGGATGCACCAGGGAAATTCCCTTTCACCCCAGGGGCACCTGTTCCACCTCCCCCCATCCCCCCAAGCACATGCGCGCGCACCACCCCCTCCACACACAATAGTATAACAAATATAGGAAAGGGAAATACTTATTTAAAGAGGGATGAATGGAGAAAAACAACAGCGGGAGAAGATGGGGGAACAACATGAGGACTCACTGGCCCAGTGGTACCACAATATAAAAGGATAGACACTGAGCAATGCATCTATACTCAGAATTCAAGAATCCTGGGCAGAGTTCCACTTCAGCAGTGAGTCTTGGGTGCTCCTGGTCATCCTCTGCGCCAGTAAACTTTCCCCAACAAACCCCTCTTCTGCCGTTCTCTGCAAGCCGCACAGAGTGGCAAACCCTCCGTCCACTTAGCTAGCTACAGCCTCCCTCCTTATTCCCAATGCAAGGTCACAAGCCCCAGTACTCATGGCCCCAGACAAGTCTGGGTGACAGTGATACTGGGTCTGACTTCAGTTTGTCCTTCTCATGGGATTTCTTCCGGCACAGTGCTCCTCCTGGCTCCCATCCTGGGGCATCCCTGGTTGGCCACTCTGTCCCTCCCAGGCTTCAGGCAGGTTCTCAGCTGCTTCACCATGTGAGGCCTGCTCGCTGTAGCTCCTCTTGTCTGGAGCTACAGACACGGTCATACCCCGGTCCTCTCCCTCTCTCGACATCTCTCCCTCTGAACAACCAGCACTTCCTCTGCCTCAGGACAAGGTTGTAAAGATGCCATGGTCTCTAAACCCCAAGAGGGTTACATACATATGGTGGTTTTATGATACAATCAAACATCCATTTGAAGCTAAGATGAAAATATAAAATTCATTGTCACCTGAGACCTAAGACAGGATTTGACCAAGGTATGTTTTTCAGAAGGCTAGTCCAGTCTGCCAGTCTATTCATAGTAAAAATCACTAAAGCTTTCCTAGATCATTCTGAGACTGGATCTATGCAGGCCGCATGAGGCATTACTTGTGAACAATCCTACAGCCATGTTTCTGTTTATTCTGGTCCATACAGTAGGGGTTTTCATTTTCTAACTAATCAAGAGAAGGCATTAGCAACTCACACCTTGACATGTATGAAAATCCACAATATGAGATGGTCATTTAAAGAAAGAAACAGGATCAGATACTGGCACCGTGCATTAATAAAATTGTCAGGTGGCTATTAAAATAACTGAAAATTATCTGAATTCTTATAGATATCTAAAAAAGGCCAAATCATACTTTTTCTTTTTATGACCAAACACTGTTAGTTTCTGAAAGACCCGTGTAAGTGTTTTATGGTTGGACTACAGGATATCACTCTCTTAGGGTTATTCCACAAATGAAATAGATTTTCTCTTTGAAGAGGGCCCTGTGGAGATTGTATCTGTTTAAAGTTTTCTATTCCTGATTATTGCAACATGTGTTTTCTTATTTTTCGAGTGCAAAAGTGTTAAAGCCTCATCAACAAGAATTCTATATGATAGCTATAGCTGATAAGAAATTCTGGGGTATGTGGTGGTACTTCCGTATCTCCATATGCTGCTGGATAATTTACTTCTAGTTGTGGGACTAAAAAGGGATGTGGACTGGCCCCGGCAAAGGGCCTGTAGGACTTCGTACTGAAGTCATCAGAGTGAATAATAGAAAAGCCTGAAAGCATGATTGAAAGTAAATACTAAGTTTTGATGACGGGGGGATACAGCAAGGAAATGGGGTTTACTAACCACTTGGGGCTGGGAAGAACACTTAATGATTCTCCCACTGGTCAGACAAATTTGTATGGACATTTGTATGCAAAGAGAAGCCTTTTCCTTCATAATTGCTCTTCTGCTTTTGCCAGGATACTCCTTTTGTGATGATGCAGCTCATGAGAATGTTGACATCAGCAAATGAATGCACAGGAGAGGGTTTATTAGATGGCTCAGCATGCACATGTCCCAACTTATGGGCTTTGATGTAGCAAGTGGCTCTTGCCCACAAAGAGTTTCGTGTGTACGTTGTACACCCAAATTAAATGGTTAAAGATTTTTAAATATCTGTAGTTGTTCTATTAGCGGAACTGTTCTGCATCCAATTCTACCTCCAAGAAAAAAACAAACTAGAGGCTATGGGTCCAATGCTTTATAGAAACTTGGGAGATCTCTTAGAGGAAATCCTGATATATAAAATATGATTCTTTTTCTTTGCTTTTTGGTTTCTGAGCCTTTAGGATGCACTTCTTTCCTGTTTTCATGATTTTCTCCAAAATTATTAGGGCTATAAACTTACTTCATTACAAATTAAAGCTGAGATTCACTTGCCATCTTTTGATTCCAGCAACTGGGGCTTTTAGAAAACACCAAATATCATGAAGACTTGCAATAAAATCACAAAACTTGGCAATGCAGAAGGCATGAGGAATGTTTCTGTCTCTTCAGCACCAATATAGAGCTTTTTCAGCATCTCTGTTCTCTTCTCTTCTCTTAAGTCTGTGTTGGCTTGCCATCCATTTTAGAGCTCCATGGTGGGATTCCATGAGTTACCAAACTTCCAAACTAAATATTGTATGACTCTTTCAGTATTAAAAGGGAATATATTCTTGGTCTCCTGTGAACACTTGGTGGAAGATTCAAACCGGTTTAATTACATTTCTGTCAGTTACTCTGTGAAGGACTTTTATTGCAAGCCTTTGTTGAAAGAAACCTGATGAGGATGAGCCTGGTGGTAGACATCATTTGAGATCAGAGTTCAGGTCCCAAGCTCCCTGTATCCAGCATAGGCTGAGAATTGTCAGGAGGCAGAACATTCAGCCTCCAGAGGATGGGCATAGGGGGAAGAAACACCTCTGCAATGACCTTGTCTCATCAGTGCAGGAGAGGGACAATTCAGTGGGGGGGATAAAAATGTTGGGGATCTGAGGATTTCTGGAGGACTCTACAGAAATGAGAAACCTGCTTCCAGTAATAAAAGGAACAAATCAGGAGCTGCTGAGTGCTGACAGACATCTTGGTGGGTTGATCCCTCACCCCCCCCCCCAATGATGCAATATACCCTTCATGCAATAATAATCAAACTTCTTACTGATGCATTTCATTTCTCATCAATTCACAACTTGTTTACACTTTATTTCTCCGATATGGCTTAAAAATACACTGTCAAATATTCCCCTAAAGGAAACGCATGTTCTTAGTCCATTTACTAATATTGGTGCCGGTAGCTTCTATATTTAGTGATTCTCAGTAAACAGAACAGATGAATAAACAGACCACGAATGTGGAGGAAAGAGCTACCTGTCCATCATTCCAACAACATTTAGCTACGAGTCTGTAATGATGATTTCGCTTGACATAAGTGAAAAAGCCCAGAGGATGAGGCACATGGGTCATTCCCGTAACAAATGAAGTTTACTCTAAGGTTTGATAGTTATATTACTGGGACTAAAGAAATAATGATATCTAATAGATTTCCATGCCTAGGGTCCTTGTTCTAATCACCCCTAATTTATCAAAAACATTTGCTTTTCGCTGTTCTCTGTGACGTGCATTGGAATAACTTGATATTCTATTTTCTCCAGCTCTGGGCCAGACATATTTTCTTAACCAGCCTAGCACAGCAGTAACAATCCATACTTTTAAGGACCTAAGGCCCCATTTCCAATTACAAAGCTCTCATCTGAGGTTTCACCTTTTTGGGTTTCATGCTGCAAATCATGTCTAATACTATCCTTAATGGCACAAGAATGTGCAAGGGGTACAGAATGGCTTAGGGGACATCTGTCTTGCAGGCTGCAGTTGGAAGGTGGAATGCATTGCCCAGAGTTCAGTGCTATGATTGCCCCATCAGCAGTATGAGATTGTGGTACTGCTGTTTGTAATACCCAGGAATGGGGGGGAAGGCTTATCAAATTAAGCTGATGTATTACACTGTTTAAGTAATGCTGTGTACAAAATCACTATATGTGTGAGTCAGTGGGAAAAAAACAACAACCACCAATCATATGTTTAAATAAAATCTATAATCAGTCCACTTCTGTAGAAATAATAGAGAACATTCATGTTTACTTCTAACCTAGACTAGTATCCTAGAAAACCAAGGCTCTTTGAACCCCAGACCAATGACAGAAGAAAGAAATAGATTTGTGTGTAATGACCTACGCCTCCTCCCAAGTGTCTGTACTTTACTTAGGGCTCAAGCTTGTTCTTCTCCATGCCCTTTATAGTAATCTTCAGCTTGCATTCAGCACAGGCCAAGCAGTTCAGTTAAACGGAGGGGCTTTTCTTTCTCTAACTCTTTTCTTGAAGTAATTCTTTTCTATGCCCTGAGGCATTGCTACGGGTTTTAGCCCTGGTCACTCCAAATATACACCAGAGATGGTTGAAAAACTTTCAACAGAATCCCCATGATGGGCTAAAACCCCGTGTGTCACAGACTTTTGTTTTAGTACATTAAATGCTTGTAGACATGAAGCAATAACAGAACTGATTTAAGCCAGGCATAGTGCAAGCTCCCCTTGCGTAATTCTACCAGTGAACCCCAATTCTGACCCACCAGCACACAGCATTCTTCTAGGATTGGTTCCATTACAGCTTCATTGGTGCAAGTTAGGAGTGAGGTGCAGTGCTCCTTGTTCTTTCTGTTCTGGGCTTACCCTGAGTTGGGCATACCAAAATGTGTAGTAGTTTTGTGATGTGGCAAATGGAGGTTAGGTTGAGATAACAGATTCATTTTCACGTTTTCTGTATAAGATTTGGACCAAATCCATAGGTGGCATATATGGTGGTATAAATTAAACTTTGTTAAGTTGAAGTGAGAGTAAGCTGGTATATTCAGGGTAAGTTCCTTAGCCCTACTATGTCCCCTTTGCATGGCTTGAATGCTGCAAAGGGGACCCAATGACTGATGGCAGCACGTAAGGATTCCCCTAGTTTAAGAAAATCCTCAGTTATCAGGCCAGCCCGACATCAGCTACATCTGATCCTAGGGGGTCATTCTGGGAGTGGGAAGGGTATGTCAGCAGAGTATCTCCTTGGGAGATGTTATCTGCAGGATAAGTTAGAACAACCCTGAGACCGCTCTCACTTGTGTCTGGGGCCGATTTGGTTGCTGGCATCCTCCAGAATTTGAGACACTGGAAAGGGGATGCTGCTCTGACACACCCAGGGATCTTGACCATTGGGGACAGAAAGGTAATGGTGTAGCAAGAAAAACAACCAGCAGTTGGATGTAAGAAGGTGTAAGATAAAACACCTGCTTTATCTTACATGCTGTTGTTGCTGACAGCCTTTCCCACTACAACTCTGCCCTTCTGCCCCCTTGGTGCATAATTTACTCTAAGGGCTGGTCCACACTAACCCCCCAGTTCGAACTAAGATACTCAACCTCAGCTACGTGAATAATGTAGCTGAAGTCAAAGTATCTTAGTTTGAACTACAAGGTACTTACGGCGGGTCCACACGCGGCAGGCAGGCTCCCCCATCGACTCTGCGTACACCTCTCATGGAGCAGGAGTACCGGTGTGGACAGCGAGCACTTCTGGGATTGATTTATCGCGTCTAGACAAGATGTGATAAATCGATCCCAGAAGATCGATTGCTTACCGCCAAACCCGGAGGTAAGTATAGACGTACCCTAATTTATGCTCACACCATCTTATTGAAGCATAAGCCACATTTACATCCCCTCTGAATGTGTCCCACAGTCTCCAGAATTCCGCTAATCCACTGCACCACTGAGCCCTCTACAAATTTGGGATTCAATAGCCAGTTATGGTGGAATACTTCCTTCCTGGATACTTCAGGATGTGATTGTTGTGGGTGCCCTGGGGCACCCCTGAAGGGCTGCCTACAAGCTTATTGCCAAAATTCCTCATTGTTGAGCCATATCAACACCACCTCTACCAGTAGCATGGAGAGTCAAGTGATCTTTGCTGCAGCTATGTAATAAAGATGAGTGCTGCTTAAAATCGTGGGCCTGATCCTCAGCTGAAGTAAATCGGCATTGCACCATTGAAGTCAATAAAGTAATGCCAATTTACACCAGTAGAGGATTCTGGCTCCTTGATTATAGGATTTACATAATTATTCTTACTGTGCACTTGAATCTTCCTTTACAGGACAATTATCAAAAGGTGAGGAGAAGTGACTAGGGGCAACAGCGATTAAATACGCTATCCTTTCATCTCTAGGTATCTGGCGTAGATCACAAATAAAAAGAGTTTGTTGATCTCAGCTGGGTTACAGAATTATCACACATTTTGGTACAGTTGTCTGTGTCTGCTCAAAAGAAATGCAAGTCAGGGCTGAGTTGGATTAGCAGAGCTGTGTAGAGACCCAGGACTGGAACTGCAGGGGTTGGGATCTGAAGTACTTTGGCAGAGCTGTAAGAGGACATTTGCAAACTGACATCAGTTTGACTCTCACGATCATCTAATTCATTCAAACATGATAAACAATAAAAAAGTGAAAATAATAGGAGGAAAAAGAGAGAAAACGGTGTGCGGATAAGGTGAGGGAATGAAAATGTGGTATAGACAGCAGGAGAGAAAGGAATCAAAAAATGGAGAAAGGGAATGAGAAATCAAGAAAAGACACATGGCTGTAAAATTAGTGGATTTTATCTATTTTGGGCCTAAATAGGTGTAAATAGCACAGTTCTATTGAAATCAATACGTCTTTCTCCAGATTTATTGCGTCCCCCTGCCGGAATTGTTGAACAAAAAGGAAAATCTTTTTTTTTATGTGACTAGTGGAATAACATTATCAGTTATTGAGTAATTCAGCATTTATTTAAGTTAACTTTGAGCTTTGCAATCCACTACTTTGCTCTACAAATTAGTAGTGCAAATGTCACCCCCTTCTGGCATGAGTGAGTAATTATTTCTAGTATTATTATCCTTGTTTGTTGTTTGTATTGCAATATTGCCTGGGAGCCCCAGTTATGGGTCCCTGTTCCTGGCTTCTAAGAGGGAACTCTAAGAAATCTCTGCGATTCTATTGCTGTGCAGAAAAAGCCTTGTTGCTTTCCTCTTCTTCCTAAAGAGTTTTGCTCATATAACACCAGTTATGTTCTTAGAGTGGGGAGGAAGTAGGCTCAGAGTGGTTTGTGCAGTGAGGAATAGCTCAGAACAACAGTGAGGTGATGTTTGGTTTCTGTGATTCTCTTCTTTGGTTTTATATTTTTGTTTTAAAGGTTTAATTGCCATAATCACACAAAGCTGTCCTTTATTACCATAGAAGCATGCTGTTTTGGGTGAAAGTTTTGTCAGTCTCTCTCACTTCCCCCTCAATATAGTTTTCAGATAGTGATAATAGTAGTAAACCACTTTATTTTATCTAAGGTCTTTTTTGCAAATCTGTCACACACCACTGTAGAAGTTTCATAATATAGTTAAAGAGTTATATAATGAATGATAAAAGTAAAGAGGATGTTAAATCCAAGAAGAAAATATTGTTTCATGGTTGGCTGAAAACAGTCATGTGATGTCGGTAAGTTTCTATTACTGTATTTAACTCAGAGGTCAATAATACTGAGCCCCAGTGCAGCATTATCCAGTCAGATTGCTTGAGTAAACCCTCAGACAACAAACATTAATTAAAAAAAAAAAAAAAAAAAAGCCAAGCCTTGGAGTATGTGTCAGTGACTTTAACATAAGAAATCTTGTCATGATAGTTATAGTTCTTAAAAAGACTAGACTGTATTAATGGGCTCTACAAGGGGTCACTCTTTAAGACTATTCAGAAGCTGAAATTAGAGCTGCAGAAAGAAGCAGGTTTCATATTGAGCAGTGCTTCATGCAGAGAACCACATTAGACCTGTGTTCTGCAGTTTGCACTGGCTGCCTAGTAGCTTCTGGATGTAGGTTTTGACCTATGAAGCCCTAAATGTTTTGCAATCTGGCTACCACCGAGACTCTCCCTCTCTCCATGTGATACCTTTAGCAGCTGTGCTCTGCAGAGGTGCTTGGGCAAATATACCCTGGTGGCAGAGCGTTTTCTTTGATGGGGTTTGATTCTGATTCTTGCTTTCCTGTTTTGACCCCTAGATCCTTGCTTTTAGGGTGTGCCACAAAGGTCATCTTGGAGGTGGGGCATTTGGGAAGATGGTAAGCTAAGGTATATAGCGGGTCAGATGTGGAGATTATTACTAGCCATTATTATTATGGGCAAGTATGATTGTGACTTTTATATGGACATTTCTGGTACTGCATATTTTAATGATTGTAGAAGTGTCTAGCTGTGAACTTGTGGGAAGGCCATCAAGGAGAGGAAGGGAGCAAGGAGCTTGTGAAGCTTAAAAACTCCCCATGGTTCTTGGCTTACCAGACAACTTTGGCAAGTTTCATAGACTTTAAGGCCAGAAGGAACAATCATGATCACCTTGTCTGACCTTCTGCATGTTGCAGACCTCCGAATCTCATCCACCCACTCTTGTAGTAGGCCCATAACCTCTGGCTGAGTTACTGAAATCCTCTAATCTTGATTTAAAGACTGCAAGTTACAGAGAATCCACCACTTACTCTAGTTCAAACCAGCAAGTGACTCATGCCCCATGCTGCGGAAGAAGGTGAAAACCCCCCAGGGTCTCTGCCAGTCTGACCTGAGAGAAAATTCCTTCCTGACCCCAAATCTAGTGATCAGATAGACCCTGAGCATGTGGCCAAGACCCCAGCAGTCAAACACCTGGGAACGAATTCACTGTAGTAACTCAGAGCCCTCCCCATTAGTGTCTCATCACCGGCCATTGGAGATATTTGCTACTAGCTATCGCAGATCAGTTACATGTCATTGTAAAAAGTCATATCATACCGTCCCCTCCATAAACTTATTAAGCTCAGTCTTTGAAACCACTTAGGTTTTATGACCCCACTACTCCCCATGGAAGGCTGTTCCAGAATGGTTAGAAACCTTCATCTCATTTCAAGCCTAAGCCTGTTGATAGCCAGTTTATATCCATTTGTTCTTGTGCAAACATTAGCCTTTAATGTAAATAACTCCTCTCCCTCCCAGATGTTTATCCCTCTGATGTATTTACAGAGAACAATCATATACACCTCAACCCCGATATAACACGACCTGATATAACACGAATTCGGATATAACGCGGTAAAGCAGTGCTCCGGGGGGGGGGGGGGGGGGGGCGGGGGGCGGAGCTGTGCGCTCCGGTGGATCAAAGCAAGTTCAATATAACACGGTTTCACCTATAACATGGTAAGATTTTTTGGCTCCCAAGGACAGCGTTATATCGGGGTAGAGCTGTATATCCTCAGCCCTCTTTTTCTTAGGCTAAACAAGCCAAGCTCCTTAAGTCTCCTGTCATAAAGTAGGTTCTCCATTCCTCAGAGCATTCTAGTAACCCTTTTCTGCATCTGTTCCAGTTTGAATTCACCTTTTTTAAACATGGGAACCAGAACTGTACATAGTGTTCTAGATGAAGTCTCACCAATGCCTTGTACAATGGTGATAGTGCTTCCTTATATCTCCTGAATATATCTCTCCTGATGTGTCAAGGAATTGCACTAGCTGTTTTTTATGCCTGCATCGTATTGGCAGCTCATAATTATCCTGTGATCGACCAGTATGCCCAAATCTTTTTCCTCCTCTGTTGTTTTCAAAAGATTTATAGCAAAATTCTTGTTGGTGGTCTATAAGTGTACGACTTTGCACTATTAAGTTTCCTGGATCACTTTTTTGTCCTTTCTTAAATGTAGGTATTATAGTTCCAATTCTCCAGTCATAGGGTATGACCGCTGAGTTTACAGATTCATTATATATCCTGGCTATTGGACTTCTAATGTATTGTGCCAGTTCCTTTAATATTCTTGAAATGAGATTATCTGCTCACCTCAATTTGGTCTCATTAAGCTGTTTGAGTCTGGCTTACCACCTTGGAGGTGATAATTTCTATTTCCATATATTCATTCACATTAGCCAACCTGCCACTGCCCCCAAGTTCCTCATTACCTTTATTAAAAATGGAGGCAAAATGTGGGATGCTGTGGATGGAGAGTCAAAAATAGGTGAAGATTATTATTACTAATTGTTTCTACAGCACTTCTTAATTCTCTCTGCACCTGATGGCATCCTGACTTCTCAAAGTTTAGCCTCTCTGCACCATTCAGAAGCCTTAGCCAAATTTCAAATAAGAGGGAGGTTTTTTATCACCTTGAAATTAGTTTCTATTATCCTTAAATTATTGAAGATTGACCACCGTGCAATGTGATTCCTGCCCTCATTAATCTTACTAACCAGCTGCATTCAATACAAATCCATTTTCACAGCAGTCTTCCCAACTCTAATTTAGAATAGGCCATCTCAGACTATTCCTGTGCTCTCTAAGTCCTTGTCTACACTGCAGGGCTAGGTGGAATTTAGCCGCATTAGGTCAATTTAAAAATGAATGCGTCCACACAACCAACTCCAATCCGTCAACCTAAAGGGCTCTTAAAATCAACTTCTGTACTCCTCCCCGGCGAGGGGAGTAGCGCTAAAATCGACTTTGCTGGGTCAAATTTGGGGTAGTGCGGACACAAATTGATGGTATTGGCCTCCAGGAGCTATTCCAGAGTGCTCCATTGTGACTGCTCTGGACAGCACTTTGAACTCCGATGTACTAGCCAAGTACACAGGAAAAGCCCTGGGAACTTTTGAATTTCATTTCCTGTTTGGTCAGCATGGCGAACTCAACAGCCCAGGTGACCATGCAGTCCCCCCAGAATCGTAGCACGCAGAATGTTTCTAAACTCCCCCTATCATCTCCGTCCCTGAGGTTATCGCAGATTAGAAGGCAAAAAAACCGCACTCGCGATTACATGATTTCCGAGCTCATGCAGTCCTCCCGCACTGATAGGGCACAGCTTAATGCATGGAGGCATTCAGTGGCAGAGGCCAGGAAAAAATTAAGTGAGCGTGAAGAGCGGAGGCAGGACTTGATGCTGAGGCTAATGGGGGAACAAACAGACATGATCAAACATCTGTTGGAGCTGCAGGAAAGCCAACAAGAGCACAATCCCCCCGCTGCATCCACTATATAACCGCCTACCCTCCTCCCCATGTTCCATAGCCTCCTCACCCAGACGCCCAAGAACACGGAGGGGAGGCTCCGGGCACCCAGCCACTCCACTGCAGAGGATGGCCCAAGCAACAGAAGGCTGTCATTCAAACAGTTTGATTTTTACTGTGGCTACAAGAAGCAATGTGGCCTTGTCCTTCCCCATCCCACCCGGGCTACCTTGTCCGTTATCTCATTTTTTTTAATTAATAAAGAAAGAATGCATGGTTTCAAAACAATAGTTACTTTATTTTGAAGCGGGGAGGGTGGTTGGCTTACAGGGAATTAAAATCAACAAAGGGGGTGGGTTTCCATCAAGGAGAAACACAAACAACTGTCACACTGAAGCCAGTCATGAAACTGGTTTTCAAAGCCCCTCTGATGTGCAGCGCGCCTTGCTGTGCTCTTCTAATCGCCCTGGTGTCTGGCGCGAAATGATTGTCTGCCGTTGCTTTCACGGAGGGAGGGGCGACTGACGACATGTACCCAAAACCACCCGCGACAATGTTTTTGCCCCATCAGGCATTGGGAGCTTAACCCAGAATTCCAATGGGCGGCGGAGACTACAGGAATTGTGGGATAGCTTACTCACAGTGCACCGCTTCGTAAGTCGTAAGTTCACTAGCCACGGTAGTGAGGATGCACTCTGACGACTTAATGCGCTTAGTGTGAACATACGCAATGGACTGTATAAAATCGATTTCTAAAAATCAACTTCTATAAAATCGACCTAATTTCGTAGTGTAGACATACCCTAACAGTCTTGCCTTACCCCTTACTTGTTATAGGCAGTTGTGTTTCCTTGCTGGTTCCAAAAGATCTTTATTTAGAGGCCAGTTAGCACAAATGCTGATAACTTCTGTGCTTTCATCCACATACATCATCAGGAAATAGACGGGTGTGTGCGTGTGTGTGTGTGTGTGTGCGTGCGTGTGTGTTAAAATGCTGCTTTCTGCTGTAATAGTCCACAGTGATGATAAATTCACCCAGGGAACTAGTGCTAGAGCAGCTGAGGCCTCCTCTAAAGTAATCTGACTGGACCCCATCGTGAGAAGGCTCAAGGTTCTTTGTGTGAGTTTTCTCCTGCCTCACCTGTTCCAAATTGCTGTGTCATGCCAGGTCAGTGGAGGGAGGGAAGATTTCATTCCCATGGAGATTATTAGGGAATAGACAGTGTATCCAGACCCAGAGTGTGGCTTTGTGGGGGACATTCGGGGAAGAATTTATGGATATCTTATTAAACATAAGGAGCTGCAAATCTCAAAGTGTCCCAATCAGGCCCATAACAAAAGAGGAGATATGTCCCCCTCTCCCCCCTTCCCCCCGGCTCAAATTATTGACACTGCCGAGCATCAGCAGCAGCTTGAAATAGTGAGTACAATATTCAATGCTGGAGGATGGTCAGTAACCAGCACAGGAGTGTATCAGCCTGTCCCTGTTGGGTGGGGTTCCAGTGCCTCAGGGCCCTCCAGTGGTTGGAGATTTGACAGCATTCTCTGACCTGGCCTTTACCTGATTTAATCTTGCCTCTCGCTCTCTCTCTCCTTTTACTTTGTACAGCCCTGATCTCTTCCTTCCTTCATCATTCATTTTATATAATCTGTTTTAAATGTTACCAATGTAAGCCATACCTACATATGCAACTCAACTGTTCCACCGTTTACCACTGGGGTACCTTTCCATACAGCTCTCTGATCTTCATGCTGGAGACAGGTGGAAAGAAGAATTTCTTGGCGTGGTGAGACATGCCTCATGGGAGGAAGAATATAAACAACAGGGGGTTGAAGAGAGAAAAGTTTGCTGAATCAAGGCCTGCTTAGCCTCAATTTATTCCTTGGTGGAAGTGGGGAATTTAAAATATATATTTAATAATTTATAAAGTCTCCATGTTGGTGAGACTAAGACCTGAAGTGATTGGAAAGACAATGGGCCATATGGGGTCAAGCTTTTCGTTGTGAGCAACTTTGGTCATTCTTGAGCAATTCCTTCTGGCTAGTGCTTGGAGGAAGGAGCTGCATCAAGTCTTCAGCCAGAGAAGCGAGGAGCTGTGACCTGAGGCCCAGGCTTTGGGGAAATAAGAAGAAATCACTTACAAATACACCTCCTTGCAAAAATGTTTAAAGGAGACATGTCCTTTAGGAGATACAAAATATTTGGCACTTCTGATTTGCTCTCAAAGTCTGTCTCTGTCTAGCCTCATTGTCAGAAACAATGGGACTGAGTGTGTTCCCAGCAGCGTTCCAACACATGATGCATTCTTCATTTTCAATCGATTGGGTGAACAGTAGGGAGAACTCTGTGTTATGAATCAGGAGAAGCTTTTGCCAGAACTGTAGTCTTGGCGGAAAGCTTGAAGCAGCTCTACCTGATACTCATTCCTGTCTCAAGAGTATGTTAGAACCAGTCACAGCAGTATATTGAAAGCCATAGCAGTCAGTAATTGTCTATAATGAAATTGTAAGTAATTAGTACTGATGATTCTTTTCAGGGAAAACAGGTATGGTTAAAACACACGTACACATTTCCCTCCCAAACACAATATACACACAAACTGAATTCAGTTTCTTGGTTTAGAGCATACATTTAGTGCTGTCAGACAGGAAGTGTGGCAAATTAGTAGGCAAATGTAACTCCAGATCAACAGAATGTGCTAATGCAGTTGTGTAGATGTAACACACACACACACACACAAATCATCTCGTCTTCCTCCCTTCATCGAGATCTTGAGCACTTTATCTCGGGAGAATATTGTGCAAGTTCAGTAGCAAATTAGAGTGAGCAATATAGAATTCAGGGGGGAGACATTTACAAAATTAGGACCAGATTCTGGTCTTGGTTACCCCAGCGTGAATCCAGACTAACTCCATTGACTTCAGTGAAGTCATTCTTGGATTTGTGCGGGTGGAACTGAGATGGGAATCCAGCCTTTAATTGGAAAACAGTGCATATATCTGAGATACAATGTACTTTTTTACTTAAGACAGTTGACTTAGTGAGCAGCAGAAATCTGCCAGAAACAATCTTACCAACTATGCTAAGCGTAAAACCAGGAGCAGTTATTATGAACAGTTGATCTGGGTCTGGGTTTTTCTGAAAAATAATAACCCATGAGACTTGGGCAACTTCAAGAAAAAAATAATAAATTAAGCTATTAAAAATGTCAAGTGTGTATGAATTTGATGCTCATGAAAATGAAGATCTGATAGCCTTGTTATAGCTAGGAATAGTGTGGGATGTGCGCACAATGCAGGGATTGTCTGTATATGCTTGATTTGCAGTCTAAGGTTCTCCTGTTTTTATAACAATAATTATACTATATACAGCACTGTAATCACAGTTCAGTTTTTATAAACCCCACTGTTCCACTAGGGGCAAATCCAGCCTCCCAGTTGAAGAACTTCTGTGATTCCTTGGATGGGAGAAAGGGCTGGATCTAGGAGGCTATAGAGAACCCAGCTTTGCAGGGAATCCTCCTGTGTGGCAGTACAGAGGGAGTAAAACCAGAGATGATCTACTGTATGGATCCTCTGGTTTTCTCTCCATAGCACTATAGAGGGTCAGTTGGGCTGTGGAGGATTGCTGCAGCTGCTGCTCAGAACTGGGAGAGAAGCAGGATTTTCTTATCCCCTTTTCCCCTACTCCCAGTGGAAGTAGCCAGTTGCTTACCCCCCTGGCTTGGCCTAGGTGCTGGGTCCCCGAATTTGAGACTTAGAGTGCAAGTGTTTGATGTCACATCCATTGGATTGTGGTATCATTAAAGGAAATGGGTAACAAGCTAATTAGAAAGGAGACATTTCACTGCCGGAGACTGCAGTTTAGTCTGCAATGGTTTACAAGTTAAACGATGATGAGCTCACTCTAGTCCCTGGTGGGCTGTGTGTTCATATCACAACCAAAATTCAGTACAAGTCAGAGAATGGTAGAGATGGTAAAAAAGCTGCCCACTTAGCCAATTTCCTTGACACACACATCCAGCACATCCTGGAGTGTTTTGGTCAATCTAGTTTTAACTGATATAAGTGATGGGGCCGTCTCTTTTTTCCTGCAGTCTGGTAGACCTCACTCTATTTTCTTGAGCTCTGTTTCATCCTGTTACTCCCAATGGGCCATCCTAGTCGATTCTTCTCCCTCCTTGATGTTTAAACCCTCAATTGTTTGATTGTTATATTTCACCATAGTCATTGTTCGATCAAGTATACATATCTATATATTTTCGTTCTTTTTTTCTTATAAATCAACTCCTATTTTTTTTTTCAATTCTCTGATTTCCTTCTATTTTGCTGAAAGCTGATGTTTCTGGTCTTGAAGTAACCACAACCACACATAGTATTTTAGATGTGAACTTAACTGTGATTTACAGAGAGAGAGAGACTCTCAGGTTCCTGCTCCATGTTATGATGCAGTGCAAATTAATAATAAAAATGTGTTGTATTGTTATACAGCACTAGCTATCTGAAGATTTCACAGCACTTTAATAATACCAGTGAATTGATTCTCACAAAAGACCCATGAGGTAAAGTTATACTATTATTTCCATTTTACAGATGAGAAGTTGAGGCTGAGATAAAAATGAAGTAACTTGTCCAAGGTCACATACGAAGTTCATGACAAAACCAGAGAGAGAATCCAGAAGTCCTGGCTCTACATCCTGTACTTTAGCCACAAAGCCATAAATATTTTTTCATCCCAGATACAATTAAACCCCACAAATCCTGTTAGCAGGCCAGTGCCTTACTCATGACTCTACTGGGGCAGTGCTGGCTCCTTTGCTTCCATATTCCATTGCAAATTCATGTCTAACTTGCTGTGCACTATCAGAAATAACACTGCACTGGGCACTTATGTTTACAATGCTATGCAGAATGTAATTAACCCTTACAGCATCCCTTCAAGTTAGGGCTGTACAATTATCCCCATTTTTATGGATTAGGAAACTGAGGCATAGACCAGAGGACACAATGCAGGTGATCTCACAAGTGAGATTAGAATTAAGAAGTTCCTGTATCCCAGCCCTCCGAAAGAACTATAAACCATTCCTCTCTCTCTGTTATTGCTAGGTCTTTTATGGCGTTACTGCTTTCCACATATTTCTTTCCCATTCACTATTTCTCTGTGTTTGTATTACTATTGCTTAGATTTATTCACTTGCATTTTTTTTCCAAGGTTGAACTCTGTATACTCCCCACCCACATTTCTGGCCTCGCTGGGTCCCTTTGTGTTGTTTCACTGTTCTCACTGGTGTTCGTAACACCTCTCAGTTTAGTGACATTTGCATTTGTAAATAATATGCTGGTAGCCCTGTTTTTCATATCACTAATAACCACATTCAATAGACTTCCTCTGCACAAGAAAGAACAGAGATTTATAACAGCAAGGGGTGTTACAGGTCAGGACTGAGGTATGTGTCCTGGCTGAGCTGTGGAAAGCTTGCATAGCATCTGCCCACACTATTCCTAGCAGTGAAAGGGCTACAGTATTCTACTTTCATTTTCATATGGCCCACATTCTCTCTCTCTATATATATATTTTTTTATTTTAAGATTTAGTTGGAGGTTCTTTTCATAGTTTTCTTGGGAGTCATGGGCTAATACTTTTTCATACCCAGTTCACCTGATCTAGTATAAGTGCTTTCCTTTGTATGCTGAGCATTGCTGGTAAGATTCTCTCTGACCCACCTCTGCTGCTCCCTAAGCCAGCTGCCTTTGAAGTACATGCAATAAACTTTCTTAGATGGCAAAAAGAAAAGTCTCCTTAGTTTCAGCCCATAGTTGGGACATGCCTCTAATCTACCTTGGTTCTGCTTCCTTCTCCTTAATGTTTGATATTCAACTCTGTACCTAATTCATGCATCTTTTTTTCCCATTGTGTTTTGACTCGTCCTCATTTTTTATACTGTGGGCCATATTCAACCCAGGGTCTATGAATCCACCAGGAGCAGGCTATAGTGGCAGAAAATGGCCTCAGACTCCACTCCAATGGTGTGGCAATGCAGCCCCAAAAGCAGGCAGTACTCCGCAGGGCAGAGCCCCCAGCCTCAAAGCAAAGCATTTTCTGTTTGGCAGAAAGCCACAAGGGAGAGTGACAGTGGTGCCCCCACCTGCCGTCCTTTAGGTGAATCTCCAAAAGTGGCTAGGCAGGCTCAGGCAGGTGTTACCTAACCTTAGGGTTACCATACGTCCGGATTTTCCCGGACATGTCCGGCTTTTGGGGGCTCAAATCCCCGTCCGGGGGGAAATCCCCAAAAGCCGGGCATGTCCGGGAAAATCGGGAGGTCAGTCGGGCCGGCGGGGAGCCGGTCAGCCGGGCCGGCGGGGAGCCGGGTCGGCCGGGCCCGCGGGGAGCCAGGCCGGCGGGGAGCCGGGTCGGCCGGGCCGGCGGGGAGCCGGGTCGGCCGGGCCCGCGGGGAGCCGGGCCGGCGGGGAGCCGGGTTGGCCGGGCCCGCGGGGAGCCGGGCCGGCGGGGAGCCGGGTCGGCCGGGCCCGCGGGGAGCCGGGCCCGCGGGGAGCCGGGTCGGCCGGGCCCGCGGGGAGCCGGGCCGGCGGGGAGCCGGGTCGGCTGGGCCCGCGGGGAGCCGGGCCCGCGGGGAGCCGGGTCGGCCGGGCCCGCGGGGAGCCGGGCCCGCGGGGAACCGGGGGGTGCGCCGGGCCGCCGGGGGCCGGCAGTGCTGGGCGGGCCGGGGGTGGTCGGTCGGGGCCGGCACCCCAGGGCCCGAGCCGACCCAGGCTGGAAACGCCGGGGGGCCAGCCTGGGCCGCGCCTCCTCCCCCCACACCCCCCTTACCTGCTTCAGGCTTCCCGCGAATCAAATATTCGCGGGAAGCAGGGGAGGGGGCGGAGACTTTGGGGAGGGGGCGGGGTTGGGCGGGGCTGGGGGCCGTGGAGTGTCCTCCATTTGGAGGCACAAAATATGGTAACCCTACCTAACCTTCCCTGTGCCAGCTTCACTGAATATGCAAGACTTTGACCTGTTTTACATGGGGAATTTGCCCTGATTCCAACCACAGTGGATGCCACAAGTGCATTGTTACAGATTTCTAGTATAGACAAGGTGAGCTGTGATTGTGTTTGCTTGAAACCAGAGCAAACTGCATTGGTGCAAATCGCAGCTTTCCTTGCCTATACTAGTGGTTTGGAGTGGGTACAGCCACACTCATGGCTGGAGTATGGGCAAATCCTCAGAGCAAATAAAGCCCTTTTTATGGGGAATTGCCAGAAGTCATCTACAGGGGAAGAAACTATCCCTGTCCTCTTGCAGTATTTATTTTACCTTTTATTAGAAAGAGGTTGAAAGGAACACATTAGGTTTCCAGGTGAACATTTTGTTGCTTACTAGATCACTGAAGGGGGTTAATTTGATTTGTCTTCAGTTCAGATGAGTCACTGTTTGCATTCAAGTATTAGATAAAGCAAGCTCAGCCAGACAGCTACCAGTAGTGGGGCTGGTGCCATTTTATCCATACTACATCCTGACTGACTGCTTGAGTATTCTGCATGGTACAAATCCCTGGCATCAGTAATGATGCAAACAGTGTGACATTAATGGTATTGCATGACATTTTGTACATAGGTCTCCACACTCCCTATGGGGGGAGGGTTGTTTTGTTTTCTATGTTTGGGGTTATTGTTTTTCTTCTAGTTTTTGCGCTTTTAGCATTTGCTCAAGTTGCATTTTCAAGCTTTTCTTCAAAACTATGAAGGCTAGAAAATTCCTTTAAAAAAAATAAACAAAAGCTGAAATTCTCCCATACTTACATAACTCTAGGAGTTGGGGCATTAATGAAACCCTAGATATTTTGAGACTCTCAATAAAGTTGCATGAGTTGACCCCAGTGCTTCCTAACTCCATGAAGGAAGGAATATTTTGAAGGGATTGGTGTAGCCCCAATTATAATTAATTTACAGTACATGTAACTTCTGAATTCTAGGGAGTATTCCAGCCTTTGCCACAAGACATGGCATGGTCAAGAAATTTCACAGTGGGGCCAAAATTTCATGCAAGTTCTTTAGGAGACATGGTGGGTGCAATAATATCTTTTATTGGACCAACTTCTGTTGGTGAGAGAGACAAACTTTCCAGCCACACAGAGCTCTTCTGGTCTGGGAAAGGTACTCCCAGCATCACAGCTGGATGGATTGAACAGATTGTTTAGCATAAGTAGTTAGCACATATTCTAAGGGACCATTCAAGGTAGAGTGGCCCTTTAATACCTCTGCAGTCATAAGACAAAAGGGGGGGGGGCTAGTGGATTATAGATTGTTGTAATAAGCCATAAATCCAGTGTCTCTATTCAGTCTGTGTTTTTTAGTGTCTAGCAGAGTTATGAATTTAAGCTCCCAGGTTCATCTTTTGAAAGCATTGTACAGGTTTCCTTTGAGGATGAGGACTGATAGGTCAGATATAGAGAGATTGCTTTGTGAAAAGTATTCACCTGCAAGTGATGAGTTGTTTTTGTCTTTTATCATTTTTCTGTGTGAGTTCATTCATGAGCGTAGTGATTGTCTGGTTTCACCCAAATAGTTTTTGGGGGGCATTTAGTGCACTGGCTGAGGTACACCACATGTTGCGATAGACGTGTAGAATCCATGGATTTTGAAAGGTGTGTTGTGGAGGATGTTGATCACTATAGCAGTGGAGATATGTCTGCAGGTTTTGCATCTGTTGTTCTGGCAGGGTCTGGTGCTGCTTTGAGTTGGTGTGTTTTGGTTTGTGGGGAGCCGCTTATGATGATGAGCTTGGAGAGGCTGGGCGGTTGTTTGAAGGTCAAAAGTGGTGGTTCAGGAAAGATTTCTTTCAGGATGGGGTTCTCATCGAGTATGGGTTGTAGTTTTTTGATGATACCCCGTGTGGGTTCCAGAGTAGGGTAGTAGGTGAGAAGTAGGGGTGTGCAGTTGGAGAAGGGGTTATTTCTGTATTGAAGCAGATTCTCTCAGGGCATTTGGGTGGACTGCTCCATGATGGATCTACTTCTCTGGTGGAGTGTCCTTGTTTGGTGAAAGGAGTTTTGATTGTGTTAAAGTATGTAACTCTGTTCTCAGCTGTGTGACTCTGCTGTGGATTCACACAATTCCCATCTGCTACATCCCCTGCCTCCTGGATAAGTGCCTGGTTGTATAACAGATTTCTAGGTGTTTGGGGTCGTATGGTGATCTATGGGCTTCTTGTGTCAACTTCCTGGACACCACAATCCGCTTCAACAATGAAACCCTACAGACAACCATATACAAGAAACCCACAGAGCACCACAACTACCTTCATAGTTCCAGTAATCATCCCAAACGCACTAAGGAACCTGTTATCTACAGCCAGACACTCATCCAGTGCAGGAAATCTCCCAATATAACAACTATATGGGTGAAACCATACAATCGCTGTGCTCTCAAATGAACTCACACAGGAAAATGATGAAAGAGAAAAACACCCTATCCCGTGTAGGCAAACACTTTTCACAAAGCAGTCTCTCTCTCTATATCTGACCTATCCGTCCTCAGCCTCAAAGGAAACCTGCACAACACTTTCAAAAGACAAGCCTGGGAGCTTAAATTCATAACTCTGCTAGGCACTAAAAATCATGGACTGAACAGAGACACTGGATTTATGGTTTATTACAACAATCTGTAACCCACTAAACCCCCCATTTTGTCTTATGGCAGCAGAGGTGTTAACAGGCCACTCTACCTTGAATGGTCCCTTACAATGTGTGCCAACTACTTATGCTAAACTATCTGTTCCATCTTGCGTTTTGCTGTGATGCTGGGAGTATGTTTTCCAGACCGGAAGAGCTCTGTGTGGCTTGAAAACTTGTCTCTCTCGCCAACAGAAGTTGGTCCAATAAAAGATAGTACCTCCCCCACCTTGTCTCTCTAATGTCCTGGGACCAACATGGCTACAACTAGCAGATACAGGAGAAATGCTTTGATCCTGTGAACCCAGCTTTATTTACCAGGACACAAGTAAGAGCTGTAGGTGTTACATGGTTTAAAATCTCCCCAGATGGGCATTAAACAGCAAAGGCCATACAATAGGTATAATATTGCAATGTCCCCACAAACAAGAATCGGGGGACTACTAAAATCGGAAATGATTTTTCCTACCTCTGATCTGGCACTTCAGTAAAGATGTGTACTGCAGAATCCTGCATGGTACTAATTTCAACAAAGCAGGAGGCAGGCAATTTAGTAGATGGGAATGATGTGAATCCAAAGCAGATTCATTACAGCTGAGAACAGAGTTATGTTAAAAATACATTGGCTGTTCTTTGGTACTGCTACTGTGTTCCTTAAGTATTTATTCCCCATTCAAAAAGAAGAACAGGAGGACTTGTGGCACCTTAGAGACTAACAAATTTATTAGAGCATAAGCTTTCGTGGACTACAGCCCACTTCTTCGGATGCATATAGAATGGAACATATATAGAGGAGATATATATACACACATACAGAGAGCATAAACAGGTGGGAGTTGTCTTACCACCTCTGAGAGGCCAATTAATTAAGAGAAAAAAAACTTTTGAAGTGATAATCAAGCTAGCCGAGTACAGACAGACAGTTAGATAACAAGTGTGAGAGAATCTCTCACACTTGTTATCTAACTGTCTGTCTGTACTCTGCTAGCTTGATTATCACTTCAAAAGTTTTTTTTCTCTTAATTAATTGGCCTCTCAGAGGTGGTAAGACAACTCCCACCTGTTTATGCTCTCTGTATGTGTGTATATATATCTCCTCTATATATGTTCCATTCTATATGCATCCGAAGAAGTGGGCTGTAGTCCACGAAAGCTTATGCTCTAATAAATTTGTTAGTCTCTAAGGTGCCACAAGTCCTCCTGTTCTTCTTTTTGCGGATACAGACTAACACGGCTGCTACTCTGAAACTATTCCCCATTCAGCCTGTCTTTCCTGTTGATTTTAACATTGCATAGTAAAATCCAACTAAAGAGACTAAGGACAGTTCCCTCTGCTCACTTGGGAGAGGCTTTTATAATAAAGCGTAGTTAGATAATTTAGCACAGCATCAGTGAGCTAAAGCTAGAGCAAAAAAGTGTTGCTCAAATTTGGCCCCCTGGCCAGAATCTTGTCAGTTCATCCTTTAGATGAGTTACTAAATAAAAGCCTTTTTTGACAGACTATACTGGCCCTTCAGTGTTCAAGTAGAGAATCGATCTGGGCTGAAAGAACCCCTCCCCAATCTGCTCCCTGGGAAAAAAATGCTACCCCTCTATCTACAGCAGAGAGGCATGCAGGGTCAGCAGGGGTTAAACAGTTAGATATGCTTGGCAAGTAATCCTTGTTAACCTGCCAATTACCCAGCAGGATGTAAGTCACCTGCTGACTTTTCCAGGGAAGGGGCTGGGAAGCCACTGAAAGAAGCCAGAGAGCTAATAATAAGAGCTGGTACAGAGGGGATTTCTCTGTTTCAAATGATTGTTTCCATTAGCTTTTACTTGCTGCAGTTTAATAGTGACTGAATCAGTACTGGGCATGGGACCCTAGGCGGAAAGGTCATTTGTGTGTCTTATGTTTTTCTGTTAAAGCCCTAAATAAAGACAGCATCTGAGAAAGAGCTGGAAACTTTGGCCTGAATTTCAGAAGAGTTCCTGTTAAAGTCCATGGGAGTTTTGGGTACCCAGCTCCTCTGTGAATCAGGCTCCTCATCCTTGAACAAAGTGTCCAGACTTTCCCTGAACATGGGGATAACAGCCTGGGTTCTGTTACTCTCTTGTACTCCAGCTTTGGTGACTCCTCCTCCCTCCAAATGTAAGGAATCATCACGGGCTATTTTTCCCTGAGAAAGAAGCATAATATTAATATCCAGCTAAGATTCCCTCTCCCAGTGATAACCATTGGAGACATGCAGACGGATCCTACTGCAAGCCTTTCAGACCTGCCGATCTGGGTTCAGGTCTAGATTGTGCTGTGATTAATGGAATGTGTTTGTTAGTCTCATCCGAGTCTTTAATGGACTGTTATCCACGTTACGGCTCTAGCATACACTTCAGCGTGACTGATAGCCTGCTAAGGACTAGAAAATAGAAGGGGAAGGTTTGAGGTGTATAGGCTGAACTGTGGGATGAAGAAGGAAGGTTTATGTAGCTCAGAGCAGCATTTTGCCTAGTTCTGAATATTGCTGTGCAAGTCCTTTATTTTCCCCTTCTTCGAATCTCATCCCTTACCAAAAGCCATAGCATCCTAGTGATCTTCCATAAGGTGGTAGAGGGCTAGCAGGGCTCCCTCCAGAGTCAATTCACCTGCAATTTTTGAGTGTGGTGGAAGGATGCTAGAGAGCAGAATGGGGTGCTGTGATTTCCTGCCCCTTTTCCCTCACAGGGAGAAGATGTTCCAGGATGAAGAACTGACTGACATTGGAATCTATTTTCAATGGGCCCTGTTTAGCAAAGTGCTTTAATCACATTCCTGACTTCAAGCATGTAAATAGTCTCATTGACTTCATTGGGATTGCGCACATGCTGAATGTTAGGCCTGAGCTTAAGTGCCTTGCAGAACCTGGGCCCGTACCACCTATCCCTGCAATGATTGACAGAGACAGGGGAGTAATGGTCTTTTGGTGTCCAGTATGCACCCTCTTTGTTCTGAACTCAGTCAGTAACACCTGCTAGGTGCTTGTCCTTCTCACTGCTGATGGGAGGACTGGGTGTGCTAATTTCCCATTAGCACCAAGTTGTTGAAATTTGGGCAGAAATCTAAAATAGTTGATTTTGGCACCAGGGAGAGAGAGAGAGAGTCAGCAAAATGTCACTGGTGACCATGATGAACTGCCACTCTCCATGGGCATGGGTCTTGGCAGATGCTGCTCCCTGAGGCTACAGACCCTCAAAGAACCCTCTGAAAAAAGCTCCCAACTCATAAACTCTTAACACAAATATAGTTTTATGACCCTTGATAAACTTTAATAGCTTAAAAGTGGTGTTGGCAGCAAAGGTGTGAAGCAGGCTGCCGGGGTCCTCATGGACATTTAATCTGATTCCACATCTCTTAGGCTGGTTTTGTGGACACTGTTTGTTTAATCTCTGCTCCTCTTGATGAATTTCTTTATCTATAATTTATTAATGTATTTGTCACTTCTCCATCTGTGCATTCACCTATCAATTTGCTCATCACCTATCTGCCCATCTGTCTGCCATCTATTAATTTTTGTCACCAATTTACTCATCTTACCACTATGTAATATTTCATATACTATTCTGGTCATTTATCCATGCCTACCCCTCATTCTGGGGATTGTTATACCTGTGCCTTATAGCTGTACATCTGTCTGCCTAATTGCTCTCTCTTACTCCCCATCCTTTTCTCATTATGTAGGTGAGTAATACTCTTGTATTATTAAGGATCTTAGGGAGGAGCAGTAGTTATTGGTTCTCTTTCAAACCCATTAGTCAATAAAAGGAACTAAATAAATAATAGCGTCCCACACCATTGCCTAAATGATATTGCTTCCTACTAGGCACAAGGGAGTTCCAGCCTGCTTATTCTTTAATTAAAAGTAAGTTTTCAGCTGCTTCTTTTATCATCAGAATTTTGTATCACCTTGAAATGAAGGCTCTGGCGTTGTCTTTTAAATTATTGAGCGCTGGCCGACTGGGGGAGTTGAGTTTAGAGTATACATTAATCTTCTTAACTACCCTCATCAAACAGACTGTCCAGCCTGCCCTGGATTCCATGCTCCTCTTCTCCACCCCTCTTTTGTTTGTCTGCTCACCAGTATATATAAAACATGAATATAATATTGGCGCATGCTTGCTAATTATTGGTCCACAGAATTATATATTCTTTGTGTCCTGGCGTATTACAAAGCATTTTCCAAGGTCATGTCTAACACATTGAGTCAGTGTAGAGAGCTGTTCCTTTGCCACTCTGTTAGCAGAAATTGCATTTGAAAACAGAGTTGCTGTGGGAGTCATTGCAGATCTTCTGAGAAAATTGTGTACGACTTCCTTTTTATTTTTTCCCATCCTCTCTGATTTGTAGAAAATCTAAAAAAATTAACACTTCAAGTGGAGCTGAACTCCTTTGCAATCTTAACAGCTATTAAAACTTTCTTATTAAAACCAAAAACTTTAGAAATGTATGCATGTCCGTGCAGACCAAGTATTAGCAAACGTTATTGTATCAGTTCCTAAAATAAGTAGTTACAAAGTCCACCTGGAAGCTCTAAAAGAGAGAGGCTGAGCTAATGGCTGGAGCTAAGTGAATAATTGGACAGGAAAGATAGTCTTGTAGTTAAGGCACTGGTCTGGAACCCTGAAGAGCTGGGTTCAGTTACTCCTTCTGCCACAGACTTACTGTGTGACCATGGGTAAGTCCCTTTATTATACCATTGTGTTTCAGTTCCCTGTTTGTGAAATGGGGATATTACTACTACATACTTCCCTCCCTTTGTCTTCCTTGCCTATTTAGTTTGCAAAATCTTTGAGGCAGGGGTTGTCTCTTCCTACGCGTTTGTACGATATGTAACACAATTGAGCCATGATCTTGGTTGGCACCTGTATGTGCTCCCACTATGCAAATAAATAATCATTTATAACAAATACTTTTTCAAACTGAGCCTCTTTTTCCTCTTGCAGGTCATAGTTTCCTCAGAATTATTGGTTATGTGAATGTATTGAAATATTTGTTCTCAGTGGACTGATGAGGCACTGTATTGGAAATTAGAGCTGTACCATTTAATTGTGCTTGGTCGGATAAGTCACATGGTATTGTTTCTTTTCTCTAAGTGGATAAGTGTGCAAGTACATTTGGTGCACATGCTATCCTGAGTGAATTTTGAAATTTTGTTTCACACACATAAACTTTAAATTTGCTTCCTGCAGAGATTCATGCCACTAAAACGACTCTATCTAAGGTAATTATATGGGCCCCATTAATATAGCAACCGAACATCTCACAGTCCTTGGTGTATTTCTCCTCACAACATCCCCATGAGGTGGGTGACTGGGCAACAAAATGGCAGATGAAATTCAATGTTGATATATGTAAAGTAATGCACATTGGAAAACACAATCCCAGCTATACATACAAAATGATGGGGTCTAAATTAGCTGTTATCACTCAAGAAAGAGACCTTGGAGTCATTGTGGATAGTTCTCTGAAAACATCGGCTCAATATGCGGCAGCAGTCAAAAATGCTAACAGACTGTTAGGAACCATTATGTAAGGGATAGATAAGATAGAAAATATCATAATGCCTCTATATAAATCTACTGTATACCCACATCTCGAATACTGTGTGAAGATTTGGATGCCCCATCTCAAAAAAGATATATTGGAGTTGGAAAAGGTACAGAGAAGGGCAGCTAAAATAATTATGGATATGGAAGAGCTTCCATATGAGGAGAGATTGAAAAGACTAGGACTTTTCAGCTTGGAAAAGAGACGACTAAGGAGGGATATGATAGAGGTCTATAAAATCTTGACTGGTGTGGAGAAAGTGAATAAGGAAATGTTATTTACTCCTTCACATAACATAAGAACTAGGGGTCACCAAATGAAATTAATAGGCAGCAGGTTTAAAACAGACAAAAGGAAGTACCTCTTCACACAATGCATAGTCAACCTGTGGAACTCTTTGCCAGAGGATGTTGTGAAGGCCAGGGTTCAAAAAAGAACTAGATACATTCATGGACGATAGGTCCATCAATGGCTTTAGCCAGGATGGGCAGGGTTGCAACATTATGCTTAAACTGTCCCTAGTATGTTTGCCAGAAGCTGGAAGTGGACAACAGACAATGGAGCACTTAATTATTATCTGTTCTGTTCATTCCCTCCAAAGCATGTGGCATTGGCCACTGTCGAAAGACAGGATGCTGGGCTAGATGGACCATTGGTCTAAACCAGTATGGCCATTTGTATGAGGTAGGGAAGTGCTGTTATCCTTATTTTACAGATGGGGAACCGAGGCACAGAGAATTGAACCACTCTCTCCCAAGTCTTAGATCAGTGTTCTAACCACTGGACCACTCTCACAGATATCAAGTGGGATTTCCCACATCCTGCACTGCCATCCTGTTATAAGTGCAGTATTAGCCCTTGAACCCTCTTGCATTTGGGAATGTTCTTTATTCGGTTTAATATTTCTCTTTTTTTCCCCAAAGCAACTAGTTCCTTTGTCTTATGGCGGCATGGATCAGAGTTCATAAAGGACAGTTTGCTCAATGGCCACACAGCCATTCACTCTTCAAAGCATGCCTCAACCACAGGATTGCTGGCCAAACTCTTCTGCTCCTTTTCTGACAGGGGTCATCACTACCCTACTTCTCATTGGGAGAGAAGGTGGTTATTTATTGTTCAGGGCAAAGTCAACATTAACCGATGAAACAACAGGGTTTTTTATGAGGTAAAGTATGAAAAATGCTACATTCCCTTGTAGTGTAGGATTAATGGACCAAATTCAGACTTGGTACAAATCGGTATAGCTCTATTGAAGTAAAGACTTATACCTTGCTTACACCAGGTCTGAACTTGGCCCCATGTGCATCCTCTGTGATAAAGTGGTTCTGAATGCAGGGACTTAATTCTCTGATTCTCTCTCACACACTATAGGTTTCATTTTTATCCAGGGTCTATAGCTGTTGGCATCTGCTAACATCTAAGAGTACCACACTGAGTGTGTTTTATTCAACAGCTTTTCAAAGCCAGAAAACCTGCACTTCAGGAGGCTTGATGGTACTGGAACTCCACTGTGGGCACTCTTGAAAGAGAGCAAACATCTGAATAGACAGATGCCCTTGCACCAGTATGCACCTAATTTTAATCCAGTATCCAGATACCTGCACTGACCATGCGCATAGCACCCTGGTTGCTCCAACATAGTCTACTTTGCTCTACAAAGTAGAGCTGAAAAAGAGAAAAAAAAACATGGACATGGAGCAGATTCCTCATGTCAAGGGAGACGAACCAAGGATTTTGTAGCATCAAATCCGGATCCAGCCTCTTGATCACAGCTGCAACATAATAATTATAAAGTGACATTCCCTACCAGAGCAATCCAATATAAATGTGCTAGAAATCTATTAATTTTCTTATGAATTAATTTCAGTCAATCCTCAAAGGTTTGAAGAGACTCTGCCACCCACATAATAGTCTTAAAACTATTTTACCAAACCCCCATTGCTATCAACTCCCACCCAAATTCAGGGTAACCAGGTGTGTTTCCTTGGATTAACCCTTCCCTTAATTACTGATTAGTATCACCAAGGTGTGTGTGTATAAAACAGAAGCTCTTTCCTTTCTAATCAGACCTGACCCTCTTGCCAGTTTCATTCAAGCATATCACAATCCATCATCGTGCAAATGATTTTGATGTCACAAATATGGGATTGTGGCATCAAGTGAATGAGTCTGGCAGGAGGAGCCTGACTAATTATGAAGCTGAGAGATTAAATAAAACATGCACATATATTGACAATCAGTAATGATGGAAAAGGAAATGAAGAACAACTACATGATAGTTAAATGGGCCAGATAAAATATATCAAAAGTTTGCCTGAGTGGCTCTTTGAATCACCTCTGAGTAATACAATGGGAACATTTTAGTATGTAGCACGGCACACATCTTGTAGTTTCCTCCCTCTCTCCCATCCTTATGCAGAGTTTAATTAATTTTATTAATTTCTATTGATTTGTTTTTTCATTGGCAGGTGGTGGGTGTGGGTGCGTGCGCATGCGTGCACATCCACTCACTCCTCAAGTTTGATGTTATTCCCAGTGAATAATGGATAGGGTCTATCTGGAAATTATCAGTATGAAAAGAGTATGGGACCTTTATTTCTGTTCCTTTTTTTTTTTTTTCTGCAAGAGTCCATAAGACATGGGCTATGATATCTGTATATGTGTATTTGTTCAAAGGGCCATGATTCAAAGGCCACTGAAATCAATGGGAGTCTTTATATTTACTTTAGTGTGCTTTAGATTGTTATCCTTATTGTGCACACATTCAAGTACATGCACATAATTTGTATCATCCATACATGGAAGCTATTTGGGTGTACCCCTACTCTGAAATAATATATGTTAATAATAATGAAAAGAGATATTCTTTATGAACAATCTCCCTCTGCTATGTTTGGCCACAGATACCACAAGAATGTTTCCTAAATTGTAAGGGTGTGAACAATGAAAAGTTCTTGTAATATTTTAGTTACCTTATTTTTTCCCCAGAGAAAAAAGATTTATTTAATTTTCTTTAATATAGCAGAAGGAAAAACAGAGCTCTACCAGATGTAGATTTTAGCTCTTAGCTGTCATTTAAAGGAAGTCTCTCAAGATTTGTCAGGCCAAAAATCAATTCACGATACTTTGTATTTGTTGTCACTGTCATGATTGTGTCCAAGGTATTATTTTTCTACTTTTTGTAGTGGCTTGAAATTAAAAAAGGCAAGAACACTGACTGAACCAGTGTAAACAAGCAGACATGGTCTGCAAAAGGCGATAACACCTTTATCTTCTGAAGGAAGATGTTGAATCTCCATTAATAACAGACCCAATCTTCCCCCCATTGGATTTTTTTTTCCAGCCAAGAAGAACATTAGGTCCAAATAGAAAGTAATAGCTTCCTGATCCATATTGGTTGACACTGGCTGGACAGTCTAGTCCAATTCCATGTGATTTTATCCACCAACTTGATTGTTTCACAATGTGTGATGTTTTCATTCAACTCTGCAGACAAATGGGGGCAAACGATGTTCAGATGTTGACATCTCCGAACAGCTTAGCTGCTTGGGATTTCAAAGGTGCTATGGTGGAGGCAAAGAAACTCCTCTCTGTCTCCATCATAGCCAAGACTTCAAAAGTTCTTGGTTGAACTCAGTCAGACTTGGACTACAACCTCTGCCACCAGAGCTCTAGCTATCTTCCTTCCTGCTTCATCTGTCTCGGGCCATCTGTATACTACAGTGACCTGTGATGGCATCATAAGGAAAGAGGTCTCATATTTCTGAGTCTCCCTTGCCCACCCGAACAGGGATGGAAGAACCTACCACATGCCTCATGCTGCCCCGGGTCTTAGTATCCTCAGCTCCTGATAGCATAGGTTTAGCCTCTTAGGAGTCTGTTACAGGGATGGAGCCACTGTCATTGCAGGTGCATGTGTAGATATCTAGCCCAGTCCTCCACAATCATATACATAAGACCCTACCTTCCTTCATTCCCTAAGAGCTCCCATCCTCACCCATGTGCTCTGCCACTCAACCTCCCTCAGGGTCTCTCATTCCCATGAAACTGGGGGAGTGTGTCATATCTTTCTCCCCTTCCTTACATACTGATTCCCACTCTACTCCTTACTAATGGGATGGCCATCATAACCCTAATCCCTCTTCCGCTGAGGGCAGAGGAGTGGGACAAGACACAACCAAAAATATCCTAACTAACCCACCCTCTGGCCCATGAAAATACAATCGGAAACCTCCCCTCAACCTAACACTAAAAGTCACAACATCCTAATACTTCCCTTTTTCTCCCTCAGGGACCAAAAGCTCCCTTGGCCCTTCCCTTCTCCCTTTCCTTTAAAATAACCACCCCTTCCCTTTCACCCTAAATCACAGGTGTAAAACAACAGCAACAACAAATTCCCTCAAAATTGATCCCCTCTCCTTCTGTAACACTCCCCTCCCCCCCCCCCCCCAGCAATCTGTAATATTGAAGCATGGGCTTAGTTAGTGGCTGACCTCCTTACATATAGGAGGAAGAGTCCCCTTTGGTAAGGCTGGCCCAGACCTTTTTAAAATATTGCTTCTGTGGTCAGGCGGCTGCTGCTGTTCCATAAACACCCCCAGCCATGCATTTTTAATGCTCTGCTAGAATCCTCGGGGGAGGAGAACAAGCACAAAGTGAGGGAACTTGCAAGGTATCTTGATTTATCCTATTATGCTTAATGGTGAGTCAATGTGGTTCTGAACATTTTGTTTTTGAAATTACAGAATCCTGATAAAATTTAAAAACCAAACAGAAGGATAATTTTTACCTTCTTGCAGCAATTAAAAAAAAATCTGTATTATCTACACAAAGATGATTTAATTAAATACCTTAATCCTGACCACAAATAATGTATGTGGAGATTTAGTGATAGAAGCCCAGCCTTGCCTTGTCTTGGAGCATTTATATAATCCTATCTCACCTGCTTGATAATTAATGCCTTAAATCTGTCCTTGAATTAGCCACCAAATTAGCTTAGAGGACTTGGAGAAAGAGAGGAGGGGAGAAAATCCTTCAAATTAGTTAATAATTTATGATCAGCTGCAGAGTCGGCCCTCATCCAGTCTTTCTAAAGGGAGAGCCTTCCCATCTGTCACGAAATAAAATGGCATTTGGTACTTTTCATTTCTGAGAGCTGATCTAAATCTGATAATGATATATGGAAGACCTATTCTCCTCCACCAAACCAGATAAATGATCTTTTTTTAATGCCTTAGTGACGTATGTCACAAGTTACATAAATCTTCCCTTCCTACAATGCATGCGTGCAAGCGCGCTTCTCCATTCACCTCATTGATTTTATAATGTTAAACAGGAAAGTGTTTATTTTCCTTTCACAGAAAGCAGGAGGTGAGTTCCTTTTTGTGTAGTGATAACTAATGGAAGATGGTCCCAGAATTTAATCTAGGCCATGGAGTTTGTTGCTACGAGCTCCTTGTTTGCAATTTATGGACTAAATCCAGGTGGCAGAATAACAGCCTTATTTTCAATCATAGTCATGCCTCATTCTAGATGCGAAGAAATCAACATCTCGTGTTCTTTTTTGTAATGATGTTTGTTTATGCTTTTATATTCTGAGGGAGCAAAATGACCCTAGGTCTCAGATTGATTTTTATAAAGCACCATTAACAGTCTCCTTTTACACACTGAATGCAGTGAGCAGAATCATAGAAATTAGAGCTGGAAACAACTTTATAAAAAACCCTGAGGGCAGGGAAGGAGCTAATTCAGACTCAGGGAGAGGAAGGAAGTAGGCTACCTGGGCTCAGTTACAGATCCATCCAGAACACCAAGGGAATGGGAGTTCTTCCAGAGAACCCTGAGGGAAGGATTCCGTTCACACAGATTGAAGAAGCCTGCTAGTGACCAGACTGGAAATTAGAGCCAATTACTGTGGATAAAAATATCCATGGATGGTTGGTTTCACTGGGGCTGGATGGATCAAGCCACTCTGGGACTGTTGAGACTGAAGGGGACTTCATAAGTGGTTCACCCGCTCATAAACTGCAAAGAAAGAAAATAAACCTTTGCCAATGAACCAAAATTAAAATGGTGAGTGTGGGGGATAGAGGTGGTTGATGGAGGTCTCCAATGGAGGAAGTCTCAGTCCTACCCAGTAGGTTTTCTAGTCCATACTGACTGCCTGTAAGGCATTTTCCCTAGGTTGCATTTTCTAGTGGTTAGACCAGTCTAGTTTTAAATGTCCCATCCCAAGTGATGGATGCTTCTAAGGTGAACTCTTCGCTCTACTGAAGACAACAGGAGTCAGGATTTCACCTCTAGAGTGTACTAGATCTCACTGAAATGCAGCCTAAATCTTCACTGTGATATTTCATTCTAGTATTCCTACTTATCCCCTGGCTCTGCCCTTTCCCTTCTTGGTGTTTACAACTGTAAGGGCTTGTCTGTACAAACACTTAATTCACAGCAAGCAGTGGTGTAAATCTACCCCACACTAGCCTGCTGTGCACTGTGTCTGTGTGGACCCTGCTGATGCATACTAGAAGTCCCGTAGTGACATTAAAGTACACTAGGGAACTTCTGGTGCATGGCAGCAGGGTCCAACCAGACACTTAGTATACAGCAAGCTAGTGCGGGGTAGATTTACACCCCCACTTGCTGCAAACTAAGTGTTTTCTATAAACAAAGTCTTAATCATTAGATTCTTGTGTTCCCCCACCCATAAATTATCATTTATCTACTTAGCCAAGTCATACATATATTTAGCTCTTTAAACTTTCCTCATAATGTAATATTGTTTCTGTTCTCTGTACTCCCTCCAAACCATCAATATCTTTCTGCTAATGAGGTGCCAGTACTGAATGCAGTGTTCCAGGTATAGCTGCACCAGCACCTTATACAGAGGAACTGTTCCCTGCCTGATTTCTCAGGTGATAACTTTGCATATTTAACCCAAATTTGCATCAATCTTCTTTGCTGCTAGCTTGCATTACAAACTTATGCCTAAATTTCTCTATCATCCCAGGTGTCCCTTCAGCCAGGGGCACTGGAACTGGCGGGGGAGGGAGATGGGGTGCAGCAGCCTCCTGGCTTGAAGCAATTACAGCAACTGAGTATATGGCTTTTATCATGCACAGGGTTTGCAGTTTTGTTCAATGGCTTTCAGCACCCCCCACTATAAAAATGGCTCCAGCTCTCTTGCTACTTTCCTTGGTTCTCCTTCCCATCAACTATTAAACACATGCACCAATAAAGTACAATCCTTAAAGAAAAAGAGCAATAAAATAACCACAGCTGGAAAATGGAAATAAACAGTCTAGAACAGGTGAGCTTTTTACCCATTAGGTATTAAATATTCGAGGCATTCTTAGTTTTAAAGTTTAGGGCGACGCTACTTAACAGCCCTAACGCCAAAGATTCCAGTTTTACCCTGGAAACTTGGCCAAGCACGGTATAGTATTGATCAGACTTGAAGTGAGAACTTAATGCTGCACTCTTTTCACCCCACTGCTCTTTGTTGAATCCCTGATGACACCTGTGGTGCTTCTTTTGGCATGTACTTTTTATGATCTATGAATTCATAGTGAATTGGTGCTGCCTTTCAGTACTTTGTGTCACCTCCTTTCTTTGCTGCCAAAGTATTAAATGGGTTTCAAACTGTAATTCATATTGATTATTGAAGGTATGGGGTCTACTAGATCTGCTGCACTCCTTTGAAAGAGAAACCACCTCAGCCTTACACCACATGCCAATAAGGGGTGACATATCCTGGGTACATTTTTTGAGATTTTTTTAGTTCAGCTGAGGCAGAGCCAATGAACTTTAACTCGTGATAGCACTTTGAACGCAAAGAGGGGTCATCATGTGGACCTTCTGCCAGTAACTGTTATGTAATCTAACTAATAGCTTCACTTTTTAAGGAAGAGTTTATAGTGCCATCTTGCATCTGTGTGATGAATGTTAGCCAAGGCTAGTTGCGAATTCTTCAACTTTCTCTTTTTATATTGCTTTCCCTGTTGCCCCTAGGTCGACAGCCAGGGAAATGAGCAATAGGGATTTATGCTCACTTGACTCCTTGTTCTTACCCTTTTTGATTTGAAAAATACATCATAACATGAGTTGGATAGATAACCCATAAAAATTGTTTTACTGCATCATAAAGGGAATGCTGCTTACATTTCATGCATTAGTAGAGGATAAGAGGATTAATTGGTACAGTGGCTTTTTGCCTTTTGAATGCTTTCTTGCAAGGGTTGCACGGCTGGGGTCCAGGATCTATGATGTCATAAGAACTTATGGTACTTTTACTTTTATTTATTTATTTATTGCGGGGGTGCAGAGGAATGGTTTCTTTCATCTGGTGCTTTTGCTGCACCATCTTGGACTCTGACAGCATTGTTTAAAGAGAGACTAAAATCCTCTTTTCAAAAAATCACTCTTTTGTTTAGCCCCGTTACTAATAACATTATAGTCACTTCAATACCAAAATCTGTTTTCAGATTGAATTAGTCGTCACAGAGTTTGCAGCCTTTTGGTCTGTGTGTAGCTAAAGATATGTGAAGATATAAAGTTTTTGACATCCTGGTTCACGTGCACCAACACAAGAACAGCATCTTACTCCATGCACTGGGCCAGATCCTCAGCTGGTGTCAAATGGCATAACCTCATTAACTTCAGTGGCATCTATGACAGTTTAACCCAAAAGAGCATCTGGATTTAAATGGCACTACCCTTGATTTTTACCAGTGTGAGGGGAGAATCAGGCCCTGTAGTATTACACAAATATTTTAATATATTATGTTAACGTTCCTGTTAGTAATATTATTACAAATCAATATATTTATTCAAATACACACCCTCTGTGCTCTCCGCTCTTCTCACAACAGACCCTCCATGGCCAGCAACTGCTTCCCTCTTGTCCTTTCCCCCCCAAAATTTGCTCTAGACCCTTTCCTCACCCCTTCCTCAAAACAAAATGCAAAAATAGCTTCAAAACTTCCTCGGTTCTGGTCTGGACTCTGACCACACTCTGCTTCATCTCATTCCTTATCCCAACAGTACTACCTGCAAGATGCATCCAATTCCTCCCATGCCATTATACATCTACCCTGCCCCTCTTCCCAGTAGACAGTCCTGTGGTGACCAGTCTCCACCTCAGCATCTCCCTCAAAAGTAAGACTGATAATTACCTTCCACTGATAATTACCCTCCAAGTTTATTACTCTCCTGGATTGAGGCTTCACCATACTTCTTCCCCCTATCTGCATCAGACTTCAAGGAGACAGGGCAGGTATAAACTCTAGGTCCCCAACCCTCCATAGCTAGAATAGCAGCTGTTCGGCTGTCATAGGTAAACAGCAGATGGGCCTATTCCTCCATCTTATTGGATCTCATTTACATGCAGGAATGGATAATGTGGTCTGACCCCTCCGGCCATGTGCTGCTGCAAATAAGTATCCAAGGGGGGGGAATTTTAATTTTACTAATTTCTCGGCTAAAAGGGTTTGCAGTGTGCCTTTTTAAACAGCAGAGTTTCAGTTTTCTGTAAGTTCCTACTACAAGCTTACTCTGTATATAGGCAGCACTCCCACCTGCTGGTGCTATTTGGTTTATCTCTTCATTTACTGCTGTGACAAAAACCAGCTCAGAGTTCTTTGCCACCTTCTGTTTCATACAGTCATTGGTAGCTAGTGTCAGCAAGCACACTTCAGGCTTTTTCTGAGACATTTATAATGCTGGGGCTAGAGTGGACAGGCTCGGCTGAGTAAGAACTTATATGTCTTCTCTTGGAAGCACAATGATAAATACTTTGGGTAGATTTACCGTAACTCTGCATCTCAATAACATCCATTTAGCCAAGTCAAAGTGCAACAATTCATAGCCTTTGCCTGCCCACCGCCTCCAAAATGGAAGGGAAGTCTAGAAATGGCCATCAACACCAGCAGTGAATTCTGCTTCTGGAGTGTCTCTCATGAGATCTGGTTGCATAAAGCTTGTGGGTGAGAAGGACAGTATAAGCCGAACTGTTTCATAAGCCTCTGCAGATGACAGGTGAGGCAGACTACAGTCTGATGAAATTAAAAGCCCTTCAGCTGCCAGGAAGTGAACCAAAGAGATGTTCCAGACATCGGAAGTGGTGGACTTTTGCCCTCTGTTACTTTCTACCCATGTAACGTCAACATTATCCAGAGAGCAAACTCCAAGTAATGAAGTCTAGGTCTCTCCCCATCTGTCTCACTAAATGCCACTTGGAACAAGCGCCTTTTCATTTGACAGTAAAATCAATGAATGAAATATTACCGAGTTGAATGAGATGGTGTGCAGAATTCATTAGGAGAGTTGTTGCACACTGGACAGCAAGTCTTGCCCCCTCTGCCCTTTTTCGCTTTATCAACAACATATCCACCTACTGAAATTTGCACCTTCTCTAACTCTCTCACCTATTTTCTTTTAAACTTTAACCCTTTTATAACATTTTAAAGTCTCACTGGCTCAGAGCGATGTAATAAAATTTTCCTCTCCTGGGAACTGTTCAATCATATTTTTCATCTGTTTGTCTCAATTAAAGCAAGACCTGTGCTAATGGAATAATTAGAGAGAGAGAGAGGGAGAGAGCTTGAAGGAGCTGATTTTCATAGCACTTGGTTCTTTTCTTACTCAGTCAACACTAACTCCCTCCTCTTTGCTGTTATGTTCCTCAAGATGAAAGGAACCGTTAAGCACTAAGCAAATAAACAGGAAAGAATGAGAAATGCCAGTGATAAGATGGAGATTAGGTAACCAGCCTAAAATCTCTAGAGCCATCAGCAAAGATTTATTTGCGAAAGTCTGAAGATTTTTTTCCCTTCCGCTAAAGAATAATTTGATTCTTTGTCAGGAAATATTAACCACTTCATCGTCATTTGATAGGTGTGCACCTTACCTGGAGTGACCAGCTGAGAGATAACCATAAATAGTAATAAATATTTAATAGCAACAAATAGTACGTATAGTGCCTTTCATTTCAGGATATCCAGGTGCTTTACAGTGCAAGGTAAGTATTTGTATCACCATGCCAGCCTTGATGCTACAAGTCCTTGCCTTGTGCAAGGTCGTTGCATGTCAGTGCAAGTGTGAGCTGAGACAGTAGGTGGCGGCATTTAGTGTTAAGTGCTAGACACGGTCCTCTTATTGAGAGAAATAAGCCTCAACTCCATTGCCCTATTACTTTCTTTCTCTCAAGAGTGCAGGATAAGAAGACGATCTGAGTTTGGATGAAGAATGGTCATATCAGGACTCAAGTATGATCCTCAAGCCTGCCAGTTAGGCATGTACCCTTCTGGTAGCAGACAAGAGTAACTTGCAGCACTCTCATTAGTGCAGGATCAGGTTCCTTATCCTGCTCATCACCTATTCTCTTGTGCTAATAAGCTCAACACTTCTGTAGCTAGCCTCTGCAGGATCAAGCTCTTTTACAGATGGAGATACTGAAGCACCATAAAGTTGTGACTTAGATTACACAACAAGTCAGTAGCAGAACGAGGACTAGAACCCACATCGCCTACTCTAATCTCTAAGGCATTCTGCTTCCTTTTTTTTTTCCTCTGTGCAACCTCTGCTTTGTTCCATCAAGCAGAAGTATGCCCTACACCATGGACTAGAGATACAAGACAGACTATTGTTGTCTGGTTGAGCCTATAGTGCAGCAAACCCACTTCATGATGTGCAAATGGGAGCAACTGTGTTCAACCATTAGCCAAGGACAAACGTTTGCCACTTCAAAATTACTAGCTAATTTAGACAAGTTAGTCGAGTACTTGGAATTGTCCTTAATGCCAGATCATAAAAATAAAAACATCAGCTTTTTTCCCTCACTAAGGACACCCATTGCAAATAATCCAGAACTTAGCCCAAATTGCAAACCAGAAAGCTTCAAAGTGAGCCATGGAATACGCACAGTTGGCCAGCTATTCAGTAAAGAAACTTTTCTAACTTCTCTAGATATCAAAACTAACTTTAACTGGCCCACTCTCCCTTGGTACCAGTACTTTCAAGTCAAGCATTGACTTTCTCAACTTTCTAGAAAACCTATTTTATAAGAAACTGATCTTTAATGGAAGTGATGGTGTCTGGTCAATTAGGAAACAAAATTATAACTAACTGATATCAATCTTTGCTTCAATGGTATCTCACACCAGTCAGGTTAAAAAATAGAGAGAGTGAATGGGGATAAATGTTGGCAAAATTGCGGTGAAAGAGGAGATGTTATGCATTTATGGTGGATGTGTCCAGACATTAGAGAGTGTTGGGATGCAATCCACAAATTGTTGGATATTTATTATCAAATGATCCTTGGTAAATCTCCAGGGGCTTCCTAGTAGAAATGGTCACACAAAAGGAAAGAATTAATCTCTCATCTATTAGTAACTATCTGCTCAGCTATTGATAGTCTCTCATTGGAAAAAAATAGCCCAACCATTGAGTAATGATTCAAAAAAAAAAAAAGAAAGGGAGGGATTTGGTTATGGAAACATTCACACACCAGTTACATACCCAGGAAGATAGAGGACAGATAAATATTCTAGACATTTGGTTACCTTTTATTCAGTACTCAGACAAAGTACATTAACTTGCAAAAAAAAAAAAAAAAAAAAAGCACCCTGATCCAGTTGTTTGAATATGAACATTTGATAGATGTACCTGGTCTGTTAAATATGTGTATATAGAGATTTCACTCAATCTAATAAAATCATTGGAAATTACGTAGGTGTAATGATGCTCACTCTGTAATGTGGTAGCACCCTATTAAAAAGACAGCTCTGATTAATCATAGATCATCAGGGTTAGAAGGGACCTCAGGAGATCATCTAGTCCAACCCCTTGCTCAAAGCAGGGCCAATCCCCGGATAAAATTTTATCCCAGTTCCTTACATGGCCTCCTCAAGGATTGAACTCACAACCCTGGGTTTAGCAGACCAATGCTCAAACCACTGAGCTATCCCTTCCCCCTATATCATATCTCTTTAGACAAAAGCTAATTGATGCAGTGATTGTTTTGTTTCTGATATTTACATGGCAAGGATCTGTAAATTTGTTAAAACTTCCTAAATAAATAGTTTAAAACAATAGCTAGATGATACCCCTAGTGCATAAATCATTCTTAGCAATAATGATAGAGCCCCCTAACTTGTCTTGAAGCCTGAAGTTAACAGTATGAGTAGATTCTTCATATAAACAGACCAATCATCAGTATTATAAGCACTAGGCATATATTATTTTCATGCAGCAATCTATGTTCATCGAAGAGAGGAATAATTCTGTGTTCTTGTGTTGTGACTATCTCTCAGGCTGATTAACACACATAGCCAAAGGGACTTTCCTTACACTACACAGATCTTATTTACTTTTTTAACAGAACTAAGCCCCAACTGGGAAAGAAATGTCGGTCCAGTTAGACTTCTAATGCCACCTGTGCTAATTTGGCAACCTTTTTTGTTATCAAATGTGTGACTGCAGCCCTTCTGTACCAAGAATGGGCCTGATTTTCTCTATTTGGAGAGCTGAGGACAACAGTCCTTTTCATTTTGCTTGTCACATTCTCTTTCTGCGTCTGTCCTGCTACTGTCTTCTGGGACAACTCCTGATGGAGCAAAAAGAATCTCTTGTGGATGTACCTGCATCAAACCACACTTCTAAACATTCCTGTTGTATCTACTCTTGTTTGAGCGATTTGTAGGAGGCTTGACAGTTTTTACTTCAGAAGGAAAACATGCCTTTAATATCTTGCCCTTATATTGATAGCTGCTTCCCTTTCCTTCTCCCTTCTGTGGCATATAAAATGAAAGGATGTGAAAAACCTCCACTATCAGTTAGTGGGTAACTAATATGTTCGTTCTCTCTCTCTCTCTCTCTCTCTCCAGCTTAGTTCATTTCAGTGGTTTGTTAAATATAACTACTAGTTTACTGTTCTAGGTATCTGGAGTCATTTTACAAACATTGTTGAATTAAACCCAACAAATGCCTGTGTGAAGTAAGGATTGATATCCCCATTTTACAAAAGGGAAAACTCAGAGTCAGGACCTGACACTGATCTGTTACACGAGTTGAATTCAATGGCGTTAACTCCAGGTTTACACCGGTGTTGCTGAAATCAGCATCTGGCCAGTTGAGGAAGGTCAGGTGCTGTGCCCAAAGTCACATAGTAAATCTGTGGCAGGGCAGAAAATAGAACTCTGATGCCCTGACTCCCACTCCTCTGTGTTATAGGCAAAGGGAGAGCTGGTCAATGTGACAGTTAGCAAACGAGTGCTACTGGGGCTCTCTGAATGCTTCTTGGCTGCTGAGATCGTCACACATGGATTGTAATATAGAGAGAGGCAGCATGACCTAAAGACTAGAGCACTGGATTGGTACTCAGGAGACCTGCATCCTATTCCTGCTCTGCCACTGGCCTGCTCACTGACCTTGGGCAAATCATGTCAAGTCTCTGCCTTAGTTCCCCCATATTTTCCGCAGTTTGGGGCCCCCCACTCCAGTTTTGGGCCCCCCACTACAGAAAGGAGGTGGACCAATTGGAGAGAGTCCAGTGGATGGCAGTGAAAACGATCAGGGGGCTGGGGCACATGACTTATGAGGAGAGGCTGAAGGAACTGGGCTTATTTAATCTGCAGAAGAGAAGAATGAGGGGGGATTTGATAGCAGCCTGCAACTACCTGAAGGGGGGTTCCAAAGAGGATGGAGCTCAGCTGTTCTCAGTGGTACCAGATGACAGAACAAGGAGCAATGGTTTCAAGTTGCAGTGGGGGAGGTCTAGGTTGGATATTAGGGAAAACTATTTCACAAGGAGGGTGGTGAAGCACTGGAATGGGTTACCTAGGGAGGTGGTGGAATGTCCAGGCTTAGATGTTTTTAAGGCCCGGCTTGACAAAGCCCTGACTGGGATGATTTAGTTGGGGTTGGTCCTGCTTTGAGCAGGGGGTTGGACTAGATGACCTCCTGAGGTCTCTTCCAGCCCTAATCTTCTATGATTCTATGATATGTAAAATGGGAGTAAAGATACTGCCCTCTTCTATAAAGGGCTTTGAAATCTACTTATAAAAAGTTCAGTATAAGTATTGGTTATACATGGAAACCCACTGTTCAGTTCTCCATTACCAAAATGTATGTCACAGACAGGATCTGTGCTACCCACTTGGTGTAACTCAGAACTTTAGCCTCTGAACAATAAAATTGATAAAACTGTGAAAAATAGTGACAGTGCATGAAAAATTACTTTCATTTCTTCAGCACATTCCTCCACGACAGTTTCATCATCTTTGGGGGTGGAGGTGGGGAAATCTTTCTTCAATAATCATGTATTCCTGCATGGCACAAATTAGGCTAATAATACTTTCGCCGCCTATATCCCAGAATCAGGACCCAATAGGATTCACAAACCCCTGACTCAGCTGCCACCAAATCCTGTAGTTGCCTAAACTGGCTCAGGGCCTAAGTTTTTATAGTAAAAGTTCCCTAGGCACCTGTGTTTCTGCCTCTGTGCATGTGCACTGCAGCCCCATGCCAAGTATCGAGATACCTAAGCCCCAAAGCAATGTACGAACCAGAGGAAAATAGGCGTTCCGCCTCACCTGTGGGGCTCAATCCAGTAAGCATGCTCAGAGTTTGCCTACTGGATTGGGTCCCATATGTAAACTTGCACAAAACACTGTGAGGATATGGGAGAGGAAGGGCCACCTCTCTCATAACTTTTAGTCCAGTGATTAGGGTACTCACCTGGGAGACACCAGGTTCAAGACAACCCCCCCCCCCCGCCTGTGGGGGGAGAAGGGATTTGGAACTGGGATCTACCACTTCTCAGGTGAGTGCCCTAACCACTGGCCTATAGGACAGTATGATGTGAGACCCATCTCTCCTGTTGAAGCTGTTTTACAATGAATAAAAAATGTAGTCATTGGAGTGCTGGGACTGGATCCTAGTTGTCTACCTTGCAGGTGAGTGCTCTAACCACCAGGCCTAGAGTCATTCTCGTGCACGCGCGCTCTCGCTCTCTCTCGTCTCCTGGAGCAGAGTCAAAGTGATGGGGAAGGCAGGTTATGAAGAGTTTGGGAGGAGCAGTAATGGAACTATTTAAACTCATATTGGTGCAAAAAATAACCCCACCTGACTGTAACATAGTAGATTCGTCCAATGCTGACCATGATTGCATAACTTAGTGCTGGCCAATTCAGAGAGGCCCAGCCATTGGGAATATCTACTTCTTTCTCTTTTCACCACTTTCATCCTTTTATTCTCCATTCCTCTCTCCCAAATGTGGGGGGATATCATCTCTGCAATATTTCCAGCTCCTACCAGGCTTGAACTCGAAGTCCAATTTCCTCCCTCGTCCGCTCTCTCAGCACAAACACAGACATTCATATTGCTATGGCAGGGGAGTGACCTGTGGTGCAAAGACTCATTTTGTACAGAGGTTTGGGGTTTTTTTAGGGGGTGGGGGAGGTGGTCTAAATCACAACAGTGGAGGTATTTGGCAGAAGCAGCAGCATAGATTCTATTCTAGTATGCTGTAATAACCTCTCTAGTACAGAAATCCTGATGTTGTAGTTTTAAAGCTGGCGAAGTACATTTCGGTTACCATTCACTATGGAAAACTGTACCAAATGCAGGTGAAGACATTTTTAGGTGACATCCCACTCCCCGTAGGCCAGTATGGACCAGGTGATTACATGCCACAAGTGTCTGATGACTACATTTACTCTCACTTTTGGTGATTGGCCTGGTGCCATGGGAATCATAGAGGAGACAGGAGTGGCAGCCTTGCTAAAGCGCTCCCACCCTAGGAGGGTACCTTGCTCTTGTGGTGCCTGCAGTAAAGGAGGTGGGAGCAGTTAAAGTTGCTAGGACAAAAAAGATTCAAATGTCCACTAGGGAAAATTTAGAAAATATTCATAAAACTTTTATTCAGGTATCACCTAGAGGCCTCACGTGAGCTAAGGGGCCCATCGTACTGGGTGCTGTGTAAACATGCAGTAAGATACAGTCCCTATTCCAAAGAATTTATAATCTAAATAGATGCGACAGACAGGGAGATAGGAAGTATTATTAGCCCCATTTTCACTGATGAAGATCGGGAGAATAAGTGACATGCCCGTCACACAAGAAAGCTGTAGTAGAGCTAGGAATTGAGCCCAGCTTTCCTGAGTTCTAGTCCAGCATCCTAACCACAAGACTGTCCTTCCTCTCTGTTAGCCATTAAAAATCCACAAAGTGAAGACAGAATTTAAGACACTGAGTTGTCAGGCTCAGAAATGTCCATTTTGCATGGTTAGTTCTCTTTCTAACTACAACTGAGCTTAGGCATGGTGAGAAGAACCTTTCATTGTGTGAGCTGTCAGAATGCTGCACTGTGAAAAATACAGTAGAAGGGCAGCTGTCTTCTAAAGGAAGACTCTTCCGTCAGCCAGGCAGAATGCAACCTGGTTCAGGACGTTCAAGCTTTAGTTCTGCCTGCTTGATAAATTTTCACTCTGGTCATACCAGAATCACAGCCTTGTTTTCTGTTGTCTGGCTGTTAGTGATGATATATGAATAAGTAAAGAAGACAGCTTCATTTTCATAAGCTAACTTGTGCCTGGAGTAACAAAGAGTGAGAGGAGTGCACTTAATCATAACTGCAGGGCCAGAGCAGAAAACAATGACAAAGCTTTTGCTGTTAGTCTTGGTGTTTTATTATAATAACTCTTAAGAAGGAGAGACAGATAGCGCAAAATACTGAGCAATTCAAATGCGTCATGGTAGCCACTGTATTCTCATCCGAAACAATAGCTCTATTTGTTTTCCTTTTAAAAAGGACTCCATGCTTGGTGGCACAGCAACTTAGTGCACTAGTCTTTCACCTCATAAACTCTGGGATCAAATGCCAACATGGTCAGAAGTGAAATGAGTCTGGGGAAGTGCCTGGTAGAGGTATGTCCACATCACAAATGCACACCAGCGTATTTGGCACTGCAGTCTCTGCTCTGGAGAAGACCAAGGCTTTGTTAATAGGAGCTACTGGAGGTTTTGATTAAGAAGCATTGGCAGAACTATGTGTATATGGTGGGGATCACAGGTAGGAGTAATGCAGACCAGGACTGAGATGTAGTCACAGAGCTGTGGGAGGAGTGAGTTTTTCACAGCATCTGCCCATGCTATGCATTGCTCTAGCCGTCACATTTATAAGTGCTAAATTCTGTTTTAAAAGTAACTAAATAAAACTGTGTTAAAGGCTAATGAGAAGACAGATTAGATAGAGCTGGTCACTTTTTTTTTTTTTTTTTTTGCTCTAACAGTTTTCTGTCAGAAAATGCAGTTTTGTTGAAATACGCATATTTTGCGGGAACATGCTGATTTTTTACAACATTTTTGCTGGAAAATTTTCAAAATGATTCAAAATTGAAAGGAAGTATTTCATTTTGACTTTCTCATTTGGTTCCAACTTTTATCATTTCCTTTTGACTTCTAAGCTTTTAACTTTATTTTAAATTTTAATACTGTATTCTATATACTTATATTAAAGTTTCAGCATTATTGAAACAAAATGGCTTAACATTCATTAAAAAAATGAAACATTTCCATAGGTCATTTTGATGTTTCCAAATCAAAATATTTAAGAATTTCTGGTCTGCAAAATATTTTAAAATTTTGACTTTTTGTCCCGATTTTGGATGAAAACAAATTTTGAAATGTCAGAATGCCCTGAGGTTTGGAAATTCTGTTTTCTAACTAGCTCTAACATTAGATCAGATGCTACAGAAGGGAATAATTTGGAACAGACAGTGACATTATCCATGTCTAGAGCAAATGGAAATGAACTAGTAAAGAATATAAGTGAGCACTCACAACTTACTTCAAACTTGAAAGAGAAGTCATCGCATCAGTTTAACAAAGACCGCATGTACTAATTTCTGCTTTATGTCCTGTCAAACCCCCATGGGTGCTCCTGAGGATGGAATTTGGACCAGTGTTGTCAAGAAAAGGAAGTGACTGAGGGAGGGAGGGATGGGAGGAAGGATACAAGTACAACCAAAGATTATTTTATTTTAAGTGGCAACTCAAACATATTAAATATTTAGGGATACTCCTCCCCAATTAAATGGAAAATCTGGTCAAAATTAATCTAGAGCATATTTTAACCCAGGTTGTGAGAGATTTAGGCAGACTGAGAATCCTTACCTTTAGCCTTTGGGGCAAAACTAATATTATCAAAATGAATGTGTTTCTCTGAATAGTGTATATCCTGAGATGTCTCCAGTTATTATTCCTCAGTTTTATCTTAGGAAAATTAAAGGAATTTTTAAAATATTTCTCTGGGGAGTGGGTGGGAGGCCAAGACTGGCTCTGGGTAGATTGCAACTCCCAGTCACATCTGGGCTTCCATTTCCCCAACTGGCAGTGTTATCAGAGAGCCCTTTATCCTTAGCCATGCAGCCTCGTGTCTCCATAACATAATGGAGCAGATCTCTCCCTGGCTGCTGGTGGAGTGAAAGTTGATCTATCTCCTCCGCTGGCAGGAAGACTGGTTTCAGCCTATTACTATTTTGATTATAAAATGTCCCCTACAGTGTAAGCTACCAGACAAACAAGGGCCAGTTTCGCTAGAAATTTTTAATTCTATCCCTGGTCACACATTGATGCTGTACTTTGAGGTGGCCCATTGTTGAAAATTGATGAGAAATCATTAATGTGGAAAAAGCGGGTGAATAAAGAAGTAATTTAGGTCTCTCCGTTGATCTTAGGGTACGTCTACAGTTACCGGAGGGTCCGGCGGCAGGCAATCGATGTTCTGGGATCGATTTATCGCGTCTGGTTAAGACGCGATAAATCGATCCCGGATCGATCCCAGAAGTGCTCGCCGTCGACGCTGGTACTCTAGCTCGGCGAGAGGAGTACGCGGCATCGACGGGGGAGCCTCCCTGCTGCGTCTGGACCCGCGGTAAGTTCGGACTAAGGTACTTCGAATTCAGCTATGTTATTAACGTAGCTGAATTTGCGTACCTTAGTCCGAAGTGGGGGCTTAGTGGGGACCAGGCCTAAGAGAATCAGTTTCTGCCATGCCAAACATTCCAATAACAGTATAACCTACCTGGTCCAGCTGCATGGCGTTACCTGCAGCTTAATCACCTCTTGGACAGCATAGTTTGTGCTGATGGGCTGGGAGCACCAATGACTCTAGAATTGCTGTTTGGTGGGAGAGGGCTCTACAGCTAGCTGTAGCCTGTTATGACTTTCTGTCCCCAAAGACCCTCCCTAATGTAGATTGCCTGTGCCAAGCCTGGGACACAGATTTGTGTATATCTTTGAACCCTAGCCAATGGGAAAGTGCCTTGCAAAACATTGAACTTTCTACTATCGATCTACGAGTAAGGCTGATCCAGCAGAAAATTATATTTTGTTCACACTGGTCCCCACATAGGAAAACACTGCATGAGCCTTTCCAAAACAGACTGCTCCTGGAGAAGTTGGTCTCCTGGAGCCATGCTGGCTCACATGTGTTGGGGTTGTCCCAGGATCATACAATCCTTTTGGCTGGAAGTAGGCAGGAGGATTAATATGATAATGGATACCGCCTTAAAAATTACTTCCCAGAACTGTGTTTTGGGATATATCCTGTCATCTTGGACACACTCCAACCCACTGAAAGCTTAGTTCTCTAAAGCAGTGCTTATAGCTAAATGACTCATATTGCTTAGGTGGAAGAGCAGAATTGCCTCCAGGGATAGATGCTTGGCACAGCAACTTGGCTTATCTGGCAGCTAAAGAGCAGATAACGTTTAGGGGAAGAGGAACGTCAGACACAGGAAAAGATTTGGTTTAACTTTTTAGAAAATTTTGATAAATTCCTAGCACATGGAAACCAACATGTTACTCATCTTTTCCCTCTCTAGATCCCTTCCTGTTCATTTACTTTGTTGTTGTTTTAGTCTTTTTTTCATATTCTCCCCTTATTTTGAGGGGGTGGGGGAATAAATTAAAGGATACAACCAAAGATTATTTTCTAAGCCTTCCTCTCTCTCTTTGTCTGGGGAAAAACTAGGTGAGGGATAAGAATATCTTTCAAAATGGAGAGTTGGGATCAGTAGGTGGGAGAGCAAATCCATTAACCAGCAACAAGGTTTGTGCATTGCCTATTATAAATCAGTTTGAAGACTGAACCCTGTGACTTGTGTTTGGTAATGCATAGGAATAAAATAATGAAAGCAGACTGATGTTCCAGGGAGAGGAATTTAAATATCTGTTTCTTTCCAATGGGATTCTAGCATTTCTTTTGATGTGAGAAGTACAATCCTGAGCAGCATCTGCTAACTGCTGAGTTGTGAAATGCACCATTAGAATATGGGCAGGGTCATTCAGTTCTTATCACCTGTGACATTCAGTTCCAGCCGGGCTGTCCCTGAATTTTCTTCTCTGGTTTTCTCATCCTTTACTAATAGTTTTCTCTTTTGATTTACTGTACTCTGTCTCTAATGGAGTGGTGTTTATAAGGAACAGTCAGCCTTCCAGCCCTGAATCAACAGGTGTTAGCCTTGTAGTCCTCTAGATGGATATTTTTTTCTTTTGAAAGGAGACAGTGCTTGTCTTCTTTTCACTCGATCTCTAAACCACACACATCTGCTTTTTGACCTCCTCCTCTCACTTGCCATGCCCTCCTCACACAGCTATTATTATTAACTTTCAGTAGCATCCTTGATATGCTGCCTTTGAAGAAGAAAGGGTCCTTGCCCGAAATTGCTCATGTTCTAAAAAGACTAACGGACAGGAATGGAAAAAGAAAGGCCACACAAGTAGATTGGTCAAGGTGATGACAGACCATGTCATGATTAATACAATGTTCCCATAATATACATTTTTGTTTTGTTATATAAGATATATAATATAATAATTATATTATTATTATTTATTATTATATTTTATTATTCCAAACCACCCCTTATAAGATGGTCTGGAACAAAGAACTCTCATACACTACTCTAGATATCAGTGTTTTATAGAGTATGAGGCCAAAAGGGACCATTGTGATCACCTAATCTGAACGGGCTTCATCCCATGTGCTTATGAATTTTAATGAATCACACCGCTCACCATTTCTTCCCTCAAAACATAGTCTTCATATGGCTCTAACACCTTTTGGTGATGCTGATTTGGTCCCATACTGACTATGTCATGTTTGACCAATCTCTGCGTACTAGCATATCGTAACTGAAAACATGGCAGTTTTGCTAGGGTAGTTGGGACTTCAGGTTTGAAACCATGTTCTCACCTTTCAGAGCATGGTGTTTCTATAGTATCTAGAAAAGGTGGTAATACAGTTTCCAGTCTCAGTCATTCAGCTGTTGTCCACCACAATCTCCCTGAGGGGGCCTACCCACTGAGGGGATGTCTGCATTGCAGCTGGGAGGTGTGATTCCCAGTGTGGGCAGGCAGGACTCGCACTCGCTTGAGCTATTCCATTGAAAATAGCAGTCTGGACCTTGTGGCACAGGTGGCAGCTCAAGCTAGCCACCTGAGCCCGGACCCACGGGGTCAGGCAGGCTTGGAGTCAGGTGGCTAGCCCAAGCCACCACCTGTGCTCCAGTATCCACGCTGCTGTTTATTAGCTGAGCTAGTAGTGCGAGTTGCATCTCCCAGCCGTAGTGCAGACATACCCTGAAACATTGTCACCCTTTTCTTTTCCTGGTTACAAATTAAATTTCCCCCTCCCTCCAAAAGGACTGTTTCAGTCATTTTTCTTACTCACATTTTATACGGCATTTCTCAGGGCACATTAATTGATCCATGTACACCCTGCTGGTGTACACTAAAAGTTCCCTAGTCCACTTTCACACAGTACTGTTTCAAATGGCACTATGTTAAAGTGCACCAGGGTACTTTACGTGCGCACCAGCAGGATCTATGCAGACCAGTGAATGCTCGACTCGATAGTGCGCTTTAGAAATCACCCCCACTCTCTTCCCCCCCCCCCCGAGTGTGCATTACCCCATCGTGGAGACAAGCCCTCAGTTAAATCTGTGCAACTTTCTCTTTTAGCTAAAATCTTCGAATCCATCATTTGCTAGAGCAAAAGGAATTTCCTCTGTTGCTCTGCCAGAGAAAATGCTGAAATTAAAGGGGCAACAATGGCAAGAGGAAATAATTTTCCATATCAGACCCATTTTCCAATTAAATTATTATCATCAAAGTACAAACAGACCATTATATTAGAGTATCCTGGTAGTAACCCTGTCTTCTCATCGGAAGGATTCTCCAGCATGGTATGCCAAAATCAGGCAGCATTCAGATTTGCCTGGTTGATATATATTTTTGTCAGTGTGACAAAGATTCCCATAGTGTTTAGTTTCTCAAACTAGCCTGGGGAGAAAGGAGAGAAATGAGCCATGATGAGCTTGCACTACCAGGATGTTCCCGATTTTAGTTAGGTGATTATCCATCTTCATAACATGTGAAAGAAGGGAGCATCAGAATTGCTGGGCTCTGTTTTCACTGCCTGTCCTACTCCAGATTTTGTATTTGATTCCCATAAACTAATTGTCTTCTGTTTAATGATCTGTTTGCATGTTGCTTGTTTTCAGGCCAGCAGGTTCTCGGCTTGGTGGAGAACCAAAGTGACTGGTATCTGGGCAACCTTTGGAAGAATCACCGTCCCTGGCCAGCTCTTGGAAGGGGTTACAACACAGGTAGGCCCTAAGATGTTACTATGAGTTATTGCTATTATTTATTTTGTGTTACCACAGCCCTTAGGAGCCCTAATCATGAACCATTACTCCATTGTGCTAGGTGCTGTACAAGCAGAGGACAAAAAGATGGTCCCTGTTCCACAGAGCTTCTAATCTAAGTATAAAACAAGAGACAGCAGATGGATAAAGACAAATCAACGAGGGGTTGAGGTTAGCGTAGAATTTGTCTTGAACGTAGACAGGGTGTCAGATACAGCCATTCACCCTTTCCTTCCCATTATGCTGTAAGAATTTGCAGCTGAAAGTACAGAAACTGATGCTTTATGGTTCATTTCGTAGCTGCAATTATGGTGTTGCCCTATATGTTACACTGAGGAACAGGTTAATGTTACAACTGCAGGTGCCTGTGCAGTTCCTGGGGAGGTTACGTGACCTATTTTGGGAGCTCTTGAATGGGCTGACACCCCATCTTTCCATCTCCACTACACACAGCACTCTTGACGATGTGCCCCACGTGCATGGCTGGGCCCAGCAAGAGAAAAGGAATAGGAGCAAAGGCTCATTTCCAGTCACTGGATGTAAATGGCACCACAAAATTTCAGAGTGAGAAAAATGTAATTCCTCCAGAACAGCAATAGGCCCATAATTGTCCTAATAAAATGCAAACCTCTGATCGTCAATTTCTGCTTACTATGAGGGGAGAAAATGCACTATATCACAGAGTTTATTATAACAGGAGAGACAAGTTTTCCCACTGATTTGTGTTTGAAATGTGAGAAAACATACCAGGTGTATAAAGAACACACACATGCATCTAAATCATTTCTATCTCGGATTTTATATGCTAGGGTAGTGAATTATGTTCCTTCTGCATTTGGAATAAAAGGGCAGAACAGCTGGTGAAGGCTCCATTTAAAAAAAAGATGTGTCCATTTAAATAACTCTACATCATTAAACAATTCTTCATTGTAACTGGACTTTGCTTCACAGAAATACATTGGGCTGTATTAAATGGATTCCCTGTTTTTAAAAAAGGGTTCCATAGGGTTGCACTGTGCTGAAGTAGTTCAGTCATTCATATCCTATGCTGCTATGTATGATCAACTGGTAATCATGACAGTATTGGGGAACTTCAGCCTCCGCAAAGCATCTCACTTATGTCTATATTTATTCTAATGAGAATGTGCTCCTAACCTATACAAGATCGAACAGACTTCTGGGTAAGGCTTCATCTACACTATGAGCTAGGGGTGTGATTTCCAGTTCCTTACAGATAAACATCGAGCTACCGCAAGTATAAGTAGCAGCCTAGCCCTGATAGTACGGGCAGCAGCAGCAGTGGCAGCACAGCTTAGCCATGCCAAGTGCAAATCTGCCTGCACCCTATAGGTATGTAGTCGGCATGGCTTAGCTATGCCGCTGCTGCCGCTGCTGTCACTGCCCATACTACCGTGCCTACACTCCTATTTATACTCTTGTTAGTTCAGATGGGCTAGCGTGAGTATGTAGATTCACACTCTTAGCTCACAGTGTAGACGTAGCCTAAGGATGTAAGATTTTTAGTGGATGTCACTTACTAAATTGTAGGAAGGGAGTTCCTGGTTCTCAATTCCCCAAAGTTGAGGAGCAAACAGTAGGACTAACACCCATCCTAAACTACCTGACAGAATGCCGATTTTCACTGGTGTGTCCCACGATCTGCAGTTACCTTGCAGGCTGTAAAAAAAAAAAAAAAAAAAAAAAAAAAAAAGGCCTTTTCAACGCCACATCACCATGCAATACTTTTTGTTCCACTGAAAGGTGGCCACCATTTATATAACCGTCCTCTTTCTCCTCATTTTTGTATGTATTTTCCATTCTGGCAGCTTTGAGGCACAAGTGGACATAGAGGGCCTTGATCGTCACTGAGTTACTTCAGTTTGACAATGTCTGAACTCCATTCATTTCACCAGCATATAACTAGAGACGCACAGCAGTGACCCACACCCAGGATCTTAAAATTGATTTGATCAGCTCCTGTTACTTGGAGAGCTGTGTAACTTTATTCTATCTTGGCACAAGGCACTGATCCAAACAGATTGTAAAAGTACCAAACAAACTTGAGTACATTACTAAATTCTGTCTTGGTTGAAGCTAAAATAAGTGAATGTCTATAGTACTTTGCGTGCGTTACATATGGTAATTCTTGACAGAACTATATACATACATTGTTACACGGCCATGCATAATCTTTCCCATAGATTTTAGTCTTGCTCAGAGACCCATTTTTCAGTTATTCCTGACAGATCCATTAAAATTCAGCCCTTTACAGCTCATGAGAGTGTAAAAAAAGAAGAGAGAAAACCAAAAGGTGGAGAGTGAAAGGAAGATTACATAGGAGGTTACAATAAATGGAAAGACATTTTTCAAGCACATGCATCAAGAGGTCATTAAGTGAGACATTGCAATCTCTGAGATAGCGAAGATGGATTATTGACAGAATCAGCATAAGTGGGTGTAAAAAAATGTAAAAATTAAATCCATTGTTTGCCTCAATATTCCTAGAAGAGACCAGAGACATAAATCTCCTGAGAGGAAGAAGAAATACTGAAGGAAATCAGAGCCTTATCTGTTATGTGATAAGCAAATTAAAACAGCGGACCCATAACACAGTTCTAGGGCCAGGAGGGATCCAGAATTCTGAAGGAAGTGGCCAAAGAGATGAGAACTATTAGCAAAATGCTGCACTGAAAAACAATGGGCAGGGAAGGGGAAGTGGAGGGCCCAGCTCTTCGAATAATTAGCAGAGTGCTGAAGGAGAGTAGGAAAAGAGCAAATCCTAAAGTGCTGACTAGATAAATAGAGGTATTGAATATAAGCCAGAGAGAATTAGTCTAACCCCTTTTGTAAGTGGCTAGTGAAGCCATATTTAAACTAGCGCAACAGTCTAACATTAATATTCTGCCTTTAAACTAAGAGCTAGACTGAGCCTTTAAGCCAGAGCCTGTGTGAGGAGCTATGTGTAGCTAAGCCACTCCGGTAGGATCTCCAGGGAGGAATTGTGCCTCAGAGCTTGTCGACACGAACATTCAGTTCGCGGCAAGCTGGAGTGTAAATCTACCCTGTAGTAAGTGTCTGTGTGGACCCCGCTGAGGCATGCAGTGCACCTCCATGTCAAAGCCAAGTGGAACAAAGAGCACATCAGCAGGGTCCATATGGGCAGGTAGCATGCAGCAGGCTAATGTGGGGTAAAGTCACACCCCAGCTTGCCATGGACTAAATGTTTGTGTAAATAAGGCCTCAGAGGCATAATTTCTTCCCTGCTCCGTTCTTGTTCTGGTGGGAGTGCTTTGCTACAACCCTATTAAGGGTGCAGTATACTTCCCCCACCATGCCCAGCCATTTCCCCCCTGCCCACCCAATTTCTTGCAGTGGGAGTGTTGCGTGCATAGCTCCTGCTCTGTCCCGTCACACCCAGACCATAAGCCAGGCAAGGCTAACACATCCTTACAGAGGGTTACACAGAAGGAGCCCTATTACCCTGCACAGTTGTCAGGGTTCCTTCCCCACTCTGAACTCTGGGGTACAGATGTGGGGACCCGCATGAAAGACCCCCGAAGCTTATTTTACTAGCTTAGGTTAAAAACTTCCCTAAGGCACAAACTCCTTCCTTGCCTTAGTATCGCTGCCACCACCAAGTGATTTAAACAAACATTCAGGGAGGGCCACTTGGAACCCTATCTTCCCCAAATATCCCCCCAAGTCCCTACACCCCTATGTTTATGACAACAGTCATTTAGTGTGAGGGAATAATCCAGCCCAAACTAATGAAGTTAAAAGCAAAGGACCAAATCTCCAATATTCAGACTGATTGAGTGCAGTGTTGTAGATAGCATCTCACCAGCATCTTATACAGCACCAGTATCACTTCCTGAGATTTGTATTCTCTTCTACGCCATTCATTTTTCTGTTATAGCCCTGCAGAATATACAGCCTTATTTCAGATTTGTGGCAAGAGATTTTTGCCACCACGTTACACTGGCAAGTTTGTATTTAATTTGCTCTCATCTGTCACTCACCTCTAGGTTTTTTACACCATAGCTGCCTTCCATGTGTCTTTGTGTTTTAGATATGTCCCATCACCACCAACACCGGGTATCCTACACTTGTCACTCTTGGCTCACTTGCTCTTTGAACCACGACTGCAAATGGAGATATATCCCATCTCCTAGAACTGGAAGGGACCTTGAAAGGTCATCGAGTCCAGCCCTATGCCCCCACTCCTATGTGCCCAGACGAAATGTCCAGATAGTCCATATAGGTTTGTCAGAGAGGGTTTTATTCTCTCTCATTCATTTGCACAGGCAGACAGTCCAAGTCACAACCCAGCTCATCTAAATATTCCCATCTAAAGAAAACGAGAGAGGACTTAATATCCAGCATGTGGGAGAGTAGACCTCAATGAAAACGTCATTTTCAGCTTGAGAAGTTCCCATTTACAGCCACTCTTTATTTCCATTGTTTGAAACAGTTTTCAGTTCAGCAAGTTTTTTCTGTGCTTTGTCCAATAAAAGTCAGTGTGGTACTTTATCAAATGCTTTGTGGAAAGTCTAAGTACTGTATATAACATCCACTGCATTTCTCTTGTCTACAGTGGCAGTAATACTTGAAGGACCCCAGTATGTTGTTAGTTAAAACAAACTTTCCCTCTTTTAAATCCATGCTGGCAGTCTCTAATTAAACTGTGCTTTTGAAAGTGTTTTCCAATTACTGTAGGCTCTGCATAATCTTTTCTGGGCTTTTTCCATCTACCAATGTTGCGCCGATCGCGCTAGAATTTTTCTGTACAGCCTTGTCATTCTTTTCTGGAATAATGGTCTTCTGAGTCCTCAGGAAACTATCTTCTCAAAGAAATTCTGAACATAAAAGTGAAGGCTTCTCTAATCTCTGTTCTTTTCTTTTAAGACTCAGGGGTGTAAACTCTCAGGGCCTGGTAATTTATTTGACGTATAGGTCTGTCTATGCTATACTTTCCCAAATGGTGGAAAACACTTTTTAAAAGCAGTTTCTGGTGATTTCATTGTAGTGACTTCAGGCCAGATATTCAGCTTGTGTAAATCACCCCTAGCTCTTTAATTCTAGTGGCGGTAGGCCAATGTACAGCAGCTGAGGATCGGACCCTGAGTCTTCAAATGGAGTTGTAGAATGGTTCAAACAAAATTGTGCCATGCGATATTTTTCGTATTGTGCTTTCAGGGCCTGAGAGAGTTTTGTCTATTTACAACAATGCCTACTGTTGCAGCACAGCTTGTAATCCCTCCCCTATCATGCCACAGCACAGGAGTCCTTTCTTTGGGGACATCCATCCCAGTATGGCATATGAAATTCTAAAGGGAGCAGAGAGACACTGTGAACTAATGCCAAATGCAGAACAAGGAGGAACAAGGTTAAGCTGAAGAAAGGATTGGCATTTTAAGAACGGAGGCAATTTATTGACACTGAAAAATTCAAAAGAGAGCCTGAGAGTTTTCTTAATTTGAAAAATCATTTTTCATTGGAAAAATAATAATTCCCTGCAGTTAATTATGATATGTTATATCCTATCCCCTGGAAACTTGAAACTGAAATGTTTTCATACCAAAATATTTCCTTTCCTGCATCATGTCTATGTGACAACTGCCGTATGAATCATTACTAGGGATTGACCAGGGGGACCATCTGAGCTAAAAGCAGGAGTCTCTATAGCTTGACCTACAGAGCTAGGCTGTATAAAAAACTGACATCCTCTATGGGTTGGGCACAGAAAGGAACATGTAACATATACTGACCAGTGGATTACATACTTCCTCTCAACAGAGAAAGCCCGTCCTCAGCATCTGAGACCCACAGCATTTTGAATCCCAGACTAGCCCCCGTTATGTAATGGCCACCATCTTGTCTGACCCACTGTGAACTGAAACAAGGACCTTCTGAGCTAAAAAAGCAGGAGTTGCTACAGTTTAAGCTAAAGAGACAGACTCTCAAACTCAGAGCTGTAATAGACCATATCTGTGGATTGGGCATAGAAAGGCAAGCATAGCACACAGTGATTCACAGACTACATGTGCACACTGGTTTATTATTTCAATGTATTTCATGAGTGGTGGATTGCTGACATTGGTCTATTTTTTCACTCTTTGAGAAAAGACCACTGAAAGATGTATTTGGAGTGGGAAACATACATAAAGAATTAGATAGACTTTGCATGAAAATTTTATAATTCTTATTAACAAATAAGGTCTCTTGCAGAGCAGATTGTGTATATAAAATAATGTTATATCACATTTTGGGCCTGCCAGGAGTGATACTGTGTCTTCAATGCAACAAATAAATTACCAAGGACAGCAAAGAATTGTAATGTATATAAATCATTCGAAAATGGAGCTGTCTAAGGTCCTGATCCTGCAAATGTACATGTGCTTAACTTTGATTACATGAGTGTTCCAATCAGTGCAACTATTATTGTCCACAATATTGCATATGCATGTTTGCAGGATAGGGCCCTGATTATATTAGAAAAAACAAGTATTTGGTGTGATTCCTGAGAGGTTCTGAGCATTTGTAACTCCCAATGACTTTGGTGGAAGTTTCTGGTGGTCATCGATCCTCGGGATCAAGTCTTGTGGATACCACTACTTAATCCAGCACAGACCTGGCATAAAGAAAAATAACTAACCTACCATCATTTGTTTTCCCATAAGACCCAGAAATCAACCTAAGCAATCTAGTTACAGCACTGATTCTCAAACTGTAGTCCGTCGATGTTGACCACAAATAGAGCCTTTCCTAGTGGTCTGTAGGGAGGAATATTTTGAAAACCAAGCAGTGGATGTTTAGGAGAGGAGGTAATTCAGGAGTGAATCTCTCAAGGGATGTTCTACAGAGTGAAAAGGTTTGAGAACTAGTCGGTCACAGAACCCTAAGCTATACAGCATGTAAAGGGACTCATTCCAGACAATTTCACTAAGTTTATCCACACCCTCTCTGAAAGCCAGTGCAACATGCACACCTCCTGTTACACAAAGCATTAGCTACTACAGGTTCTGGCCCCACAGGAATTTTCATTAGGCCTAACCATGAGCACAGGATCCTTTGAAAACAGCTGAAAATTCACTTTATATGATTAAAAAAAATAGAGGAAGAATGAGGTCAAACACTAGTGCCAAGAAAAAAGATAACATCATGTCTGTTTAATCAATTTCATATTGTAGTAGTTCTTCAGACTTTTGTGCTAGATTTTTCCCTGGCTGTCTTCTTACTTGGGGAGTCTTGTAGTCTGTGTGTAATGTTTTTAAACCAATATACTCTGTTTTACACAACTGCATTAACTCTGGTTTATGAAAAATCTGGGTAATGTGTGTGCAGTTTAAGTAGTGATTTTGTAAGTATGTAATTCTGTCAAGGCATTAATGCACTCAGCCTTGAGCAGAATGCTCAATCTATTTGTGTCATCAGTGGAACACTGAAATGGTAATTTTGCTTTCTAATGACCAGTTCCCTGTGTCTTGTTCTCTCTGTAATCTATAGCTTGCACTTAAAAATAAGATATCTAAAAACTGGCTGCAGATTAAAAGCAGCTCCCTTTCCAATCTCCCCTTCTCAGTTTCTAAAGCATTTGATGTCCTGTGAACTAGTTTACAACACGCTTGACATTTCAGAAATGCAGGTCAATGTGTATTTCATTTCTAAAAATGGTGTATCCAGGTTGAGGCCTATCCAGGAAATAATGGCATAATTGTGAATGAATTGGTCCACTGTTCATAGCATTCTCTGAGATACAGCCACTGCTCTTTGGCAATTAACTCCATCAAGCCTTGTTATAATTGCATTCTTTAGAACAACACCTGGCTTTATTGGAGCACTCATTCGCTTCATCTCCCAAGGAACCTGTGATGAAAAAGCTGTGGCATAGATGCACGCCGGATCAGATGCTAATTTTAATAACACTGGTTTAAATACAGAGTAACTCAATTAAAGTTGATGAAGTTGGCCCAACTTTAAAGTGGTTTTACTGAGATCAGAATCTAGCCATAATATTTTAGATATGTGTAATGTAAATACATAGACATACATATGCCCTGTAAATTAAGTTATGCAAAAAAAAAAATCCTAAACTTCTTTCCAACCTACTTAGGAGGTCATTTTGAAGTGCAGTATTTTTGGATTTTTATGAACAAGAGAGACTTACGAGTCAGTTGTCCAGCACTCTGAGCTGCCCTCTCTCTATTATAGAGGGTCCCTCCGTAGTACATTAAGCTTAGATGAAGAAAGAATTATGCATAAAAATGAGCAAAGCTATCCTAGTGCCTAATAACAGAAAAAAAAACCTCTGGAATACACAAGGAGAATCCCTACAAATATATCGTAATAACAACAAAACTTCTCTCTTACAGAGCATCTTTTATCCCAGGTTCTCATTGTGCTTTACAAAGACAATTAAATAAGTATATCTTCTTTTTATATCTAGGGAAACAGAGATTGTGTAACTTGCCAAAGTTCACCTAGCAGGAAGTGGCAGAGTCCAGATTAGACTCCATTTTGCCTCTCCCAACCATTAGTGCAGGATTTCTCAGCATGTGGGGCGCTACCCAGAAGTGTTTCATGATGGGGAACCCACTGAGTTTCTTTCTAGTTGGGGCGGTGAGTGGGGGATGGGGACGGGGGGAATCTGCAAAATAGGGCAGGTGCTAGGTCCCGGAAGGAGCACTTCAGTCCTTTCCTTTCCCCTGCTTTCTCTGCTCTGACCCTTTCCTACCCAAAACCATTCCAGATGCAGTTCCTCAGCCCTCCCCTCCTCCATCTGCCTGCACAGAACACAGTTCCAAGAACTTCAAGAGGCTGTACCTATGGGACAGCCTGTACTCCACTTTGATTCCATGGCCCGCTAGGGATATCAGTTGTCGGCTCCTCCATGGAGTTGAGGTCACAGGCATGTATGTGACACAGTTCATTAACTCCCCTGGCACCTGTCCTTTCTGCAGCAATAGAGAGACTCTGGCACACATCTATGTGTCAGACTACAACCCCTCTTCCAGGTCCTCCAGAACCTCTTACTGAGGTTCTGGCTGCAATTCTCCCCACAACTTCTGCTCTACTCATACCCCATCTGTGGCCCCATGGACTTGTGAGAACTCTTTGTAAACTGATGGCCATCCATCACATCAGGAGGAGGAAGCTGGATGAGAGGGCGTTCTGTGACTTTGGGGCCTATTTCTAATCCTGTGAAGTTACACCCCTGAGCAGCATTTCTCTGGACAGTGTCCACTGACTCCTTCAATGCCTTTGAGGAGCAGTGGGCGCTGTCAGGGGTTCTCTGCTTGGTGTCTCCTTCTGGTTACCTTATGTCCTTCACACCCATCCCTGTTTTTTTCATTTGTTGTCCCCAGTATTTACTTGTGGCCTTGATACACTGGCCCCCCTCCCCCTCAGATGAGAGGGAGTGCCTTTAACTATGGGCAGGCTGAGGCCCACCATCTCCCAGCAACCACAATAAGTTCAAGAGTCTATATAGTTAATCTCAACATCCTGTCAATATGTGTTGTCCAGGCAAAAGCCCACAAAACTACTCCTCACACAAAACCAGCTATGTAGTTCTGCTGTTAATCCAACTTTTATTAGAATGGAAAGGGTTGTGCGAATGGGTGGATTGCAGTAATGAGTGAGTGGCCTTTAGGACCCAGAGTGAAAACCGCTGCATTAGAAAATACTGTCTGCTTGGTGGTAAGGTACAATCCTTGTCTGCAAGGCAAGTAACTGTGTGGCAAGCCAGGAAGTGAATCTACAGTGCACCAACTTGATGCACATACGTCAAGCCACACTCCAGGATTTTCACTGTGCTATAGCAGTGTCCACAGGGGACATTACTGTGTAGCAATCTGATGTGGTGTGCTATAGATCCACACCCTGGCTTGCCATAAAGTGCTATGTAAACAAGCCCTTGGAACAGAGCTCCCCAAAGTGTGAGGTGCGCCCCCCCTTGGGGGCATGGAGGAACATTTGGGGGGGAGCGCAGCTGGTGCCCAGGCCAACCCCCATGGGGGGTGGGAAAGGGAGCGCCACCCAGCTCCACTCCTGGTCCTGCCCCAGCTGCCAGCCCCATGTCCGGGTCTCTGCTCCTAGGGTCCTGGCTGCCGTCTCCGTACCCAGAGTCCTGGCTTCCAGCCCCACCCCTGCCCCTAGCTGTGGCCCCAGCCTTGGCTCCCTTACTTCTGTCCGTGTCCAGGCCGGGGTGGGGGGGGAGGTTAGGGGGATGTGACCCTGAAAAGTTTGGGGACCACTGCCTTAAAAACATTTTATAAAGCAACCAAATAACAAACTGATAATAAGCAACTAAAATGTGTACATCTTTTAGAAATGCCTAAATGATTAAGCCCCATTTTAAAAAGTGACTTAGGCACTTAGGCCTCTAAATCCCATTGACTTTATGAGATCATCTGGGCTGGAGATGGCAGGGGGGTTGGGATAGGGAAGGAGATCCGGGGCCATTGGTCTCCTGCCTATGGACCCCACTGGTGAGCCTTATGAAACACACTGCTCATTTCCCACACTGTCTGTGAACATATTTTAGCTCTGGATGTTGGTAGGGGGTTTATGAGATGTTTAGATTTGAAAGGCTCCAAATAGCCACAGAAGGGCCACAAGGGATGGAAGCTACCAGGAGGCTGTGGAGCCTTCTAAAGTTCATGGGGAGAGCCTCTCCAGAGGCTCTTCAATCCCTGCAATTCCCTGCATTGGGCCCAGGAAGCAGCAGGAAACAGCCACAGAAAGCAGCGGTACGGGTTCATCACTCCCCACCACTCTCTCCACGGATGGCTCTTGTAAGGTATCATTGGAAAGGTTATGATTTACTGAATGCGATTATCCAATTTGTATGTATGTATCATTTCTGTATCTAAAGTTAGGAATATTGACTATGTAACAATTATAACTGGATGTTTACTTGGGAAACACCCACCAGACAACAGGCCATCAGCCTTGATGGGCCATTAGGAAGAAACAGTAAGACTTTAAAGATACTAATCTCTCTACTTCCTGAGAGGCATCCTGGGACGTTGCGGTGACTCTACTAGGTCATGTGGTCATGTCACCTGGTACTAAACACCACCTGGGACACTACTGGTACTTTCCACTGGAAACAAAGGTTTCCCGCCTTATGTAAATTCTATTTAAAGCTGGGGAGTAAGGCAAACAGGGCTCTTCTCCATTGCCTTCCTGCCCAAGAAGAAAGCCTGCTGAGAGTACCTGAAGAGACAAAGGAAATGAGCGGTGGGAAAGGCACAGCTGAGTCCAGACTAAGACAGAAGTCTAGTCTCTAAAGAGAAATAACTGGAACTAAATCAAGTCAACAATTTCACCATCACTCCTCTGAACTGGTATCTTTCACTTAATGATATCCAACTACTTAAAAAACTATGCAGAGATTTCTAAATCTCAGACTTATATACACTGTCACATCCCAGCTGGGGCAGAGTTATGGTTGTGTTGGCTATTTGAATGTGTCTGTGCATCTTAAACTCTGAATTTCATGGGCTTCTAATTTAATATATCAACATATTTGTTATTGTTACTATTATTTGTATCACAGTCCTGCCTAGAGGCGCCCCCATCACAATAAATAAGTGTGGGCATTCATGTTTATGTGCATGTATTTACACACACATAATTTTGTGCAGAATTTACTACAGTGTACTCCACTTAAGTATGTGTTGCTTAACATCATAATCTCCTGGTGTGAATAAGAATCACACCTTTTGGTCTGGCCCAGTGGATTCCGTATCAGCAAATGATACAATTGGTTATTTAGGCCATGATCTTCATAGATAAATGGATTCCCAGGCCAGAACGCACCATTATGATCATCTAGTCAGACGTCCTGTATAACACAGGCCATTGAACTTCCCCAAAATAATTCCTAGAGCATGTCTTTTAGAATACATCCAAGGATCCCATTAGCCCTTGATTTGAAAGTTGTCCGTGATGGAGACTCCACCACAAGCCCTTGATATATATTATTCCAGTGGTTAATACTGCCACTGTTAAAAATTTATGCCATATCTCCAGTCTGATTTTGTCTAGCAACCATTGGATTGTGCTATACCTTTCTCTGCTAGATTGAAGAGCCCATTATTAAATATTTGTTTCCTATGTGAGTACTTAGAGACTGTAATCAAGCCACCTATTATCCTTCTCTTTATTAAGCTAAATAGGTTGAGCTCTTTGAGACTGTCATTATAAGGCATGTTTTCTAATCCTTTAATCATTCTCATGGCTCTTCTCTGAATTGTGGATACCAGAACTGGACACTGTATTCCAGCAGCAGTCATACGAGTGCCAAATACAGACGTAAAATAACCTCTCTATAATAATCTCCATGAGATTCCCATGTTTATGCATCCAAGGACTGCATTAGTCCTTTTGGTCACAGTGAGAGCAGTTCATTGTCAGCTGATTATCCACCATGACCCCCAAATCTTTCAGGGTCACTGCTTCCCAGGATAGAGTCCCACATTGCGTAAGTATGGCCTACATTCTTTGTCCCTAGATATAAACGTTTACATTTAGCTGTAGTGAAACTCATAGTGTTTGCTTGTGCTCAGTTTACCAAATGAACTAGATCACTAGTTACTGGTGACCTGTCCTCCTTGTTATTTACCACTCTCCTCCAATTTTTTGGTCATCTGCAAAGACTTACACATGTGCGTAACTTTACGCATTATGAGAAGTCCGATTGACTTCAAGTTAAGTGTGTAAAGTGAAAGTTATAAGCATGTGCATAATCTTTGGGAGATCACCACCTTATAGTACAAATAGAGTGGCAAATTTCTCCTCCCCCTTGGAGCAAAGGAGGAAATGTGAATCTCTGTGTCACATTTTCTTCCTGTTGTTCCTCCTGGGACAGCTCAGCTACAAGCCACACATTCTGCTGAATCTACAAGCTTAGTCTAAACCTTCACAGTGCCAGCCTACAATTGACACATTACCCCTTAACACACTCTGGATTGGGTGGTCTGAAGTGTGGTCTTTGGCATGCTTGTCATACATTGTAAAATCCCAATAAGTTTTTTAAATCTCGCTGATGCTTTATAATAAATTTTAAAGTGAGTCCCTTCCTCTTTGTCAGGTACTATACTGCTTTAGGTGATCCAGTATTTGGACAGTATGGTGATAGGCACTATATAAATAGCTAAAATAGATGGATTCTGAGATGCTGTTCACATATTTTGCTATCACCTAAACAACTCACAAAAGCACTTTGTACTGGCTGAAAGAAAGAGGCAGGGTCACACTTAACAGCTAAATAAAAATCTTCAAATACAGCTAAACTTTCTTTACTCAGTATTGAATATTTTTGCACCTGCCTTAAAATGACAACTTTAATTAATGGATTTAATTTGAAAGTTTCACTATATGACCTGTGTTTCCTTTGCTAAATTGCTGTTTTGCAACTTCCTATATTCACATTCCTTTGTGAATTTCAATAGAAACCCCCATGTTCCCTATGCTAGAAGGAGAGCTGGTCATGAATTTCCCATCTGAATGACTTACTGATGGGAAAAGCAGTTTCTGCACAATCAAAATTTTCCAGCGGAAAATCTCAATTTTTGCCAAAAATCAAAATGAAATATTTTGTTTCAACTTAAATCAAAATATTTCATTTTGCTAAACTGACCCAAAACATTTTGTTTCATACCAGTTTATTAAAACATTCAACTGTATTACCCTGTCAGTGTACTGCCTTATGAGCTCCCATTCGCTCCTATGGGCCGAGCTCCCTGGAGGTTTGTATTTCCCATAATGCAGTGCACTGATAAGGAAATACAGCAGGGTTCGGCAACCTACGGCATGCGTGCCAAACACGGCACGCAAGCCGATTTTGAGTGGCACACTGCCTGCCCAGTGAAAGGAGGAGAAGGAGGAGGGGTCGAGGGGCCAGAATGCACCACACTGGGGGAAGAAGCGGGGGAGGGGGAAGCTTGGCCCTCCGCCCCTCTCAGGACACCCCCCCCCCCCCGCTCACTGCTCTCCCCTGCGGGGGCAGGAGGCAGAAGCTTGGTCCTGCAGCAGCCAAGCTTCCCTCCTCCCCAGCTTCTTCCCCCAGCGTGGTGCATTCCAGCCCCTCCTCCTCCCCCTCCCTCTCCCTTGCAAGGGGGAGGGGGAGCGGAGCAGAGCCGAGCGGCAGCGTGCTCCCTGCTCCATAGAGCAGGCAGAGAAGAGGTAGGGATGGAGTCTGGGGGAAGGGGTGGAACAGGGCATATCCCTCCCAGCCCCCTGTCATGAGCCGCTCAGGGCAGGGGGCTGGGAGCACCCCCACGAGCCGAGCACCCCAGCCCTCTGCCCAGCACCCCCCACCCCTCTGCCCTGAACTCCCCACCCCAACACACACCGATCCATCTGCCCTGAACCCCCCCACAGCCCCATCCCTCTGCCCTGCACCTCCACACACACCCAGCCCTCTGCCCTTACCCCTGAAGCCTCCACACCCCCAGCCTTCTGCCCTGAACCCCCACATCCCCACTGCCCTGACCTCTGAACCCCCCCCCCACACACACCCAGCCCTCTGCCCTGACCCCTGCACCCCCCCGCCCAGGTCTGGTGTCCCGGCTGCCGTCCCCTTGCCAGCCGGCGACCCAGCCACAGGCCTTGCTCAGCCCGCTCAGGCCTAGGTGAACAGAACCCCAGGCTGGAAGCGGGCTGAGCAGGCTGGCGGCGTAAGATCAGCATTTTAATTTAATTTTAAATGAAGCTTCTTAAACATTTTGAAAACCTTGTTTACTTTACATACAACAATAGTTTAGTTATATAATATAGACTTAGAGAGAGACACCTTCTAAAAAACGTTAACATATATTACTGGCACGCGAAACCCTAAATTAAAGTGAATAAATGAAGACTCGGCACACCACTTCTGAAAGGTTGCCTAGCCCTGAAATACAGTGACTGTCTAACCACGCTCTGCTTGGTGCATGATAGGAGTCACATACCTCTGGGTGTGTCTTGGCAGATGTAATTCAGTCATGGAGCCTGGCCCATAGAGAAGAGTGGGAGCAGCAGGCTCCTGCACTACAGCTTCCATGAGGCAGTGCATTACAGTGGGAAAATGCAGAAATGTTTCAACACTTCCAAATTGAATTTTCTCAGAATTTCTGTTCTGTGAAAAATTTCAATTTTTCATCCTGATTTGGGACAAAAACAAAGGTTGACATGGCCGAATTTCCTATGGGATGGAAGTTCCAATTATCGCTCTCCTCGAGCTAGAAGCATCTCGGCAGCAACCACTTATGATGTCACAAATGTGTTACCTGTCAACTTTTCAGAAGGAAAATGAGGCTTATACCTAGTATCCATATGATAAGGGTCAGAAGAGGGGGAGTGATTTCTGTTTTCCCTTCCTCCTTCCTTGCCTCACCTGCCCAAGTTCCATCCCTTCATGCAAATGTTACAGTGAGGAATGGAACTGATGGCGGGAGAAGAGGGTGGTGAGTACACTGACAGCTCTGCAAACAGAGGACTGTGGCTTTAAGATTGGAAATAAGCACATGGCTCCCCAGGGATCACCAGTCTGAAGTTTGGCCCTCATGAACTTTCCAAACCCCAGCAAAATCAAAGCTGAGGGGATCGTTTCATTCTGTCTCAGAGCCAGTAATTCCTGAAAATGGCAAAATATAGTATTGTTTTATTTTGCTGATCAAATATTAACCTAGTATAGGGTCAACAGGAGATTTCTGAAAGCATTCAACATTTTGAGTCTTGTTTTTATAAACGAAAGGGAGCCTTCCTCCTAGCTCCCTGGCCCTACTGCATCAACTCAGTGGCTGTAACACTTCAGATAGCCCAGGTTGAGACCCATGGAGCAGTAGGAGTAAATGAACTTCTAAGAAGCAAGGAATCTATTAACATGTCAATAGTCCTTAGTAATAAGGCACAAGGAAAGAGAAACACAAAAAATATTAAAGCCCCACAGAAACAGAATGGTCTATGAACCAGAGTGCTTTTCAAAGAGCTCTTCAAGGCATTCACAGCTTTGTAATATTTGCCTTTGCTTGTTTTTTATAGTAAGGCATTCTGCGGTTAATCGTAGCCTGGCTAATACTCATAAACCAGTTGGGTTCCCCCTTTTCTCTTTGTGTTTTCTTTCTGCTAGACTTCCTTCTGCTTCTGTTTGGAGTGTGGGGAAAAGAAAATGATACACTTTCATCTAAAGATGAAAAGCTCCATAACTGGGGCCAGATGTTCCTGAAAGATTCCTTTGGGGGAAGGAGGGTCCTCACCTCTTCCTCCCCCAGCACATCAGCTGAGGGTAAATCCCTGAGCCCTCTGCATTCTGCCGGTTGTCATCTTGAATCCAGCCTGAAATTTCAGTCAATTTGGAGCGGGCTCCTGAGGCAATCTTTCCCTCCTATGATCCCAGGCACTTTGTCTGCATTCTAAGTGTCGAACTGAGCTAGTTCAGACTTACAGGATGCCGGGACATTTATTTTGTGTCCTTTTAGCAATGGAAGGGCTTTATGAAAGTACACTGGATTCTAAAGAGAAATCACTGATCTTTTACGTTATCATTTTTAAAAGTTTCCTATTCACATTTATTTTTGCTTTCACACTTAAACAAGATGAATTCAATTAATTGAATTAACTCTCCCCTCAATGCAAATCCCTTATTCTCACTAATACTAAGGAGAATTGTATATCTTTAATGAATGTTTAAACTGCTATAAATATTCCCCTTTATTTTTACAGTGGCAGTAAATTACAATTCTGCAATGCAGAAGCCGTGAATGGTGATTGTATCAATGTGTTAAACCAAACCTTTAGGTAAATTAGAGTAGAAATCATCAGTAAGCTCAATACCATTGTATTTAAAAGCTGTGAACATGTTTCCTGTGCTGCATTGGATCATAATTCATATACATTTGCATCTGCTCTGGTTTCTACCCTCCCTTCCCTGCAGCTTTTGCCTCTCAGCTGCCACTGTGATAACCCCTCAGGAACTCATAATCTCTTTAGTTGTGACACCGTAAAATACTGCCTGACAGAAGACTGGGAGAGGGTGAATAAATGGAGAATACTGCAGATGTAAAGTACTTTCCCCATCCCTCCCCAGATTGGGCTTTTAAAGAAGATTTATTAGAAAGCAAAATTTAGCAGTACATATATATATAGATATATAATAAAACACATTTTACAAATGTAGCAGAATTAATTGAATCCTGCAATGAGATTTTTTTAAAATAAATGGATAGTTCATTGCCTCAGGTATATTATATTGTTAAAACAAAGTTGACAGTTCTTACCATCTGGAAATAACCTACAGCAGGATGGGAGGTTATCTCACCTAATCTGCTGCTGCAGTGGGAAGAATTTGCTGCCTGTTGACCTTCAATCTCGGCCAATCCACATTAATGCGCTCAAAAACATACACACACACATGCAAACTCCAGATAGGATTCAAGCTCCGTTTCTAGTCCAATGCTCACAGATCTGCTTGGAACAAAAAATTCAATTATGTTGGATAGAAAACAAACACTTTGGCAAAAATGTATTGTGGCATGTTGTGGCAGTTTGTCCATTTCCAATATAACCACTTGCAGCAGAAAGGCAGATTGAAAATAAAAGGGGATTCCTCCAGTAAAGGCTCAAGTGTGCTTAGGAACCAGATGGACTGAAGTGGAGAACAGCATTAAACTAGGCCGCAGACTACACGGCCGGAATATATTTTTTCTTTTGCACAATTCACTAGGCAGCAAAAGATTTCCATTCTCAAATTTCAATCAGATTTGGCTTCCTTCTAATTTGGGATTAGTAGTTCTACTTGTTGTGACGTTATACCCCATATTCTTTATGGAAGTATGCTTACGGTATGGATATGGCATAACTGAGATATATTTTACGCAAGATGGCTCCTGTAAGGTATCATTGGAAAGGTTATGATTTACTGAATGTGATTATCCAATTTGTACGTATGTATCATTTCTGTATCTAAAGTTAGGAATATTGACTATGTAACAATTACAACTGTCTGTTTACTTGGGAAACACCCACCAGACAACAGGCCATCAGCCTTGATGGGCCATTAGGAAGAAACAGTAAGACTTTAAAGATACTAATCTCTCTACTTCCTGAGAGGCATCCTGGGATGTTGCGGTGACTCTACTAGGTCATGTGGTCATGTCACCTGGTACTAAACACCACCTGGGTCACTACTGTACTTTCCACTGGAAACAAAGGCTTCCCGCCTTATGTAAATTCTATTTAAAGCTGGGGAGTAAGGCAAACAGGGCTCTTCTGCATTGCCTTCCTGCCCAAGAAGAAAGACTGCTGAGAGTACCTGAAGAGACAAAGGAAATGAGCGGTGGGAAAGGCACGGCTGAGTCCAGACTAAGACAGAAGTCTAGTCTCTAAAGAGAAATAACTGGAACTCTAAGCTACAGGAACTCTGCAACTTGTCTAAAACAACATTTAGGGTGAGAAATTACTTATTGAAACCAGTCTCTTTAAGATCTTAAGCTTAGTATGCATGTTTTGTTTTATTTGTTTGGTAATCTGCTTTGTTCTGTTTGCTATCCCTTATAACCACTTAAAATCTGCCTTTTATAGTTATAAACTTGTTTTTGTTTATTATTAAACCCAGTTTGTGCAATTTATAACTGGGGGGGCAAGAAGTTGTACATATCTTCCTACACATTGAGGGAGGGGGCGAATTTATAAGCTTACCTTGTATAGTTTTCTCTACAGCGCAAGACTATATTATTTTGGGTGTACTTTTCAGATGGGAGCTGCACTTGAGTGCTGGGCAATTTCCTAGCTGAGTGTTCTCATAGAGAGCTGTTTGGAGACTGTGTGATTCTACAGCTGGTGCGTCCCTACAAAGCAATGGGGCTTCTATCACTTCCCTTGGTAGATTATTTCACAATCTAATAGGAACTCCTAAGATGTTTTTCTTAATATTCAGCCTACATTTATTTCCCTTTTCATAATTTCTTCCTATTACTTCTACTTATATCCCCTTGGTCTCCCCCAAATAATTTTTCTCCCTGTTTGGTATTTGCTTCTTCAAATATTTGAGGGTAGTTGCTATAATCCCCCTTAGTTATCATTTAAGTGTGCTATTTTTTACAAGGCCTTCAGTTTAGTATCACTTGCAAATGTCATTAATATTCTGTTTACTCCTTCTTCCAGAACACCAATGAAAACTTATCACTGATCCCACTAGACACATCCCACCAACTTGATACATTGCCATTTATCAGTACTCTTTGTTTACGGTCCTTCAGACAGTTTGCATTCCCCATGACAGCATTCTTATCTAAGTCCATGTGAATTAATTTTTTCAAGTAAGGTGTTGTGAGGCGTTGTATTAAAGGTTTTACTTAAATCCAGCTACATTGCTTCTACTGCATTTTCTGCATCCACAAATAGTATAATTCTATCCAGAAACAAAACAACCAAAGAAGAAGAATGAATGTTGAGCCATCTGTTTTTCCCACTAAACGTTACTTTCTGATCTGAGGATCCTGTTCTCTCTCATGTTTTTCCTTGCTTAATGCTCATTGCCACAGTGATAGGCTCTCTACGCGGGCTAGATTATGACCCCCCATTACTTACAATGGTGATTTCATAGGAGTCAGTGGGACTGCTCCTGTAAGTAACTGCTCACCATTGGAAGTAAGGGATTCGCAATCTGGCCGTAAGTGATAAAAATAAATACATGGGGCCAGATTCTACCATGCTTACACTGAATAATACTTTTCACTTTAGGGGTGAAGTCCCAGTCCCACTGACGTGAATGGCAAAACTCCCATTGACCTTAATGGGGCGAGAATTAAATGTCTACTCGTTTAAATCAGCAGGACTTTTCATGGAGTACTCTTCTGCTCAGTGTGAGTAAGGATGGCAGAATCTAGCTGATAATAGATACACCCATTCTCAGGAACCAGCATTATCACCACCATTTCTCTGGCAGAGAGTAATCTGACAGGGTTCCCTTTGGAGCCCATAACTTCCCTTCTTAAAGCAGCTGCAGTAGGGTTCATGATTGAATGACACGAGACACATTTTTTCTCACTTGGAAACTACCATCTAAGCCCCTTTGGAATGAAAAAGCTGACTTGGAAAATACTCTCTTTAATGTGGCCAGGTGTACCAGTTCAGTTTGTCAGCAATACCCGAGTGTCCAGGCCAGTCATACTGAAATCAGGCTTAATTCTAGGGTCAATGTAATGGGCCTGCTGGATGTACAGCACCTTTCCCCACCCCCAGCTCTTCACCTGCTCCCCTCCCTGCCTGTAACACCACCCTCTGGCCCAGCTGCCCCTTTGCTGAGTCTAGATCAGTGGTTCCCAAACTGGGGTTCGTGAAATGTTACAGGGGGTTCTCGGGAAAAAATTCCCTAATGGCGGATAGAGCTGTCCCTAGGGACCCCGGGCAACACGGGACCAGCAGCCTGGAGCCTTGAGACTTCCAAGAGCTAAGCAGATCAAAGCAAGCCTATCTATCACACTGAGGAGATTTAAACTTCAAGACTCCTTATAAGAAATGGAAAGGGAGGTGGATATTTTTTGCTGTTTTTAAAATTAAATAGGCTGCTAGTGTTGTTTTTAAAATTATTATGAAGAACAAGTTTAAGTTTTGTTGTAACGTGCGTTGTTTGCCTGCTCAAGACCTGAATGCTTGTATAAGAGGAACTCTTTGAGTTGGCTTCTTAGGATATGTCTACACTACGAAATTAGGTCGAATTTCTAGAAGCCGGTTTTATAGAAATCATTTTTATACAGTCGATTGTGTGTGTCCCCACATAAAATGCTCTAAGTGCATTAAGTTGGCGGACCGCGTCCACAGTACCGAGGCTAGAGTCAACTTCCGGAGCGTTGCACTGTGAGTAGCTATCTCACAGTTCCCGCAGTCTCCGCCGCCCATTGGAATTCTGGGTTGAGATCCCAATGCCTGATGAGGCAAAAACAGTGTCGCGGGGGATTCTGGGTACATGTCGTCAGCTTAACTCCCCCCCCCCCATGAGAGCAACGGCAGACAATTGTTTCGTGCCTTTTTTCCTGGGTTACCTCTGCAGACGACATATCACGGCAAGCATGGAGTCCGCTCAGCTCAGCTCACCATCACCATATGTCATCTGGGTGCCGGCAGATGTGGTACTGCATTGCTACACAGCAGCAACTAATTGCCTTTTGGCAGTAGACGGTGCAGTATGACTGGTAGCCGTCAGCGGCTATCTGGGTGCTGGCAGACGTGGGACTGCATTGCTATACAGCAGCAGCTCCTTGCCTTTTGGCAGCAGATGCTGTATTACGACTGGTATCCATCGTCGTCGTACTCCTCAGTGAGTTCGGTCAGAGGCGCCTGGGCAGACATGTTTTGTCTCCTGGAGACTCAGTCCTGCCAGCAGTCCTATTGCACCATCTTGACGATGATGGCTAGCAATCATAAAGCAGCATCTTCTGTCAAGCACCCAGAAGATGCTGATGGCTATCAGTCATGCTGCACCGTCTGCTGCCAGCCTAAGATGTAAAAGATAGATGGACCAGATTTGTTCTGTATTCATTTGCTTCCCCCTCCCTCCGTGAAATCAACGGCCTGCTAAACCCAGGGTTTTGAGTTCAATCTTTGGGGGGGCCATTCTGTGTGACAGTTGTTTGTGTTTCTCCCTGATGCACAGCCACCTTTGTTGATTTTAATTCCCTGTAAGCCATGTCGTCACTCGCCCCTCCCTCCCTCCATCAGACAATAGTTTCGTGCCTTTTTTCAGCCCAGACACCGTAGCACTGGGATCATGGAGCCCGCTCAGATCACCGCGGCAATTATGAGCACTCTGAACACCACGCGCATTGTCCTGGAGTATATGCAGAGCCAGGACATGCAAAAACAGGTGAGGAGGCAATTGCAGCGTGGCAATGAGAGTGATGAAGAAATTGACATGGACATAGACCTCTCCCAAAGTACGGGCCCCAGCAATGTGCAAATCATGGTGTTACTGGGGCAGGTTCATGCCGTGGAACGCCGATTCTGGGCCCGGGAAACAAGCACAGACTGGTGGGACCGCATCGTGTTGCAGGTGTGGGACAATTCCCAGTGGCTGCGAAACTTTCGCATGCATAAGGGCACTTTCATGGAACTTTGTGACTTGCTTTCTCCTGCCCTGAAGCGCCAGAATACCAGGATGAGAGCAGCCCTCACAGTTGAGAAGCGAGTGGCGATAGCCCTGTGGAAGCTTGCAACGCCAGACAGCTACCGATCAGTCAGGAATCAATTTGGAGTGGACAAATCTACTGTGGGGGCTGCTGTGATCCAAGTAGGCAACGCAATCAAAGACCTGCTGATATCAAGGGTAGTGACTCTGGGAAACATGCAGGTCATAATGGATGGCTTTGCTGCAATGGGATTTCCTAACTGTGGTGGGGTGATAGACGGAACCCATATCCCTATCTTGTCACCGGAGCACCAAGCCACCGAGTACATAAACCAAAAAGGGTACTTTTCAATGCTGCTGCAAGCCCTGGTGGATCACAAGGGACGTTTCACTAACATCAATGTGGGCTGGCCGGGAAAGGTACATGATGCTCGCGTCTTCAGGAACTCTGGTCTGTTTCAAAAGCTGGAGGAAGGGACTTTCTTCCCGGACTAGAAAATAACCGTTGGGGATGTTGAAATGCCTATAGTTATCCTTGGGGACCCAGCCTACCCCTTAATGCCATGGCTCATGAAGCCGTACACAGGCAGCCTGGACAGTAGCTAGGACCTGTTCAACTATAGGCTGAGCAAGTGCAGAATGGTGGTAGAATGTGCATTTGGACGTTTAAAAGCGTGCTGGCGCAGTTTACTGAGTTGGATAGACCTCAGCAAAACCAATATTCCAATTGTTATTGCTGCTTGCTGTGCGCTCCACAATATCTGTGAGAGTAAGGGGGGAGACATTTATGGCAGGGTGAGAGGTTGGGGCAAATTGCCTGGCCGCTGATTACGCGCAGCCAGAAACCAGGGTGGTTAGAAGAGTACAGCAGGGCGCGGTGCGCATCAGAGAGGCTTTGAAAACCAGTTTTGTGACTGGCCAGGCTACGGTGTGAAACTTCTGTTTGTTTCTCCTTGATAAACCTCCCTCCCCCTCCCCGGTTCACTCTACTTCCCTATAAGCTAACCACCCTCCCCTCCCCCCTTTGAGCACTGCTTGCAGAGGCAATAAAGTCATTGTTACTCCACATTCATGCATTCTTTATTAATTCATCACACAACTAGGGGGATAACTCCCAAGGTAGCCCGGGAGGAGTGAAGGACAAGGACACACTGCAGTTTCAAACTTTAACTCTTACTGAAGGCCAGCCTTCTGATGCTTGGGCAATCATCTGGGGTGGAGTGGCTGGGTGGCCGGAGGCCCCCCCGACCGCATTCTTGGCCATCTGGGTGAGGAGGCTGTGGAACTTGGGGAGGAGGGCTGTTGGTTACACAGGGGCTGTAGCGGCGGTCTCTGCTCCTGCTGCCTTTCCTGCAGCTCAACCATACGCTGGAGCATATCAGTTTGATGCTCCAGCAGCCAGAGCATCGATTCTTGCCTTCTGTCAGCAATCTGACGCCACCTATCCTCTTCAGCCCGCCACTTGCTCTCTTCAGCCCGCGATTCAGCCCACCACCTCTCCTCTCGTTCATATTGTGCTTTTCTGCACTCTGACATTGACTGCCTCCACGCATTCTGCTGTGCTCTGTCAGCATGGGAGGACATCTGGAGCTCCGAGAACATATCATCCTGAGTCCGCCGTTTTCTCCTTCTAATCTTCACTAGCCTCTGTGAAGGAGAAACATTTGCAGCTGGTGGAGGAGAAGGGAGAGGTGGTTAAAAAAGACACATTTTAGAGAACAATGGGTACATTCTTTCACATTAAATTTTGCTGTTCACATTACACAGCACATGTGCTTTCATTACAAGGTTGCATTTTTCCTCTTATATTGAGGGCCTGCCGGTTTGGTATGAGAGATCACTCACACAGTGCCAGGCAACAGAATTCGGCTTTTAGGCAGCCATGGTAAGCCTGAGGCTACGTCTTCACTGAGGGGGTATCGATTTAAGATATGCAAATTCAGCTACGCAAATAGCGTAGCTGAATTCGACGTATCCGAGCCGACTTACCCCGCTGTGAGGATGGCGGCAAATCGACCTCCACGGCTCCCCCGTCAACGGCGCTTACTTCTATCTGCGCTGGTAGAGTACAAGCGTCGATTCGGGGATCGATTGTTGCGTCCCATTGGGGGGAGGGATAGCTCAGTGGTTTGAGCATTGGCCTGCTAAACCCAGGTTGTGAGTTCAATCCTTGAGGGGGCCACTTAGGGATCTGGGGCAAAATCAGTACTTGGTCCTGCTAGTGAAGGCAGGGGGCTGAACTCAATGACCTATCAAGGTCCCTTCCAGTTCTAGGAGATGGGATATCTCCATTTATTATTATAAGTTGTTAAAGTTTGAGAACCACTGGTCTAGATGAACCAAATTTCTTTTGTCTGTTGTCCCTCACTTTTTCCTCTGCATTTCAAGCACATTTTTCCCCATCCATGTGGTGTTCTATAACTCCCTGTTGTGTCTTGTCCTTATTGAGGTTGTAGGCTTTCTGGGGCAGACATTGTCTTACTTTATTGTGTTTGTATGGCATCCAGCACAATGAGGTAACAATCCTGAGTGGAACCTTTGGGCACCACTGTAACAGAGAAGTACTTTAATAATTATTATTATAATACATTCTCCTTCAAAATTGTTATTTATTAGAGCTAGTTTATGTCTGTAAGTAATGTGTCATGAATATATTTATCCTGATTTCAATCAAAAGCAGGGTTGTCAGATGAAATAGCTTCCAACTCTGGTCTTTGCAAAATGTTCTTCTTTTGACTGCAGTGATGCAGCACTTAGGCATGAAGGTCCTTGCTTTGCACATTACATTATGGCTTCTCTTTCCCTGCATTGCATTGTCTCTTTAGGGGTTATCCTGCTACTTCTGGATAAGTTGCGAAAGATGAAATGGGAGCAGATGTGGAGACTCACAGCTGAAAGAGAGTTAATGAGCATGCTGTCAACCTCATTGGCTGACCAGGTGGGTTGGGCAGGCAGTTTTGAAGACCTGGTACAAACATTGCTCCTTGGATGGGGGGTGGGGAGGGAGAGAGGAAGGAAGGAAGGTAGATAGGTAGGTAGGTGTCCTGCCATATCCTCTTAAACAGGCAGAACTCATTGTCATGTCCTTCTGAAGAAATTGTTGAATGTGGGGGATAGAGATTTATCCACAAGACTCCTATTTACAGACTGAATTTTTTACCTCTGATGCACAGATGCTTTTTAAAGGGACACAGTTGGAGTCTTTTTCTTTTTTATATCCTTTACTTTAGCCTTTCATTCTTTCTTTGAAAGACTCCAGACTTTTGAAGCTTGAAAAAACTGTTGCTTTTGCTACTGCTTTTGTCATTTTCATTTTGGCAAATGGTGATTTTGATTCTGTCAGTCTCTGGATACTTCTGTTGCCTGCATAGCTGCAGAATATGAGCATCTCACAAACATTAATGTATTTATCCTTCCAGTACCCCTGTTAAGTGAGGCGGGATTACTGTCCCCATTTTACTGATGGGGAACTGAGGCCCGGAGAAACTAAGGAGCTGATCCAAAGCCCACTGAAGTCTATGAAAAGACTCCCACTGATTTCATTAGCCTTTGAGTCAGATCATAAGTGACTTGCCCAAAATCACATGGAGAGCATGTAGCAGAGGTGGGAATTGAACCCAGATGCCTGGACACTTACTCTAGTACCTTAAGCACAAAGATCATTTTCCTCCTCCCACTGCATGGCTTCATAAGAGCAGATCATAGTGGCACTTACACTGTAAGCTGTTTTGTAGCCCTGTTTCACGTGTTTTCTGTGAAACACTTAGAGCACTTGCGGGCAATATAAAATAATAACTAATACTCCTACTGGTAGTTCATCGTAAGGGACAGTAACTGACAGGATCACTCTTCTTTCTTTTATTGAAAACTGATTCTGTACTTAGGAACAGTAGGCAGTTCACCATCTGCCACATAGTACTCCCCATGATGGGGAAAAAACAATTTTTGCCAGTGGTACAAAACACTTGATTTGAAAACCCAGGTGCAGTCTGCTAGCATTCTGTGTGACAAAGAGTCTGTTTTCCTCTAGTTCAGACCTGCAAGTCGGCCCTTGGGGTTCCAGCACCTTTAACCAATGCAGAATTGTGAAGCTAGGTTTGCAGAGCTGACAGCTTAATGTAATAACTCCCTATTCTCCCTCTCACATGCTTTCTGAGCAAAGGACTGAAGAGAGTCAGTTCGGAGAGATGTGATTGATCATCTTTCTGTTGAAATGATGCACCTGATTGTTTTTCTGTTTTTGTCTGCCAGGATATCTTCAATGCCGTCATCAAACAGAACCCGTTCCTTGTCTACCAGCTTCCATGTTTCTGGAATGTGCAGCTGTCTGACCACACACGTTCTGAACAGTGCTACAGGGATGTGTCTGACCTAAAGGTATATTTAGCTGAAGCTGCAACCCAGTGACTTGGATCTTGCTTGTGTTTTGGGAGATAAAATGGAAGTTCCCACAGTGGCAGGGAGATGAAGCATAAGGGATGGCCTGTGTGCATTCTTTGTGCCGTAAAAGATGAGGGAACAAATGTGCTTTTGTTTTGGTCTGCATGTTCGTAATCGTGAAAATGGAAGATGGATAACACTGCCCAGAGCTAGGCTGGGTGCAGACAGATGCTGCACCGCCTCCTTACCCACACACACTATGTCTCTGCCAATGTACTTAAGCCTGACCTGCAGCACTCACTGCTGTTTCAGTACTTTACTACTCCTGAACAGGGAATGATATCACCCTTATATTCTGAACATGCTGCAAGAGATTTTAAACAGAATTGTTTGATATAGAGAGTCTCACAAAGAGGAGCGGAAGGATGGTGTAACCCTGAACTGAACTGAACTGTCTCCTCAGCAGGGTGGGGGGGGAAGGAGAGGACGGGAGGGAAGGGAGGGAGGAAGGGTGAACTAGATGAACTCTTGACCTCCTCTCCGGGCCAACATTTCTTTGTTTCTATGGTGTATGGGGGACCAAATCCTAAGGACATTACGCAGTTCTTACTCAGCTTTTACCAGCTCTTTACTTTGGCAAACTCCTACTGACTTTGCTAAGACTTCCCCTGAGTAAGGACTGAGTAGAAACCAAGTAAGGATAACAGGATATAGCACAATAAAAGTAATGCTACAATATCAAAAGAATACTCAGCAACACATTTTTCACTGTGATGAAATAGAGTGCAGAAGAGGAAATAGATAGGTGACTTCACTACGGGGAGATCAACTGCATCGATTGCAGCAGGGATCGATTTAGTGGGTCTAGTGATAGGGCGACCAGCTATCCTGTTTTTAAAGGGACAGTCCTGTATTTAAACCCTCCTGCAGGTGTCCCAACTTTTTCTTAAAAACAAGTAAATTGGCCCGTATTTTCTGTCTCCCCCACATCAGTACTGGTGGGTCCTGGTGCTGGCCAGATCCCTGGTCGCCAGCCACCCGCCCACCAGCGGTGAGTGGGAGGATCCAGTGGCCAACTATGGGGGTGGATGTGCAAGGCTGGTGGGGGGTGAAGATGCAGTGCGCAAGGCCAGCCACTCCCCCTGCTGATCCGTCAGCGCAGCCCCCACTGTGTACCGGCTCTCAGCCAGCAGGGCCCTGCCCCCCGTCCCATTTCCAGCCAGCACTGGCTGCGCGCTTCGATCTGCGATGGCTGGTAAGTGCAGGCAGGTGCCAGGCAGCGACTGATTACATGTCACCTCTGCTGCCCACCCATCGACCCTTTATGTGCTCCCCCTCTTGCTGTCCTCTCCCTGCTTTGCCCCTGCAACCCCCCCCCACACACACACACAGCCCCACCGCCCCTATCTCCCCCTCCCCCGACCTGGCAGGGCGCGTCCTGCTCCCAGCGCTGTGCAGAGAACCAGCCCCTGGTCAGAGCGTTCAGCTCACCAACAGCCTGGCCAGCAGGCGCCTTCCTTCTCTCACTGCCTCTGGCTGGGCCGGCGCCACAGGAAAGCCCAAGACTCTCTGGCCCAGGGTGCTGGCCAGGAGGAGCCGAGCCCTGCATGTGTCAAAGCCTTGCACAGCACTGGGAAGCCTCTCCACCCCTCAGCTAAGCTCTGGAGTGGTGGGGGGAAGCAATTTCCAGCCTGTTTGCACCCTGGCCCTGCAGGCTCCACAGCAGCCCTCCGGGCAGGGGCTTAGCACCCTCTTCACCCCACACCCCCATCCTGGGTCCTGCCCCCAGGGAGCACGGGGCTGCTCCATACCCTAGGCACCCTCCCCCGCTGAGCCACCTCTCTGGCCGGGTTTGCTGAAGCCCCTGCAGTCAGGTTCCCTGGCGCCTGGTGCATAATGCATCCTTAGGGCTTAATCCAGTAGTGGGCAACCTTCAGCCTGCAGACTGGATGCGGCCCATCAGGGTAATCTGATTGCAGGCCGCAAGACATTTTGCTGACGTGGACCATCCGCAGGCACGGCTCCGCGCAGCTCCCAGTGGCCGCGATTCGCCGTTCCCAGTCTATGGGAGCTGTGGGAAGCAGCGGCCATCACGTCCCTGCGGCATGCTGGGAATGGCAAACGCGGCCACTGGAGGTGCAGGGGCCGTGCCTGCGGACGGTCAACATCAGCAAAATGTCTTGCGGCCCGCAATCAGATTACCCTCATGGGCGCATGTGGCCCGCGGGCCGCAGGTTGCTCACTACTGGTTTAATCCCTTCCTGCCCGCGCTGTAGCTGGGGGACAGGAAGCGGCTGGGTTATGTGGGTGGCCAGCAGCAGCCTGGAAGTGTTAGCTGCCTTTCGACACTGTGCGGGCAGGAAGGGACAAGCTGATTCCAGCCACAGGGAGAAGGGAGGTGCTGGCAGGTGGGGAAGATGAGCTCTGCAAGGACACAGGCCAGTTCATCCCTTCCCCCCACCCTCTCCTGCAGCTGGAAGCAGCTCCCATCCCTTCCCTCCCGCGTAGACAGTGCTAAAAGGCTGCTGGTGGCCACGTTCTGGCGTGAACCCTGGCAGAAATCTGCAGGGGGGGGCACGTGACCCTGCGTGCCCTCACACGTGTTGCCTCGGGAATACACGGTGCCAGGTACCAGGAGAGGCGGGTCCATCCTGGGGGCCCAGTCAGGCATGGAGGGCGGAGAGCGCCGGGCAAGGAGGGTCGGGTCAGTCAGTCACCCTCCCTGTGTGAGAGAGGTGTACGGGAGCGTGTGTTTATCACCTCTCTCCATGTGAACCCTAAAGCCTTAAAGATAAGAAGGTAAATAAAAAGAATCCAGCTCCTCAGCATTTCTTTTTAACAGGGGCTCAGTCAACTTGATGTTCATTTGAACATTTGTACTGCATAGTTCTGATTCACTGCCATTGAACTTGCTTGAATATGAGTAATTTTACCAGGTGTCCCATATGCAGCATAGGTAAATATGGTCACCCCAATCTAGTGAAGACTTGCTAAATTGACGGCCGAGCGCTCTCCGGTCGACCCCGGTACTCCAGCTCTTCAAGAAGAGTAAGGGAAGTCAACCGGAGAGTGTCTCCCGTTGATGCGCGCAGTGAAGATACTGGGATAAATCGACCTAAGCTCCTTCTCCATTATTCACATAGCTGGAGTAGCGTAACTTAGGTCGACTTACCCCTGTAGTGAAGACAAGCCTCAGGAGGACCCCTAAGACTGACTCTTGAAGGGCAGGAGAAGAAATAGAAGCAAGGCAGGAAAAGAACAATAATAGCTACATCGTAAATGGAGAATGTTAGTCTGCCTCTGTGGATCAGAATACATTTGTAAACTGAATTATAAAAAAATGTCAGTTCGTTCTGTAGTGGTTTCCATACTACAAGACAGGTTGGATGGATTTAAACAAATCCAGATGAACTAAGATTAGTTGTGCAGTTGTAATTCTGAAATACTAGATTCAAATGTTGCAGGCAGGACATCTGGGGCCGGAGAGTGGAAACTATTCTACAAGGTCTGGTCTAGTACAGCCTACCTAGACAGCAGTAGGCAAGCATTGGCAGTACAGACTAGTCACAGCTAGAACTGTTTGAATATTGCGAACAATTTTTCTTACTGTTTTTTTCAAATGTTAAAACAAGTTCATTTTGGCTGAGCCCATCTTTGTGTTTGTTCTCTCTGAATGTTCAATCAAACGAATTTTTTGGTAGGAGTGCTCATAGAAACAGCAAATTTGGGATTCATAAATGTAAGTAATCCCTGATTCCAAAAGTTACATGCATCCAAAAAGGGACCAGAAACATGGCATATGACCTACATGTCCAGTCAAAGGTAACTAACACAGTTTGAATTTCCTAGAACAGATATTTGCAACAAACTCCTCATGCAATCTACAGATCATAATTATTTGCCAAACTTATACAGTAAATAATTTAAAATAAAGAACAAATTTTAGAAACCCATAAACTGCTTGTAGACAATTCACAAAGAACAAAAGAGGTGAAAATCATCAATTACATTATTTGTTGTGAATTATTCACCCAATGCTATTCAGAATTATATGGAGGAAAACTGATTTTTTGATGGAGTTATATCACAAATCTAGGTGGAGTGATCTAGAGGGTTGTTGAAAAATTAATGCAGGCCATAGGCATTTTTCTGTTCATGTATAGGCAGGATCCAAGCAGCCGGGATTCATAGTGTCACTGCACTCTGTTCTGTTATAAAGTGCTGGCGGACATTCCGGTTCCTTTATACTTCTGGTAAGAACAATATATAAGAGTGATTACCAGGATCAGAACAAAAAAAGAGATCTTGGAGCAGAAGCAAAAATGCTTTTAAAGGATGCATTCTGTCAAAATGCCCCTCTTGTGGAAAAATGTTATATCTTCCATATACAATAGAATAATGTAACTTTAATTCACAGAAATATCTGAGACACCCATTGTGGATTACCAAATTGATGTTGATTAATGTCATTTAGTCTCAAATATTTATTATTGTATTTCATAGCATGCTACTAAAATTATTGTAATATTTTGTAAAAAGTAATGAAGCCTTAGATTCATTACTTTACTTCATTACTTCATAATTCAGGCACCCTGGGGTTAGCCCCTGACTCAGCAAGGTACTTTAGTACTTGCCTAATTTTAAACCCATGACTAGTCCCTCCAGCTTCAGTTGTACTTACAAGCATAGGCATTGTTTGACTGCTATATTTGGGGAGGGGGGCAAAGCATTCACACGTGCATGCATACGCATGTGAATGCTGAAGCCAATCCCCTTGGCTCACTGGCTCCCTCCCCCCGCCTTGAGGGGTACCTGGGCTGCCGGTGCTGGGGGGGATGGGCTGGCTTTACAGAGGAGCCCCAGCTGCTGCAGCGATGTCACTGCTCTGGTGCTGCTGGGACTGCCTCCCTGCAGGGGCTGCTGCTGCTGTCGAGGGGATACCACGTGCCAGGCTCTTGCTTCCCCCCATCAGATCCCTTTCTCTTCCACCTACCCTCCTTCCCCCGGCCCCACCGCAGGCACTCACCGTTGTACAGGAAAGAGGCAGGCACTAGGACCAAGGAGGCAGTGTCCAGCTGCCAAGGCAGCGACCCAAGTGCAGGAGAACAGCTCCTACGCTCCCCTTGAACTGAAACATGCCAGGGAGGGTGCAGGGAAGGAGGCGCAGTGTAGGAAGGTCAGAGCCCCCTCCCGGGCAGGCCAAGCAAAGCAAGCCCTGCAGGGCAACTTAGCATTTGCAGAAATGTGCTGGGGTGGAGGGGGGGGGCGTGGCATGTGACCCCATGTGACATCCCCCCACACCTTGCCTCTGTTTTGGGCGGGGGGGGGCAATACCCTCCCTGCACCTGCCCCCAAACTACGCCCATTCTTACAAACCTAAAATCAGGCATGAGCTTAAGTATCTTATTAAATCAGGGGCATAAATCTTTGATGAGTTATCATATCAGTGCTTCAGCTGGTATAGATAGGCATAGCTCCATTGACTTCAGTGAAGCTGTGCCAATGTGCACAAGCTGAGGAACTGGTCCATAATGTGGGACCACAGGATTGGGCTTTTTACTTTATTTATGTGAGCGTTTTTTAATTTGTTGATTAGCATTGTGGCATTTAGCGAGATTCAAGTTTCTAGCAAAATGCAAGCTGTGTCAGAACGTGGTCTTTACATGAACTGTGCAGCGGACATATTTAACACAAGTTTGAAAACATATATTTTAAATCTGTAAATTAGTCAGTTTCCATGACATTTGATATAAATGGTACAACACAATATATTTGGCACATCCTGTATTTCATGGTGAATAAGACTGGAGTAAAGAATAAGGTAGTAGAGGCCTCCAGGGGAGAGAGAAAGATGAATTGTAAAGTTGGTGGTGGAGGATTAAGAAGGATGTCATGGTGAAAAAGGAAATACTGGAAGAGATTTAAATTCCAGACTAAAGCTGGTCTAGGCCTTAGTATTATTCAAGTCACATGAAACTGCATTTTTTCATGTCAAGCTGAAAATACACCAGTTTAATTCCATCTGGTCTCAAAGTCCGTAGGATTTGAGGATTTGTCATCATTACATACAACATTATGTCAAATAAACTTAGGGAGGCTTCATAGTTAGCTGCTATTCAAGTATGTATATACTTCTCTGCCACTCTGTTCACAGCCCTGAATAATGGAAGCACAATGTGGTCAGCATGCTTTATGAAGGTGTAGGAAGCTCTTGCATATATCCTGTCAACCGCATAGGATTCTAATCATTATTTTTCTCTGTGCATTTTCCCCCTAAGTTGCATTTATATCTTCTTTAGCAATTTTTATTGTTTTAAATTGGAGAGGCCCAGATTTTGGGTGGCTGTTGCAATTAGTATCAGAGGGGTAGCCGTATTAGTCTGTATCCACAAAAACAACGAGGAGTGCGGTGGCACCTTAAAGACTAACAGATTTATTTGGGCATAAGCTTTTGTGGGTAAAAAACCCACTTCTTTAGATGCATGGATGTGATGCTTTAGGAATCACATCCCGGTAGAACACATTATCCCACCATGTAGACAAGCCTTAAGAAGATACCCAGAGAGACAGTGTTCTGCTGGAGGGTATGGCTGTGTGCTCTAAACATCAGGTTTGAAATATTGAGTCTCCCTGGAGCAAATGATGCAGCTTGGAGCAACTTGAAACCTAGGAAAGGTTGCTCAGAACTTTGTCTTTAACTGAGTTCCATGCAAAAAGCAACAGAGGGTCCTGTGGCACCTTTAAGACTAACAGAAGTATTGGGAGCATAAGCTTTCGTGGGTAAGAACCTCACTTCTTCAGATGCATCTTACCCACGAAAGCTTATGCTCCCAATACTTCTGTTAGTCTTAAAGGTGCCACAGGACCCTCTGTTGCTTTTTACAGATTCAGACTAACACGGCTACCCCTCTGATACTTGAGTTCCATGCAGTTAACTGTGTGAATTTTCAGGCCAGACCTTAAAAACTACAGCTCTGATGTCTGTGTGGCTGTTAGAGCCAGGGTTGTAAGAGTAGGAGTTTGTGCTTGCATCATTATGCTACATATCCTTCCTCCACTGCTGTATAACATTTTCTGCTGTCTTCTGTCTCAAAGTTAAATGCATTTTCATGGTGTGCCAAGTGTATAACAAGTCAAGTGCTTTGGGACGAAAGATGTGGTATAAAGGTAAACTATCATTACAATGTACTCTGCTTCACCTGGGCACAATATATTTGGATGTATTCCAGGGAACTGATTGAGCCTAATTTCAGTGAGTGATAAAGGCTGCTGATTAAGTGGGATGGTGGTATTAGAAATTTAGATAGTGCCAAGTTGCTTAATGGTGATTAATCAGGTGTTAAATAGGTGTGGAATTCTAAGATCTGATCTTTTAGTAAGTAAATTGCTAAATAAAGATTAAGAGGTGTATTTTCCTTAGTTCTGAGGAGGCCTTGGTCAAGGATACCCGTGTTTATGTGGTGTCTAACCAAGCAGTTCCAGGCAGTGGAATTTACATGCTCTAGCTGCAGGGTTTTTTTCCACACCAGCAGAGCTTCAAAGTCCTGGAAACTGAAGCGCTCTCTTTTCACAGTTTCTTTTAAAATGCTAGGAAATTAAAAGAAAGAAAGAAAAGAAAATGAATACAATATTAAAGTGTGGTTCAGTCCTGGAAAAGGGGCATGGCAAAAATGACGTTTTTGGGTTCTACATTCATTGTCTCTTTCTAATTTCCAGTTCAGATTTTCTCAGCTTGCACATAAAGATTTATTTTGAATTTCTAAATGCCCTATCCACCAAATCATCCTTAAACTCTTAACAGTCAGACTGAGTCGTTACCATATAATACATCATCCACAGTAACAAAGGTTCTCATAGCCCCATTATGGCTTCAGCTATATCTATGCAACCCTATTGTCTTCATATTATGCCCTCAGTGATGCGTGTTCCAACCCATGTAAGGTTACACTGGTATCTTTGGCATGTAGAATCTCTGCTGTTGGTGATGGTGCACAAAATGGAAATAATCCAGCTTCAGTCTGAGTCCATGGTGAATTTGTGGGTTTGGCTCTTAGAAAAAACATATTGTCTTCTGTGTATATTAGGAATTGATGCCGGTGGTTAAGATGCTGAGTGCCTTGTGAAGCTTGCTATCCTTTTGTATTTTCAGGTATTACAGGGAATTTCATTAATTACGCTCCTTTTTAAAATAACCCCTCCCCTTTAGTAGATCTGTTTTGTGCTTTTTCTAGTGTCCTTGACTTGGTTACATCGTTTCTTTCTGTCCTCTGACCAATTGAAATATGCTTGTCCTTCCTGATAAAAATTCAAGTTTTCTGGACAGTAATCAATTCCATTCATCTTTCTTCAGCTCACTCCAGGCAGCCTTGACATCTGTACACATACAGAATCTTGACACACATTTCAAATCTGATCAGATCATGACTACCAGGTCCTTGACACTTCCAGCTTTTGGAGACACAATAACTTTTCAATTGCAGCAGCATGGCGACTCAGAGCTGGCATCTGCATTTGTCTAGATTTGACATCATCATCCACATAGTAGAATAGAGGCATCATGACACTAGAATTCTACTGCAATGTGACGTAGTGTGTGATGATGGGAACGCCCTGTGGGGAAGGGAGCCAGTCCTATACACTGAAATTTAGTTTATTCTCATTAACTGTTCGCATGGTTCAGAGATCCCCAAGATGAGGATTTGAGGTGCTCAGGCAGGAGACACAATACCCGGGGGAATGCAGGAAGGAAATCATCCTGAGTGTGGGAGTAGCACAGAAAAGATTTCATTGGTAGGCATTTTTCTTGCACTTTTCCAGTCTCTCTGTTCTTTGATCTCATCCTAAAGCAGTCCAAATTATCAGCAGATGAACAATTCACATTCCATGCCTGTTTGACAAAACTGCTAGAACCCTTTAAAACTGTTTAGCAGCCCCTTAGATTTCCTTCAGTCCCTTGTTTGTGTTATTGTATTTGTCAGCTTCTCCTGAGGTAGGATTCAGACTTGGTTTTTGCAGTGCCCTCTGCTGCAGTTAAACACAATGGGATGAAACCAATAAAGCCCCTTTTAAAGCAGGGAGTCTTCAAGATCCTCTTTTGTTGGAGTAAATCTTGTATGGCTTTCAATCTGTTTTAGATCCCAGCAATGCTCGTTAAAGCTCCCATTTATTTCTATATCATGTGCACTTCTCATTGCATACCATAGAGGATATTATTTCAGAGTTAAACTAGACACTGAGAATATAGAAAAAGACAAAAGCACACCAACAAAAAGCAACACTGCCTAAGAATAATTCTTAGAGCAATATCTTTGCTCCAAGTGGTCTCCCTGGATCATACAGTATGTAGATACTTCATTATTTTTATTTGGAGTGTTTCTTTAATTGGAAAAAGTGATTTGCTTATTTCTAAAGGTGATCTTATTTTTCCCAACTTTAATTTACATCACAGCATATTTGGTCCTCTGAAACTTTGATTGGTTCCATATCAATGGCCAGGGAAGGAATGAAGGTTTCCATGTCAGAAAAGAGGGTTGTTAGAACAATGTTTACAGTGTAAAGATGCAGCAGCCACTACTAGGTTAGCAGTTGGCACCCACTGATGTCTGTTGCAGCCGACTGTGAGGGACACCACGCCTTCATGTCATTACTTTAATGAGTACACAGGACCTCCAGAAATCCCCATCTGGAAGTACTCCCAAAAGGGGGAGGAGGGTTAATCCCTTTGGAAGTCACAGAAAAAAACTGACTACGAAGCTTTCATGTTTATGGCTAAAATATAACCTCCATAAAATGAAATCATTCCTGCAAGCCACTTCTGGCTCCTCTCTTGCTGTTTTCTTTGGGCTTTATTCTCAATTATGCTGACAGAGCGGTGTGAAGTGGCCTTAACCTAGGCCAGTAAGGGAGTCATCACCCTCTAGTAATGGCTAAATACCTGCTGGCACTTGGAGTTAAACAGTGTTGCCATGCAACACAACAAAGTTCAGCCAAGTTCACATGAAGCTAAGGTGACCATAGGTCCCATTTTGGACAGGACAGTCCCTTTTTTAAGCCCTGTCCCGGCCATCCCAACTTTTTTTTTTTTTTTTTTTTTCAAAATTGGCATTTGTCCCGTTTTCTTTTGCCGATTTGATCAGTTGGCAAGAGCAATGGGACAAATGCCCACTTTTGTCAAAAAAGTGGGGTATGGTGTGGAGGAATGTGGGGGGGGGAGATGCCAGCCCATGCAGGTGGGGAGGGGGCAAGGAGGCAGCATTCCAGCATGCAGGTGGCCGGCAGGGTTCCAGTGGCTGGCAACAGCCTCACGTGGAGGTGGGAGCTGCTCAGGTGAGCAGCTGGGGGTGTGCTGTTTTCCCTTTGGGAAATATGGTTACCCTACATGAAGCATTGTCAGCTAATGCATCTTTTTGGATCAGATTCAGTCTGTTTGGAGGGGCAGAGGGGTGGGTAAAGAGAAGCAGAAATTAATTTGAGGATCTTTCTCTTTAATTCCCAGTAAGTGAAGAGGCTGTCTGACACTAGACAGTGAATAATTGTCATCAGCTGAGACAGTCACTGGGAAATCCCAGACCAAATTTTATAGCCTCAGCTTTTTCTCCATCACACTTCTCCCCTCACCAACATCTAGAACATAACTGGTCCATGACTGCAGCCCCACCAACATGCATGTGGGGTTGCATCACAAAGTCTAATGATACACTCACATATATATGCAATACATTGTATGGAAGATATAAAAAGCATAGACTCTATCCCGTGCATGCCATTACTTATGGAATATACCACAAAACCTTCCCAATGAAAAGGCAGAAAGAGGGAAGGATATTTTTGCGAAGAGGGGAGGATATTAAAGATGTATAAAGGTGATGGCTAGAACAAGGCTCCATGCTGACAACAGGATTGTTCCCTTTTTGTTTTCCATACCAGGTGATTCACTGGAACTCACCAAAGAAGCTGCGAGTGAAAAACAAGCATGTGGAGTTTTTCCGCAACCTCTACCTGACATTCCTAGAGTACGATGGGAACCTGCTGAGGCGGGAGCTCTTTGGCTGCCCCAGCGAGGCAGACGTCAACAGTGAAAATGTAAGTGGGAAGCCTGAGGGTTTCTTTCAACACAGAGACAATGCAGATGATTGGAAGGCTGGTTTGTGGTTAAGAGACTGGGCTGGGACTCAAGAAATGTGGGTGCAGTTCCCTGCAGTTCCCATAACATGGGATAAATCATTCATTCTCACTCTACTCTAGTTCCTGTCAGTAAAATGGGGATGATAATCCTGCCTTTTCCCCAATCTTTGGCTGCCTTTTTTATTTAGGGTGGGATTGTCAAAAGTTTCTAAGAGATTTAGAAGCACAAATTAAACATCAACGGGACTGGTGCTCCAAACTCCATTTGGCACTTTTGACAATCCCACCTTTAGGGCTAAGATCTCTGGGGGCAGGAACTGTCTCTTACAATGTGTTTGTACAGTGCCTCCCACAGTGGGGCCCTGGTGTCAGGTGGAGCCACTAGGTGTTTCTGTAATGCAAATAATGAAGAAGAAATGAAAGCATCCAGAATGCTAGGTTTGAAAGTCAAAAATCTGCCTTTTACATGTATACTGCATGGTATACAATGAGTTAATCCATGAATGTACAATTATGATGTGAGATTACAGGAGGGTTCTGTCACAGTTCAGGGCAACTGCCCCTGTATTCCCCTTCTGTGGTCCAACAATGACAATACTCTAGGCTTTCAAACTGTTACCTCTCTTGGGTGGAGACCCATGTCTCTTTCCCTCCTGACCAGGGCTTTTTCAGGCTACACAGCTCCCTATCTATACTGTGAGTTCCCCAGCAAGTCAGACTGCCTAAACAGGCATGCTTTGCTTTCCCCTCAGTGGTAATAAACAGCATAATTGTCCAAAGATGTAAGTTATCACACAGCCCTTTCTAAGCAAGCACATTTATTCTTAAGATAAGAGCATAACAGAGAAAACATATTGAAAACAATACAGGAAGCTATATGCATGCTGATAAGCTTACCAGAGATCACCCCAACTCCAACAAAGAATGTGGTAGGAGTCAGTCCCTCAAACTCCACCAGGGTTTTTTTCTGTGCTTACAAGTTCATAACCACCTTAGCTCAGCACTGACATGAATCTGTGAGTCTCTCCTTTATACCACCTGGACCTCTGATCTTGTCCTTATGTAACAGGTGATCAGCAGACAAAGGTCCCGCCTCCTCAGGGCGAAGCTTCAAAAGGCTGAGTTCTTACATAACTGCGGGGCTAACATTTGCATACACCTCCCCCTAGAGATTTCCTAAGAAAGCCACATAACTATAACAGTTCATTCTTTTCTGGCACATTGTTTCAAATAGATTGTGAGGCTCATAGTATTTCCCAGGGTCTTCATTAGTCATGTCTTACCCCTAGAGACATTACACTCACAATCCAGCAAATATATAACCACTTGCATTTTTAATACAATGAACTCCTAAGATACTTAAACTTAATTCAACAAGGCTTGTCCAGAATATTGCAGGAAAATACCATATCTGTCAGTATCTTTCTTTAATAACTATGTGCCCTCCCCCTTCCCTGCAAACTACAGTAGCAGTGTTCTGAACAGCAGCAAAATGCTTACAAGACAAATCTGCCAGATTAAGTGACTCCTCTGAATACTGCAAAGACATTTATATACAGGGAGTGTGGACATGGGTGTGGTAACAATTTTTTTTTAAAGTTGAAGGAAGCCTTTACATATAGATAGATACATGAACTTTCTGTGCAGTGCAGCCACAAAAGAGTTCTAGCCAAATATCAATTTCAGCTACACAATTTGAAAAGATAGAAGCAAAAAGTAGTAGCCCTTTATGGTGCATTTTTAAAAAAAGGACAATGGATCTTGTAAAATACCTGAGATACTCTATATGAAAGTTAGTAAAGCAAAAACAGTACCACTTACACATTACTAACCAACAGTCAAGAAGCAGGCTTTAGTATTTTTAACACCTGAGAGTGTTGCCATTGCCTCTGTGGGTAAGTCAGCCATAGGACATGCCACCAACAGTTTCTCAACTACAGCACTTCTAGATGTGTATATGCTGTACAGCCAAAGGCCTGGCTGTTACCCAGAGTTATCATCTCACCTGCATTTGGGGAGGATAGGGAATCAAAGAAAGTGGTGAGAAATGGATAAATAGTGGCGGAGAGAGACTGAAACAGAGAAGAGAAGAAACAGAGAAGGCAAAAATAGATGTGGAGGGGAAAGGTCAAATCAGAAGAGGAAAAACCTCTTCGACAGCGAGACTTTTAGAGAATAAAATGAACTGAAAAATGTTAAAAGGTCACTGGAAGGCTGAAGAACAGAGGCATCAAAATATTGAAGGGAAAATGGAGGATATAAAAAGGGAGAGAAGGTTAAAAAACAAAACAAGGGGCACATAGTAAGATACATATTTTATAAATAAATAAAGATATCCTATCTCCTAGAACTGGAAGGGACCTTGAAAGGTCATTGAGTCCAGCCCCCTGCCTTCACTAGCAGGACCAAATACTGATTTTCCCCAGATGGCCCTCTCAAGGACTGAACTCATAACCCTGGGTTTAGCAGGCCAATGCTCAAACCACTGAGCTATCCCTCCCCCCATATAGACAGTTTGTCAGATGCAATGTCTTGAATCTCTTTGATTTAATGGTATCTGATTTTATAAAGGTTGTATGGCATGGCAAAGCAAGCATATATGTCAAATGTGCATTTTGATGCTGCTCCTAGGACTCACACTGCACATGTAGTTCAATATGGCATTATCCCAGCATGATTCACAACCCCTTGCCATGTTTTATTGCTTAAATAAGGCTGGGGGATGGAATTATGCTGAGATGATGATACTCCTAGTGGATTAGAAGGCTTTATGTGCAGCCAGGTGCTTGTCATTGTATCTCCCTGTCCTCTGTAATACCTTGGTAAACTGATTTATTCCAGAGATTGTGTTGGTAGAGTACAGAGAAAAATGTACATTTTGGGTGCTGAAACTGGCAGTTCAGAAAGCTTAAAATTGCACATTTTACTGAGCTTGTAGCTGGTATGTAGATAGTGGTAGGTAACTGAGTAAACAGGTACATCATGACACTAGACTGTTTTAAGAGTAGAGAGAGCTAGATGATCACTAATCCCCTGAACCCTACTTGTGATCATTTACAAGAGCCGTGGCTTGTTGTGTCTGTCATTCACAATCTGGCTTTATCAGATGCCACCCTTAAGGCCTCAATCCAATATGCTGGTTATTACAGTACTGTAATTTAATACTTGTAATGGTGATGTATTTAGTATCTTGTTTGGAATGTAAATATCTGTAAAATATATAATTAAGTTCAGTAGTTTATACACTATTCCCAGTTACACTAAGGCCTATTTACAGCCCTCTGGCAGTGTCAAGATGATTATAAAGATGGCCTTTAAAAGGATGTAATTACATTTATTCCCACTGTAAGGCCCCTTTACACTGCCTTAGTTTAAATGATAATCTGCTCCTATATCTCTATCTATGTGCAGGTAAATTAACTCATATTTTTTCGTCTTTTTTAAAGTGTTTATTAAAAGACCCAGGGGGCCACACATGGAAGTGATGTGCCCCAGGGACCCTGTATTTAGTAGTCTTTTCTAATCAGTAATGGCACTTGGGCTGCACCAAACAGCAGGGGTGTTATGAGTCTGGAGTTTCAAGCAGTACAAGCTCCACTGTGGGTTAGAAACTGTGAACATGAAGGGGAGCTGGGCAATGGGACGTACCATGCAGGTTCATCATTATGGCTGGGAGCTGGAACCTAGAATACCAGGCCCAAAAGCCAGAAGTATAACTACTGGTAAGGATACCAGAGGCTGGGAACCACTGGTATAGGCCACAGTGATCAGTGTATTGCACTGAGAAAAAATGATGCGCATCTGTGCATGCTACTATGTATGAGCCTTCTTTCCATGTATAGCTGCCGTGCTGTCAATCTGCTGCCAGTTGCAAACAGAGCTGATACATTTTTGATTGGAATCACACAACACATGCGGTGACAGCTTTAACTTCCTCTCAGTGCAGCATAGAGTGTGACTACAGTGCTCATAGCTTTTGGGCATCATGTACAGGTGAGCCCACATCCTAACGTCAGAAGAAACTCCTGTGTGTTGGTTATGGTCTTCCATCTCTAAAGCAAGTCTGCCTAACATGGCAACCGTAGCAAAGGAAACCCTGTGAAGTTACCATCACCTGGTTCATTGGCAAATGTCAGTTGTCATCTTGGTACGCAACAAGAGAGAAAGGTTTAACATTTTTGAATTAAGTTAGAGACAGATCCTCTAGCAGGAAGAGGCTGTTTTAGCTGTGACCAGTGCACAGATGGTGGTGATTTTCAAAGAGAGAAAAGGAAAAAGCTGGCTCGTTGGACTTTGGAGCTGAGATGGTGGAAATGTTCATTGGTGGCTGCTGCTGCTGCATTGACATGATTACAAGTTCCTGGATGAAAATGCTTGAATTAGAATATTCAGTCATTGCCTTGCTCCATCGTTCTTCCTCTTATTCTTTCCACACACAGAAATGAAGAGAGTTCCTTGAATCAAAGGATCTTTCATTTCCCTTAGTACAACTGACAGCACAGCAAATGATGTTTGAGGGTCTGGCCCAGTTCCCACAGTGGGGATGAAGGGGGCGCAATGCTGGAATAGAATGGATGGCTGCTGGTCAGAAATGAAGCAAATTATCAGAGCTCCTTGCCAAGTCTATAGAGGAACAGCTGGAGGTCATTGGAAGGAGCTGACCATACTATGCTTGCAGTGGAGCCGGTGCCATCAGTCCCTTTTGTTTTCATGGGCACTAAAAGAAAAATCAGAGTGAAAATGCTCTCCTGTACTGATTTGTGACGTATCACTACCCTTCCCTTCATGCAACATGTGGATGGGAAGTTAAGATCTGAGCCTAAGCATACTGGAAAGGCTTCCATTGACTTCACTGGGCTTTGAATCAGGCCCTTAGTCACTCTGTCCCACTTGTTTCATGCTCTTTTCCATGTCTGCCTGCCCCCCACCCTCTTTTCTTTTAATGCAAGAAGCAAGTTTTCAGGGAAACCCATAAAGGCAAAGCTCACAATAATCTCGTAGTTATGAGTTTTCTCTTGCTTATAACATTCATGTCCAGCATTTCATACTAAAGGACCTACTTGTAAAGCCTCAAATACTTGAGCAGTATGTTTAGTGTTTGAATGTGACTCCATAGCTAAGGCTATAATATCCACTCTGAGCCTGAGTTTGGCACACGGACACAAAGACTGAACCTTTACACTGGCCCATAAAAGCTCCTTTCTGCAGACAATTTCTCATGAGGAGTCCCTGCCAAAGGGGGATTTTTTTTCTTCTTCTTAAGCTTGAGATGCAATGGGACAACCCATATATATGAGACTCGGGGCCTGATCCAAAGCCCATTGAGATTCATGGGAAGACTCCCATTGATTTCCGTGGGCTTTGGATGAGGCCCTTCTAAAAGAATTTCCCGAAAAGTAAAAGAAAAACACAGCAGCACTTTTTCAAACTATTTTCTTTTTGGCCCTTGTTCCACAACAGCAACACAACGGATGTAAACCACTCTAACTAGCCCTCGCTGAGAAGGGACTGTTTTTACCAAGTTGGAGATGTAAAGATTTTAACTAGTACTGATGACCTCTGCATGCGTTGTTATAATTTCCATCAGAGGAACTGGTGACTGCTGCAAGCCATGCCCCACCTAATGTTAGCTTTCTTCTTAAAAAATTAAATATGTCTAAAAATAAACTGACAAGACAGCTTTCAAGCCAGACAAAAGGGCCCCAATCTTATAATCAGATTGATGCAGAAAAAACCCTGTGTTTGTGCAGCACTCCAGCATGGGAACAAGTGTTTGCACTAATGGAAAGCTTGGGGTGTAAGATTTGTCATGATGGAGTTTTTTCCCTATAAACCATAAGTTATTTGAGGTGGGAAACCTTGGTCTTCCCCAGCTGAATCCTTGTCTGTTCATTGGCCACAGTTATTATTATTATACATGGGGCTGGTACTACCACCTCTGATTAACGTTGCCCGACATTTCCCTTTGTAAGACCCTGTTTTCTTTGCTTATAATTTTGCCAAACTTTAACTGTTTGGGCCAAAATTTTCCATGCCAGTTGTCTGCCTCAGACTGATATTTTTGGAAAATTTCAACCAATACAATTCAGCCATTTCTGAGACCAGGCTATGGAAAAATACGTTGTTTTATCCATGGTAAAAAGTCTGGTGATGTTTTCTTTGAGGCACCCTGCATGTGAGCAAGGACTTGAAATTTGGCCGGGGTATAGCCTTTGCCTCAGGGATGTGCCTTTTGCCATCTCCATGAAAATCAGTACAAATTTTGCCAAGTTATAAGCCTTTGAGTAGAGACTTGCCATAGTTTCCAAAGTCAAATCCCTGATGATTCTCCTCAGTGTGCTGGAGCGTCTCACAGCTCCTAGCCCTGACCAAACTGTGCATCTACCATCCCCACAGAGCGACTGAGCATGCTCCAGCCCAGGGCTACAGTCACAATTGTAATTGCTGCTCCTAGCTACTCCAGACTGGAGTGGGGCCAGGCACTGAGAAATGACAGCAGGGAGCCTGGAGGTCAGAGAGAGACAGGGACTGGGTGCTGGGGGGAAGGAAGTCAGAGAAGTGAGCAGGGGAGTCTGGAGCTGGTTGGGCAAGGTGACTGGGACTAGGGACTAGGGACCAGTGAGGGGAAATAGGGTTGGAGAGAGAAGACACATCTGATAGAGGGTCTGGGATGTGGGGGGAGAATTGGGACTGTTTGAGCAAAGAGACTGGGACAAGGGGTTGGGAAGTGAGTGGGGAAACGAATGAGACTGGATGAGAAGCCAGGGGAGGGAGATTAGGACTGGAAGCCAGTGTGTGTGGAGGACAGGGGAGACAAACTGAAAGAAGAGCCAATAGATGAGATCTGGGACTTGCTGGTTGGCCAAGGAAACTGAGGACAAATTGGAGCAGGAGAGTGGGGACTGGGACTGGCTGGGCAAGAATACTGGAACCAGGAGTGAGAGGGGTATATTAGAACTCGGACAGCAAGCCCAGAGAGGGAGAGTAGGAGTGGCTAGGCAAGGAGATTGGGACTGATATGAGAAGCCTGAGGAATGGAGATTGGGATTGGGTAAATAATGATAACGGGACTGGGAAAAGAAGCCAGAGGTGAGGAAGAAACAGGACGGGGACAGAAAAAGGTTGGAGGGAAGTAGCAGAGCAGTCAAGCTTGTGTGGAATGGGCAGAAGACTCTGTAACCCTTGGAGCACACTCCTCTCCAGAGTCTGGAATGGAACCCAAGATTCATGACTCTCACCATTGCCAAGCTGTCAGCAAATATCTGTGAAACCCTCTGGCAAAGTATCTGTCTCATCCCCCCTTCTAGTGCTGGTCCACATGAAGGACAATTTGCTATTCATACGTTACTCTATTAGCTCAAGTGTCAGAGGTCTGTGCAGTAGTTCTAAAGGTTCCAACCCTGCAGATGAGCCCTGTGGGTGTCAATGTGATGCCAGATGATGGAATTTCTGTTTTTTTTCAGTTTGCTTTTAGGAAATTATACACAAAAAAGAACATTATTAAGGCTGCAAAGTCAAGCACTTAATGTGGAATGCCCTGATTAAGGTTGCCTGTGCAACCTTAATTCAGCCCCCTTGTGCATATGCATTGTGATACAGTCTTTAATGACTCGATCACATGCTGTTTTTTCCACAAGACCTCAATCTAAGTATAAACAGAGGGACCCCAGGTCCCTACAAGAAACCGAAGAAGGAGAGCACATGGTAGCAATGAGACAATTATGATCAGCATAATAAGCTGCAGTCACAGCTCACTATCTGTGTAGCCATTGTTCTTATCTTTACTTGTTACTCCCAGCCATCCTGTTCATCTCTCCACAGGGAGAGAGATGACGACAGAATCTTAGTTCTGTTGTAAGTGAGGTAACGCTAATAAAAGCACTGTATGGTGGTAAAAATGGTGGTGCCCTATCTACACTGGTACTCCCACCATCGCTACCAGCAGTGGAGCTGCGCTAGCTAGCATTGCCAACAGCACTATCCAGCTGCAGAAAAGGTGGCATTTCTGGTAAGAGTGCAGGGCCACATCATGGCTGCAGAGAAGGTGGTTCTGGGTTGGGTGTGGGTGAGTCTATGGCCTCATCTCCTCCTGCATGCCAGAATGACTGCACTGCAGGAACACTGGCTACTTCTAATACAGTATAATGACTCCAGACATTGCTGCTCAGGCAGTGGACCCTCCTCCTTGTCCATATCACAGCTCAGTTTCATTGAAGGCATAATTTGGCCCATTGTGTAGATACAAAATCTGTGATGGTGTGGGAGGAATAAAGGTTTAATTGATGTGGGATTAGACTGACTTTATCACTAATCAGTGGAGAAGCCAGAAGTGCATTATGTAGATCATCGCAAACAAGGGCAAGTAAATGCTTTCGCCATCCCACGCTATCTTCTATTTTGTTTATGCTGCATTACAGGGAGCAGTTAATGTAGACATTTTTTTAAATGCTAAACACCAGGGGTCAAGTTGTCTATGGGTGTAAATTGGTGCAGCTGCATTGAAATTAATGAAGCTGCACCACTTAAGGCTGGCAGACAGTTTGCCCCCATGCTGATATTATTTGTCCTATCTCGCCAAATGCAAAGTCTTTGCACTATGAATCTTAAGTGTAGATGCTTTGGAGTGAATATGCAATTAGGGGGCTAGATCCAAGATCAGTTCCCTTCTCTGCCACAAATTCTCTATGTGACTTTAGGCAAGTCCCTTAGTCTCTCTCTCTGTCTCAGTTCCCCATGTGTAAAATGGGGTAATTGCACTGCCCTACCTCACAGGTGTGGTGTAAAGATGAATGCACTAAAGATTGTGAGGTGCTCAGATACTGTGGTAAGGGGTAGGTCATATAAGTACAGAAAACAGAGGGAGAGAAAATACATTATTAATACATTTCTAAAAATGATTCAAAATTTTGTTACATAACTGTGTTATTTTAAACCTTGTGAGGCAGGTTATATACCATTAGGAAACCTGGTTTTCCTCCTCTCCACTGTGATACAGCAGATGTTTCTAGTTGGAATGGTCATGAAATATTGGAGTTTAAAATGTCCCTAATCCCAGATGGAATATGGGCAGTCCTAGATGTTGGACCGGTATCATTTTGGGGGAAATCCCACATATTTTTGAAGCACGTTTTTGACAACCGGTTTCAAGCGGAGTGCCCCAAGGGTCAGTCCTGGGGCCGGTTTTGTTCAATATCTTCATTAATGATCTGGAGGATGGCATGGACTGCACTCCCAGGAAGTTTGCAGATGACACTAAACTGGGAGGAGTGATAGATACTCTGGAGGGTAGGGATAGGATACAGAGGGACCTAAACAAATTAGAGGATTGGGCCAAAAGAAACCTGATGAGGTTCAACAAGGACAAGTGCAGAGTCCTGCACTTAGGACGGAAGAATCCCATTCACTGTTACAGACTAGGGACCGAATGGCTAGGAAGCAGTTCTGCAGAAAACGACCTAGGGGTTACAGTGGACGAGAAGCTGGATATGAGTCAACAGTGTGCCCATGTTGCCAAGAAGGCTAACGGCATTTTGGGCTGTATAAGTAGGGGCATTGCCAGCAGATCGAGGGACGTGATCATTCCTCTCTATTTGACATTGGTGAGACTTCATCTGGAGTACTGTGTCCAGTTTTGGGCCCCACACTACAAGAAGGATGTGGAAAAATTGGAAAGAGTCCACTCGGAGAGCAACAAAAATGATTAGGGGGCTGGAGCACATGACTTATGAGGAGAGGCTGAGGGAACTGGGATTGTTTAGTCTGCAGAAGAGAAGAATGAGGGGGATTTGATAGCTGCTTTCAACTACCTGAAAGGGGGTTCCAAAGAGGATGGATCTAGACTGTTCTCAGTGGTACCTGATGACAGAACAAAGAGTAATGGTCTCAAGTTGCAGTGGGGGAGGTTTAGGTTGGATATTAGGAAAAACTTTTTCCCTAGGAGGGTGGTGAAGCACTGGAATGGGTTACCTAGGGAGGTGGTGGAATCTCCTTCCTTAGAGGTTTTTAAGGTCAGGCTTGACAAAGCCCTGGCTGGGATGATTTAGTTGGGAATTGGTGCGGCTTTGAGCAGGGGGTTGGACTAGATGACCTCCTGAGGTCCCTTCCAACCCTGCTATTCTATGATTTCTGTGGCATGTCAGTTTAAGAAAAACATCTCTTTGCAGCTGCTCAGAGATTTGAAACAGTCCTAGGAAGATGAATTAGTGGACAGAGCATGGGTTTGGCAGTCAGAGGTCCATGGTATGTGCAATTTATCCTGATTCCACCCTTTATCACACAGATAGTAAGCAACACCCATGTGGTATAAATATATAGACAACTAGTTCTGGTAAATTATGGGGATTTATGGTAGAATTCAGTGAGCTGCTTAAAAGATACTCCCTGGGCTGCTTGTGCCTGTCAGTCCAGCCCTGTCTCCAAGGCCACTTTCCCCGAGCTGAAGTCAGCTCACATGCCACAGCTGGCTGCCCAGAGAAGTAATTTAGCAAATGCATTTTATTTTTGGATCTGTCTGTCTCTTTGTTTTGGGTCTTGCATCTCACACTCTCTCAGCTCGCTGCCATTTTCATTTCTGAGACATGTAACATGCAGATGCTAATGAAAGCACTTGCTGCCTCCAACCACAGATTCTCTCCAGAGAATAGCTACTATACACAGGGTGAAAAGAACATGGCTTTTAAACCGTAGGATTCTTCTCTAGAGGTAGTATTCCCTACATGGTCAGTGGCCAGCAGCCTTAGAGAAAAAGATTTTGTGGGAAGGAAGAATATTATATTAATCAGATATTCCCAACTGGGAAATACATGCTGTCATTCTAAGGGAAGGAAGCTGTGCTATAATAAGATAATTGTTATATGTATAATGGAGATACCAACTTTTTTCAACAGTAGCAGGTATTAAGATCTTCATTTTGGTGATGCATATGTTCAAATGAGGGGATGTTTGCATAGATCTGTCAGTATTCCCATTATAACCTGTGCTTTTCATGGATGTATAACAGCTGATTTTCAGTTGCACTCACACTGCCTGGGTCCTGGCCACTGGTCCGGGGGGCTCTGCATTTTAATTTAATTTTAAATGAAGCTCCTTAAACATTTTAAAAACCTTATTTACTTTACATAGTACAATAGTTTAGTTATATATTATAGACTTATAGAAAGAGACCTTCTAAAAACGTTAAAATGTATGACTGGCACGCAAAACCTTAAATTAGAGTGAATAAATGAAGACTCAGCACACCACTTCTGAAAGGTTACCGAACTCTGATGAGTAACATGGCTGCAAACTTTCAACCAGGCTATACATTCTCAGCCTGTAAATACTGAATATGCACCATGTAGATATGGATAAGATTGTGTCATTTGAGAAATAGTATGACAACAAATAATTTAAGGCAACTACCAATGGGGCAAAATTAAGGTTGTACATGGAACCTTACCTTAGACAATTTCCTGGCTTTTGAGTGCTTAACTGTGCATCCTTAATATTCTCTTAATGTACTTCATTTTAATGGGATGTGTGTGTGTGTGTGTGTGTGTGTGTAACAAAAGAACACACACAGCGATAAATATCCTTAAACATCAACCAATCAACCATTGTCATCTGTAACATAGTAGCATGTAAAGGCCCATCTGGAAAAAGGCATTGCTAATATCTGCAATTTATACGTGGGGAAATAAAGCACAAAGAGATGCAGTGACTTGTTCAAGGTCACACACGCAGAGCTGAGAATTTTAACCCAGATCTCCTGAATCCTACTCCAGCACCTTCACCACAAGACATTCATAAATGGCTGAATTCAACCCAGGAGACTCTGCCTGCCTGCTTTGGGATTCCCCTGGCTTCTAAGAGTTTGGGCTTGTCTCTTCAAAGGGCACTCTACATTTGAATTTGTTTTACATTGACTGACGGGGCACCCGTTAAGTATCATAACCTGCATTTCGTTTGCATCTTAAAAAAAAAAAAAAAGTTAAGACTTTTTTCTACTCCCCTACTGGGCTTTATAAAAGTTTTTTGTGTAGGCTTAAGACAATACTACCAAGTTTGTGAGGCGCTCAGATACTACAGTAATGGGGGCCCATATACATACCTTCGATAGAGAGATAAAAACTTGTTTGGACCCACCCTTCCTCCAGCCTCTCTCTTCATTCCATGCATATGTAACCCATACACCTCCTGGGTATGGTGTTCTGTCCCATCTAGTGGCACTCAGACCACTTAGGGAGAGAGATACAATGAGTCTTCTCTATAGCCTTAGCTAAGAGCCAGTTGGCTTTTAGCTCATGCAGTAGAGACTCATGCACTAAGCTCCAGAGGTCCCCGGTTCGATCCTGCCCGCCGACAATCGGGGTCTGTCAGCGTAACACATATGCCTGCCTGTTCAGTTTCAGTCTAGATTTTCCTGCTGCTTCTCACCAGTAAATACGATCTTGCAGAGACTTGGAAGGAGCATTTGTGTAACCGCCATTCCTCTCCCCAAGAAGTGCATGAGAGAGATAGCAATAAAACAATGAAGTTAATTATACACAAAGGCTGAGAACCTCAAAAATATTTAGAAATCTAATTCACATTGATTTTCATAGAGTTGCCAACTGTCTAATTGCACAAACCCAAATACTCTTGTCCCAAACCCCCTGCCCTGCCCCCTCCCACTCCAGCCCCCCTCCTTCACTCGCAGTCTCCCACTCTCATTCACTTTCACCGGGCAGGGGGTTGGGATGCGGGACGGGGTGCGGGCTGGGGGGTGGGGCTGAGGGGTTTGGAGTGTGAGTGGGGGCTCTGGGCTGAGCCTCTGGCAGGGGGTTGGGATGTGGCTGGGGGTTGGGCTCCGAGAGGGAATTTGGGTGCGGGAGGGGCTCAGGACTGGGGCAGAGGGTTGGGGTGCAGGAGGGGGCTCAGATATGGGCTCTGGGAGGGAGTTTGGGGGTAAGAGGGGGTTCCGACCTGGGGCAGGTGGTTTGGGGTGTGGGCTCTGAGAGGGAGTTTGGGAGCAAGAGGGGGCCGGGGCAGGAGGTTGGGGTGCAGGAGGAAGTTCAGGGTGCAGGCTGCGGCCAGGCAGCCCTTACCTCAGGTGGCTCCCGAAAGCGGCGACATGTCCAGCAGCGGCTCCTAGGGTTATGTGCCGCCAGGCAGCTCTGCGCGCTGCCCCTGCCTGCAATCACCACCCCCGCAGCTCTCATTGGCTGAGGTTCCCCATTCCCGGCCAATGGGAGCTCGGGGCGGGAGTAGCATACAAAGACCCCCTGGCTGCGCCTCCTCCTAGGAGCCACTGCCAGACATGCTGGCCACTTCTGGGAGGCGGCGCGGAGCTAGGGCAGGTAGAGAGCCTACCTTAGTCCCGCTGCGCCACTGGACTTTTAGCAGCCTAAAATCTTCCAGATTGGCTTCAGTAGCCTCCAGGAGATCAAGCTTGATTCCAGGAGACTCCCAGCCAAACCAGAAGGGTTGGCAACCCTAGGTGTCTAAAATACCTTGGAGGATCTGGGCCAGACTTCTGGCAAATGCACAAAATAAAAAGACCAAACAACAGAGATTTTTTCCTCTCTAATATTTTTCTGCTGCATAGTCCTTGGTTCTGCTTGTAACACTAGTAGGTACAAAATGTGTTTTTCAACTTGACAATGTCTCCTTAATACTTGTTTTAATGAATTTAATTTTAACACACTGTAGTTATTAGCTATTTGTTGTAAAGTGCTGGACTTCCAGAAAACAGAACACCCAGTAAATAAATACGTGGTAATTTCACTTCCCAAACTTTCTTTTTTCATCTTTTTCATTGGCAGTTGCCAGAGAAGATGTGTGTTTCTGCTGGAATATCACTAAGCCACCTTCAAGGGGCTGGTTTTCTTTGCTTAGTTACTTGGCTTTGGAAGATGTCTACAGAGTTGCAGTGTGGCTAGTGCCAGTTGTAGCAATTTCATTTTAAAAATGAAACATGTCACTTGAAATAGGCTGGCTAAGACAGGAATCTGATTGGCTAACTAGCTTTCTGAACCTGTCCCATGAGGTGCTTTTACTGACTTTGCACTCCGTAGGTGGAGGAAGGTGCTTAGCCTTTTGCCTCATAATGGACTTGATGCTGTGCAATGCTGAGCATTCTGGCTGCGCTCCAGTGAAGAAATTACTCGTGTGCTTAACTGTAAGCATGTGAGAGTCCCACTGACTTTAATGGGATGAGTCACATTCTTAAAATTAAGTTTGTGTGCAAGTGTTTTGCTGGATCAAGGCCAGAGGTCTCAGAAAGTTACAGGATTGAGCCAAATATGTGGGGCCTTTCTATACATCAGGTCACATGTTATTGCTTTCCTGGTCATGTGTTACCCTGTAATTACAGCATATGTGCAGACTTCTTGCAGATTCTAAGTACTAATAACATGAGGGGTCAAATTATGGCTGTCACTATGTGAATGACCTAGAGGGGAGGAAAGGATGCAAGGATTCCCTCCTCTAGGGTACCAAAGCTGGAGGCAGCCAATTTTGGCTGCTGGCATTGGGGAATACAAAGGAGAGTCTCTGGGACTGTTGGCATTGCTAACTAGCTCAGAGGAACCATATCTGGGCAGAGCGGAAACAAGGACATGTCTACATCCTGTGCTCTGGGAAGTGCAGGAGGAAGAACAAGCTACACCTTGCCTATAGGTATAGCAGGTTCTGCTACTCATTGCACTCCCCACCAGCACCCTTGGTGGTTTTATGACTTTCACAGTCATAGCACTGGGATACATACGCTGCTGTCTCCCCCAGTGCTCAACAGAGCCCCTAGCTGAAGTTTAGCTCAAAATGTTATTCTGTAACTCATAATTAAGTCTTTATGTCCTTTTAGTTTGGAACCTGGAAGAAATCAGAAGACTGCCTAGTTAATAGCTGCTGTGCAATTACAAACTTAGAGCCTGGTCATTTGTAAAATAAAGTAAGATCCTAAGGTAGCTACAAGAAATGCTCTGTAACTATTTCTTCTAACCATTTAAACTTCAGGCTGATCTAATAAGGGAATATTAATGTCTTTTTACGAGGGAGGAAAAGAAAAACAAATGAAGATATTCCATCTAGTCACTCTGCCAATTTTGTTTTTTAGGGGAGAGCCTATGCTGCACAGTGTTTTGTAAAGCAGAATGGATAAAACACGAACAAAACGTTAAGGAATTTCTCATTTATTTTGAGGCAGAAGTGACCTAGAATTCCAAGGTAGTTTTGCCTGAGAAAAGACTGCACCATTTGGACTATAGTCTTTCCAAAAGTATTCTCATTTGACAGATATTTTCAGAGCTAAGTGAAGGACTTAGGCCCTGTTCCAAAGCCCAGTGGAATCAAAGGGAATCTTTTCACTGACTTCAGTGGGCCTTCGATCAGGCTGCAAAGGCAGTTTATTCAGGAGAAGACTGAAGAGTGATATATGAAAAGGTACCACTAATTATTCCATCAGGCAGCAAGAGAGAAACATGTAGCTCTGTGATTCATCATTGATGTCAACAATTATATTTACATCTCAGAAAACAGCATATTTGCTGCTGCCACGGAGCCAGCACAGACGACCTCTCACATTTAAAAATCTGCTTCATGAAAATAATGAAGCTTTTTAAAATATTCTTAACTGGCCAAAAAAACAATTTTCTTTTTTTAAATAAATGCTTGTAAACCATTCATCACTAGAGCATATCCATTTTAAGGTGACATGCACTTTGGGCTAATTTGTATAGAAAAATCCTATAAAATGTAATAAAGAATGATAGCCTTGCTTAGGTTTTTTAGATCATTCTATGTAATTTATTAGAGAATTATATCACTTTATAGGGCAGTTTGTAAAAGGTATAAAAAGACAATTTTTCTTTATTAAGTTCTAGAGTTCTTAAGAGTAATTCCCATAGAACCCTATTTAATTTCTATGAGACCCTAAAGGTTTCATCCTTATTAAATTTCATAGGACTCTTCCAGAAAGGCTAACTGCTTGGATTTATCTTTTTAAATGAATGCTATTTAAATATTCAGTCCAGTTGTTTGTTTTTTAAAGAATTTGATAGAAGAGTGGAATTGGGATGGATCATGGTGGCTTGGCATACTTTTCTGTTCCAGATTCTAAGCTTCTCTTTTTTCTTTTTCTTTTTTTTCCATTTAAAGCCTCCATTTTCAAAAGTGACTATTGATTTTGGGTGCCCATCTTGACCTTGAAAGGGCCTTATTTTTATAAAGTGCTGAGCATCCAACTTCTGAAAATCAGGCTCCTTTAAAGTATTTCAGGTTGGGCACCTCAAATCACTAGTCCCGTTTCAAAATGTAGGCCTACATCTTTAACCATTGTAGTGGCAAAGAAAATCTTCACAGTGTGAACCTAATGTAGTTCAGTGCCGTGATGTCTGCCTGAGTCTACAGACAATCTGAAACATTAACTCTGAGAGAGATGTGAACTACCTTATTTGTCTTATCAGAGTGATGACTCTGAAACCTAATGATAATTTAGATGCCAATGTTGGCTGTTTCACTGCTGGTCAAAGAATCCAAAAAGGCAAGGGACAATCATACTGTAAAGTTCTGCCCAATCTATTGTAAGTGGCTTTTTTTGGCACCTTGTTCTATGTCTCAAATAGATGAGGCTTGGGAGAATACCACTACTTTCCCCCCCCCCTTCCATTCAATCTGTGGTTCAGTTGTGCCAAGACCGGGCTCCCAGAACTCATTATTCTCCATGCTTCTCAATAAGAAATATGGAGTACAACACCTTTATGTCCTGTATTTGTTTACAGCTTCAGAAGCAGCTGTCCGAGCTGGATGAGGATGACCTGTGCTACGAATTTCGTCGGGAGCGCTTCACCGTCCATCGCACTCATTTATATTTTCTACATTATGAGTACGAGCCTGCCTCAGACAACACTGATGTAACTCTGGTGGCTCAGCTGTCAATGGACAGGTAGGGAAAGCTCTTTTGTTCTATAAGGAAATCAGAAACAGCGAATATCTCCTACAAACTCCAAGAAGCTTCCCAGAATTTCAGCAGTGCCATGCATTAGAGAGAGGAATATGACATTTTAATTGTGAAAATAGGGGACTTGCACTCTTGAATGAAGAAGAGTACAAGCAGGTGTTGTACAAGCATCCACTGTTTATCTATGCCAGGAACTGAGGTGCATTGGCAGAGCTTCATGAGAAGCTGAGATTTGGAATAGCAGAGGTTATTTCCACTCAGGACTGTGGGGCATTGTTTATTTGTTGTGATTTATAATAACCTATACGAGAACTGTGTACTGGATGTTGACACAGTACAAGAGCTGGTCAAAATGTTCAGCATAAAAAAAGTTTCATTTGCAAGTGCAATTTCCTCGACACTAACATTTTCCTGCGAAAAATGTCAATTTCAATCCTTTTTTTATTATTATTATTTTCTCATCAGGAGAATTGAAACAAAATATTGTTTCTAATTGACATTGAGAAATGGAACATTTTTTCAATTTGAAATGTCAGTTTGAAACAAAAAAATGTTTTTTCAACATCTCAGATTATTTCATTTCTTGAAAAAAATAAAGTTTTCATGGTTTGAAACTTTTCAGAATTTATCATTCTGCTCAATTTTACAATATTTCAGTTTTCTGATCTGAAGTGGAAACTAATTTTCTGAGGGTCCGGGATGAAAATTCCATTTGCTGACCAGCCAGTACACAGTACTTGTCTTATCTAATTCCAGCAATTGCAATTAGTGGCCCGCTTTCTGAAACTTAAAAATGTATATTAAAAACAACAACAAAGCCCACCCCAAAATCAACCATCTTGATTGTACTTTACTTAAGTCAGTCTCCATTTTCATGCAGCTTTTAGTCTGAATCTGCAGTCATGCCTCGCTCTGGCTGCTATCAGAATGTGTTACAAGAGGGGGAAAACACCACTTTAATCTGAACAGGCAACTGGTGCTGCATTAAATGGAGCACATATAGAACACAATATGACACATGCACGACACCTCTTTTGCTCCAGCAGAAGGTCAGCACTATTCCAGGGAGGACCAAAGGAATTCAGATTGACAAAACATTTGCAGAATATTATAAAAATAAATACAGTCTAATGAAAGTGGCACCACTTAGCCACCTCCTCGGCACCATATTCTGCACATTCAGCTATGATTTTCCATGTTCACCAGAGCTTCGTGTATTGATTTTTAATTTAAGAAACACTTAATTTCTTAAGTGTTTGCAAACCTTTGAGTAAAAAAACCAGACTCTGAGTGGCCTGTGTTGCTTTTTACAGATTCAGACTAACACGGCTACCCCTCTGATACCAGACTCTGAGTGAATGCCACAATAAATTAGTAAAGCTGGTATGTGTGTGTTTTCCCTCCAGAATTTAATTCAAAAGAATGAGCTGCAGCTCTGTGCCATTTCACTGGCAATGATGCAAAGTCTGATCATCTGTTCTGGATCCTCACAGGGACACACATTTTACTGATAGACAGAGCTGCACAGTTTTATTCAGAAAGAACACCCCCTCCAATGCAGTTCAGGAAAAATCCTTCCATGCTTCATTGGTGTGTTGTTATAATTTATTGATTTGGGTTGAAAATACTCTCTTTCAGCTAAAATCAATAAATAATATCTTACCAAAGAAGCATTTAGCTGTTTTATTTTTCCCTCATGTCTTTCAGTTGCTGCCTTTTTTATCTTCTTTAGCTGCTTTTATTAAGCTCCTCTATAGCAGTTATAGAGATTTGTGAATAGTGTCTCAGCTAGAGATAGACATGTACATAAATGATATGCTGTATGGTATACACCTGCATTATTCCTTCAAACTATTGTAAGAAGAAAAGGGAACCCAAGTCAGCAGCTATCAGTGTCTCCAGATCTAGTCCCACTGGGGTTAAGACGGACATGATTGCAGAGATAGGTTTACAGATGTTTGTCGTGCAGGCCGGGGGGAGAGGGAAGGGGAGCAGAGGTACATTTTAGAAGTCCAAAATAGATGCCCACAGAGGGAGGCACATTCATTGGTGTTTGTTACTTGTTATATGTTGTCTTTCAGACTGATGTGTTCTCTTCTGGACATTGCTTGACTGCATCACGAGCTATGCAGGCATTATTCAGGAGTATACCTTGGCTATACTGCCTTTCTAAGGCACTGTCTGTCCTTAGCATTTAGCTGTCAGAAGTAGTTGTGACAGTGCAAGCCTGAAGTGCAGACAAAGAAAGCTACAGTTGACACCAGTTGAGTGTATTGAAATCAGAATAAGAGGGAGTCAAGTGGCAAAAGAATTCCTAAGGGGGAAGTTGATCACAAAGAAACAATCAAACAAACAAAAAAGAATTACAGTAAAATCCTCTTGACTGGCATAGTCCCTGTTGGAAACAAACAGGTACCAACTGATCATCTTGATTTGTCAGAGACTACATTGTGCTGGGTGATATTTACTTCATGAACTGCTTTAAAAGTAAGCATTGCACAGAGCAATTTTTTGAAAAACCAAAGAAACTATATTTCTTGCTTTAGAAGCCATAATTTTTAGATTTTAAGGCCAGAAAGAACAATTATGATCATCTAGTCTGACCTCCTACATAATACAGGTCATAGAATTTCACCCTGTGATTCATGCATCAAGCCCAATAACTTGTGGTGGATCTGAGCATGTCATTTAGAAAGACACAACAGAGCTGGAAGTATTACTCCCGGGAGAATCCTGCACCAAAAAAATAAAAATTCTGCGCCAAAAAAAAAATTCTGCGCACAATATTTTAAAATTCTGCAAAATTCTGCACATTTTATTTGTCAAAATAACATGATATAATCACACGAGTTTCAATGTATTTTGGTAATTTATTTCAAGCAAGCATGGCTGTAACAATACAGACAACACAAAAGATTCAGAAAATGTTTTTGACAAATAGATTCCTTATTAGACATATTAATACAGAACTTTGAGTAATAATTCATTAAAACTGAAATACAGAAACTTATTTCCCACACCCCTCAAAAGCAGTGCAGAGGCTTGGGCGAGCCAGGGATAATTTAGGAGCTGAGGGAGAGGGAAGTAATTGCTAAGGAGGAGGCTAGGAGTGAACCTGGAGGGTTGTTAGATGTGGGTGGGAGACGTATGGAATAGGGGAGGGATTGTTAGGGAGTTGTGGAGCCTCCCCGATGTAGACCCTGGCAGACCCCCTAGCCTTTCGCATTCAGCCAGGCATATCTGCACATGTCCCCATGCGTCCCTGCACTCCCACTCTCTCCTCTCCCCATGTGTCCCTTACTCTGCCAGGCATAGCTGCCCCTGTCTCCATGTGTCCCTGCACCCCCACTTCCCATTCTGCCAAGCATAAGTGCCCCTGTCCTCATGTGGCCCTGCACCCCCATTCCCATTCAGCCCCTGCTCAATGTTATCACCCAACTAGTTCATGGCCCCAGCCCTAGTCTGTGTCCCCACTAACACTCTGAATCCCAGTCTGTGTGACCCCCCCCCAGCAGCCCCATGTGCCCCCTCTATCCATCCCCCCTCATATCCCATGCCTTCTCACCTGGTCCCACAGGCAGGGTGCTGTGAGAAGCCAGCCTCTGCCCCCTCCCTCTCAATGGCTGGCTGCTCCGGCCCATGAACCAGCTGCCCTCTTTTCTGGCACCACATCAGCCCCTGGTGGGTGAAAGGTGTAATTGCAGTGTGACCCCTCTCACAGCTTTTCTTCGCCTCCACATCAGATTCGATTATCCTGCAGGGTGGTGGGGAATCTGTGGGGGACATTAATTCTGTTCTTGCTCAGTGACATAGAATTCCCCCAGGAGTAGAAGTATCCTGAAGTGAGCAAAGGTATACAGTGGGAAATTTATATGAACAAAAAACAGTTCCCTCCTAACTACTGTGCAGAGTTTGCAGACATCATCAGGCGTGCCGTTTAAATGAGTTATATGTACCATGTATCCATTGCTTAGAGTCCTTGAAAGGCATTGCTCTGCATCTGTTCCCTGGCAATTTTCCCATTTGAGCAAGGGTGCCCTTTATCTGAGATCTGATTAATAGGATTTTGCTGATTAATTGGTTTCTACTGTGTAGCAAAAAAAAAGTATGCTTTTCTTTATTGCTTAGCTACAGTACAGGTTTTATTTATGATTCCTAAAATCAGTAGCCTAAAGCCTTTCACATACCTTTTAGATCTTTTTTATCGATCTCTGTTTCTAATACAGCTACATGTTGCACCCTGATAATAACCTTTGTTTCAATAATAGATAAAAAGAAAATAATGCACCAGGTATGGACTAGTCAAAGTAATCTTTCGTATCTAGGGAAAAAGCTTTATATCTTCCTGGATGTCATCAGGATCACTCAAAGCTGGAAGAAAAAGCTATTAAATAAAAATCAGAATTTATATTTTGCTGGTATGAACACATCGTTCCTTTCTGCTACAAAGCATAGGGAGATCGTAGGAGTGGGAAATTATTTCCTTTGATTACTATGATGCAGAAAACTTTTCTTGTGTCTTGTATGAATATTAATGGGGGAAAAAATCTACTGATGTGGAGATTTGGAAGGTAGAGAAAACAATCGTACTTCATAGTCTATTCTTGCTGATTTTGAATAGAATACCTGGCTATGCTGTATAGCCTTGTTTCACTTAACATTAACTAAAGATGCTTTCTAACCAGCGCCTGCTGTATTTTTAGGCGTTACATCTTAATCTCTATATGTCCCTCTAGAAACTGCCTGGAGTGTTTAGAGCATTTTGACCAGATAGGATTTAATTTAGTTCTGTGTATGGAATCTATGGAATCTCTGTTTGGTGTTTTTGTCAATAATGTCATTACTGGTGTATGAGTATTTAAAAAATATTATACATAAAATCTATTTTTAAAAGTCAATGGCATAACAGCTTGGAGAGAAATCATTAAAAATTATACAAATTGATATTTTAAAGGCTATTTCTGTTTGAAATGTTTTCTGTTTATGCTCCATGGTCCAATCCCCCGCCACTCCACCTCCTCCATACACCCCACATACCCCATTCACCCCATCCCATTTCTGTAGAAGTGCCATCTTTGTGACATTGTCCTGACAGTATGTTTTCTTTTCGTCGGTAGGAATTTTCATAAAATGCAGTGATCACCCAATCCATCACATTGTATGACCTTAAAATTTCATTCCCTCTCAAAACCTTTTAGGACCCTGCCCTTCCAGGGCCCTTGTAGTTTTATAGCAGGCCAAGTGCATTATGGGCTTCTACATCTGTTCCCTTCCACCAGCTGCTTGAAAGGAGCTACAAAACCTTACTAGCTGAGGTTACCTTGACTTCAGTGGAAGATGAGAGCCCTCAGAACCACCTTGGATCATAAAGCCCCCATCTGTAAGGGAAAATACACAGGCAGATCCCTGCACAGAGCCCCACTGACTTCAGTGGGACTTCACATAGGTGCAGGAGTCCACCTGTACAGGCTTTCATGCAGCATCATGGTCTATGGCAGGAAGAGTTCCAGAGATATCCGTTTCCCTTTTTTGATTCTTCCCCTTCTTCTTTCAGGCTCCAGATGCTTGAAGCTATCTGCAAACATTGGGAGGGTCCAATCAGCCTGGCACTCTATCTTTCTGATGCAGAGGCCCAACAATTCCTGCGCTACGCCCAGGGCTCGGAAGTCCTCATGAGCCGACGCAATGTTGGGTACCATATAGTGTACAAGGAGGGGCAGTTCTATCCTGTGAATCTCCTGCGGAATGTGGCCATGAAGCACATCAGCACACCATACATGTTCTTGTCTGACATTGACTTCTTGCCCATGTATGGACTCTACGAGTACCTCAGGTAAATATAGGTGAGGCTGTTCACGCACTCCCTTTCCCCCTCCCACACACAGTGAAACAGTTGGGTCAGACCCTAAGTGGAGCATAATAGCTTCAGATATTAGAAATATGTGAACACCAAGCAAAGGAGAGGAATTATTTAGGGTGGCAGAAGGGGATATAACTAGATGTAATTGGATGAAGTGAAGAAAGGAGAAACTGAGACAGTGAGATCTATTAGACTGGGGAATAGTTCCAAGGGAAGTGGTGGAAGGCCCTCATTACTTGGCAATTTGAAAATTATATTGGACCAAGCACTAGTAAATGTGTAGTAGCTTCCTGTATTAGCAGGGACATGGGCTGGGTGACCTATTAGGTCTTTTCCATCTCTAGTGTGTAGGATTCTAGGATGTCTGTGACAGAGGAAACATGCAAAATGTTACTGAAGTTGTTCTCCCCGTGAGGTACTGTTAACCCAGCACTGTACCCTGGAAATGGAATTATAATCCAAGCAGGTTCGATATATAATTGCAAGACAAGAGCCTGCCAAGGCAGAATAATTAGTGTACTGAAATTGGAAGGGGTGATTTGAAATTGTATTGTATAGTAATGAATATGAACATACTTGACTGAGCGAACTCTGGACCTCTGATCATTTAACACAGCCTCCTTTAATGGAGACTTTTTCCCTCTGCAAAGAGAGGCTGACCACCAGAGCCCAGTGTGTGGGGTAAGGAGGACATTCCCTGGTCAGACAGAAGGATTTCAATTCCTTAATCCCTATTGAATCTCATTTTTCCTTTGCTCTTCTTCTCTCTTAACAATTGGTAATGTTTGATCAAAGTCATCCAACAAGGGTTCCAAGTATGCAGATATTCAGTTTAACTGCACAGGCCCGGGCTCTCTGAATATAAAGAGAGATACACATTTCAGTGAATGGGATTGATGCAGGAAAGCCTTTGCTTCAAATTCACAACTCATTCAGTTTTTTTCCGTCTCTCACAGACACACAGTGAGGGTGAGCTGTTTGGCTTTACAAGATCCCTGCACCATTTGGATGCAATCTGATTCCTACTTTTATCCCATTCACCTTGTAAATCTGTATATTGGGGTACATGCACTTAACTGCATTAAAATCAAGGGAGTTACACCCTCTGGTGTCAGCTATCAGTTTAGCCCTATGTTTCTCACCTATTTTAAGAATGTTTCCTTCTGCTCTCTTATGGTGCAAGAACCATAAAAAAATTGTGCCCCTGCCCCCAAGATAACCCTCTCAGGAAACGCAAAGGGTTTATTATTATTCGCTCTTCTTTTTTTTTTTTGGTGCCTATGTCTCATATGATACATGCCCCATGCTTTCTGCCAATTGACTTCCAGTTACAGCTCTGAAAGTGGCCCCTGTGGCTGTGACATTGGCATGTGTTCCAGAGAAAGCACCTCATTCCTTCCCACTGCTCAGAGGCACAGTAATGGAAGCCAGCACTAACAGGCAAGAAGAAAGGAGGAACAGGAGGATAATGTGGAGAAATATACTTGAGACACTGAAGGATAGAAAATAATTTTCAGAGTGTGAATTTGCTTCAGATGACTAAATGGAGAGCCCCACCTAGTGGTGCCATTAGAAAGTGAGAAGATTTACCCTGAATGTTGCAGCTGATGTGTGATACCCCACAAATGTTCATGCAGCTCTCACACCAGTCAGACTCTAATTGTGATTCCCTGTTGCTCAGGAAGGTCAGAATTGCTAATCTGTTACTTCTGGCCCTTTACAAAAGGGCATTTTGTGAAGGGCTTTTTGTTAAATAATGAGCAGTTTTAAGCAAAATAGCATAGCAAGCTGCCAGCCTGTTTTAAATAATGGTGACCCCCGTGTACTTCTTCATTGGAGTTCATACTGGTACCTTCTGTGGGTAGTTGATTAGTAATATACATCTGAATGGCAGAAATTGTTCTCTAGGACTGCCCATGCATGCATTCATTTCTGTCCCCCCATGTACAGTAATAATAGGCTAACAGAAATAATGTATGATGCTTAAGGCCTGGTTCTTATAAAGGGAAAGTCCCTCTGATAATACATTGATTTATCCATACTGTATATCTACAGCCTACCTGGTAAGGCATATGGGATGAGGGGAAACGTAATGAAATAATGAATGTACACTTTCAGAAACACCCTATGTCTATGACTTGGCCCAGGCTGGAGAAACTTATTGGCCTGAAGGCCGCATCAGGTTTCGGAAATTGTATGGGGGGGCCGGTTAGGGGAGGCTGTGCCTCCCCAAACAGCCAGGTGTGGCCTGGCCCCTGCCCCCTGTTCTTCCCCCCCTTGCTCCCTAACGCCCCCCCCCGGACTCCTGCCCCATCCAACCCCCCCTGTTCCCTGACGGCCCCCCCGGGACCCCTGCCCCTTCCCCCCCCCTCCCCTGACTGCCCCCAGAACCCTCACCCCTGACTGCCCCCCGCTGCCCCATCCAACCCCCCCTCCTTCCTGACTGCCTCCTGGGACACTTGCACCCATTCAACCCCCCTCCTATTCCCCGCCCTCTGACCACCCCACACCCCCGCCCCCTGACCACCACCCCGAACTCCCCTGCCCTCTGTCCAACCCCCCCTGCTTCCTGTCCCCTGACCACCCCCAGAACCCCTGCCCCTGACTGCCCCCCACCACCCCATCCAACCCCCCCCCCTCCTTCCTGACCAACCCCGGAACCCCTGCCCCTGACTGCCTCCCACCACCCCATCCAATCACCCCTCCTTCCTGACTGCCCCCCGGGACCCGTGCTCCCATTCAACCCCCCTGTTCCCTGCCCTCTGACCGCCCCGACCCCTATCCACAGCCCGAACTCCCCTGCTCTCTATCCAACAGCCACGCCACCCGGCTGGAGCCAACCACGCCACAGCACAGCACAGAGCACCGGTTCAGGCCGGGATCTGCAGCTGCATTGCCCGGCTGCCCAGAGGGTTGCGCCAGTGGCGCGGCGCACTGAGGCTGCAGGGGAGGGGCACAGCGGGGGCAGGGCCGAGGGCTAGCCTCCCAGACGAGGAGCTCAGGGCCCAGGCAGGAGAGTCCCGCAGGCCGGATGTGGCCCGTGGCCCATAGTTTGCCCACCTCTGCTCTAGATGTATGTTGCCAGCAGCTGGATTTGAGATTTTTCACAGTTGTTTATACAAGGTCGCATCAGCACATTTGATCTCCATCAAAACTCTTTCCCCCCTCCCTTCATCTACTATAGCGAACGAGGAGAAAGACAGGTAGAGTTCAGAGACTTTCAGTTTACAGTACTAAAGTCACCTTTATAGTGTGTCCTGAGTAGAATTCTTTTGTCACCTACAGCATTCAGTCATCTGTCATTCAGATCACCTCAGCATTGCCCCAAAGCCATAGGCTCCTTTTTGGTAGCTGTGAGTACTATATTTGAATAATCTTAGAGGTTTTTTAGCATGAAATAACTAGACAGGTTCTTTCTCTTGAGCAGCTACAGCTGCAGTGGCTAGTGCGAAGATTCCCTCCTGGCTCACCTGTCTCAAATATACTCCTCACATCCACTGACACACTGGGAGTTTATATCCTCAATGTGTTCCTCTGGATTTATACCTGCCCCTCTCTAGTATGAAATGTGAAATATTTTTGGCCGCCATGCACTGTGCATGGGGGTAACACCTCAATGGGAGACAAACTTCACAAAGTAGCTGTTAGTTTTATTTGTCAGGTGTATTTGTCGGTTTTGCAGAGAGGAAGAATGATCTGATGGACTGAGCACAGGACTGGGAACTCTTGGGTTCCAACCCCAGCTCTGCCACTGACTTGTAAATTAGTCATGGACAAGTCACTTTGGGCCTGGTCTGAACCCCATTTGAGTCTCATAGACTCATAGACTTTAAGGTCACAAGGGACCATTATGATCATCTAGTCTGACCTCCCGCATGATGCAGGCCACAAAAGCTGACCCACCCACTCCTGGAATAATTCTCTCCCTTGACTCAGCTGTTGAAGTCCCGAAATCATGATTTAAAGACTTCAAGTCGCAGAGAATCCTCCAGCAAGCGACCCCTGCCCAGCAAGCGGAAAGTGGAAAGACTCTTTCAATTCAAGGGGGTTTAGGATTAGGCTATTCACCTTTGTGTGGGAATGTCTACACTGCAATTGAAGGTGTGATTGTAATACAAGTAGACATACCCATGCTAGCTTTAATATAGTTAGCATGGCCCAAAATAGAAGTAAAGATGCAGCAGCACAGACCCTGGCATGGGCTAGTAATGAGGGTATGTACCCAGGGTTCTGGGTGGGTTTGAATAGTTTACGCTGGAATCATCGAAACCTAGGCCTGGAAGGGACCTCGACAGGTCATGTAGTCCTGTCCCCTGCACTGAGGCAGGACCAAGTACGCCTAAATCATCCCTGGCAGGTGTTTGTCCAGCCTGTTCTTAAAAACCTCCAGTGATGGGGATTCCACAACCTCCCTTGGAAGCCTGTTCCAGAGCCTAACTATCCTTTTAGTTAGAAAGTTTTTCCTAATATCTAACCTACATCTCCCTTGCTGCAGATTCAGCAATCAGTGGACATGGAGAACAATAGATCACCGTCCTGTTTGTAACAGCCCTTCACGTTTTGAAGGCTGTTATCTGGTTCTTACTCAGTCTGATTTTCTCAAGACTAAACATGTCCTTTTTTTTAAACATTTCCTCAGAGATCAGGTTTTCTAAACCTTTTATATTTTTGTTGCTCTCCTCTGGACTCTCTCCAATTTGTCCACATATCTCTTAAAGCGTGGTGCCCAGAACTGGACATAATATTCCTGCTGGGGCCTCACCAGTGTCAATTGGACAATCACCCCCTGTGTCTTACATGCAATGACCTGTTCATACACCCTAGAATTATATTAGCCTTTTCCACAACTGCGTCACATTGTTGATTCATATTCAATTTGTGATCCACTGTGACACCCAGATCATTTTCTGCACTACTACTGCACAGCCAATTAATCTCAATTTTATATTTGTGCACTTGATTTTTCCTTCCAAAGTGTAGTACTTTGAACTTGTCTTTATTGAATTGCACCTTGTTGATTTCAGACCAATTCTCCAATTTGACATGGTCATTTTGAATTCTAATCCTGCCCTCCAAAGCACTTGCAACTCCTTTCAGCCTGGTGTCATCCACAACGGCACACTATTCAAACCATGCTCTGAAAACAGAATTATTAATTTCCTTCTGGGTTTTTCTGTGGCACTCATTATCCAAGTCATTAATTAAAATATTGAATAGTACCAGACCAAGGACAGACCCCTATGGGACTCCACTAGATAAATCCACTTAGTTCAATGGTGAATCATTGATAATTATTCTTTGAGTACGGTCTTTCAACCAGTTATGCACGCATCCATACTATATTTCCCAAGTTTGCTTATATGAATGTCACGTGGGACTGTGTCAAAAGCCTTACTAAGATGAAGATATATCACATCTACAGCCTCCCTCTTATCACTAGGCCAGTAACCCTGTCAAAGAAGGAAATTAAGTTGGTTTGGCATGATTTGTTCTTGACACATCCATGTTGGCTCTTTCTTATGACCCTATTATCCTCTAGGTGCTAACAATTTGTTTGTTTAATGATTTGTCCCAGTATCTTTCCAGATATTAAAGTTAGGCTGACTGGTCTATAATTCCCTTGGTCCTCTTTGTTCCCCTTTTTAAAGATAGTACTACATTTGACCTTCTCCTGTCATGTGGAATCTTACCCGCCCTCAAAGATAATCACTAATGATTCGGAGATTGCTTCAGCTAGTTCCTTAAGTATTCTAGGATAAATTTCCTCCGGCCCTGCCAATTTGAATATATCTAACTTATCTAAATATTCTTTAACCTCTTCTTTCCCTATTTTGGCTTGTTCCCTCCCCTTTGTTGTTAATGTTAATTGTGTTAAATATCTGGTCACAATTAACCTTTTTAGTGAAGACTGAAGCAAAATAGGCCCTCAGCCTTCCTGATGACATCCCTTATTAGCTTACCTTTCCCACTAAATAGTGGACCTACACTTTCCTTCATCTTTCCCTTGCTCCTAGTGTATTTATAGAACCTCTTCTTATTGCCTTTTATGTTCTTTGCTAGGTGTAACTCATTTTGTGCCTTAGCCTTTTTGATTTTGTTCCTACATGCTTGTGCTGTTCTTTTGTACTCCTCCTTAGCAATTTGTCCATGTTTCCATTTTTTGTTAGTTCCTTTTTGATTTTCAGGTAATTCAAGAGCTCCTAATTGAGCCATATTGGCCTCTTACTATTCTTTCTGTCTTTCCTTTGAATTAGGATAGCTTGCTGTTGTGCCTTTAATGCTGTCTCCTTGACAGACTACCAGCTCTCCTGAACTCCGTTTTCCCTTAGATTTTCTTCCCATGGTACCTTACCTAGCAGTTCTCTGAGAATGTTGAAGTCTGCTTTTTTTGAAGTCCATTGGCCTTGTTCTGCTGCTCTCATGCCTTCCTTTCCTTGAAATCGTGAAATCTGTCATTTCATGATCACTTTTGCCCATGAAGCCTGTGCTGCCACAACTTCACTTCTATTTTTAGCCATACTAAGTAGATTAAAGCTAGTGTGCGTATGCTCACACAAGCTATAATCACACCTCTGACTGTAAGTACCCTAAATCTCAGTTTCTCCATATGAAAATACAGGTGATAATATTGACCTACCCTACAAGGGTTGTTGTGAGAATTAGTAAATACTTGTAACCATTTTGAAGAAGAAACATTCTGTGGCTGTATTTTGGAGTTAGTTTGACCTCTGAGAGGATTCTTGGGATTTAAGATCACTTTATTCCACACTACACAAAAAAACTGGTAATGAGAAATTTACCTCTATATTCTTTCCTATGGCTTATTGCTAGAGTAGAAATTTAACCCAACCTTCATTATGTCAGAATGACATATCCTACATCGGGGCTGCACACAAGGATGCCTGGGAAATGATTTCCTGGACAATACTAACAGAGAGAAAGTCTTCACAAATTCACATATCCTTGTTTTAGGTGTTTGGGGAAATGGTAGGTATTAGAAAATAGATGCTGAGGTATTAAAACTGAAAATACCTTCTCAAGAACTGTCCACAAATTAAATAGTTTCCCCAGTATTAGCTGCAAAATATCCAGATTTATTATTGGCATTCCATGACACACATCCAATGACAATTATGGTTGAAATCTTTCTAATTCAAACACCACAATGCCCAGCAAAAAGGTGGAAGAAAATCAAATATACTTCAAATTATGAAATGAGTTGATTGTGTTGGAATGGTGCCGCTAGAAAAATGAGCACTGAAAACAATATTTTGATCAGTAAAACTGAGCGTATCAAGTGCAAGGAAAAGCCAGCTGAAGAGCGAGTGGTAGCTCAGCATGCTGCCCTGAGTTGGGATATATCGTCCATGTTTGGAACGTAAGATAGGTCCTTTGCTCACAAACCAGCAAGGCGGAGGAAATGAAAGAGGGAATGGTTATGATAGCCAGGGAAGAATTCTGGTGCTGCGCCAGCTGTCGCTGTCCGGTTGGTTTGAGATGAGCAGAAGCACTTTGTGAGCTCTGCACACATCCCAAATCCTCTGTGTCCCCAGCAACTACATCCTTTCCCACCTCCTTATTTTCCTAGCCCCCACTCTCCCTCAGATTTTTGGTCAGCAGCTCCCTTTCCTCAGGAACCTCCAGCTCATAATACAAACATGCTATGGCCCCTACCCAGCCTTGATGCCCCCTGCTATTTTAAATACCACCTCGTCACTGCTGAAATCATTGAAAATGCTGTCCAGAACCACAGTCTCCATTTCCTGTCCTCCACCTCCATCCTAGATCCCTTCAGTCTGGCTTCCACCCTCCACTCCACTGAAACTGCTGTCACCAAAGTTAGTAAGAATTTCTTCATGAATAAATCACAGGGCTTCTACTCCATCCTCATCTTCCTTGACTTCTTGAGTGCTTTTGGCACAGTTGACCACACCTTCCTCCTTGAAATGACATCCTCCCTGTTTTTTCATGAATGTCACTCCTGATTTCCCTCCATCCTCTTTGGTTGTTCCTTCATTGGTTCAATCTGTGGGCCCTCTTCCTCTCCTCTCCCACTTCTGGTAGAGGTTCCAGAGGGCTCCATCCTTGGTTCCCTTGTCTTCTCCTGCTATGTGCCAGGCTAGGGGTCTCCAGTTCTCATTGGACTTAAGGCTGCCAAAGTTAGACAGCAGAGGCTGTTTGACAGCTTTCTGCACCAGCAGTCCTCTCCGGCCCCTCGAATGGGAAAGGGGCATTCTGGTGAGTTGGGGAGAAGGCAGGGTAGAGTGGACATCTGTTCCCCCTGATCCTCCATGGCATAAAGCCCTCTATTGACTTTATGCACATTAGAGCTCCTCCCCTACAGCTCTAATGTGCAATGGGGCCAGGCAGCTCAGGATTAGGGCACAACAAGTAGCCCTCTGTAGTGCCCCTTCTGCATCCCTGGATGGAACATCTGCCCAACTCTCTCCAGGGACCTCGTCCACTCACATGGCTTCAATTCCCATTTTATGCAGATGACTCACAAATTTACTTCTCTACGCTTGACCTGTCTCCCTCTGTCCAGTCCCACACCTTGGCCTGTCACCCTGGCTTTTGCTTGTGGCTGTGTTACTACCCACTTATACTCAACATGTCCAAAATGGAACTCAATGTCATCCCTCCCCTTTTCCCCTTCTCCTTGTCACAGCCAACAGTGCCATCATCCTTCCCATTACTCAGGCCTATAACCTGGATGTCATCTATGACTCTTACTCCCCCTCTCTCAAGCCCCACAAATCAAGGCCATATCCAGAGCATGGCATTTCCTCCACCAGGACATTTCTAAGATCAACAATGCTAAAATGCCCGGGCCAGCATCAACTCCTGTCTTGACTAATGCAGCCCCCTCCTGTCTGTGTTTCCTAATTCCCACCTCGGCCCCCCTAACATTCATTCCACGGTACCACTGCTCTGCTGCTAGGATCATCCTGACCATGTCGCCTCCCTCTTGGAGCATCTCCACTGGTTCTCCTTCTGTTGCTGCATCCAATTCAAGTTTCTTATCCTTATCTTTACGGCCCTTGAGATCTCTTCCCCTCCCTACTTTACCACTCTTCCCTCTTTTTGCGTTGACCCCACCCTGTCCATCATGTCAATGATTCCAGCCTCCTTCACCCATTTGTGTATTCCTTTTTGCTTTCCTCCATGCCACCCCTATGCATGGAATGTTTTCCCCTACTAGTCCATAAAACTAGTGTCCTCGCCTCCTTCCAGCCCATCCTCAAGTCCCTCCTCTGCCACGATACCTACAGTTAATGGCCCACTGCCAATGGCTGTAAGGATTACCAATATAAATAGAAACAAAATACTATCTAATAACTTAAGAGCTGAGTGCACTGCAACTATCTAGTTGTGCAGACAACCTCCTCTACATAACCACATGGTGCTACCGCTGTCACCCTTGTCCTCCCTCTTACTTCTTTGTTTGTCACACCCACTTATTGTATCTGAAATTGGATCATACGCTCTTTGGGGCAAGGATTGTCTTGCACTTGGTGTTTGCACAGTGCTTAGCACAATGAGGCCTCAATCCCTGACTGGGGCTTCTGGGTGCTACCACCCTACAAATAAAAAATAATATCAACAACCACAATTTAAAGCTGCCATTTCCTGGTAAAAACACCTAAGGAAGGACATCAGTGCAAACACCGCCTGCCCTTCCCCAGAGATGAAACCCTCTGAGATGTAGCAGCATGGGCTGCTGGCTCAGGTTGCACATCTCCGAACCAAGGGGATGAACCAAACCCAGGGAGTCCTAAAATGGTGTCAGTGAGATTAAATTAGTATGATTTCCGTACTGAGAGGGGCTAGAAGAAACGGGGGGAAGAATCATTAGGAGTGTCATAAACACTGGATGTTGGCATCACTCAGTGATTCTGACAGGCTGAGGAAGCTCTCTTTAAAGAAGTCATCTACACGCAGATCATTATCAGTGATGGGGAAGGAAACAGAGCAAAAAGTACAGGAAAGTTTTAATGGGAGGCAGATAAAATCCTTCAGTTGTGTAAAGTTTGTTGGAATGTGGCAGTGGCTCTTTAAACAATTCAAACTTACAGACTGAGAACAGGCTCATTTTATAGAACAGACCTACAGGGAATCCTAGAATGCAAAGCTAATATGAATTCCCTAAAAATTCAAATTTTATTAAGCAGCCCCTTCCTCCTCCTTTGATGCAGTGGGAATGAATTCTTGCTATTCTGGACCTTAAAAAGTGGCTTGTTGTTCCCCTTTTGATGCTATGACAGCGTTCCCAAATCCTTCATCTCGTAAGGCTGCTGATAGTTTGTCGCTTGTCAACATTGTCCTCGGTTGCTCATTGCAGTACCATAAAAGTTAGTACAATAAATACTATTAAGGGGAACTGAGTTTGACGTGGGGAGAGAGGCAGATGTTTCATATGAAATGCAAAGATAATGAAAGGGAAATTGAGGCAGAGTTATTTCTACTGACAAGTACAGTAAGATTCAGTTTGGGGTGGCAATGACTTGGTTTTTGTTTGTAGTTAGGAAAGTGAAGGCCCAATAGCTCTGGCTAGAGCTGCATGCAGTGCAGGCAGGTGTTATGCCAGATTGCTCTGTTGTTGTTGTTATTATTAATAGTGTAGTGAAAATTATTTGTATATCAGCAGTATCTGAAGGCCTCATTGTGCTAAGTGCTGTACAGTTCTTCCCTGAATAGCTCCCGGTCAAAATAGGCAAACAGACGAAGGGTGGGATAAAGGGATGCAACGTACACACAGCTTTTCTGTGCAGGGATTGCCTCTTTCTACTACACTTGTACAGTCTGCCTAGCACAATGGGGCTGGGGAACTAAATACTACCACAGTACAAATAATCGTCATAATACACACAGTTCTGCTAATTGACCTCAGTCTTAATTTGCAGCCTCTGAGAGCACACCTCAGTTCTGAGCTTGTTACTCCAAACTTGGGCCTCCCCTTGAGCAGAGACTAACCGTTGTGCCACATGGTATTTTTGAGGACGCGTGTGTGTTGTGAAATACGTTTAGATTGGCACCAGCTCCCCGTCTGCGTGGTGTGCGAGCTCTAAACAAGCGTCAAAAACAAGGACAAAGTAACAGCTCAATGGGCCAGTAGAGGGCAATAGTACAAAAGTACACAGTTGGATTTGAGCAGTGACTCTGTCCCTTTAAAGATGGGGACAAAATTTAGACCAGGAGACAGGAAAATTACCATAACAAAGCACTTTCCAAAATTAAATCTTTTAAAACCAGAAGCTAAACTCCCATCGAGACTCTACTACAGTGTGTTTCTCTAAGGCATAGACCTTGTCTGAATGGAACAGTTGATCTTTCTTGTAAACAGTATACAGATTGCCTTACAGCAGTGGTTCTCAACCAGGAGTCCGGGGCTCCTTCGGGAGCCGTGAGCAGGTTTCAGGGGGTCCGCCAAGCAGGGATGGCATTAGACTTGCTGCGGCCCAGGGCAGAAAGCCAAAGCCCCACCACTGAAGCCTGAGGCCCTAAGCCCTGCCATTAGGTGCTGAAGTTGAAGCCTGAGCAATTTAACTTCACAGGGCCCCCTGTGGCATGGGACCTCAGGCAATTGCCCTGCTTGCAGGCCCTGGCTTTTATATGTAGAAAAAAACAGTTGTTGTGGCACAAGTGGACCATGGAGTTTTTATACCACTGGGGGGGGGGGGGAGTTGAGAAGGGGGCTTAGAAAGAAAAAGGTTGAGAACCCTCCTGCCTTAAAGAAATGGACGTCTTTTACTGATGGGCTCTCCCTAGCTTTCATTGTCAGAAGATCCAAATGCTGGCTGAATTAATTGCCACTTCTAAATTCCTGGCTTTTACCAGTGTAAATATGAGAGAGAGTTTGGAACATAGAGACTAATTATGTTGAAGTGTAACCAGTCTCCTCATACAGAGTCCCAAACTGTCCTGGCCAAATCGTGTCAGCTTAGAACTGCCATTCCTTGGGTGGTTATTTCCATAATCTGTAATAACAAACAGGACCTTTCAAGGAATTTGGCCTTTACTCAGCTGAGTGTCTCTTATAGGGACAAGCAATTGGATCTAGTCAAATTTATTATTCAGCTAGACCTATATCATTGGGCAGTCAGCCAAATGCACCTTGGGTTTACAAACTTTGATAGCAATATATTGCTTAACTTTTTCCTAGATCAACAGGTTAAATGAGATGAGGAAAACTACTCCGCACCAACAAAAAATGCACCACTTGAACTGCCATCTCTTTGTTCTTTACTATGAAAAGCCCTGTGATTTGTCCAGGTTAAAATTCTCCCCTTTGTATTCATTGCTCTTCTCTGCCAGGAAGTCTGTCATCCAGCTAGACTTGGCCAATACCAAGAAAGCTCTGATCGTACCTGCTTTTGAGACCCTTCGGTACCGCCTCTCCTTCCCCAAGTCAAAAGCAGAGCTGTTATCTATGTTGGACATGGGAACCCTCTTCACATTCAGGTAACAGAAGGAGCTTTCACTGAACCTCCGGCAGTGATCAACCTTGGCTTCTTGCTCATCTGTGGACGTGTGGCTCGCCTCTCCCCTGGCCAGTCAGTAATTCAATTAAGAAATGTATTGAGGTTTTCCCCCACTTTATTAAAAGGCAGTGATCAAGTGCCCAACAGCTTGATTGGTGCATGTATTTAATCTTTAAACCCTGCATGCTGTCTACTAATATTTCCATGGGGGTCTTGCCCTTCCCTCTAGTCTAACCTCCTATTGTTCAATTGGCCTCATTTTATTTTTGACATTTTTATTGCATTACAAAATCACACAAGAGCATTAAACCAGCAAGTGTGTAATATACCCTTTGTTGGCTAAGCACAGTCCAGGTAACTACCATTCATGTGACCAAAAAATAGTTTTCTCCTGTTCACCAGCTGGCCCCAATATTGACTGATTAATCAATTTTTAAAAGCTTTTATAAGCTACTGAGCAGCTAGACAAGTGAATGATGTTTCTCAATAGAAAGGAAAAACATTGTGGTTTGGTTGGTCTGAATACAAGACTGGGAGACAGGAACACCTGAGGTTTAAATTCATCTGTGAAACAGACTCCTTCGGTGGCCTTGGACCAGGGGTGTAAGTAGGCCAGTACGGCGTACTGGTAAGAAGTGACCGCCGGTACCAGCCCGTAAGCAGCTGACATTAAAGCGCTGCCGCGGCAGCACTTGAACATCGCTGCCCTTTTTGCCCCCACTCCCATTGGTGGCGCCAGGGCCCGGCGATTTAAAAGGGCCTGGGGCTTTTGGCTGCCACTACTACGGCAGTGGCCGGAGCCCTGAGCCTTTTTAGATCGCCACCAGAGCCCCGAGCGGCGCAGGCCAGGCAGCACAGATGGGCTGGCTGGGGGAGGCTGACGCCTCGCCCCTTCCACTAGAGGCCCTACCCCTTCTGCTCGAGGCCCCGCCCCTTCTGGAGCCCCAGAGCTGGGCCCCCTTACCAGTAAGTCTTCTGTGTTACTTTCACCCCTGCCTTGGACTTGTCACTTCCGTTCTCTACTTCAATCCCCTCATTTGTAAATTGAGAATAATAATACTTAACTAGGATTGATGAGTGGATATTCTGAAAGTGCCACGAACCTCGAAAGTGTGCAGTGTGGCCTACTGCATGCAGCACCAGACAGGGCCTCGGGAGATCTTGGTTCTATTCCCAGTTCGGACCTGCTGGATGACCTTTGGCAAACCACTTCACCTCCCTGTGCCTCAGTTTCACATCTATAAAATGGGGATAATAATGCTTACCTCTTCTGCGTTAACACGCTACGAGAGCTATAGATGAAAACCATTATATAAGAGCTAGATGGTACTATTATTCAGTGGAAAACTTCCTTTTCTTTCCTCTTCTCACAAATTGTTTTTGTGGCAGATGCCGCTCTTCCCCCATTACCTGTATTTCATACCTCTCCACTTGCAGCGGGTTTCTTTCATGTTGCTAAGCTGCAGCATCTTCTGAGGTGCACTAGCAACTTTTTTGCCAGCTGCTTTCTACAGACATCACAGCAGGTGGTTCATATGATCCTGAAGAACCTTGTTTTGATGGTACCACGGTCTGTGATTCACTTGGAAACAGGTAACCCAAGGCAACTGAAAGGTAGGAGAAAGAATAGAGGTGTTATCTCAGCCCCTGGAAAAACCCTCAAGGGTGTGGGGAAAGTTTGCTCTCCTCTCTCCTTCCATTGCTCCTTAACTGTGCAGCAATTTATAGATTAACTTGAGGTTTGTTTATAGAAAATAACTTTCCCTCTTAGGTGAAAAAATAACCTCTTGAAGGAAAGAATACCCTCAAGATTTTACTTCACATCTTATATTCCATTGACAATCACATTTTCAGCCTGCACCCTGTAACTTCATTGGGGATTTGACCTGAGTAAGGACAGAATAAGAACAGAGGAAAGATGTCAGGCCTGTAGTAGATTTATGTACTTATGTAGGACATATTTTATAAACACTCTCCTAATCATTTCTGTCTCATCATATTGATCAAATCTATCAGCAGGCACACACAGCAGCTGGGATCGGGGCTGAGCATTTCCACCTACATTTTCAAGGTGTTTTTAATAATGCTGCAAGTTGAGGCCAAGCTGGCGGGAGTGAGCTGGGAGGAGGACTGCTGTGACAGTGATTGTTGATCATGCCTGCAGCATCCCAGATCCTCACACCACATGCTAGATTACAATCTTTTCCTCAGTGAAATTGCTTTTGTCACCTCTTTTCCAAATGGTGACCTTTTCTGCCTCTGGGCTGCTGAAAAATACAAAACGGCTCTCAATTACATCCTTCGCACAACTCCCCCCCTCGCCCCCCAACACACACACACATACACACACAAAGTCATTTAAGCTTTCACGGTTGCCAAGAGGTGCTGTGTGGAAAAACCTTTGCACCAGGGGGCTATCTTGTGAAATCATTCTGGCTTTGTTTCATGGTATTAGTTTTTATTGTGCCTTGGCAAGATGTATATCCACTTAGTACTGGGTAATGTCCCAAGGACGAGGAAGTGTGCTTCTGGTGGAATCTTACAAGGATAATGGAGGTACAGAAGGTAAAAGAAAGCACCATACTGACACAGTGTAACCAGCAATGACTGATAAACTGATTGAGGCCCCAGCCCATAACCACATCAGTATTCCCATTGAAGTCAATGGGATTGCTCATGAGCTTAAAGTTAAGCACATGTTGAAGTACTTTGGAGGATAATGAGAAAACTGGGGATGTTGGTTGGCATGCCAAAGAGACAATAATACTGATACATGAGACAGTAAGACTGATGAACCTCCCTACTATGTCTCTGTGACTAATGTCTGGTGAAAATTACCATTTTACAGTAGCTTCTTTTGGGTGGAGATCTTTTTAACAGTATCTAAATAACTTCAGCGGAGCTAAAATTTCACAAGATAGTCAGCCTGTAGCCAAGACCCAGTTCTGGCAATTATATATTCCTGAACTATCAGAAAAATGACTACAAACTTTCATAACCAGTCTCTAGTGACCTTATTTCAGCATCCCACATCCACCTCCCTCTTTCTCTTCCCTTACCAGACATATCTGCTACAAGATACAATATCCACTTGATATAGCAACTGCACAGTTAAGGCATTGCGTTTCCAGCAAATATGGTATCTGATCCCAGAGTTCATCCACTTAATAACTAGATTTTCCCCCTCATTCAGAAAGCACAATAATATGATTATTATCTAGTTATAAACTCTTAGCTGCCAATGTGTGTTGTTTCTCCATGTGATCCCATCATATAGAACTACGTCACTCTGAAGAAGCAAACGCAAAATCCTTGATCTATTTAGAGAACCTGTTACATTGAGGAAAATTCCCCTTAACAGTGCTTTTAAAGAAGCTGAATGTTCTGTGCAAAATGATTTGTTGGTCTGAGTTTATTTTCTTGTGCACAGGTGGCCACATCACAGAACCACCATCACTGCTGCATTGATTGGCATCTTATAGTCAGCCATTGAGGCAGAGATGCCAAGAACTGAATAGACTTAAGAGAATGAACTACCCTCTCATCCATAGGTTTGGACCCTCCCAAAGGAAATACACTGATTGGACAGGGAGCATGTAGTGCCTCCCTCCTTTAATCAGGGTCTCCACTTTTCTTTCACTCACCTTCTCCCCTCCTTTTCCCCCACTATCTTCCCTTCTATTTTGCTTTTGCCTCCCCCGCTCCCTTCCTGATCTTTTTCTCTAGTGCTCTTCTTTATCCTGTTTTGCTCTTCCCTTTTGGTTTTCTCTTCTCTCTCTCCCTCCCAGGGGATACCTGTGCTGCTGCTCCTGCCTATAGTACTATGTCGGTGGGGCCAGCAATAGCTGTAGAGGGAAAGTGATACAACTCTGGTCAGTTTCATGTTCTGCTCTTGCTGTTGCCACTGGGGAAGCTTTATGGGCAGGAGCTGCAGCGCTAGCCCGATTCTCTGCAGGAATTAATTAATTAGCTATCATTTGTAGGGTGCTACGAAAATACAGATCACTATACGTGTTAAATAGTGGGTATTATTTTATTTTATTTATTACTTTCAAAATGCTAGAGGAGGGATGAGGGAAAATGCCACATTCCCCACAATCCTACCTCAGATTTAAAACCCCTGTTGTGATTGTGGTTTATTTCACTAGGGCTTGTATTGAGAGTGCCTACACATTTCCTAAAGACATCAAATGGCCAATAGATGGTAAAATTGTGTTGGTCCCAGGATATTAGCCAGAGAAGGCAAGTGAGGAAATATCTTGTATTGGACCAACTTCTGTTGGTGGAATGTGCAAGCTTTTGCCCAGACCTGAAGAAGAACTCTGTGAAGCTTGAAATCTTGTACCTTCTGTCAACAGAAATTGGTCCAAAAGAAGATATTATCTTACTTACCTTGTCTCTCTCAATAGATGGTAAAGGCTTTGATCTCTGGCAGCCTGGAAAGTCAAACCAGTGATTTAGAGTTGAATGGCTCTGTGCTACTCGTTAGCCAGTCTCATTGAAGTGATGCAACCTGATTAATTATGATGATAATAATAATAACATATAAAAGTGAAACCGTCACAGCTTAAAAGAACATCAGTTACTGTATAGTAAAATAATTTTCTGATAGCCATGTCCCTCCTGCACTGATCTATTCCAGGATGAAGAGAGAAAGTGAACCTTAGCTTCTTTCGGTTTCTCCAGGTATTATAAACAATAAGATACACCCAAAATGTAAACGCTAAGGCTGTAATTTTTACCTCTGTGTTCCTGGTTCTTCATGGTTTGTAATGTTATCCAAACTTCTGAGATAAAAATATTAGGATCTGGGCCCTAAACCTGCAAATAGTTATGCACATGCCTCACTTTATGCACAAGTTGTCTGTCCCCTTGAAATCATATATTATATTATATTATATTATATTGCACAACTGCATGTTTGTTTTGCTCCTTCTGTTATAAATCTCAAAATACTACAATACAGATCACCTGCCTTATTTTTTTTTCTTGATTTAATCCATGATTCTGCAGCAAGAGTCTGTCTCAGTGATTTCTGGAAAGATGTAAGAAGAGTAAAAGGGCAAGAGAATCACTGATCCTTGTGTTAGTGGGGTGGATTCAAGCTGTGCTTGGAAGAGACCTGCTGTGACATAAATAAGATTAACAAAATATTAAAGGATTCTTTCTTATAAATTGAATTGATGGTCTTACATAGAATCATGTTGGATAAAATTATATCTGTAGTATCATGGAGAGCATTTATCTAGGCTTTTACATATTAATTTAATTATTTATTTGGGTTTTTACAGTAATAATAATAAAAAGAGGCACTTGTCCAGAGCTCCAGGTGTCTCTTACACAACTTAAAAATGTAAATATAAAATATATAGCTCTCATCACTGTGGAACTGTAATAGTTAACTTCTAAAAGCTTTAAATGAGCTACACCATTGCTGGGAAATGGATGTGAAATTTTGTAGTGTAGATGCACCCTTTGTGTTTTCCATAATTATTGTTTCCCAGTATCAGTCATGGATAGCCCTTTTGATAATTGTCTTTTTGTCAGTTAACTTCATCAGCCTAGTATGTATAAGAATCAAGCACATGGAAGTATTGGAAAATGCCTCAGAAATGGTCATAGTATATTGAGTTGCCTATAATATGTCCTAAAAATAATAGTGGACTGTACAGCTAATGTCTTCATTTTCAAGGGTTCCATCTAAAAGGTAATGTTATGCAGTTTTGCCAAGATGCGTCTTATTTCACTGTTCCCCCACGCCCATGCAAGTTATGTATATTCAAGGTATCACGTCTGGACGAAAGGGCATGCACCAACGAACTTTGCCAAGTGGCGGACTGCTACCACACCTTACCAAGTTGAGTGGGAAGCAGACTTTGAGCCATATGTTGTTGTGAGACGGGACTGCCCAGAGTACGACAGAAGGTTTGTAGGATTCGGCTGGAACAAAGTAGCTCACATAATGGAACTGGATGCACAGGTAAGGAGACATCTTCTTAATGAGATTCTTAGTGAGATGCATGGTTTTTATAGGAAACCCTTATACTATGGAAGTGGATTCAGATTCCATGTCACCAAATTATTCAGCCAGCCATATTGGATTCTGTAACTGGTTACTTTCATCTAAGAGAGAAAACCCTTGTTTAGTATTGGCTGAGCATTAAAAGTTGTGCCCCATTTAATTGATTTATCAAATCTATGAGGAGTTATCTCAGAGAGGCACATTTCCTTCCCTGTTCCCCACTTCCTTCCAGGGGTTAGTAATTGGCTACTGACCCTGATCATTAGCAGGTACTTACTAACATACACTGGCTCATTTGTGTTGGCCACTCTATGAGCGGTAAAGTACAAGGCATGCAACCCCTGCTTTCCCCAACCTGCCTGCAGCTGAGAGGCAGGGAGACTGTGCAGGGATGGGTGTGTCCTTGTGTGCATGTCTCTGTGTGTGCATTGAGGGGGACGTTTATACCCCTGCTTACTCTTCTGCACAGTCACATTGGGCTGGGCTGCTATCAGTCCCTTTATGTTCCATAAGGATATACCCAATGGGGGTATTCTCAGCTATAGAGGGGAAAATATGTTTATTAATCAAATAAAAATAGTGTCTACTATATTATCCTAATAATAATACTTAGCACGTGCATAACACTTTAATTGTACAATGCACTTTTCAATCACTGATCAATGAAACTTCAGATGTGGATAATATCACTGAAATGATTTATTATCTGCTCATCTGTGTCCCCGGGATTACAGTTCCAGTTGTAGCTCTCATACAGCACTCACAGCATAACGCTTATTTGTGCCGTGGCATTCAGCCAACATACAGCGTCACACAAAGGAAAGTGGAAGCTCTTTCACGGGAGATGGTAGCATAGTTCTTTTAAATGGTTATTGAGATGGAACTGTCTCCGGGGATGTGTTTCCTTGCTCCTCCAGCCTCCAAACACACTCATATTTAAAAGATGTTTTGTTTATAATGGCTGAGAGACTGGGCTATTCTCTTATCGAGAATCTGTCATCCTGGAGGAAACTTGGAATTACTGGGCTACCCATCCCTACGGCAGCTCTGCAAGGAACTTCTGGAACTGGGGCTTTCCCTATATCCGGGCTGAGACTACAATACTTCCCATTATTCTGTCTTCCTTGCAATGGAGACAGCTTCTTGACACACTCCCTTTTAAAGAGAGCCTATAGAGGGTTTTCCTCAAAGAGCTTTGCTCTCTTGGCTAGGTCTCAGCAAGGGAATCCCTACCCCCTCTTTTTTTGTACTTTGATCCTTCTTCCCACCCCCACCTACCATTGCTGACTGCTTATCAGCCTCAGCTCATCAGCAGGGGATTTAGGGAGTGCGATAAGACTGACCAGGCCTCTCTGGCAATATCCTCTCCCCAAATGGGGGGGAAATAGTGCTGGACACCCATTAAGCTTTCCACTGCATTTCAGGTGCCACTCCCACTCATCAGGTCTTTGCCTAAGCAGCTGCTTCAGTATTCTGGCCTCAGCTAGCAGAGTCACCTCTCAGATCAGGGAAAAATGTCAGTGCTTTTTAGCAAATCCAGCACGTGTCAGGAGGCCTGCATGTGAGACTCTGTCACAGTGGGCCTGTGCTGCTATAGCCCATCAAAATGGCAGACAGGATGGAATTAATTATAATTATTCTAGAAGCACCACATGCTCCTGGTGCTGGGGGTCTGTACAAATATATAGCTAGTGACGGACTCTGCTCCTAAGGGCTTACAAACTTGTAGTTAGAGCATGAGGTTCCTGCAGGTGGGAATTTTTTCTGAAGGGGATTCTCCTTGCTCTAGGACAGTAGTTCCCAAACTGGGGTTCGTGAAATGTTACAGGGGGTTCTTGGGAAAAAATTCCCTAATGGCGGACAGAGCTGTCCCTAGGGACCCCGGGCAGCATGGGGCCAGCAGCCTGGAGCCCCTGGACTTCCAAGAGCTAAGCAGATCAAAGCAAGCATTGCTATCACACTGAGGAGATTTAAACTTCAAGACTCCTTACAAGAAATGGAAAGGGAAGCGGATATTTTTTGCTGGTTTTAAAATTAAATAGGCAGCTAGTGTTGTTTTTAAAATTATTATTATGAACAAGTTTAAGCTTTGTTGTAACGTGCGTTGTTTGCCTGGACTGCGCAAGACCTGAATGCTTGTGTAGAAGGAACTGTTTGAGTTGGCTTCTTAAATACCTTTATGCTGTTTCACATCTGATACTCCTTGACGAAACATAGGAGCCTTGTCTTATAATAGGCTTATTCGAAGTGATACAAGCTACGAAAGTGAGATCTTGGAAGAGTGTTGCTGTTTTCATAATGTAGTAAAAATAATGTAATGATAAATAATAATTATTAATAGTGTGTAATAAGCATGTCATAAAAAACAAATTTTATATTTCCAAGATCACTGCTTTTTATAATTTATACACAGGTAAAGGAGAAAATCCCTGGAAATATTCATTTTTAGGAGGGGTTCGCGAGACTTGTCATTTTAGTGAAAAGGGTTCACAGGTTGTTAAACTTTGGGAACCACTTCTCTAGGAACAAGCTCTGAGATACTTTCCCCAGCCTTCCAATGACTCCTGGATCTAGCCAGTTAGCAGCCCCTCTCCCAGCTGCTTTCAAAAGGTCTTAAAGTATTATTGATAGCCCTCAAAGGCCCCAATTGGGAAGGGGATGGCCACTCCATTGTGCTGGTCTCTACAAACACAGAAGAGAGACAAGTATCAAGAGGGGTAGCCGTGTTAGTCTGAATCTGTTAAAAGCAACAGAGGGTCCTGTGGCACCTTTAAGACTAACAGAAGTATTGGGAGCATAAGCTTTCGTGGGTAAGAACCTCACTTCTTGCATCTGAAGAAGTGAGGTTCTTACCCATGAAAGCTTATGCTCCCAATACTTCTGTTAGTCTTAAAGGTGCCACAGGACCCTCTGTTGCTTTTTTAGAAGAGAGACAGTTCCTGCCCTTGTAAAGATACAAGCAGACAACTGGAAGAAAGCTAATCTTGTGCCAATATTATAAATAGGTAAATGGGACAACCCAGGTAATTATAGGCCTGTCAGCTTGACATCTGCCCCCGGCAAAATGATCGAATGGCTGAAACTGGACTTGATTAATAAAGAATTAAAGGAGAGTAATGTAATTAATGCCAATCTACATGGTTTTATGGAAAATAGATTCTGTCTAACTAGATTTCTTTTTTGATGATATTATAAGTGGTGTGCTAATGGTAATATAGTGCTGATGTAATATACTTAGAGTTATGTAAATTATTTGACTTGGTACCACTTGACATTTTGATTAAGAACTTGTATTGATACAAAATTAACATGGCACACATTAAATGGATTGAAAAGTGACTGAATGTAACGGTAATCGGAGAATCGTCATCAACTGGGAATTTTTAGAGGGGTGCTGCAGGGATAAGTTCTTGGTCCTACGCTAACAGTTCTATCAGTGACATGAAAGAGAACATAAAATAATTAATGATAAAGTTTGCAGCTGACACAAAGAATGGCGGAGTGGTAAATAATGAACAGAACAGGTTGCTGATAGAGAGAGATCCGGATCACTTGGTAAACTGGGCTCAAACAAACTATATGCATTTTAATATGGCTAAATGTAAAGTTATACATGTAGGAACAAAGAATTACGCACTTTTCACAGGGTGCGAGGCTCTGTCCTGAAAAACAGTCACTCTGAAAAGAACTTGGTGGCATGGGGGTAGATAATCAGCTGAACATGAGCTCCCAGTGTGACTCTGGCCAAAAGGGCTAATGTGATCCTCGGATTTATAAATAGGGGAATCTCAAGTAGGAGTAAGGAGGTTCTGTTACTTCTGTATTTGGCACTGATGTGACTGCAACTGGAATACTGTGTCCAGTTCTGGTGTCCACAATTCAAGAAAGATGTTGCTGGATTGGAGAGGGTTCAGAGAAGAGTCATGAGAACAACCAAAGGATTGGAAAAACCTGCCTTATAGTGTTAGACTCAAGGAGCTCTACCCAATTTGCTTATTAAAGAGTGGGTTAAGGGGTGACTTGATCACAGTTTATAAGCACCTGCTTGGGCAACAAAACTTTAATAATGAACTCTTGATAATCTAGCACACAAAGGTATAACAAGATCCAGTAGCTAGAAGTTGAAGGTTGTGGTGAAATCTCCATCACTGGAAACTTTTAAATCAAGATTGATTTTTTTTCCAGAAAGATATGCTCTAGTTTAAACAGGAATTAATTCAGAGAAGTTCTGTGGTCTGTGTTATACAGGAGATCAGACTTGATGATCAGCCAATGTGATCATCAAGTCTGACTTCCTGTATAACACAGACCACAGAACTTCTCTGAATTAATTCCTTCTAACCTCATAATCTGTGAAGTGATAGGGGGCTGGTTACAAAATACAAGCCAAGACTTATTCTCCTAAAATACTTAGGCACTTCTTAAAAATGCTGCTCAGAGCTTCTTGTGATGAAATTTGGGGACTGTAGTGAAGAGGTATAACCCAGGAGTTTCAAGTCTCCTCCAACTTATGGGCTTTTGTTATAAGATATATTTACAGGGAGAATACATTTGTCCTAGTAAACCTACTAGGAACATTCATTGCCTCTTCATAGGCTCCTAGATTTGCAAGTGACTTGGAGTTTTCATCTCACTACATGGGAAGCTGTGGAAGCCTCCCAGAAATGACTTCTCAGAGAAAGCAGAGTACAGGTGCACCAAGAGTACATCTACATTTGTGCTACATTTGGGCGTAGATGTACCCATACTAGTGCCTCTTGAGCTAGCATGCTAAAAATAGCAGCGTAGCCAGTGTAATACAGGCAGTAACTCGGGCTAGCCACCTGTGTATGTACCCACCTGGACTCCCTGAGAACATACTCCGGTGGCCAGCCTGAGCCACTACCCCAGCTACAGTTCTTATTTTAGCAAGCTAGTGCAGGTACATCTACAGGAGCTGGGAATCAGAGAATAGAACCCACTCCTGGAGAGGTTCTGTTAATGAAGCATAACAACCACAGAAATGGTTGAAAGTCCTGCAGAGGAGGGGATAGGTAGTAGTTAAAGTTCACACTTAGCATGCAAAGGAAATTCTTTGAGCGCAAAGTTAATCTTCATAAGGTCTGAAAACATTTAATAAAACCCTCTTAAGCATATGGATTAATAAACCCTGTTTTGCATTTGACCTATGACATGTCAGATTCTCCCATAAAGGCAGATTTTTCAAGCCAGGGGTACACATGGAAGGCATTGCTGGTATAACTATATCAATATACTAGATCAGTAAAGTGCTGTTAGCGTGGACGTAGCTTATATCAGCAAAACTGCACTTTTGCTGGTCTAGCTTATTCCAGTGCTGCCCCCCACCCCACCCCACCCCACCCCAAAGAAGCTAGACTGGCAAAAGTGAAGTCTTGCCAGTACAACTGCATCTATGCCAGGGGCTTTTGCCAGCACAGCTCTGTCGGTCACAAATCACACTTCTGCAGACCTCTGACCAACATACCTATGCTGGCAAAAGTTTGTGAGGTAGACCTGGCCTCAGATATCACTCTAGCACTGTTCCCCTAATATTTTGGTTTACCTGGGTGTAAACATATTTTGAAATGGAAGGTAGGTCTAATGTCTTTCATGTGCATAATAAAACATTTTAAAGAAAGAGGAGGTTGGTTAAGCAAATCTTTATAGATTTGCTCTTCCCCCTGAGATTTACACTGCACCATCTTCTTTGCCTTAGCAAAGACGAGAGAGAGAGAGAGAGAGAGAGAGATCTTGGAACTGCTTCTCACTGCTGGTGTCTTCCTTTTCCAGGAGTATGAATTCATAGTGCTGCCCAATGCCTATATGATCCATATGCCGCATGCTCCCAGCTTCGACATCACCAAGTTCCGCTCCAACAAGCAATACCGCATCTGTCTGAAGACCCTGAAGGAGGAGTTCCAGCAGGATATGTCACGCCGCTATGGCTTTGCAGCCCTCAAATATCTCACGGCAGAGAACAACAGCTAGCACTACGGAGCCTGTTTACGGGAAACAGACACTCAAGGGAGGAGCCACTTAATGTTTGGGGCCCAGTCTTTTAACTTGGAACTGAGACACTTTTTTGTTTTTATATCATACCCAACAGTTCTAACAGTAGAGATTTGAAGCAACATGACTTCAGACTGTGCTCAGCCACTTCCCTTCCACCCCCGCCTGCCAGGCTTTCAGCTTTAGCATTCGCAAGGTGTGAATAAGAGGGGCCAGCCATGCGCCCATCATATCACAAACGGTGTGGAGCGGGGGTGGGACGGGAATATGTTTTCTGTTCTCAAAACAGTTGAGCAAAGACAGATCTCCAGAAAATAGGATTTAATGTTGCTATTTAATAATTCCACATGCTTTTTATCTGTAAAGGAAGATCTTCAGGTCACTGTCCTGTGAATTTTAAACCCACACTGCTCTAAAAGGGGAACTTTCACCTGTGAACTTTCACATTGCCCCTCTTGATAGGGATGGCTATTCTAATGAAGGGCAAGGCAAAGATTTGAAATAGCCTTGAAAATGAAGGGGAAGCATATACCATATCCCACTATAGAGAAGGTGTGCTAAAGGCCGAGGCATATCCATGGGATCAATTGGTCATTGATTCTCAAGTTAATTTTGTTTGATCTAGAAACCTCCCCTGCCCCGGCCATACAATCCATTCCTTCCCTTTTAAAAGGAAATTTTGGCCTTCATTCTGCTTGTCAATCCCCAGTTCTAGCAGTCCAGTAAAAAAGATTGGTGCCTCTACCAGAATGTGAAGGAACCTGTCAGTGTAAGGCCTGTTTTCACCTGAGCAATTCATTCACATGTATCTAGTGAAATAAATGGCCATGTTGTAGCTTGGTTACCATTTTAAAGGCAAGCATTGGATTTTTCCCTGGGATGTATTTTCTGCTGGGGGATATTGACCTGTAGGCTCTTTCAGTGCACGCCCACTTGTGAAGGCATTGGGCCTTGGGCTTTAAGTGGACTTCATCGCTGAACAGGGAAATATAAGCATGGCAACTAGAGCCCAGGAGCCTCAGTGCTATCAAGCTGCCTGCTACAAGCTCTCAGAATGACTTCGTTAAAGGAGTTTATAATAAAAGGAGCAAAACTCTGAGGCATAAACTCCCCATTTGAGGGGGAGAAGAGAATGTGTTGGGAATCTGAGTGTGAGTGTTTGCTTGAATGTGGGGTGGTCCAGTTCACAACCTCAGTATGCGTAGTGATATTTTGAAGGGTGGACAAGAAACCTAACAAGCAAAACACATACAACAACCAAGACACTGGACTTTTTACCATTTCCTTTATTCTTCAGTATTAATGTTGTGTTTACATGGGATGAGGAGATGAGGTTTAATGCACTGCCCTTAGCTGGGCTATTTGTATTCGCTTGCAATGTTACTAGAGAAAGCAGAATCGACTAAAGTGAGAAGTGTGTTCCTCTTCCTATTCCAGACCATGTAGAACAGTACTTACAGACACCGCTGCCTAGACTGTATAATGGATCCACACTTCATTGTGCTCATTATTTTATTCTACTTTCCAGTCATTGGATCTTCCTCCCCACCTCACCATGCTAGATCTTGATTTTCTTTCTAACCTACTACTTTTTGAGGGGTTTATTTACAGCAACTTCAACACAACTAAGCCAGGTGTTTACAGGACAAATGTTGGTTAGTCATACAAACAATTAAGAAAAGAACAACAAAAGAAAAAAAGCAACTTCTTGGAGACAAGAAATAAGACCAGGAGGGAGTCTGGATGTAGTTGTTACATTTTCCCCTGTGGGTGTGGGCTGTGTAAGAATCTATCGCTTCCTACTTTTCCAAATTGCTTTTCTCCTTTACTTAATGGCTCACCTAAAAACCTGTGAGGAGCTAAGCCCTCCCTCCCTCATTGTTAATCTGCCATCCTTTCTCACACTGAGTAGTGCAATACTCCACAAATAGTCCCAGTGATTCTTCACCAGGAGTAAGGGTGGCAAAATCTGTTCCTAAGGGTATGTCTACACTTAAAATGCAGCACTACCTATGCCGACGGGAGGTCTTCTTCCATCAGCCTAGGTAATCCACCTCCCTGAGAGGCGGTAGTTAGGTCAATGGAAGAATTCTTCTGTCGACCTAGGGCTGTGTATACGGGGACTTAGGTCAGCTTAACAGTGCCGCTCAGGGGAGTGACTATTTCACACACCTGACCAACGTAGTTAAACTAACCTAATTTTCTAGTGTAGATGAGGCCTAAGTAGTCCAGTGGTGTGAAGTGCTGATTTACCTTCTTGAAATTCCTAGTCAGTCCCTCTGTATAACTAAAGCTGTTTTATAGCACTAGTTAAGTGCTGGATGTTAATTTCTTCTTTGTTTCACAATGATGCCTGGGTACAGGGGGGAACACCATTCTCCTGCAGTGCTAGTTATAGGTTAGATTGCACCACAAGGACACAACCCATATTAAGGGGAGGTGCATTGTTGCGCCATGCCATTAGCGTCATTAGCTGCAATTCTGTCCCTGCTCCCTCTTTTTCGGGGCCGGGGAGTAGTAATTTCTGGCTGGCCCATACTGGCGGCAAATTTTGAAGCCTCTGGCTTAGGCTTAAATATATTGGCTGGTGTAAAGATGAGCAGCTCAAACTCTTCTAATAGATTAGAGAGTCACAGGTTTTCTTTATAGAAGCTGTGCTGGTTTATTTGTATCATCATATTCATCAAGGTGTGTTCTAATTCTGTTTTGTATTATAATCTCAATCAAGTTCCCTGGTACTGAAGTAAGGCTGACTGCTGTTTAATTCCCAGGATTATCCCCTGGCATCATTAAAAAAAAATGTACATTTGCTGCCAGTCCTCTGCTACAGTAGCTGATTCTAATGAGAAATTGCATATTTATATTAGCTGCTTGGTTACTTAATTTGTTAAAAGTCCTTCTGAACTCTCTGATGAATACCTTCTAGACCTGGTGACTTAATGCTCTTTAATTTATAGATTTTTTTTCCAGCACCTTCTCTGTTGACACCTTAGTCTATGACATTTCCTTATCTTTATTTCCTGGAAAGAGTGAGTCTCTGGGATAGGTATCTCTGCAATATCCTTTGTGGGGAAGACTGATGCAAATAAGGCATTACATTCTTGACAGTGTCCTTATAGTCATTAATTGCTCCACAACAGTCCAGAGGACCCAACAGTTATCCCAGGCTTTCTGCTTCTTGCAGATGGAGCAAATTTATTTTGGCTATTTACTCTTCAAATTCCCTTTGAACGCTCTTGATTTTCATCTTACATTTTACAATCCTTTCAACCAAGTTTTGATTTCCCATTTGTCTTCAAACTTATCATTTAATCATACGTTTACTTTCATGTCCTCTTCCTTTCTTTATTTGTTTAGAGGTATCCAGGCCTACTGTGAGTCTATGAGCATAAGTATGACCATGCCGAGTCTAAGGATTTTAATTTTGATTTAGGATGTTTTTGATCTTCTTCTTTTTAAATCCTACTTTTCAATGTCAAGTGTCACCATACTAGTTTTTGATGTGATTCCTCCCCCAAGGATGCTGAACTGAATTATACTGTAGTCACTATTACTGACTGGGTCAAATATAGTTACTTCTTGAACCGGCACCTGTATGTTATGTAGGGTGCAGCCGAGAACAGCTTCTCCACTTGTGTGTTCTAGAAATAGCAGTTCCAAGAAGCAGTCATTCAAAGTGTTGAGAAATAGGTTCTCGAAACTTTGTGTTTTATGACATTTGTCCAGCTCATATGTGGGTAGTTGAAGCTGTCCATTATTACTGTTTTATTAGGCTTAGTTGCCTCTCTAATCTCCCTATACATTATGTACCTAACATCCTTTTCCTGGTCAGGAGGACAGAAATATAACCCTACTAGCATATTTATATTCTTCTAATTTGGGGTTTATATCCCTGCACATTCTACTCTGTGGATCTCTCCCCTCAGAAATTTTAACTCATTAAATTCTGTGGAATCCTGTAAGCGTAGTGAGCTTCTCCTATTTCTAAAACCTGGATAGTTTATATGCAGGTATGGCAGTATCCCACTGGCTTCTGACATTCCACCATGTTTCAGTAATTCCTATTATCTCAAAGTCCTCACCCACTGCTGTGCATTGTAACTCCCTTATTTTTTCTGTAAGCATCTCACATTGTTATATAGACATTTTTAGTTTTGCCCATGCACTTATTTTTATTACATTCAGAGGTGAAAGTAAGCCGGTACGGCGTACCGGTAAGAGACTGTTTGCCATACCGGGGCAGCCCGGCTTCCCCAGGGGGCAATTTAAAGGGCCTGGGGCTCCCAGCAGGGGCTGGAGCCCCAGGCCCTCTAAATTGCCACCAGAGCCCCACTGCTGGAGCCCTGGGGTAGGGCTGCGGGGCTCTGGGGGCTATTTAAAAAGTCCAGGGCTCCCGCTGCTTCTACCGCCCCGGCCCTTTAAATAGCCGCTGGAGCCCCGCCGCTTCCCCAGGGCTCCTGCGGCTATTTACAGGGCCGGGGCGGTAGAAGCAGGGGAGCCCCGGGCCCTTTAAATAGCCCTCGGAGCCCCGGGCTGCTGCTGCTACCCTGGGGGGGGGGCACTTACCTTATAGGGTGGGCTGGGGCTGGCTCTGACTCTCTCAGCCCCGCCCCTTCCGGGGCCAGAGCTGGCCCCAGCGTACCGGTAAGTCACTGGACTTACTTTCACCTCTGATTACATTCCTTAGTCTCACACTCTGATACTTTTCTGAAATGTACCTCTTTAATCTCAGCCTGTCCCTTCTCCAGTTTGCCTGTAATTGCCATCCCATCCTTTCCTGGATAAAGATATATCTTTGTATTACCGACACCCCTAGCAGCTGTCTTTGTCTGACCTAGGTCGTCCTTGGTACCTGTGAGATTTCCTTCAGCTCCTACTTTAACTAATCCCCCCCAAACCTTGCCAGTTTTGTGTGCCAGCAGTCTGGCTCCACATAGTATGTGCATTTCTTTTTTTCAAGTGGGACTTAAAATCATTATCTGCGACTCATTGGGGTGAAGGAATTTGCAGCCGCACCTGCATTTCCACCACCCATGTTAGAAGTGAAGACTCTGGATGTATTCACATCATTTTTAAAGCACAGATTATTTATTTAATAGGCTGTCACAGCTTCTCTTGTGGTTTATATTTAAATCACAGACATCAATTCAGTGACAAGGGTGCGAATGGCACCACCATTTAATATTAATTGCAGTGTAGTTTATTGCAATGTAGTGAGCTCTGTATTAGAGGGAGAAGCATAATAATTTCATCAGGGATGCAGCTGCTATTTCTCTACGCAGGTGAAAATAAGGCCTTAACACAACTGAGCCATCAGTTTTATAAATGCCCTGTACAAACACATTACAAGTGGTTTTCTGTTAGGGAACAACAGTCAATGTTATAATTAAATATAAAAATATGTTTTTAATGTTCTTATTTTTACATGAGTGTTTATTCAAATATAACTATAAACTTCTACCTGGAAAATGATGTGATCTCCAGATTGTGCCAGTTCACCTATCACCATGGCCTGTCTAATGGCCACCATCTGTTTTTTTAGCTGAGGAAGATTGTGCAGGACTCCTTGAGTTGTTGCCTTTTAATCAGCAGAGATACTAGTTTTAGGCATTGTGAGACACTCCCTCCTACTCTGCCAGATATCAAAAGGGATATTCATCAGATTTCTATGGACCATCAACAGGACACAGTAACTCAGCAGGTGGAGTGAGGATCAATAGCTATGAAGTGAAATGGGTTCCATTTTGTTAGAGTGCAAAAAAGGAGGGAAAAGTCTGTGGTCTTTGGTATCCATCTGCTCCTCAAGTTAAATACCCCCAAAGTTTTTTTTTTTAAATCAAGTTTCTGCATCTCTAATCAACCAGACTGGAACAACTGGAACCCATGCACTATGAAAGCAAATTAACCAACATTTGCACTCTGGTATTGAAGATGCTGAAACATCTTTGACATGTAAGTATTCTATTTTTTTATGTTAGTAGCCTGTAATGTGTAGTTAGACTGTGGATAGAAATGTCTAAATGCTTTACTGAATCAGGACCTAATTGAAGGTTTTTTCAAATTAACATTATAAGCAGCCAGAGTAGAAAGAAACTACTGGCCTTGTTCAGCCATTACTGTTTGGGAAAGTGCTTATAGTCATAGATCTATAATACCCTATTTTTAGGGGACCCCCAACATCCACACTCACCTCTCATAAGCAGACATAGAATACTCATTTTTGTCAAAAGGAACGTACTGTATGTGCCAGTTAACCGTGCACAACATTTTCCTCTTACAAATTCCCTGGACACCGTGTGTACTTGCCCTACAGAGTGTAATTGCTATGGGCTATATAAGAAATAATTTGCGAATTAGAAAAAAAGACAAAACATTTATTCAAGTGATGGACTACGTATGTCGGCCGTTTATCCAAAAGTACTTATAGTTCCTGTAGTGGAACACGTAGCCTGTTTATCACGTAAGTATGCAGAGTTTTGTCAACCCCAAATTACAAGATTATATCTTTTCTGGATTAGATTGATTTATTTTCCCCAGTTAATTACTGTTTCAATAAGGGAATAATGTCCTACTCTTTTTGACTCCTCCTATACTGACAAGAAACCATTCTGCAGTGCAAAAAGGCAATATTTGCATCTAATAATCTGCCAACATTAAGAGCATGGTTTAAATCCAAAGAAGAGAAATGGTTTTGTCTTCAGGCTGAAACTCTGCTTGGGCACACAGTCTTTACCCTCTGCTAGTTATGCTTCAGAGTTGCAGAGATCTCTAATCAGGTGAGACCAAAGAGTTCAAGCCAAACCATGGCTATTTCCCCAGGTATTACAGCAACATAATTCTCATATAAACAGTGCATGTGTATATTTTTCCATACAAAGAGCTACATTAGAAACTGCTGTAAAGTGAAGCACTGAAAAGTTAGGAGATGCCCAAATTAAAGTTGCTTATGCAACCTTAATCTGACCCTTTTGTGTATGCCTTATAATACAGTCTTTAAGATCACAGGCTATTTTTTCCAGAGGACCCCTGCATCATTTAGTGCACAAGATGGATTGTACTCAGGGAATGTGGCCACTGTTGCGTATTTCTTTTTATCCTCACTGGCATTGATCTTTGAATAATATTTTAATCTCCTTGATTCTGAGCAAAGCCAGGCCCCCTTTTTCAAAGGGTAGGTTTAAACTTGGTCATGGAAAACCTTTGGGAAAATCAATTAAACCCTATGCATTAAGCTTTCCATGTAGAATGCTTGGGGTTTCATTCTATAAGTCCTTCTCATGTGTAGGGCCCTTTGTAGTCAGTGGGAGTTACACACATGGAGGTCTATTGGACCCTAAACGTGTGAATTCTAAAATGCAGTAAATAATGGCCTGTCTCATTTTTTAAAAACGGCCAAAATACAGGAAGAATTAAGGGAGTGAAAACACCTATTCTCTTACCTCTGAAGACCTAGGTTCAAATTGTCAGTTAGGTCACAATTAAACATTAGTTTTGAGGTTTGTCTAGGATCTGTGCCCTTTTCTTATCAACCACTAGACCACATGGCCTCCCTATTCTAAATGATCTAGCTCATTGTCAAGTTTGCGAAGCCGAGCTTTGAGATTAAACCAGTCTCGGGTCAAAGATTCATGATCTTTGTTAGTTCTGCTGATCCCACAGTCATTCCACTGATGCATGTGAGCAAAGGAGAAACACCAGAGGAATACAGCGACCATGGTAATAGCAGCAATCAGGACATTCATCCTTTCAAACTTCGGCCCACCTGAAGTCGACGGTTGGTTGGTTAGTTAATGGCTGAAGCAAAGCTAATGTCCTTGCAAGCTTCTTTTGCTGATTTTGAGGCAGATTTATTGCTGCATCAGTTCTCTCTTGCAGTGCTCTAAAACAGTGTTTCTCAAACTGGGGTTGCCGCTTGTGTAGGGAAAGCCCCTGGCAGGCTGGGCCAGTTTGTTTACCTGCCCCGTCCGCAGGTCCGGCCGATCGCGACTCCCACTGGCTGCAGTTCGCTGCTCCAGGCTAATGGGAGCTGCTGGAAATGGCGCGGGCCAAGGGACTTATTGGCCGCCGCTTCCAGCAGCTCCCATTGGCCTGCAGAGGCGAACCGCAGCCAGTGGGAGCCGTGATCGGCCGGACCTGCGGAATGGGCAGGTAAACAAACTGGTCCGGCCCGCCAGGGGCTTTCCCTACACAAGCGGCAACCCCAGTTTGAGAAACACTGCTCTAAAACAACTGAAATCTAAAGAAGAAAAATTAAAAACCAACGTATCCTGATTGTTCCTCTGGCTACTCATCCAGACTTAACAGAAAACAAGCCATGAGTAGGCAGCAGCATATCAGGGTGTTTTGGTTTTTGTAGAAGATCCTAATGAGCTCTATGTATAATCTACTTTTTGGGTAGACTTTGCTGTGCTTCACTGCAGCTCATAAAGAGTTCTCCAGTGAGTGATAGACACCTATTATGCTTAGGCATTTCTGGGACTCACCACCGTGCAGATTCAGACTGAGGGCATATAACTTATGTAATTTCCCCACACACACACATACACCCTGCCCAGTGCTTACCACTTACAGGAATGCATAAAAATCCAAATGGTACAGCGATTCAATGGTAAGGCACAACAGTGTGGTTCTAGGGCCTGTGTTATGCAGGAGATTAGACTAGATGACCAAAATGGTCCTTCTGGCCTTAAAATTTGCAAATCCTGTTGGTATTGGTTCAAACTGAACTGTTTGGGCAGAGTTTGTATCCTTTGCTTTTAAGTTTTGGGTTTGTTCAAAGTAAAGCAAAGACAAACTAAAAAATCAGTGAGTTTTGTTAAGATTCATGAGTAGCATATGGATTTTGGAAAAGTTTGTGTTCATGGGGATTCATCCAGGCCAGTAGACCTAACACATAACCAACTGTCAGAAAATTTGTTATGGACCCATGGAACTCAGCCTTTTTTAAAAAAAAATGTGCTTATAGAGAAAGCGAGCAAAAAAAGTTTGAGTCTCAGTTATCTGGGCCCAAAAATATTTCAGACAAAAAACTTTGCTGGTTTCATTTCCACATTCATATAAGAAACAAGCAGACTTCAGAGTCTTTTTGAAGTTTTCTCGCAAAAGGTTTGTACAGCTCTCTTCAGTATCCATCACACTTGGAAGTTTTCAGGACATTGTGTGAAGCAGAAGACTAGAATTGTGGGTCATTGGGATCCTCCAAGAAACAGTTCAATAAAAGGGATAGACTTCCCCGTTGCCTGGAGTATTGGTCTTGACCTTTGAAACTTCACAGGTGCTGTTCCTGTCTCAGTAGTTTCTCTGGCTGTACGTATGAAAGAACATAGGTTCATGATATTCCATATGGCAAGTTCTTTATTAAAGATACACCATCACGGTCCCTTTCTTTTATGAAAAGCAATCAGGTGCTCTTCCGCTTTTAGGCGTCTGCATTTCTACACACACTTCTCTTTATTCTGTGCTTTTGGCAGTTTTTAGTTAAGTCCAAACTTGAGAGGACGTTGAGTGGTTGGAAGCCACAAGGATGGGCCCGATGTTTTATTTATTTTTAACATGTTCCTATTGTTGCAGCTTTTCTGGCTCCTAAACTCCTGTGCCTCTAAACATAATTCCCAGGAATTATTGTTTTTTAGTCAAAGGGTAGTAACACCATGAGCAATTGCGCACATACGTATAAGCACATTGAGCACTCAACATTTCCACCGCTTCATATAGTCCCTATGTTAGCATGAAGTTTCTTTAATGCCAAGTGAAATTTCTAAAAGGCTTGATCCCATGATCCTTTGGCATCCAGTCCATCACACATTTTACCTGTGCTTCACCTTCCCCACATTTATCACTAGCGATAGTATCCCTCTCTCCCATTACTTTGTCAGATATTTTTAAGATAGTACAGTATCTTCTCACAGCCTGGTGGGCTGTTTATGCTTATTGTGCAGAGAATCCACCTTTTCCTTGCGAACTTCTTGAAGGGGGAGGGAGGAGAGCTACTTTAAAGCAAACAAAAACTCTGAATGTCAGGAATAGAGGGATCAAGCCTTTAATATAGCACAATGTTACTAGCCTCAGAGGATGGGGAGATACCTGAAGATGCTCAGAATCCTGTACCAAACCTGCATCCAATCTTACCAACCATTGGATGTGAGATGCTAATGGTGATAGGGCCCTACCAAATTTGCCATTCATTTTGGTCAATGTCATGGTCATAGGATTTTTAAAATAGTAAATTTCATGGTTTCAGCTATTTAAATCTGAAATTTCACGGTGTTGTCATTGTAGGGGTCCTGGCCCAAAAAGGAGTTGGGGGGGTCACAAAGTTATTGTAGGGGAGTAGTAATGGTGGCAATACCATGATCCCCTCCTAAAATAACCTTGCAATCCCCCTGCAACTCCATTTTGGGTCAGGACCCCCAATTTGAGAAACTCTGGTCTCCCCCATGAAATCGGTATAGTACTATAGCGTAAAAGCACAGAAAAGACCAGATTTCACTGTCCACGATGCATTTTTCATGGCCGTGAATTTGGTAGGGCCCTAATGATGACCATGCATAGTTTTGGGGAAAGCAGTGGCACTGGAAGATTTGAAAAGGCCCGTTTTATTTTTTTCCCTTCACACAACCAGCTGATTTGTCCTCCATAAAGCCATCCCCTGGTAGCATATGTAGAAATGGACCACATGGACAGCACACCAGGTAACAGAGTACATAAATATTCACTCTCCTTCCAAGCTTGCTGCAGGTTCAATTTTTTCATTTAGCTGACATTCTCAGAAGAGTTAGCAACCTGAAGGAGGCTAGCAGGTGCTGAGTGCATTAAAGAAGCAATGGACCATTGTCCCTATTTTTCTGATATGTCTACTAAGTTTTGGGTGCCTCAGTTTTCAATGTTCCAACTTGAGCTACCTATAGCTTGATTCTCAGAGGTGCTGAGCAACCACCACTGTTTTTGACTCCATTTGGAGGTGAGGGTGCCCAGCTTCTCTGGAAATCAAGTCCTAAGTGTTGCAAGTTGGGCATCAAAAGTGTGTGGACAGTTTTGAAAATGTTAGCCTAAATGACTAAGAAAGTGAGTTGACCAGCTATGGGAGCAGCAGCTTGTGTGCTTTGGAAATCAAGGGCACTGTGATGGACACAGCATGCTAACAGACTAGAACACATTGCTTTAGAGAATAAAGTGATGAAGATCTTAATAATTGAAGCAAAATATTACACAAGGCAATGTGGGTAAGGATATGCAAATGTCATTGCATCATGCTACTGTTGTATGGTTTTGCAGAGGTCAGGAACAGCATATGCAATATATCTGTCAGCTCTCTTCTAATGACCTAAGAAAGGACTCCATATGAAAGAAGAAACCACATTTCCCCTCACCAAGCAGAGCTTGATTTGAGCCTGACTTCTTTTTGCCATGACACAGGTATATTTACATTCTTCAGGGGGAAGACAGGAATTTCATAACCCTTACGGTGAGCGATGCATGAAGGGATGCTTGTCATTTCTTTGCAAGACATGTCACACGGAAGGATTTGAATTTTAAAATCATGTCCCTGTCTGTGCATTACCCTACTAAAAGGCCTCCTGTGTGAATGAATAGTGAACTCTTCAGTTTCTCTCCCAATGCAGGGTGGAGGTGGTCTTTATGCTACATTTCAGGACAGAAAAAGAAAATCCATCCATTTTGTTTTACAAGCAACTCTTGAACTGAAGTGCTCCCTAGAGAGGGATGACCTCTGCATCCCAGTTCCCAAGCGCCTCATCACTCTAGGGCTGTTAGATTGAGGCAACTGGCATTTAACACAAAACACTTAGTTTACATGTATGCTTCAGTCTGTGTGTAAGTTTTCTAGGTGATAATTTTATTGGGGAAAATGCTGTTTAGATTGTGTGTGCAAAATAAATGGCTTGTAAATATTAAAAAAAGCAAAAAAAGTTTAATTTTCAGTTGTGCAATAAAATTGTGAAATAATCCTCTCAATTCCTTTCCACCGATGTCTGACTTGCTGCATGTTGGTTTGAGTCGCAGCGCAGCGGTGTTTCTCTAGATGGCATAAGAAAGATGTTTGTTTACTTTTTTATTCTTTGTATTTGTGTTTTCTTTTCCATTCATATTATTTTTTGTTCATCCTGGCCCCAGTTCAATAAAGCACATGAGTAGTGCCACTGGTCAGTGAGACTATTCACCTGCTTAAAGTTAAAACACATGCTTAAGTGCTTTGCAGAATGTGGGCCCTCTTCCCTGTTCTCTCTATGTCTGTTCCCTTGCATACAAAGACAACACACATACTTAGGGATGCAGTCAACTCATAAATATGAGCACAGTGAGCAGTGGCTGGTTGCAGTGTGATGGAGGCCAGACCCATTTCACAGAGACAGGCCCAGTTGCAGATTTTGTTATCTGCCAGATGTAAGGCAAATTCCCATGTTAATCTGAAGTCTCTCCTGGCAACAGAAGAGGCTGTGTAAGCACCAGCAGGTCAACTGTTTCCTTTAATTGACCCCCATCCCCCATTGTTAGATTTCCCAGCTGTTACTGTTACAGTCTCACTTCCAGCTTGGGATCCTTTCAGCAGAAGATGGGTAGTGACTATGCCTATGGGAGAACCAGTTCTGCCATGCCATCTAGGAGGCCAAGAGCCTTCATGCTCCAGAACCATGGGAACTACAAAACCCAAAAAGGAGTAACAGTGAGAGAGGGAGGACAGGGCAGCTACTGCTGACCGCTGTGCAGTTTACTGAACCTAACACTCCAATGCCAGAGGAAACCTGGAAGAAGCTTATAAAAATGGCCGCTCTTCTGGGATGTGATAACAGGGTGTACTTTCAGTAAGGATGTTCTAAAAATGTGAGGTCAGAAAAAGTAGATTATAGAACAGTCTATTTACTGAAGATTAAATGTCACGTGAACGTGACCAAAACCAAGTGTAAGTCAAGACTTCCTGGAATTTGTTTGGTTTTTTTAAAAAACAAATTATTTCAGTGTCAAACTTTTTTCTTAGTTTCCTGTGACTTCAAAGGGAGAATTTGAGTCCAAAAGGAGAAGGAAAATACTGGAAAACTATAAAAAGTAAAATTGTATTCATTACTGCAAATGTAAATAAATACATGGAAACATGAAACTGTCAATCTCAGAGAAAGGAAGAAAAGGATCAGGAATGTACAGGTAGGATTTTCAGAAGCACTCAGTGTAGACCTTGTGACGGGTTGAATCATAGAAACTCCCTGGGAGCTGCCACCTGATGTGCCAAGATTCCTTCTACCCCTGCTTTCCCTGCCAGTTCAGGACCCCAGCACCCTGTCTTGCTGTGCCAGACACTCCCGTCTGCTCCAACAAAGACCCAGGGTCTGAATTACTTGCCCCAAAGCCGCAAGTTTACCTGAAAGCAGCTAACAGAAGTGTTCCTGTCTTTAACACTCAGATGCCCAACTCCCAATGGGGTCTAAACCCAAATAAATCCGTTTTACCTAAACTCATAAATTGTTTGCCCTCTATAACACTGATAGAGGTGCACAGTTGTTTGCTCCCCCAGGTATTAATACATACTCTGAGTTAATTAATAAGTAAAAAGTGATTTTATTAAATACAGAAAGTAGGATTTAAGTGGTTCCAAGTAGTAACAGACAGAACAAAGTAAGTCACCAAGCAAAATAAAATAAAATGCGCAAATGTATGTCTAATCAAACTGAATACAGATAAGATCCTCACCAGTTCCAGAATGCTCCCTTTCACAGACTAATCTCCTGCTAGTCCGGGTCCAGCAATCACTCACCCCCTTACAATTTCTTTCAGGTCTCTTTCAGGATGGAGAGGCTTTCTCTTTAGCCATCTGAAGACAAAATGGAGGGGTCTCCCAGGGGTTTAAATAGACTCTCTTGTGGGTGGAGACCCCCTCCTCACTCCTATGCAAAGTCCAGCTCCAAGATGGAGTTTAGGAGTCACCTGGGCAAGTCACATGTCCATGCATGACTCTCAGTTTTTACAGGTAGCATCCATTGTTTACATGCTACCTTGAACATCCTCAAGTAGACTTCTTATGTGGATTGGAGCATTCCAAAGTCCATTGTCCTTTAAGTGTTTCTTGATTAGGTACTTAATTTCAACATTCTTTTCTCCAGGAACTGACCAAATGCTCTACTAAGGTTATTTAGAAATCAAGCCAGTACACAGCCAACATTCATAACTTCGAATACAAAAATGATACATGCATACAAATAGGATTAATACATTCAGTAGATCATAACCTTTGAGATATGTTACATGACATATGTAGCATAAAACACATCCTAAGCATATTTCCATAAAGCCTTATGGGAGGTACCGTCACAGATCTAACTCTGCTCCCATTGAAGTCAATGGTAAGATTTCCTGGTGTACTCCCTAAACTCCAATGGAGTTACACCAGGGATGTATTTAGCCCACTCTCAGAAGAAAGATTAAGCAACGGCAAAAAATGAGTTTCATTTACTCTGCAAGTAGCATCTGATTCTCAACAACCGGACTCTCGAGATACTGTAACTGATGCTATTTCCATATTAGCCACACCTCTTTCTATTCATCGTTTGATAAATCAGAAATAAAGAACAGATCTCCCCAGAAATGAGAATGTGACCTTGAGTCTTTGTTAAACTTCTACACTTCAGTATCATGAAGACAGATGGTAGCTCAGTTGCCACTGGCCCAGGAGTTTATGTTTCATCAAAGGAGCCAGGCCATGCCTACATATGGAAAAGGGGTGCTATGGGTTCAATTGAATTTTAGTTTAATAAGATATCAAGTAGCTAGGCTTAATCACCTTTATTAATAAAAGGTAACTGGTCAAAGATTAATACACTATAATACAGCCACAAAAGAGTACCTACATTACCAACCCATCTGGAAGACAGCAGTCAGACTGCCTCAAAATCTGAGCTTCATTTTACCTCTCTATATTAGGGTTGTTTACAACAGATGAAGGTTTCACCATTTCTTTAGATATCATTCTTACCTATTGTGATGGGTTCGGTCACAGAGACCCCCTTGGGACTGTCACCTGATGTGCTGAGACTACCTTTGAGCCCATTTTCCCTGCCAGCTTGGGATTCCAGAACCCTGCCTTGCTGTGCCAGATACGCTAACCTGCTGCAACACAGACCCAGGGTCAGACCCATGCCCCCAAAGCTGCAGACTTAACTGAAAACAGCTTAAGAAGTGCTCCTGTCTCTAGCACCCAGACACCCAGCTGCCAATGGGATCCAAATCCCAAATAAATCCATTTTACTCTGTATAAAGCTTATACAGGGTAAACTCATAAATTGTCCAACCTCTGTAACACTAATAGATATGCACAGCTGTTTGCTCCCCAGGTATTAATTACTTTCTTTGGGTTAATTAATAAGCAAAAGTTATTTTATTAAGTATAAAAAAGTAGGATTTAAGTGGTTCCAAGTAATAACACAGGAAAAAGTAAGTTACCAAGCAAAATAAAACAAAACACGCAAGTCTAAGCCTAATACATTTAAGAAACTGAATACAGGTAAATCTCACCCTCAGTGATGTTCCAATAAGCTTCTTTCACAGACTAGACTCCTTTCTAGTCTGGGCCCAATCCTTTCCCCTGGTACAGTTCTTGTTAGTCCCAGCTCAGGTGGTAACTAGGGGATTTCTCAAGACTGGAACCTCCTTTGTTCTGTTCCACCCCCTTATATTGCTTTGGCACAAGGTGGGAATCTTTTGTCTCACTGTGTCCCCACCCCTCTTCTAAATGGAAAAGCACCAGGTTTAAGATAGATTCCAGTACCAGGTGACATGGTCACATGTTCTGTGAGACCCCGAGCCTTCATTCTTCCTGGCCTGACACACAGGAAGGTTTGCAAGTAAACAGAGCCATTTACAACCAATTGTCCTAGTTGATGGGCACCATCAACATTCCAAACCACCATTAGTGGCCCACACTTTGCATAATTACAATAGGACCTCAGAGTTATATTTCATATTTCTAGTTTCAGATAAAAGAATGATACATTTTTACAAATAGGATGACCACACTCAGTAGATTATAAGCTTTGTAATGATACCTTACAAGGGACCTTTTGCATGAAGCATATTCCAGTGACATTATATTCACCCTGATTTGCATATTTTCATAAAATCATATGGAGTGCAACGTCACACCTATCTTTTTTCACATGCTTTCAAAGACTTTTCACTAAACTCGCACAGACTATGCAATAAACAGAATGGAGATTGTAACCAGTTTCTTACCTTGGTTTGACCATAGCATTTCAAAAGTCAGCACAACTTTAGAGACATCCTGCACCCGCTATAGCTTGGTACAGAGGGCATGTTAGCTAAGGATTAATACGATGTTTGTCTTGTCCTGTCCCTCTGGAATGTCTCTTTACCTGGCACTGAAATTACAACATTTCACATCCCCCCTTCGTTAGACACCTTAACATAAGTAAAAAGCATTCTAAATATAACGTACTATACTTATTCACTGTTAGCTACTTTCTTATTCTAGTTACATAACATCTTAATCACACTTCTAGCTACACAATCAAACAGATTCCATTATCTGATTAATACCTTGTGAGAGCTGAATGCATCTATTTTCTGGTAGTTAGCAACAAGCAATTTACCTTCCTGGTAAAGAAGTCTATTTGTGAGAGCTGTTTTCCCAATATATTCAGTTTTCAAGAGTTAGTTAGTTGCACAAACCTGGATAAAGTGCATTCCTTATCTGAGACTTGTCTCTACAGCATCTAGCAATGTATGTGACTTAAAACATTGCAAGCTGGGTTTTTCCATTTCACTTTGGGCCTGGCTGTAAAGCACCATGGAGCCTTGGCTTAATTTGATCAACAGGGGTCAGCCACCTCCACACCCTCAACAACCCTTACTCCTGGGCCCCTTAAAGATGCTCTATGGCACACACATAACAGCATTCAAGCTATTAGCTAACAAATAGATTAGAACATAAGGCTAGGGAAGTGCATGTGTTTCATTTCACCTCAGGCCAAATTTTTCAAATCAAGGCCTGAATTTGTAGTTTTTACACTGGCTGATGTCTGTGGGAATTTTGCCTCAGAAAGGACTACAGGGTCAGCCTTAAAATCTGTAAGAAGGGATTTTACACCATCCAAACTTGCCTCTCACACTTCTGCTCCCCAGGATTTCCACAAGCCTATTTGTTTACCACTTTTCCTGCCTTCTTTTATGCCACAAGAGTACATCCTCGACTATCCCCTAGGAGCCCACTGCATGAACAACGCCTGCATGACAGCTTTGTGACCAACAAGTCTTCCATGCAGTCAATGGAGCTGCTGCTGCTTAGCACTTCTGCCTAAATATGCATGTAGGAGCTTAGCTTTAGGAACCTATTTTGAAAATCTTGGTCAAACATTTTACATAGACAAAGGCACAGTATAGCTTCCTTCAGAGCAGGGATTGAATTGGAGGGGAAAGCATTACTCTCCAAAGCTCTGCTCACCCATGACACCAATATAAGACACCATTAACAGCAGATTAGGATGGTCACTTTGCATGCTTTGAATGAAATAGTTAATTCTTGATATTTAAATTCCATAATTAGGTTTTGGGGTTAACACCCCACTGAGATGAATGGAAACAGTTCACACCTCTCAGAACTACTGTTTCAGGCTCTCTGCAGACATCACTGCTTTGATTATATTGGGTTTTCACTTTTAAGATTACTTTTGCAAACATAAGGGCTAGTTTTTTTAAAAAAAAGTCTAAATTCTGGATCACAATATGGCAGCCACTAGGAAAAAGTACCAGCCTTCTGACCAGCGCAAACTGCCTCAATTCAACCTCTGTTTTAACACATACTAACTCATTTTAGATCTGACTTTTTCTCCTTCCTGGGCCTCACAGAAAGTCATCATGAAGTGACTGCACTGTTATCATCCTTCCTACAGCAAGTCCTTGGTTTCTTCTTTCAAAGAGGTGCTCACAAATATTTCTTCTTGAGAACTGCCTCATCATGGTACCTTCCACAAGTAGCCCACCAGCTGCACCCTTTGTTGTCCGTGGTGGTGGTCTCAAAATGCACACTAGCTAGAGTAACACAAGCCCTTGTTCCCTTCCCAATGTCTATGGTAGACAAATAGGCTTGTGGAAATATCGGGGAGCAGAAGTGTGAGAGGCAAGTTTGGATGGTGTAAAATCCCTTCTTATGGATTTTAAGGCTGATCCTGTAGTCCTTTCGGAGGCAAAACTCCCACAGACATCATCAGCCAGTGTAAAAACTGCAAATTCAGGCCTTGATTTGAAAAATTTGGCCTGAGGTGAAATGAAACACATGCATTTCCCTAGCCTTATGTTCTAATCTATTTGTTAGCTAATAGCTTGAATGGATGAGATACTATTACAAACAAGAATCTTAATAAGATAGGGTGGAGGTGGAGAAAACAAGCAACTTTTGTTCCTCTATTGAGCTCCAAGGATTTGGATGGTAGGAGTGAAATCTCTTGAGTCAACATCAAGACGAGAGCTGTTTTCATGCCACAGTTCACTGATTGTAAAATAATTCAGAGAATATATGTAAAATGAAGACAGTCTATAGTGGTTACCTATATAAACCATTGGGAAGGCATAAGAAACTTAGAAATGTCCAGAAAATCAGACTGTAAACATTTAAGACAGCAAGTGCTTCACACATCTGTAAAGTACCCAGAACACTGTTAGCATTCTATATATATACATATGACAGTGGTAATGCAATAGGTTTAATCTCTGCTAACTACTTCTCTGCTTAAGCTAGCATTTCCCAAAGTAAGGAGTGCACCCTGTGGGGTGAATGGATGAGTTGTGGGGGCCAGAGCAAACATATCAATTATGATGGTTAGGTTTTCAACAACCCATGGCAGGATTGTGTGTGTGTGCACACGCACACGGCAGGGTGAGGTGGGGGATGGGTAATAGGTTTTCATTTTCCTCAGCATCAGCTCAGCTACTTTGAGACATAAATCCTGCCCCTTCCTCCATGGGTGTGGATGCTACCCACACAGTGGAAAAGGTGTGGTTCTGCTGCACAAAAGAATCTTGAGGCACTACACAATAATAGGGGAAGGGTGGAGATGGGATGGGTTCAGGACTAGAGGATCCTATAGTGCCTACCTGCAGCGGGAGGGCTGCATTACGATGTGTTATGGTCACAGAGTACACACAGAGAAATTAGATAAAAATATAAACACTCTTACTGGGAGGTTGCAACAAAACACTACTTTAGTTCTTAGAATTGCAAATGAAATTCAATTCACAAGAACCAAAAACAAAACAAAAACAAAAAAACAGAGAGAGAGGAAACAAGCTGCTCCCTAAAAACAGCTGCACAACAAACCCCGGCCTTACTTTAGCTGTCTGTCTGGAAAACTGACCACATGAATTACTCCCGAGGGCATTCTGCACCAAAAAATATAAAAATTCTGCACACAATATTTTAAAATTCTGCAAACTTCTGCAAGTTTTATTTGTCAATAAATAAATGCAGAGGCTCCAGCATGGCAGTGGGGAGCACAGGCCACTGGTTGTACAAAGGTGGGAGATCACCCTGCAGATTCCACAGCCCCAGGACATGGACCCGACCCTGACACAGCACAAGGCATGGGCCTACCCCAGAAACACCCTGGGGCCCTGCCTCTCTGTGCCAGGTGCACCAGGTGTGGGGCAGGCAGGCTCAACCAAGCAGGATCCAAGTGTGGGGGGGCTCAGTGTGGGAGGATCCAGGCGTGGGGTGAGAGGATTCTGTGTGGGACAATCTGAGTGCAGGCAGCTCAGTGTGGGGGGGGGTCTAGGTGTGGGGGGATCTGGATGCATAGAGGCCCGTTGTGTGGGTTCCAGGTGTAGGGGCAATGGGCCTCTGCAGGGGCATCCAGGTGAAAGTGGTTGGGGCTCAGCCGAGGGGTCTAGGTGTGGGGGTCTTAGTAAGGGGGTCTGGGTGCTGGGGAAGTGGGGCTTGGTGGGGTGGGGGTCTGGGTGCAGCTAGATAGGGGTCAGTGGCATGGGGGCCTGGATGTGGGGGCTCAGGGTGGTGCAGGGGAGTGGAGATTGTCAGGGTGGGCGGTTGAGGGCAGGGAGCTCAGTGAGGGGTGGTCTGGGTGCAGGGGGATCCAGAGGCAGGGGGTCTGGGTGCAGGGATTGAGGTTCAGTGGGGTGGGGTTCAGGTATGGAGGGCTAGGGGTATACTGGGTGTATGGGGTGAGGCTTGGCAGGGTTGTCTTGATATGGGAGGTCAAGATGCATAGGGGTTGGGCAGATGGGGGAGCAGCTCTCCATACAGTGACCCCTCCCCCCACAGCTGAGAAGCAATAGGGACAGGAAGCAGGAGAGGATGCTGAACTTCCTGCAGCTGGGGAGGTTCTGACACAGCCCCAGCCACTCCTTGCAGGGGAAGAGGAAATCCCGTCCTCCCCTGCCTCCAGCCCAGCCGGGACTAGCAGCTGATCCTGGCTGAGGGTAGGAGCCACTGGCTGGGGTGTCCCCCAGTTCCATGGTGATTTATCTCTCCACCGGCTGCTCTGAGTGCCTGAAATGATGTACCTGTGCAGCTAGGAAGTGGTGTATAACTGCTCTTGCAGCTTCCCTTTGCTTCCCTGGCAGAAAGTCATTTTTCTGCAGGGAAGCAAAGAAATCTGCGGGGAACATGAATTCTATGCATGCACAGTGGCGCAAAATTCCCCCAGCAGTAATGAATGCACACTTCCTACAGAGCCCCCTACCCCAGGAACAGGAACCCCCACACTAACTCTTAAGGAGAGAACTTGCAATTCACGTCAGCTATTGTTCTGACATAGCTTCTGCAGTCTTGGGTGAAGGATTCCTTCCCTCCCTTTCTCCTGCGCATGCACCTAGCTGCTTGGGCTGGGCAATGGGTAGAGTATTTGACCCTATATGCAGAGCATTTGGCTGTAACACTGAACCAAAAGTCAAGATAGTTTAGTCAAAAGAAGTCTCACTTTAGGAACTACATCCAGACCAATTTCATTTCATTTGTCAGACTTAGGGTTTCTCATTACAGAGCACAGGCCCCAGAAGCAATTTCAAAACTCAAAGCCAGCCAAATAGTGCATGTCTTTATTAGTTTTCCCTTGTCCCAGCATTAAGGAGATCTCTAGAAACTTCAGTGTTGAGGAATATAGCTCCCAAAGATATCACACATAACTCAAGAGGTTTCATTCTTTAGTTCTCATAAAGCTGGGAGCATTCAGTTTTACACAGACATCTTCCAAAGCTTTCACTAGCAAACTGAATCCTCAAAGGGAGAGCTCTTAACTAAAAGAGAGCAAATGATAGGTACTCTCTGCTAACATTTATCACTCAGCTTGGTTCCCACATGACTTTAATCAAGGAGTAAGCATTTCCACACAGCGGGCCAGTGCCCAGCTGCATCTAACACAGATTGCACTCAAGAGCTAGAAATGTCATTGCAGAATAAACAGCAGCCCCTTTTTAAAATCTCTGTCCGTTCTCATGCCCCAAATTAAACCTTCCATTCCTCCTTGAAGATTGAATCTTATTTTAATGTCGCTTTCAGCAGTTGTCTTTGTATTTTTCCATTATGAGGTGGCTTTACATAGAGCAGTTGAAGCCAGAAGAATCTGCAAACTACAAACCTCATTACGCACTTTAAATAACTAGGCAGGGAAAAACTCATTGGGGCAAATTCATCCCTGCTGTGATTAATGTGTTTGTCCTCACAGACATGAATGTAGCACTTTGTACCTGTTGTGTTGTGGTGCAAGCCGGGGAACACAAAGGCTCATACAGGGTCAGCAAGGGGCAGTGCTTTTTTAACAATAATTCAAAAGGGATCCAGCAGTGAGAACCCTCCCCCAGCTGTTAACTCTTTGAGTGGCTACCTGTACGTTGTTGCCAACTGCCCACTTTCCAGTGTGGAGAGAGAACTCTCAGGTAAGGGCTGCCGAGCGCTATTTGAAACACGGTTTCTGTTTTATCAGACTCTCTTCAGAGGTAATTCAGCCCTGTGCCAGTACTGGGACCAGTACAAGGACAGCTGGGAGGGAGCTTGCACACTTACATACACTTATCTTGATACTGCTAAGGGCTGGTTTGCACACACACACCCCTGGCTGTATGGACCCTCCATCCCGATAGGCCTTATGGCAGCTGCAGAATAATCATGGTATAAGACCAGACCAGCCCCAGCCCTCCTTCCCCAAATCCATACCAAAAACCTCTCTCTATTGAGGCTCCTGCATGTAGGAGTATAGACCCCTCCCCCACCACTGAAGGTATTCTGAGGGAGGTACATGGGTTCTTTGTGGTCTGGACACAATGCAATTGTGGACTAGGGTCCCTTGTGTGGAATGGTCTGCTTAGGGATTGTCTCTCTCTGTATGTCCTACTTAGTCTTGGCTATGTTTGATTTTTGAGTCCTTCAAGAGAGAGATTTATTTTGACAGTAACTCAGACGTCACATATGCTGTTTCAGAAAAATCCACTGCACAAGTTATAAATTTTAGGAGTGCCAAAGTAATAATAATTAATAATAAAGTCATGTCTGTGTTACAGGGTTTTCTGGCACTGCTCTGACTCGTTTACCAGATCCCACTATCCCACTCCCCTGCCCCAGCTAGGCCCTGAATTGCAGGGATTGTCCTTCATCTGGCGAGAACTGAATGGAATTTCCTATAGAACCAAACCAACCCCTCTGCCCTTAAGCTCCTCTCATCTGGGAGGCTTGCAAGACAACACCAAGCGCCTGATTCTCCTCTCACACCTCCAGGTATTCAGTGGTGTTACTCCAGAATTACATCAGCAGAAGTGAGTCGAGAATTAGGCGCAAGGGGCTGACTCCTCAAGATCCCAGGAAGGAAGAGAGCATCTCTAGATTGTGTAACCGTCTCTATTTCTCCAGAAGAGAGCAAACGGGTCCATCCCCAACTGTATTTGTAAACTAGCTAGCACATATGTGTGCCGTCGCTGCCCTCTGCTGGCTTACGTTTCAGACTTGCTCCAGTGTGCGTGAGCATGTAGGCAATAGACGCTAGGGCAGGGCTTTCAATGCCTTTTTCTTTTGCTGGAACCACCCCTCTCCCATGCCTTGTAATAGATTTAGCTGAACTGGGGGTATGTGGGGAAGGCACAGCAGCCTATTCTCCTGTGTCCCTTGGTGGTAGCTGGGCCAGGGGATGAGGAGAGCTCGCCTTTCTCTCTGTCACCTGTCTCTCTTCTGGAGTTTGAAATTTTGTTTTAAATGTATTTTCCCCTCATTTGTGTATTTTAACATTTGTCTTTTTGTGGGGTGTGTGTGTGTGTGTGTGTGTGTGTGTGTATATATATGTATTTTATTAGCAACTGCAGGGTCACATGGTGCTAGACACTGTACAGTCACAGTCTGTCCAGAGGCGACGCATGTGGGTTCATGTGCCCCCCCCCCCCAGATTTGCTGCTTTGCTTGTACTGAGCATGGTCACATGGCTGAGCATTCTCAGTAACACTGCTGAAGCTGATGGCCCTCACTCTGCCCCTCCCCCACTATTGGCAGGCCTGGGTTGTCTCTGAGCCTGTCCACACTAGGGTAAGATGTATGTGAACTAACGTGTTTTAACCAATGCATTTTAGAACCTGAATGTAGACAGGGGAAACTGTATTAGAACTAACATTTACTAGCTAAGATGAGCCGCAGGCTTCCCTCTGAGGATGCAGCATGACTAACTAATGTGTTAACATGCAACTTGCCTGGCAAGAGACAGCCCCTGCTGTAAAGAGTTTGTAATTTAAATACGCAAACCAGATGAATGGAAGGAAGAATTAACCCACTTATACAGTTGGGGAACTGAGGCAGGGAGGCTGACTGACTTGCCCAGGGTCACACAGGAAATGTGTGGCAGAATCAGGAAATGCACTAACCTGGGCATCAGGAGATCTAGGTTTCTTAGTGCAGGACCCCATGGTTTGTCTTGCGTGTGGTTTGTTTGACTTTTTCTTTTGCGATTTTCCCCACCTCCGAAGGTATTGTGCTGTTTTGGCGCAAGGTTGCATGTGATCTTCTGACTGAGCTGAAGCCTGAGCAAGAAGAGAGAAGGGAAGCGTACAGCCTGCAGCCCTGTAGACATGAGCTACATTATAAGTGGAACGCAACTCCCCCTGCTACTGCTTCCGTTGTCTTAGTTTATTTCCAAGCTGTTACCATTGAAACATTTCAGACATCTGTGGCTGGAGAACTAACTAGCCACCAGAGGGAGATGATAGTAGCTATAAACACAGATCTCATTAGATCCAACCATTATTTATTTATTATACTTTAGTCACAGTGCTCATCTCCTAACACAGTATGTGGGGCACTGCACAAAAGAACTTAAAGCAAAATTTAAACCCAAGCTGGCATATCCTCCATCCACACTTATTTACAATTAGGCAATAAAACTAGATAAAGAAGAGAAAATCCAGGAGGAAGAACTAGGGATGAAAGGAAGGTAAAAATTCTCCAAGATTTCTAGTCAAATATCTTCCTCCAAGCTCTAAACACACAGCCAGCAAGGGAATCTGAGGGACATCTAGGGGAAAGAGTTACAATAAACAGGGTCCCTGAGCTGAGACAGACATGCACACAATACTAGGGTTACCATACATCCGTTTTTTCCCAGACATGTCCGCATTTTTCGGCAATCAAACCCCCGTCCAGGGGGAATTGCCAAAAAGCCGAACATGACCGGGAAAATGCTGGCCGGGCACTTCCCCTCCTGCCGCGGCTCTGCTCCTCCCCTGACTCTTCGGCTCTGTTTAAGAGCCGAGCTGCACAAGCGCTATGGGCTTCAGGCAGCCCCCTAGTCCCGGACCCCAGCCGGGCACTTCCCCTCCCAGGCTCCGGCGGCGCAGGGTCTGGAGGCACGGGGGCTGCCCGAAGCCGGTAGCGCTCGGGCAGCTCGGCTCTTAAACAGAGCCGAAGAGTCAGGGGAGGAGCAGAGTCGCCGCGGCTGGAGGCTCTGCTCCTCCCCTGACTCTTCGGCTCTGTTTAAGAGCCGAACGCTACGGGCTTTGGGCAGCCCCCATACCTCCGGACCCTGCGCCGCCGGAGCCCGGGAGGGGAAGTGCCTGGCCGGGGGTGCAGGGTCTGGAGGCATAGAGGCTGCCTGAAGCCCAAGCGCTACCGGCTTCACGGTTTGCCGGGCAGCCTCCAGATCCTGCGCCCCCGGCTGGGCGCTTCCCCTCCCGGGCTCCAGCTGCGCTGGGGAAGCGCCGGCCGGGGGCGCAGGGTCTGTGGGCTGCCCGGCAAACCGTGAAGCCGGTAGCGCTCGGGCAGCCCTTTTCGCGTGGCTGGGAGTGGGAGGAGGGGGCGGAGTTAGGGTGGAGTTGGGGTGGGGAAGGGGCGGAGTTGGGGCGGGGCTGGGATGGGAAATGGGCGGGGCCAGAGCCCCGTGGAGGGTCCTCTTTTTTTATTTGTTAAATATGGTAACCCTACACAATACAAAACAACTCAGGAAAAAGGGATAAACAGTGAGGTGGCAAAATTTGCAGATGATATAAAATTGCTCAACATAGTTAAGTCCCAGGCAGACTGCGAAGAGTTGCAAAGGGATCTCACAAAACTGGGTGTCTGGGTGGCAAAATGGCAGATGAAATTCAATGTTGATAAATGCAAAGTAATGCATGTTGGATAACATAATCCCAACTATACATACAAAATGATGGGGTCTGGATTAGCTGCTACTACTGTGAGGGAAAATTTAGCAGCGTACACTTTAGTCAAGGCCCTGAGTTTGGTCAAGCTTACTTGCAGGCCTTAAACCAAGATCCTGCTTGCTTCTGTGTGTCAAGGGGTAGAAGGAGTCACAGTGGAATTAGTAATTCCAAGCAGTACAATTAGCAATTTTCCAGGCTTATGAAATCTAGAACTGCAACAGTTGTGTTAGAAAGGTCGCTGCCCGCAGAAGAACAGACAGTGAGTAACAGGAGGGGCCTAGAGGGGGAGACGCTTGTTTTTGCTTTTGGCCTGTATTGATTTTGCAGTGTATTCCAGATAAGGTAATTAATACGGAAGTATGTGTAATTTGTCTGTGGTTTTAACCTTTATAAGCTGGTTAAAGTTTAAAGCGGACAGAGCAGCTTGCCACCTTGCATGGGGCTATGCTGACTCTCCTTGCATATATGCTCGCATAAAATAAAGGAGCCTCAGGCGTTTTCTGATTCAAACACAACGAGTGGTTAATTTTCCACAACACCACTCAAGAAAGAGATCTTGGAGTCACTCTGGATAGTTCTCTGAAAACAACCTCTCAGTGTGCAGCAGCAGTCAAAAAAGCGAACAGCATTAGGAAAGGGATAGATAATAAAACAGAAAATATAATGCCACTATATAAAGCCATGGTAAGCCCAGACTTGGAATCCTGCATTCAGTTCTGGTCCTCCCATCTCAAAAAATGATCTATTAGAATTGATAAAGGTGCACAAAAGGGGTATGGAATGGCTTCCATATGAGTAGAGGCTAAAAAGACTGGGACTGTTCATCTTAGAAAGGGGACAACTAAGGGGGGTTGTGGTAGAGGTCTATAAAATCATGAATGGTGTGGAGAAAATGAATAGGGAATAGTACTTTACCCCTTCACAGAACATAAGAACAAGGGATCACCTGATGTAATTAATGGTCAGCAGGTTTAAAACAAACAAGAAGAAATACTTCTTCATGCAACGCAGTAAACCTGTGACACTCCTTGCCAGGGGATGTTGTGAAGGCCAAAAGTATAACTGGGTTCAAAACAGAATTAGATAAGTTCATGGAGGGTAGGTCCATCAATGGCAATTAGCCAAGATGGCTAGGGACACAACTCCATGCTCTCGTGTCCCTAAACCTCTGACCACCAGAAGCTGGGACTGGAAGACTAATGATGGATCACTTGATAAATTGCCCTATTCTGTTCATTCTCTCCAAAGTATCTGGCACTGGCCGCTGTCAGAGACAACATACTGGGCTAGATGGATCATTGGTGTGATTGAGTGGCTGTTCTTATGTTCTGCATGATAAATTTAGCCAATCCCATTGTATTAAAAGAGCAGTAATGGAATGAGAGCAGTAAAGTTTCTTTTTGGGGATAGGGACAGTGAGACATATTCTTTGTTGATGTAACTCCACTGAAGACGATGAAGTTATGCCAACAGAGAATATGGTCCCAGATGTTTAGGGGAAGGATCATTTGATCCTACCCCTCAGGTTTTGTCTCAGGTTGACAGAAGCAGAAAGAAAACCATTTACCAACAATCCTTTATTAAATGACATAGTGTCACAATTGGTACATAGATTATTGATGTACCTCATATTCCACAGATTGTGTATGGTTTCTTTTATTCTCATTAGCATTGAAGCACCACCTGAATCCTGTGGTTAAGGCACATGTTAGAAAAAATGTACCTCTAGGGCATTTTGTGATCCTATGGCTAATCTTTTGCAATACCACCCCTTGGCACTTCTTTTCCCATAATCTTCAGGCATTGGGTTATTCTGCGGTCACTTACTGATGTCAAGTATTTCTTAACTCTAAAGCCTAATGAGGCTAAGCTAACAATTTGCAGGCCTCAGCCTGTAAGGCTGTGTTTCAGCCCTACTCACTTAGATACCCAATACATACTTGTCCCTTCTAACTACTAATCAAATTTAGGATTATAGAAGTGTAACAGCACACAATAAATGAATGATAAAATAAAGTAATTGGCTACAAAGTATTTCCTTTTATTTCTTTTAATCATGCTGACTATTAAATACATCAGGTGACCTCTCATTCTTGTCCTGTGAAGGGTAAATAACACTTCCCTATTCACTCTCTTCACACCAGTCATGATTTTATAGACCTCTATCATGTCCCCCCTTAGTTGTCTCTTTTCTAAACTGAACAGTCCCAGTCTTTTTAATGTCTCCTCGTATGGAAGCTGTTCCATACCCCTAATTCTTTTCTTCTCTGTACCTTTTTCCAATTCTGATAGATTTTTTTGAGATGGGACAACTGGCACTGCACACAGTATTCCAGATGTGAGTGTACCATGGATTTATACAGTGGTATTATGATATTTTCTGTCTTATTATCTACCTCTTTTGTTATGGTTCCTAAGGTCTCCCTTATTAATAATGTTGCACTGGAGCCAGCAGCCTGCTCGTTGTGATTTAACAGCCATACAGGACCATTAGCTGCACAGATCCAGCGTACAAAAACCCCCACAAGATGGTAAATCATGTAGATCTTGAGAGGCTGATGTCCAAATACCATACCCTGAATGGTCACTGACACAGTGATGGTAATATACTTTGAAAACAGATGTTCCCTCAGGATAAGGAAGCACTTCTGCTATGGAAATAATTGCTACAGTGATTTTTATTTTTTAAATCTGAAACCTTGTCTGCCTCCTCCTTGCTGCTGGGTTACTGAGTTCTGGGCAATGGAAAGTGCCACCCACTTAAGATTTTTATTGTCTCCTGTATTGTGTGAGAGAGAATGAATGGGGGGGGGGAGAGGGCGGGAGGAAAAAAACACTTATGATTAATTATAGTTTTTTTGTGCTCTGCCATCAGAAAATGTCAGTCACTCTCCTGGATCCCTGATAGCAGTTGCCAGTGCTTTTCAAAACCCAAAACACAGTGAAAGTCTAGATCAGATGGAGAAAATCTCTGAGGATGCCTCAGAAACACTGGGAGAGTAAAAGGTCAGACTCACTGTCATTGTGATATGGTTGACCTAGAGACTTTAGTCACGAGAAGGGCTTGGGTCTTAATGAAGAGGCCAAGGACTGATTGCTTGTGGTGCCCATAAAGTTGTGGGCCTACATTCTCAAAAGGACTAGTGATTTTTGGTGCCCAAACTGGAGCATGAAATCATAGTTTTGTTTTTTTAGGGCCAGAAGGGACCCTAAGATTATACAGCAGGTCAAACTAGATAACACAGGCCATACAATTTCACCCAGTTATCCCTACCTTGAGCCCAAAGGAGCATGATTGTCAGAGAGTAGGAGCTCAGCACTTTCTGAAAATCAGGTTCCTTTAAAGATGTCTCAAGTTGGGCACTCAAAATGACTAGTCACCCATGAAAATGTATGACCTAATCTTCTCACATTAGGGAAAAGGAACATTTATGGGAAGAGGAAGTTCAGATGAACTTGCGATCCTGCTGTTTGTGCAGTACCCTTGGAGATACAGGGTGAAGCTCCAGGTTTGTCAATCCAGTACTTTTAAAAAAGAGATTTAGAGGTGGTTAAAGGATTGAAATCCTCTTTGCTTGAACTCAGAAGTGCTTAAGGAGAGAGAGTTAGCTTAAGATGGATTGACTCACTTAGGGGTGGGAGTGGGGTGGCAAGGTTTTATCCTCAACAGCCAAGGAACTGGTTTTGACTCTTAGTGAGGTCTCAGTCTGGCCTTCAGTAGTGTGAGCACAATTTGGCATCTACCATTAAATGTGAGTGGAAAAATATGCACCCAGAAGTTAATATGCAGCTCCTTGTATAGGCACCGACTCCGGGGTTGGAGCTACAGGCACCAACTTTCCAATGTGCCGGGGGGTGCTCACTGCTCAACCCCTGGCTCTGCCACATGCCCTACCCCCACTCCACCCGTTCCCATGCCCTCCCCTGAGCCTGCCATGCCCTCACTCCCCCCCCCCCAGCCTCCTGCATGCCATGAAACAGCTGATCAGCAGGTGTGGGGAGGGAGGGGGAAGCGCTGATCAGTGGAGCTGCCGGTGGGCAGGAGGTGCTGAGACCAGGGACGGGGAGCTGATGCGCCAGCTCTGGGATCAAATTCTTCCACTGGTTGTGATGTATCCATTTCAGAAATGGTGCTACTGCAAATTCCAAAATGTTGCTGATGTGGGCTCCTTCCCTTGGTGAGCAGTAAACATATGAGATACTAATGGATTACAAAGGGCTGCCTAACAGAGGGTTGTTTCTTTAGACATGGATTATTAGAATCAGGGCTGGCTCCAGGCACCAGCCGATCAAGCACGTGCTTGGGGCGGCACCTTGTAAGGGGTTGCCAATCTTGGGGTGGCGGGGGGTGCTTGGGGTTGTTTATTTTATTTATTTATTTATTTTGGTTCGGCGGGATGGCGCTCGAGGGTTGTTTTGTTTTTGTTTCGGCCAGGCGGCGCTCGGGGGGGGGGGGGGGTTTCGGCAGCGCAGCACTCGGGGGGGGGGGGGGAAGGTTACGGCAGGGCGGTGCTGTGCTCTTTTTTTTTTTTTTCCTTGTGGTGGCAAAAAAGTAAGAGCCAGCCCTGATTAGAATAAATGAGTGTACCAGTGTGCTGATGAGAGTAAGGTTATGAAGGAGGATGGTCTAGATCCTCAAAAGGTATTAGGTATTGATTTCAATCAGAGTTTGGTGCCTAAATATCTTTTGAGGATCTCTGCCGCTGTGGAACAGTTCTTCCTGATTACTGGTTGCTAACAAGCTTTGGGATAGATACTGCTAGAGATCTCTCTACACAGAGTGACATGGAGACAGGACATGCACAAAGTGAAGGCTGGCGAAGTATTGGTAATTAGACGGTGACAAGTGAAAGCTACTGTTAAACTGAATCCACCTATCTGAGCTGAATTGTCTTTGGCCCTCTGTAGCTAACTAAAACCTAGATAGCCAAATAGCAGGAGTGAAAGTGACCAAGGCAGACTAGGCAACACCTGTATTTTTGGAAATACAATTCTGTCACTCTTTCAAAAGCTACCTCACAGGAAAGGAAACAATTTCAGCTTTTGGAGAAAGAAGTTCTTGAAATTTAACATTGGGGAGCCATCCCCACTACAATAAATAATAAATGGAAAAGAGACCCTTTTAAAAAAGAAATCAGCATGTTAGAAATAATGGAAAATGCACATTGTAAATGGTATAATTATACCACTGAATGTTGTATATTACTTTATATCAAGGCTTTCTCACAGTATAAGCTGAGAGACGGAGCCTTCTCTTCTAGATCTAGAGCTGAATGAGCCAATCTTGTCTGCATAAAGTTGAGCCCAAGGAAAATTGCATTGGCTTGCAGCAAAGCTACAGTACTGTGTGCATGTGACAGCAACTTTACTTAGTTTGGAATAGAAGAAAAGGAGATTTCTGTAGGTGGCAGTTTTAAGGGTGGATAAAGTCTGCATATCCTGACTGGCCTGTCTCTGTGCTGATTCCTAATGGACATTTTACCCCTGTCCAAATCCTGCTTCGGAGTCTGCAGGAAAACCCCTGTGAAAGAACTGCTGACATTACTAGCAGCGACATCACCGGATGGGGTGGAGCCTCATGGGGGGTTGGAGTGTGGATCTCCAGAGAGGCAGATCTGGGAATTGGGGCAGGGCACTCACAGGGTGTGACAGAGTGGGAATTTTCTCTAATATGTTGCATGAATACCGTGTGTCTCAGTTTCCCCTATATGCTGCATTGTTAACTAGGTGGTGGGAAAGGGCTGTTTACTCTCTGCAGAGGCTCAGAGATACAGGTGTGACTGATGCCTAGCTGTCTCAGGTTTTGGGTCCAGATCAATGTAGAGTTTGGGAAGACAATGGCAAATGCAGTCACTGAGACATTTGGTACCTAGCAACTAATGACCATGGATGGTCCAGCCCTCTGCAGGAAGCCAGCTGTGTTTGACCAGCTGGACAGCAAAGGACTGAGGAGGGGCCAGATGGGGCTGGCCCGGGAATTTGAACAAAGAGGACACAGAGGGACAGAGCAGGAGCCAAGCGGGGACAATGCTTGGCTGGGGCTCTAGGCTAACCAGAATGGACCACCTTGTAACTTTCTTCTCTCTACGCTAACCAAGGACTTCCTGTGCTGTGTTCCAGTTGACTAATAAACCCTTCTGTTTTGAAAATGCTGTGTGAATATCACTGCAGATGCTGGCAGAGGTGCATTACTTCCTAAGATTTTACACGTCTCCCTCGGGGTCTGTCTCAGTGAGACTTACTGAACGGAGCTCATGTGTGAAGCAGGGATGCTGAAGGACCAAAGGTCCAGCCTAAGGAGGCAGTGAAGCCATGCGGCTTACTCTGGAGGAAGAGTGAGGCCACTAGGGGGTCTGGCTCACTGAATGGGTTCTCCTAGAGCAGTGGTCACCAACCAGTCGATCGTGGTTGACTGGTCGATCCTAGAGGATCTCCCAGTCGGTTGCAATCTCTGGCGGCACAGCGGTGCTGCTGCCAAGGCAGGCTCCCTTCCTGCCCCAGCCCCACACTGCTCCCAGAAGCAGCCAGCATGGCCCCGGGAGTGTGGGCGCAGGGGTCTCCCTCCGCCCACTACTCCTGCCTGCAAGCGCTGCTCCTGCCTGCAAGCGCTGCCCCCGCAGCTCCCATTGGCTGGGAACAGGGAGCTGTGGCCAATGGGAGCTGCAGGGGCAGTGCCTGCAGAGAGGGGCAGCGCACAGAGCCACGGGTCCCCCAGGGGCTACAGGGGTGTGTTGGCCCCTTCCAGGAGTGGTGTGGGGCCGGGGTAGGCAGGGAGCCTGCCTTAGCGACAGTCATGCTCCGCCACCAACCAGGAGCTGCTGGAGGTAAGTGCTGCCCAGCGAGAGGTCACACCCCAACCTGCAGCCATGAGCCCTCTCCTGGAGCCAGCAGCCTGAACCCCCTCCTGTACCCCAAACCCCATCCCTAAGCCCCTTCCCAGAGCCAGCACCCTGTACCCCCTCCTGCACCCAAACTCTGTCCCAGAGCTTGCACCCCTCACCACCTCCTGCAACCTAACCCCCTGCCCCAGGCTCAGCCCAGAGCCCCTTCCCACACTGTGAACCCCCAGCCCAGAGCCCACAACCCCCTCCCAAACCCCAACCCTCTACCCCTGGTGAAAGTGAGTGAGGGTGGGGGATAGCGAGTGATGGAGAGAGTGGGGCTTTGGGGAAGGGGCGGGGCCTCGAAAAAGGGGCGAGGTAGATCCTGGGTTTCCCTTAAATTCAAAAGTGATCTTGGGTGTAAAAAGGTTGGAGACCACTGTCCTAGAAGCTGTTTCAAAGCTGGGTCACAGCACCAATCCTTTGGGAAACAAGGAGTTGGAGGGTATCATGGATCCACAGAACCAGTGCTATGACCCCAGCTTTGGAACAGCCTCTGGGAGGACCCCCTATAGGTCTCACTCTTCCTCCAGGTAAGCCACACAGCTTCAGCACCTCCTTAGGCTGAATGTCTGGTCCTTCAGCACCCCTGCTTCACACTGTGAGCTCCGTTCAGTGAGTCCCACTGAGGCAGACCCCCGAGGGAGACTTGTACAATCTTAAGGAGCAATGCATCTCAGCCAGCATTTGTTGTAACATTAACACAGCTTTGACAAACAGCAGAATTTATTAGTCGACTGGAACACAGCATAGGAAGTCCTGGGTTAGCAGAGGGAAAAGAACGTTGCAGCATAGTCCATTCTGGTCAGCACAGAGCCCAAAGCCCTGTCCCTCTGACCTCTTTTTGTCCCAGTTCAGGTGTGCCCCTGTCTGCTTCCAGCAGCCAACTCTTAGCTTCCATTTCCCCCCCACTCCCCCGCAGTCTTTGTTCTCCAGCTAGGCAAACACTGCTTGGCTTCCTGCAGAAAGATTGACCAGCCATGGTTGTTGGTTGCTAGGTACCAAAGTCCTGGTGATTGGATTTGCCATTGTCTTCTCAAAAACTTCATTGACACAGGGCCCAAGCCCCAGACAGCTAAGAGCCATTCACACCTGAGTTTCTGGGCCTATGCAGAGAGCAAGCAACCCTTTCTACTCCCTGGGTAACACTGCAGCACATAGTGGAAATTGAGGATAGGATTCACAAAAATATGACAAAAATTCCCACTTGGTCACAGAGGGTCAGAAGGTCTGACTGGACTTACCTGGAAAGGTGGGTAACTTAACAAGGGTTAGTAGAGCTGTGAGATGGAACCTGAAGAGAGCTCAGCTTGTGTCCTGAGCCCCACTTTGGTAGATATTGGTGGGTTCTAGAGGGGAGAGATTCCTCAGAGAAAGTGATGGATTCCAAAAGCCATCCCGGTAACTACTCAGCAAGGCGTGTAGTGACACCAGACACACACAAGTCATGGCACAATATGTATGTATATTTGTAAAGAATTAAGAAGCTCAAAATAAACTTGTATAGCCAGGGAAAGATGTGTTTTCTGTATATAAAACTATTTAATTAATGCTTCACGTTCCATATTAGATTATATTTGTTCTTAGCATAATAAATAAGATACTTTATATTCACTAACTCTAAGACTAAGTCTCATATGTGCTACTAAATTATTTAGACACCTGACTTCCACTTCTCACAGTAACACTACATCATAATTACCACATACTAGAGTGTATCTCTGAGTTTCCAGCTCCTGGGGAGAAAAGGCTAAAACCTTTTAAAATTAAGTTTAAATGAGACAAGGAGTGAATATTGGATGATAGTCACCGTGTGTGTGTGTGTGTGTGTGTGTAATATATATACACCTCTACCCCGATATAATGCTGTCCTCGGGAGCCAAAAAATCTTACCGCGTTATAGGTGAAACCGCGTTATATCGAACTTGCTTTGATCCACCGGAGTGCACAGCCCCGCCCCCCCCAGAGCACTGCTTTACCGTGTTATATCCGAATTCGTGTTATATCAGGTCGCATTATATCAGAGTAGAGGGGTGTGTGTGTGTGTGTGTGTATATATATAAGCAACTGTTCACCACAGAGGGACCAGGTTGTCACAAGACCCATTAACCTCAATGAGAGAGAACAATATCTAGCTCCAGATAAGGAACTTTGATACTTTTTTTTTTATTGAAGTTACCAGGTTCATTTATCAAACCGGACTCTATCCTTCAGTCCCATGAACTTCCATCACTTCAGGGAATCAGAGGACACCATGTTCTTCACTCTAAATGCTATAGTTGGCTGAATGTCACTTTTGGAAAAATTGTAATTCAAGTTAGTGCAGGGGTTCTCAAACTGGGGGTCGGAACCCCTCAGGGGGTCACGAGGTTATTACAAGGGGGGGTCGCGAGCTGTCAGCCTCCACCCCAAACCCCGCTTTGCCTCCAGCATTTATAATGGTGTTAAAAATATTTAAAAGTGTTTTTAATTTATAAGGTGGGGGTCACACTCAGAAGCTTGCTATGTGAAAGGGGTTTCCAGTACAAACGTTTGAGAACCACTGAGTTCAACCATTTAAATCCCCGTGTGGAGACTGCGATTCAGAATTAAACGGCCTTAATTCAGTTTATTTTTATTCACTTTATAAATGAACTAAACTAAACCAAATTAAGGCCACTCTAATTCTGACTAAATGAGGGTGTTCCATTGCAATGCAGATTTAAGTGGTGTAACTTCACATTCACACCTTTAGTTAATTTGTATTAACTTTCCCAGGTGTCCCCATGTAGGCAAGCTCTAAGGCTTTGTCTACACTACACAGCTTTTAGCGACATGGCTGTGCTGCTACAGCCGTGCCACTAAAAGGCACGCAGTGTAGCCGCTGTTTGTCGGCAAGAGATAGCTCTCCTGCCGACAGAAAACTTCCACCCACGACGAGCGGCGTTAGCGTTGTCGGCAGGAGCGCTCCTGCCGATGTCGAGAAAACTTTTGCCTTTCAGGGGAGGGTGTGTGGGGTTTTTTTGTTTTTTTTTTAAACACCTCTGAATGACAAAAGTTTTGTCTTTCACTTGCCAGTGTAGACAAAGCCTAAGTGTCTTAAAACCTGAAGCTTATTTCACTGAGCCACCCCCAGGGGTTCTCAAACTGGGAGTCGGGACTCTTCAGGGGGTCGCGAGCTGTCAGCCTCTAACCCAAATCCCGCTTTGCCGCCAGCGTTTATAATGGTGTTAAATATATTTAAAACTATTTTAATTTATAAGGGGGGGAGGTCACACTCTGAGGCTTGCTATGTGAAAGGGTCACCAGTACAAAAGTTTGAGAACCACTGAGTTAGTGGGTTGTATGGGGCCATTTCAGAGAAGCTGATCTGCTAAAATCTATCTTTATACCCTTAGCCTCAGATCCTAGCATTGCCCTTTCAAAATGCTAGCTGCATCAGATTGGATTGTTAGTATACTTTGAATTCTGTTATTTGAGTCCTGCAAATGTAACTCCTGTCCTTTAATGAAAGACTGTCTTGCTGGAGAGGGGGGGCAAGCAAACAACTTTAAAACATAATGGGACAATTCTTATCTCTTTTACAGTGGTATTACACCACTGAAACTAAAGGAGTTATTCTGGATTTACACCAGCTTTACTGAAATCACAATACGCACACATTTATGAGACACTATCATTAACCCACTCCCCCTGATCATAATGTTATTTTCCCCTCAGTATTTCTCACTGTGTTTACTAGTTCCTAATACTGTTTGTGTTTCAAATGGTATTTTCTTCCCTGGGAGGCCAGCTGCTGCTGGTTAAGCCTGCACCAAAATCACAATGGCTGTATTACAACAGTAGAATCACTTCATGACCACACACTGTGACGTCAGTTTGATTATGATTTCACTGAAAGGTGGAGCAGAAAGCATCTGGAAGCAAGTGAGAGACCCCAAAATGTGTCTCTTCAGCAACAGCCATCCAAGTCCCAGTTCCGCCATTTTCCTCCAACGAGAAGCAGAAAGTGGTAGAATTGCAGGTCAGCTTAGCTCCTCAAAGCACCAGCAGCTAAGAGCCATACAGACTTCCTAACTGCACTGATTGAGGAAGGGACCCTAGAGATCACACAGCGGGAGCACCACAGGCTCATGAGGAAGTTGCTGCTCATCTTGCTGGAGTCTGAGAAATTTGAGAAACCTGTCCTGTGCTGTCACTGAAGAGCTGCGTGTTGGATTCTCTCTTACTTCCCATCTCTTTTCATCCCCATCGTACAGTAAAATCCTAATGAAAGTGATTCCAGTCTGTTACCATGGGAATGAATTATTGCCAGAGAACCTTGCTTTCTCTCAAGGGGGAGGCCAGAACTTGACCTAAGGGGACAGAGCTAGAGAAGGAGAAAGGGCAGATTCGGGGGGGTTGGAGGATGGGCAGGAGTGAAGCGGGCTGTTGGGACAGTAGGGTAAGATGTGGGAGATGAGGGGTGGAGATTAAAGCGAATGGGGGACATAAGAAGGTGGGAGATTGGGGTGTAGGTGGGACATGAAGGAAAGAGCATAAAGCCAAGGGGGAAGAAGAAGAATGAGAGGGGCAGAGGGAGAGAGAACAAAAGAACACAGATGTTGGAAGTCAGTAAGAGATGCAAGACAGCAGAAGAAAAGAGAGGAGAGTGAAAGAATGGAGAGAAGCAGCAGCAGTATATTTTAATTAAAAAAAAAAAATTATGTAATTGAAAGACCAGATGTTACCAATATTGTACATAATATTAGTGCAGGTGCACAGATGGTGTTTTCCACTTGTGTATTAGGATTGAGCAGGATGGGTACTGCTAGACCAGGGGTGGGCAGACTACGGCCCGGGGGCCGCATCTGGGCCTTCAGATGTTTTAATCTGGCCCTTGAGCTCCCACCGGGGAGCGGGGTCCAGGGCTTGCCCTGCTCTGCACAGCTCCCGGAAGTAGTGGCATGTTCCCCCACCAGCTCCTATGCATAGGGGCAGCCAAGGGGCTCTGCACGCTGCCCCCCGCCCCAAGCTCCCGTTGGTCGGGAACCGCAACCAATGGGAGCTGCAGGGGCGGCACCTGCGGACGGGGCAGCATGCAGAGCTGTGTGGCCGCTCCTCTGCGTAGGAGCTGGGGTGGGCATGCCACTGCTTTTGGGAGCTGCTTGAGGTAAGCGCTGCCTGGAGCCTGCACCCCTGACCCCCTCCTGTGCTCCAAACCTGATCCCCCTCCTGCCCTCTGAACCCAGCCCAGATCACCCTCCTGCATCTCAATCCCTCATCCCAAGCCCCATCCCAGATCCCTCACGCCCCCCACACCCCAGCCCCCAATTTCGTGAGCATTCATGGCCTAACATACAATTTCCATACCCAGATGTGGCCCTTGGGCCAAAAAGTTTGCCCACCCCTGTGCTAGAGTTTACTTTTATCCGTTGGCATCTCTAAAGAGCAATTTAATTTTTTTTAACAACTTTTGAAATGCACCAGTTAGGGGTGGGTTTTTTTTAAGTTTGTGTTACCTGAACCCTTTACAAAGGATTTATTCTTCCTCTGAAAAGCTTATTCTTGATATCTAATGAAAAGAGATCGCCCAGATTTCTTTGCAGCTGCCGTGCGCCTGAAATCAAGCCCTGCCAGAATCTGAGCCTTCACATCAGCACCAGCAAAGACAGAAGGGGATCCTGTTTTGATTAAAATTAATATGTTTATTTAACAGGACAGTTTTGCAACTTCCCCCCTCAATATTTTTAAGGAACCTGTGATGGGGCTTAACCCCCATCACCTGCAAGGCAAGGGAAAGAACCCCAGTTAGTCACACTCTGCACCTGGGGGAATGATTAACTAATTGCCTCCTGGTAAGAGGAGGTGGAGCTAGGCCTTATAAGTAGGCAGCGAGAACTCACTCTGGAGGGACTGAGTCTGGGTCTAACAGATAGAAAATGATGGAGGAAGAGCACTTTAGGATTAGAGTAGATTCTGCAGGGGAAGTCCTGAGGTAGAGCCATCCTGAGAGAGGTGGAAGGGATATTTACTTTGAAGATTTGTTTGGACTTTTATTTGGACTTGTTCATGCTACTCTGGAATGGGTTTAGACTTTGATGTGAGCCACAGAATACCCTGAGGGGGAAGCTGGGAGAAGATGCATGCTTAGAAAGTCCATGGCGCACCCAAGTGAAAGTCTGGTAGGGTGTGCTAGAGATGAGGACCCCCCCTGTAAGACTGCAACTAGAGAAGAGGGGGCACCCATAAGGTGAGGATGCGCTTATGGGACTCCTAGTCAAGGAATTTGAGTGCCTCCAGCACAAAGAGCACAATAAAATACTGGTCCTGGCAAGTCAGTTTCTTTATATTATTACAACCAAAAACCCCTACATTAAAACTCTGCTAAGTTGCAAAGTCAAAGACTAAAAAGTCGGGAGATGCCAGAATTAAAGTTGCTCATGAAACCTTAATTCCATACCCTTAGGTGTATGCATTATGATGCAGTCTTCAATTACATGATCACCTACTTTTTTTTTTTCTCCAAATGACCCTGGCCTCATTCAGTGAATGGGTAACTTTTCAATATTTCTTTTTATCATCCTCATTCAGTGTATGGTTCCAGACTTATTTCCCATACACTATTCAAACCCTGCATTGAATACAAAACTATATTAATTTCCTGATGAGTGTTTCTATGGGGCTCTCCTCACAGTATTTGAGTGCTTCATAAACAATGAATTCACTTTCACAACACCCCTGTAAGGAGATATCCCCATTGTACAGATGGGAGAACTGAGGTACAGAAAGCTAAGACAAAAATGGCAAAAAAGGTCTATTAATTTTGGATGCCAAACTTGAAACATTTAGTCCCTGCTTTTCCAGAGTATTTGAGCATTTTATATCATTTTATATGTTCATAGCAGAACTCCCATGCACTTTGTTTATGGTTTATGGTCTGCAAATCTGGCCCCAGGTGTCTCACATGGGCACCCAGAAAATGAGGAACACACAACTAGTGGCCAGCTATGAACATTTTGGTAGAAGTGACTTGTCCAGCATCACATAGGAACTCAGTGGTAGAGGCAGGGATAGAATCCAGTTCTCCAAGGCAGCATTCAGCTGGGACAACCATGAGTCAATCTTTTTTTCTTCCTGCAGTTCCCTGCCTCATTCACTACACACCTTTCAGCTTCTGCAACAGATGAAGCTGGGATCCTACAGGCAACAGCCTCATTACTGCATAAGCCTGTTTCATCCAAGACCACCATCCATCCTGTGCATTAAATGAGGCCGGGGTCCTATCGAAAAAATATGTTGTTGTGTAATTAAAGACTGTCTCATAATTAGGGCCCTGTGTAAATCACAGTTTATTTATTTTAGAAAATTCATGGCTGTAAATGGCAAAATATTTTACGGATTTTGCATGGAATGAATTTTACAAATAAAATTAGTCAATTTCAGGGATTGAATGATGTTTTACAAGTGACCTTTCTTTTAAAATTCATTCTGTCCTTGAAATTGACTAACTACAGTCTTTTTTTTTTTTAAATTAAAGGCTTGGTGTAGATATTTTAGTTTAAAAAAAATGTACAAGATCACAGTTTGGGGGCAGTTTCATGATTTCAGTGCCCAATGTGAAATTGTGACTTACACTCTTAAGGCATATGGGACAGGGGACACGGGCAACCTTAATTCTGGCATTTCCTAACTTTCGAACACGTGACTTTGCAACATTCACTTTCTTTTAATGTGGGCTTTTTTCCTCCAATTGTAAATAATACTTTGCATTTCTGTAATGTCTTGTATCCAATAACCTGGAAGTGCTTTATAAACATTAATGAATTCAGACTGTCAACAACCTTGTGAAGTAGATAAGTATTCTCCTTCCTTCCATTTTTTTAAATGAGGAAGTTGAGACAGAGCATGCTTTATTCTAGGTTACACAGGATGGCAGTAGCAGAGCAGGAATCAGAACTTAGAATTCCTGCCAAGAGCGTTCTGCCTCCATATTTGCTTCGGGGTGAAAAGGGAAAGTCCCTCTTTAAGGTCCTCATCCTACATGTGTGGCCTTCCTTTTGAAGTCAAGCTGAGTTCCCAGCATGCATAGTTTGCAGGATTGGGCCCTACTTTCTTCTTTAGTAAGTTCTGAACATTTCCTTCATTAAAAAACAGTAGCATGTGATCTGCATAGCATTAAGAGAAAGGCCAATGAAAAAGGGTTAAGAATAATAAATCTTGAATGGCGCATTTGGGGAAATATGAGTGAGGAGATAAGGTCGAAAGAAGCTTTATCGGGGACTTATAGGTGGGGCATCTAAGAATATACAATGAAACTTCTTTTACCTCAGAAACCATGACTTAGTTATATCCTCCTACAATGGGTTCTTACATGTCCAGCATCAAGTATCATCCATGCTTGTCCCCTCACCGTGCCTCAGTTTCCCTTGTGTTAGAGTCTTCCGATCTGTCAGTACTGTAATTATTTATGCTTCAGTTTCCTGTCTGGTGAGTGGGTGCCCACATGTCAGGGGGATAATTCATGCTTCAGTGGCCCTCTGGTAGAGTAGGTTGGCCCTTTAGCCAAACCATAAAGTCCTCCCCTTCCATGGCAACTGAAACAGAGAGTCCAGATCAAAACAAAATAATCCTTCAGCCCTGCACAGGCTAAACTGTCTCTTACTGTGCCAATCTAATTTAATGGTTTTTTTATCCTCCTTGGGCTCAATAGTCCTTCCCCAGGGTCCAGCCTCATCCTACCCTCATTGAGGCAGGACTTGGAAAGTGGGTGGGTAAGTGGGCATAGTTTGGGAGGAAGAGGGACACTCCTCCTCCCCCCCTCCCCGAACTGCAAGTCTCAGGTAGGTGCAGAATTTGCCCCCACACATGTGGCCCCATTGGCCTGACTGCCCCAAATATAGAAGTCAAACTACTCCCATGGTTAAGGGGGGCTTCTACCTCCCTGGAAGCTCCAGCCTTGGGCCCCTAAAAAAAAGATGTTATTGCCAGGCCTCAAGGGCTCACATTGCTATGTGGCCTCAAGTTTTTCCTTCACTTGCTTCCCCCTTCTCCAGGTTCTTGTAGGACCCAGTCCCTTTCCCACAGCCCTTCCCAGCTACTTCTTCAGCTGTCTTCATGGAGTGATGCCTCCAGGACTTGCCTCACCCCTGGTTTCCCACCTCTCTCTAGAGAAAGCCGCAACAATCCGGTTTCTCACCCACCTGGGCTACCAGCCGCTTTTTATTTTTTTAACTTGGTCATCGCATGATCCTTCTGTCACACAATCTGGGAGGAAATCCAGGGACACTAGGGTAGGGAGGATTGGGCCTGATCTCCCCTTAGAGGCTCAGCTCACCCATGACACCCCTAAAGCCAAGATTTAGTAAGGAAATGTTCCTGTTACCCTAACTTCCCTTTTCTGAATAAATCCCAATGTGGACTCTCATTCCATCTGGATAAATAGGGTTATGCTAGGCAGTGTTTTCCTTTCACCCCCATGAGTTTGACGAACTTGAATAACATGAACATATCCCTTCAACCCTCAGCTGGCAGCAGCCCTGCTGCACTTATAAATACCGCTGTACGAAAACACTCCTCCTTGGTACCTCTTTGGGATTGGGCATTTCTTTGCTTTCCATCTGTTTGCTCTCACAGTTGTCCTGTCGTGTGAATCAGACTGACAGCCAAGCAGCTTTTGCTGAAATAGGGGGTAGATTGAGGGGTAAAACTTGGAGTAGAGAGCATATTTCTACTCATGGGCTTTGGAGCTTGTGAATTTCCTCCACTGGGTGATGAATGGCAAGAGAGAGGGAAAAGAGAGAGAAGGCCCTGTCCTTTCCATAGGGGGGAAATGGAGTTTAGTGTGCAGTAAATTTCTCATATTTCCAAGTCATTTTGGAGCACGTTTGCCAAGATTTTAAGACTTATGGACTCATCATTCAAATACCTCACAAACTAAGTGCCATTATTTCCCTATTTTTCATACGAGCTGGTAAGTAGGTCCCATATATCTTCAGCTCACTCTGCAGTGCTGCTTTTTCCCATGTTCGCTTCTGTTCCTTTCTGTCAATTAGACTCCAGTGGGATTGTGATTTATGAAGGCATTTCATCAAAATAATCATGCCAAGAGCTGGAAAATGGCAAGCCAACAGCCACCATGGGATACACGTCAACAGATGCAAAATGCCAGGAGCAGGATCAAAACTTTTCCTGATCTCATCCAGTGTCGGTTCCTAGCCAGGATATCTGCATTTCAACTTTATAATCTACTTTAGGTGTTTATACGCCCCCTTTACCATTGCAGCCAAGCTCTTTGTTGTTTTTAATGTATTTATCATCTCAACAGCCCACGGAGGTAGGGCAGTACAATTGTCCCTATTTCAGATGGGGAAGTGAGGCACAGAGAGGCTAAGTGACTTGCCCATGGTCTCACAGGAGAGTTTGTGGCAGAGCAGGGAACGTACCTCTCTCCCCAAAATCCTAGGCTAGTGCCCTAACAACTGGACCATTGCCATCTAATTGTTCCTTTTTTTTTTATTTTATTTTTGGAGAAAATAGAAATGAGCAGCATTGCCCTGTGATAATGCCAGCCATTTGCTTTTCCTTAGGTTAGATTAAATGTCATAGCCCAGCCTGTGGTCTCATCTTTGACTCTTCTTCAGACTGCTGGTGGGGTGGTTTGTTTTGTTTTTGAACTATTATGACTGACGGGAAATTCCTATCTTGACTGAATGATCTATCCTTTCTAATTCCACCTAGTGTTACAGGGTCTAAAAGAAGGTTCAGTGATGCACATTTGTGCAGTGAAATTTTTGAAATGCGCATTGACGTTTTACGAATGTCCACACTGAATATTAAACAATTCCCTGAAATTCTCAGTGCCATTACCCAAAAATCAGCGCTACCTTTCGTATTATGTGCAGTGATTTTTTTTAATGTCTTTTGGCTAGGGTTAGGGTTCCTAGGGATAGCGCTCCCCGCCCTAGGGTTAGGGTTCCTATAGGTAGGCCTTCCGGGGCTAGGATTAGGGTTCCTATGGGTAGGGGACTTGCGGCTAGGGTTAGGGATCCCATTGGTAGGTCTCGCCGCTGTAGGGTTAGGGTTTCCATGGGTAGGGCTCCCCATCTAGAATTAGGGTTGCTAGGGTAGGGATCCAGGCCCTAGGGTTAAGGTTCCTATGGGTAGGGGACTTGGGGCTATGGGTAGGGTTCCTAGGGATAGGGTTCCTGAGGCTAGAGTTAGGATTCCTATGGGTAGGGCTTCCTGCCCTAGGGTTCCCATGGATAGGGCTCCCTACCCTACTGTTATCCTAATCCTAGCCCCAACTCCCCTCCTGTAGGAACCATAACCCTAAGGGGGGGGCATACCCATAGGAACCCTAGTGCTAGGGTGTGGAGCCCTACCCGAAGGAACCGTAACTGTAGGCTCAAGTCCCCTACCCATAGGAACCCTAACCCTAGGGTCTTGAGCCCTACTATTAGAAAGAGTAACCCTAGGCCCAACTCTGCTCCCCCTAGGAACTCTAGGCGTAGGGTGTGGACCCTACTCGTAGGAATCCTAACATAAGTCTCAACTCCCTTTCCCATAGGCACTGTACACATAGCCCCAACTCCCCTACCCCAAGAAACCCTAATGCTAGTCTGAACTCCCCTACCCAGAGGAACCAGAACCTTAGGAAGGGGAGCTCTACCAGTCGGAACCCTAACACTAGCCCCAACTCCCCTATCCCTGGGAATCCTAACCCTAGGGTGAGGATGCCTACCTGTCAGAACCTGTCAGATGTCTAGAGTGGGGAGCTCCACCTGTCAGAACTCTAGCCCAATCTCTACTAATGTAGGAATAATAGGCGCTGACTCAACTTTCCTACCTGTAGGAAGCCTAATTCTAAGGTTTGGCTCCCTAGTCTTAGGAACTGTAACAGTAGGGCAGGGAGCCAAATCTTTGTAACTCTAACCCCGTGGCAGAGAGCCCTACCCGTAGGAACTCTAACCCTAGTGTCAACTCCCCTACCCATAGGAAGCCTAACCCTAGGGTGATGAGCCCTATGCATAGGAACCCTAACCGCAGGGCAATGATCTCTATGCGTAGAAATGCTAACCCTAGAGTGGGGAGCTCTACGGAACCCTATATGCAGCACCAATTCCCCTAACCCTAGGGTGGGGATCCCTCTCTTTAGGAACTCTAATTCTAGCCCCAGCTCTCCTACCGATAGGAACCTTAAACCTAGCCTAACTTTCCTACCTGTGGGAACTCTATCTCTAGCCCCAATTCCCCCACGCATGGGAATGCTCAGCCTAGCCTCAAATCCCCTACATGTAGAAACCCTAACCCTAGCCCCAACTCCCCTACCTTTAGGAACCCTAACCCCAGGGTTGGGGGAGCCCTACCCCTAAGAACTCTAACCCTAGCAAGGGTAGTCCTATCCGTAGGAACCCTAACCTTAGGGCAGGGAGCCATACCTGTAGCAACGCTAATTCTAGCCCCAACTCGCCTAGCCGTAGGAAACCTAACCCTAGCTCCACCTCTCTTACCTGTAGGAACCCTAATCATAGCCTCACCTCCCTTTAACCCCAATGCCCTTATCCACAGTTACCCTAGACCCACCTCCCCTACTCATAAGAACCCTAACCCTATGGCTGGGAGCCCTATCCGTTGGAACCCGAACCTTAGCCCCAACTCCCTTGTAGGAACCCTAACCCTAGGGCAGTGAGTCCTACTTGTGGGAATCCTAACCTTAGCCCCAACTCTCCTACCCACATAGGAACTTTAACCCTAGGGTGGGGAGACCTACCTGTAGGAACTGTAACCCTAGCCCCAACTGTCTGCCCATAGGAAGCCTAACCTAGAGTGGGGAGTCCTACCCATAGGAACCCTAATCTTAGGGTTGGGAGCCCTACACATAGGATCCCTAACTCTTTCCCCAACACCTGTACGCGTAGCAACTATAACCATAGCTCCAACTCCCTTACCTCTTCTAACCCTGACCTTAGTGTGGGGAGCTGTTACCATAGCAACCCTAAACCTTGGGCTGGGAGTCCCTACCCATGGGAACCTTAATTATAGTCTGGGAGTCCCTATCCATAGAAACCCTAAATCTAGTCTGGGAGCCCCTACTCATCAGAACCCTAACCCTAGCGCAGAAATCCCTACCCTTACCAACCCTAATTCTAGTCTGGACACCCCTACCCATAGCAATCCTAATTCTATGGTGGTGAGCCCTACCAATAGCAAACCTATATCTAGCTCCAACTCCCTGTGGGGAAAAAGAACTAGGTAGCCTTCTTAATGACAACCAAAGTAACACCGAAGGCCCAAATTCAGGCCCTCTGACAGAAGCTGACTACACAGACGGCCTTTACATAAAACAGTACAGGCCAGAACCTGAACTAAACTAGGCTGTGCAATCCCCTGCCAAATACGGTCATGGGCCATGACCAGAGGAGGGAGGGGAAGGAAGCCATGCGAAAGGCCTTAGCAACATGATAACCGCTGGTTGATGGAAAAACATGATAACTGCTCATTGATGAAACAACGGCTTATATGAAGAAATTGCTTCTAGTAAAGGCCAGATCTTCCTATGGTTCCAGTTACCTGCCACCAGCCAATCATATATCATCTGTGGGCGTCCTGTAATAAACCCCCCCGGAAAACAATATGTACCCTGATGAAAAACAACACCCCCGCTGGTGCCAAGTACCACCCAGGTCAAAACCACCAAGAAACCCCTCACCCAATAGGCACCCAATTCTCGTAAATAATGAGGAAGCTACCGGGAAAAAGGGACAGACCCCTACTCTTATTTTCGCATAAATGACGTATTATTTGTACTATGCTTGCGGTTTGACGGAATAAAAGCAGCCTGCGTGCTGTGCTATTTGTAGTAGTTTTCGGACTGCTACCCCGACGCGTTGGTATGTATTGCAATAAACTGGCCTCAGGCTTGAGTCTGTGAACTAAAATCAATGCGTGGGTGACTTTTTCCACGACATCCCCTACCCATAAGAAGGCTTACCCTAGCGCAGAGAACTCTACCCATTGTAACCCTAATTCTCATCTGGATCCCCTACCCAATGCAACCCTAGCCCCAAGTCCCCTACCCATAGGAATCGAAACCCTAGGGCTAGGAGCCCTACCCATGGAAATGGTAACACTAGGGTTGGGGGGTCCTACCAGCACGTATCCTAACCATAGGGCAGGGAGCCCTACACATAGGCACTGTAAACCTACACACAAGTTCCCTATCTGTAGGAACCCTAACCTTAGCCTAAACTCAGTTACCCATAGGAACATTAACTCTAGGACTGGAAGGCTTAATTATAGGAACCCTAGTCCTTGCCTCACATCCCCTACCCATAGAAACCCTAACCCTAGTGCGGGGAGCCCTACTCATAGGAACCCTAACTCTAACTATAGCGCCAGCTATCCTGCCCATTGTAACCCTTACTCTGGGCTGGGGACCCCTTCTCATAGTTACCCTAACCCTAGGGTAGGAAGCCCTACTGGCAGGAACTCTAACCCTAGCCCCAACTCCTATTTATACCTATAGTTACCCTAACCTTAGAGTGGGAAGCCCTCAGGATAGGAACTCGAAACCGAGCTCCAAGAACCCTACCCATAGGAACCCTACCTGTAGTTTGGGGAGCCCTATCCATAGGTACCCTGACCCTTGCTCCAAGTGCCCTACCCATAGGTACCCTCATGCTAGCTCCAAGTACCCTACTTATACGTACTCTGACCTTACAATGGGGAGCCCTACCTGTAGAATCCCTAAGCCTAGCTCTAAGAATTGTCTGCATAGGAACTCTTACCATAGCTCAAGTATCCTACCTACCCTAACCATAGGTCAGGGAGCCCTAACAATAGAAATGTTGACCCCAGCTTCAGGTACCCTACCCGTAGGAATCCTAGCCCTGCCCCCAGGGAGCCCCACCCATATTAACCCTATGCCTAGCCCTAAGTCCCCTAACTGTACATACCCTAATACTAAGGTGGGGAGCCCTAGCCATAGGTACCCTAACCCTAGGGTTTCTCACATTATCTGGCTCTTTGTCCCCAGCCTTCTCGCCCAGCCAGACCCAATCTCATCCTCCTAGCTTCTCATCCAATCTCTCTCTCCACACTCCTACAGTTTACAGTAACCCCCCCCCCAATCCCCACTGACTCCCAGTCTCCCTCCCAGAGCTCTTCATTCAATCTCATTGGGACCAGCTCCTCTTCCCAATATCTTTGCTCGGCCAGTCCCAGTTCTCCTCCCCTACCTTTGCTTCTCATCAGATATGTCTCCCTCCCAGATCCTTTCCCTGCCTTACTGGTTCCCACTCCCAATGTCCCCCTTTGTGGTCCTGATCTGCTCTTGGGTCTCCCCCCCCCCATTTCTTTCCCAGTTCCCAGTCTCCCTCACAACACCCAGTCCCAGTTTCCCTCTTGCCCCCCTCCCCCATGCTAGCCTCCAGTCCCAGACTTTCCCTCATGTTCCTTGCCCAAATCTACTTTCCTCTGTCCCAACCCCCAGTTCCAGCTCTTGTTCCCTCTGCCTTCATGTCAGTCAGCTTCCTCCTCCACATTGCTTGGATGTCAATGAGGTGGCATTGAGAGATCAGGAGAGGAACAGGGTGCCTGCTGTCAATTCCAGGTATCCAGTCCAAAGCAGCTGGGAACTGCAATTGTGAGAAAAATCTTGCTCAGTGTGGATGGTGTGATGGGTTCGGTCACAGAGACCCCCTTGGGACTGTCACCTGATGTGCTGAGATTACCTCTGAGCCCGTTTTCCCTGCCAGCTTGGGACTCCAGAACCCTGCCTTGTTGAGCCAGACACGCAAGCCTGCTGCAACATAGACCCAGGGTCTGAACCACGCCCCCAAAGCTGCAGGTTTTAACTGAAAACCACTCAGCAGATTACCTATCTCCAGCACCCAGACACCCAGCTCCCAATGGGATCCAAAACCCAAATAAATTCATTTTACTCTGTATAAAGCTTATACAGGGTAAACTCATAGATTGTCCACCCTCTATAACACTGATAGAGATAGATGCACAGCTGTTTGCTCCCCCAGGTATTAATCACTTACTCTGGGTTTACTAATAAACAAAAGTGATTTTATTAAGTATAAAATGTAAGATTTAAGAGGCTTTAAGGTTCAAAGTAATAAGAGACAGAACAAAGTAAGTCATCAAGCAAAATAAAGCAAAAACACACAAGTCTAAGCCTAATACATTAAGAAACTAATTACAGGTAAATCTCACCCTTAGAGATGTTCCAATAAGCTTCTTTCACAGACTAGACTCCTTCCTAGTCTGGGCCCAATCCTTTCCCCGGGTACAGTCCTTGTTAGTTCCAGCAGGAATCTTAGGTGAAAGGCAAGGGCTTTCTCATTACTGGGAGCCTCTTTGTTCTCTTCCACCACCTTTTATATCTTTGGCACAAGGCGGGAATATTTTGTCTCTCTGGGTTCCCACCCCTCCTTCTAAATGGAAAAGCACCAGGTTTAAGATGGATTCCAGTATCAGGTGACATGTTCACATGTCCTGTGAGACCCCCTCCATTCTTCCAGGGCTGGTCCGCACGTATACCGGAAGGCTTGCAGGTAAATAAACTATTTACAACCAATCGTCCTAGTCAATGGAAGCTATCAAGATTCTAAACCACCATTAGTGGCCCACACTTTGCATAATTACAATAAAATCTCAGAGTTATACTTCATATTCCTAGTTTCAGATACAAGAATGATACATTCATACAAATGGAATGAACACACTCAGTAGATTATAAGATCTGTAATTATACCTTACAAGAGATCTTTTGCATAAAGCATATTTCAGTTACATCATATTCACACTTATAAACATATTTTTATAAAGCATATGGAGTGCAACATCACAGATGGAATCTTTTGGGAGTTTAGCTGTGGAGTTCTAGGAAGTGTCTACTGAGCATGTGAGAACTGCAAATTTTCAAAGCCTTATAACGTGGCTAAATTTGGGCAGATTTTCAAAGGGATGCCAACAGGAACATCCCTGAAACAAAGGCCATTCTCTTGCCAAATATCAAGACCTTGCTCCAAAGTATGGAGGAATTAGAGATTCTCAAAGAAAAAGTCACCAAAATGTATTTTCCCTTATACTCATTCTCAGAATCGGCTAAAGTGTTTTCGCTGACATTTTCCAAAAACATTGAACGAGAGTCAGGCACCTGGCATGGAAATTTTCAGCCCAAAGGATTAAAGTTTGGGAAAGTTATAAATAACAGAAAACTGTGTCTTATAATGGGAACTGTAGGGCAACCATAATAGTAGGCGGTGCTACCATAACAACAGATGCTGCTATAATATAGTAACAGACCCTGACAAAACCTCCTGCCCCCCTTACCCTACCCCACCCCTGGGTATACTTTCCTCATCTCTTAAATTCTGACACAATGGTGAGGCTAATTCAGAAGTTCTGCAGAAATCTAAATTTCAAATATCAGGTAACCCAAAAAGTAGCTTGTGTGTGTCGCTCCATTACTTTCCTGGTTCACTTCTAACCAGACCCTGTCACCCTTCTCCAGCTTAAGGACTGTACTTCCTGACATATTTTCATAAGAGTTTAGGGTGGTCTGATATGATCCTATCACTGCCTGGCTGTTTTTCATTAGCTGAATGGACGTGGTGTTCTGGTACAACTCCACATTGTAGCCAAAGTAATAAACTCCAGGTATTTGGCAAGTGAAAATTCCTGTGGCCTTATCAAAATGTTGCTGATCATTGTATAAAATTTGATGAAATATAATGGGTTGTTTAGGAGCTGGATAGTTTTTGGCGAGTTTCATGGCAAAGGCAGATTTCTGACGTGGTGAGCATTCTCCTGGGCTTCCTTGTGGGCCGGTGGGACCTGGTTGTCCACTTTCGCCCTTTGGTCCCATTGGACCTAGTTTTCCTGGAGGGCCCTGTGGCCCACGCATTCCTGTGGAACCTGAAAAGGATTACAAAAGAATGAGCTAGAAGCAGATACTTTTCCATTTGTTCTCATCCTGCTCAGATGTGACTCATTTAAAATCCCCCAAAACTTCTTTGTTGACAATGCCTGCAGTGGGTCAGTTAGAGACACTGCCCACCAGGGTGGGATAAACTACAGTTTAAAGCATTGCAAACTCCCTAAAGTAAGAGAAATACTCCTACCATACCCATAAACTCTGTTCAAAGTAAAACACCTCAGCTTTAACTCTAGAGAAAACACTCTACTCTTAATTATTGTCCTCGGGAGTGAAAATGTTTGACTGACACACACTCCTTGTGGTTTATTCCTAATGCTCTGGTGTGTGGCTAAGTGTTTAGGCTCATGAAGCATTTTCAGGTGGGATGTGTGTATACAGGTGTGGATGTGGATGAAGAGTGAGTAGAGCTCTGTCTTTAACACTTCTGTGGGTGGATATTGTCCTCTCTCTGGTGTCTCAGAGCAAGGAGGCGATCATTTATCCTAAACCAGTGGAATTCATCCAGTGCTGGATGTAAGGCAGGGTCAGAGGGGAGGTGATTTGCAGCTCCAGCATAGGGGCTGTGCAAATCACCTCCCTTCTGGATTGCCCCCCTGAGCAGTTTAAATTAGCTCAAGAGCTTCCCTAATAGAACTGGTCAAAAAATTATCAATTTTTTTTCTCCCCCAATAGATTATTTTTTTGACAAAACAAACTTTCAACAACAAAACAAATTATTTATTTTTTGCGGGGAGGGGGGAAAATCGTAAACTTTGAAGAAAAATTTCACAGGGGAAATTTCCCCCCCAACCAGTTTTATTCCCTGTCTTGTGCCCCTTTAAAGCTCCTACAGCATTGCAAAAGGGGGGGAGTCACTGAAGGACAGCAATACCCTGGCTCCATCCTTAATATAACCCCTTATCTCCTCAGAACTGCCGGAAACATGTATGTGTGGGCACCCAATGCCCCCCCCACCACCACCGCCTGAGAATGCTTCATGAGCCTAAACACTAAGACTAACCCAGAGCATTAGGAATAAACCACCAGGAGAGTGTGTCAAACATTTTCACTCCCTTGGGAGGCCATTAAGGTGGATTGAGAGGTAAGTTGTTTTTTTTTACTTGCCAAAAACCCAGTTCAGGATTCAGTATTTCACTGCAAGGCCTCTCCATGATGAAACCATTCCTAGCTGTTGTTATCCAAATGTCTCTTACTGCATTTCTCGGCTGTACATCTGGTGTCTAATATATATACATACCATATTCCTACGTTCAGAAAGGGCAAATCTCTGATCTTAGGATCATAATTCTATCACTAAGTAACTGTTGCTATGAAGTGTTTCTGGTTGTTCCAAATATGCAATGTACTGAATTCTGAATAAGAAACTGGTGACATGGTGCTATCAAAAGTTGGTATAGCGTGAAATGATTCACTTAAATGTGACTTACCTGGTTCCCCTCTGAGTCCCTTCTCCCCTTTCTCCCCATTGAACCCATTATGACCAGGAACTCCATTGTTCCCAGGAGGACCTTGGGGTCCTGGGATACATAGAGCAAGAGGGGTTTTTTCCTGTACTGCCACAGTGACGGAAACAGCTAAAATCCAGACCCCTGGAGTGGGAGAAAGGGGAAAGCCATTCATTAGAGCTTGCTAACAGTAGTTTTCTGCAAGCAAAATTCAAAAACAGCCATATAGATTGGGGTTTCTGGATGTGAACTGCACAGTACTTCTCAGCCTACCACTACTCAAATCATCATTAATCACGTTTATTACGGTAGTGCCTAAGGGCCACCCAAGATCAGGGCCCTATTGTGCTAGGCATTCTACAAACACAGGGCAGTAGGCCCCAGAGATCTTACAAATGTGGGACAAAGTCTTAAAATAAGGGTGGTCTTGTATCTCAGTACAAAGGATCCGGGGGGGAGAAGCAGAGTAGAAGAAAGTTATATAATGTAGGGTTACCATATTTCAGCAAGAAAAAAAGAGGACGGGAGGAGCCCCGCCCTAGCCCCGCCCCTGCCCCTCCCACTTCCCGCCCCCCCAGAACCCCCAAACCTCCCCCTGTTCCTTGTCCCCTGACTGCCCCCTCCTGGGACCCCTGCCCCTAACTGCCCCCCAGGACTCCACCCCCTATCTAAGCCTCCCTGCCTCTTGTCCCCTGACTGCCCCAACCCTTATCCACACCCCCACCCCCAGACAGACCCCTGGGACTCCCACGCCCCATCCAACCACTCCCCACCCCCTGACAGCCCCCCCCAGAACTCCCAACCCATCTAAACCCCTCTGCTCCCTGTCCCCTGACTGCTCCGATCCCTCTCCCCACTCCTGCCCCCTGACAGCCCCCCCCAGAGCTCTCAATCCCCCCCCACTCCTTGTCCCCTGACTGCCCCTCCTGGGACCCCTGCTCCTAACTGCCCTCCAGAACCCCACCCCCTACCTAAGACTCCCTGTTCCTTGTCCCCTAACTGCCCCCTCCTAAGACCCCCCCCCAACTGCTCCCCAGGACCCTACCCCCTACCTGTACCCTGACTGCCCAAAACTTTCTCCACTCCCCCCAAAAAGCCCCCCCTGAACTCCCGACCCCCCCCCCGTTTCTTGACTGCCCCCTCCAGAACCTCCCTGCCCCTTCTCCTGCCCCCTGGCCCCCTTACCCTGCTGCTCAGAACAGGGTGTTGGGCTCTGTGCGAGCCGGACACGTGGCTGCGCTCCCCAGCACAACACACAACCCGGTCCCTGGCCCTGCACAGTGCTGCCGGACCGGGGCACTGGGCTGCAGGGGAGGAGGAGCTGCCGGCTCAGAATGCAGGGAGGGAGGGAAGGAGGGGGGGAGGAGGAGCTCCTCTACAGCTGCTCCGGAGTCCAGCCCGTGACTTTCCTGCAGCCCTCCCAGCCGCTCGCTCTGCTCTGCCGGGGGGGGGGGGGGGGAATCCCGGACATTTTGAGTGATTTACAAATTCCCCCCGGACGCTATTTTTAGCACAAAAAGGAGGACATGTCCGGGTAAATCTGGACGAATGGTAACCCTATATAATGGTAGCACTAGCAACTCTAGGCTCCCTAAAAGGTTTGGGCAGCCCCTTTCCACACTAGAGGTGTGAACTCCTGGCTCCACTGAAGTCAGTGGCAGAAATCCTATTGACTGTGTTGGGGCTGGGATTTCACCCCAGATGTCTGACCTAATACAGTTGCACAGCGAGGAACAAACGTTGCACCCTTTCAAAGAATATCACAGTTGCTACTGAGCTGTTCATGATCTCAGAGCCATTGTTCCTGCCTCAGGACTGAAGCCTGCAGAATGCCTTTGGAGCCTGCCTTGGTGTGGTGCGCAGCCTTCCCCACACAAAGCCACACTTCCCAGTGCTGCGGTGTTAACAGCCACAATTAAGCCCACTGTATTAATTAGGAGTGTAGAGCCTGATTGCCCTCTCTATCCCAATTATACACTGGGAGAGCTCCGCCGATGCCCAGAGTTACTCCTGATTTTTCCCCAGCATGAGAGGAGAATCAAGCCATGTATCTCCTCAAGAACGAAACCCACCTGATAAAAACATGCTGTGAGTTTCTTGTCTTTCCCGTGACGTCCCGGCAGCTGGGAAACAAGCTTCTTCGAGAGCCTGTTTCCTGAATCACTGTATTCTGCTCCTCACCCTTCTGCTTAGGACCCTCAAAGACACAGCTAGGACTAAACAGCTTCCCTTATTGCTGCTTTGTACACACTTGACCTACTGTGACCCTGGCTGTTCTAGTACTGACACTCCTCCAACCAACAGGATACATTCCCTGCTTGTGTCTTGTTTTCTCATTATGATCTCGGGGTGTACTGTTGTAAGACTGCTCTGTTCCACTCTGCTAGTTGCTGTATCTTGTTAAATAACAGTAATGAAAAACAACAGACTATATCTAACACAAATATTACTGACTACTCTAATTGCTGTATTTGGGTACTGAGCCAAATTCAGCCCTGGTATAATTCCATTGATGTTAAGACAGTTACACTAAGGGTGAATTTGGCTCATTTCCTTATTTGTTCTGCCAACTATCGCTGTGGGACATACTCTGGCAGGCTGAATGTGGAACAAAGGGACTATAAGGAAAAAAACAGGCTGGTTTAGCCAACTAGAGAATAGACTATTGTTCAGGAATGCAGAGGCCTAGCTTTACATAAACATGATATATCAGTATACAGGCCTGTTTGACCAGCTGTCTTTATTAAATTTCCTGCGGGGGGGAATAGTTATGTGCAAGAAAAAGTGTTGATGAGACTTTGGGCAAATCTACATTGCAATCGGAGCTGTGATGGAGGATTGTGTAGAGATACCCAAACTAGCTTTGATCTAGTTAGCACAGGTACCAAGAGCAGCAAAGCTGTGGCAGCATGGGCTGCAGCCTGGGTTAGCTGCTCAAATACAAGCCTACCAGCGAGTGCAAGAATGTACTTGGGTGGCTAGCCCGCATGTTGCTGTGGCTTGGCTACTATTGTTACTTGAGCTAGTTAGATTAAAACTCTCTGTGGTAGGGCCACACATACTGTAGTTGCACCTCTGATTGCATCCATTGCCCTGTCACAAAGCACTCCTATGGATTTCCTTAATGGCGCTCAACTTTTATTAATGCTTCAGAAACACCACATGTAAATATTGGCCAAGCCTACAGGAAGCATCCTTTAATTCTACGACTACTTAACTCTTATATAGAGGATTGAGCAGTAGATACAAGTATGTGGGAGGTAGCTCAGAGATCAAAAAGGCATCTTCCACTCAGACGTGCATATACACCCACACATTCCGTGTAGTCAGTGAGCTGAAGGCTGCAGCTCAACGAGTTGAATTTTACATCATTGGCGACAGCGGATACTGACCCTACTTATGACAGGGGAATTAACCTTTGTAATCGACCCAGAACAAGTGACTGAGGCCAGAAAATGAAGTCCCAGTGTCTTACCAACACACCAGAGTGTCACACATCTACTATAAATGCTGTGGTGTTATTATTGTTGACCTACTGGGACTGGTCAATTTCTTTGTGCTTGGGGAGGCCACTAAGGGACAGTATTGGATTGAAGAGAGCAGCAAGTCCCAAATGGTGTTACTTCCCCCTGCGGAAACCCCCTTCCTCCTACTGTGCCACGTTGAACTTGGAGATTTGTAACTCCCATCAGGCCTGACACACTCATTGCCACAACACACTGTTCTCATAATATTAGGGTGACCAGACGTCCCGATTTTTAGGTGTTTGTCCCGATATTTCCAGCAGCAATCAGTTTTTTGTTTTTTTTTCACTCTGCTTTTTTTTCCTCTTCTTTTTTTTTTTTTCTCTGCTGGCGGACCCCCTACTTCCCCCCTCAACCCCGGTGTCCCGATATTTTCTTCCTCTCATCTGGTTACCCTACATAATATGTATCTCAAAGGCATCATGTAAAGTATCATAGATAAACTGGTGACACACTGATCCCCAAAATCATTGTGTGATGTATGTATGTATGGAGTACAAACAGTTATAGATGTGTGCTGGAAATATGTTTTTAAAATGTGTTCAGCCTGTCCTAGACAAAGGAATGTGTATTTACTAGGGCTGTCAAGCGATTAAAAAAATTAATCGCGCTGTTAAACAATACCATTTATTTAAATATTTTTGGATGTTTTTTACATTTTAAAATATATTGATTTCAATTACAACACAGAATACAAAGTATACAGTGCTCACTTTATATTATTATTTTTATTACAAATATGTGTGCTGTAAAATGATAAATAAAAGAAATAATTTTCAATTCACTTCGTACAAGTACAACAGGTATGAATTTTTAGGGAGCCTACTTGTGTAGGGAGGAGATGGGCTGGCAAAGCAAAGATACCAGCCTATTGGGACAGAAACCTCGTTTAGTACCCATTGTGGAGTGGGAGGGAGCCTCATTAGAGAGACAGGAGGGAGCAGGAACTGTCAGAATGGTGAGTTCCTGCTGATGTTACAGCCAAAGGAGAGACACCACACCTAAGTTGACTCAGCTCTCGCCCCTCAGGTTGAGTATGCTTTTTAACTGACAGGCTTTGGCTGCTTGAGCTTTCTGAAGGAAAAACCAGTGCTACATAGACTGCTTCTCAATAAACCTATCAAGGCCTATTCTTGATTTATCCTCTGTATTTTTTGCACAAGATACTGTCAAGGGTGTTGAAATAGGTTGTCAACATGATCAGGAAGTCTATCCCACACATGAAGGTGACAAGCATTACCGTGTAAGCTTAAGTAAATGTTCTGACTACCACTGATAATGTAATGCAAGAAACTCTGACTTTGGAAACAAATTCCCTGAAACAGAATTTGGATTGTGGGTCATCAGCTCAGGGCTTATTAGGTCTTGGCTTGTTGCATCCTGGATTTCACAATCCAGGGCTCTGTTTTCTGAACTTGGGACCCAGTTCTCAGAACCCAGATTTAAAAACTCAGCTGTCAGGATGCAGAACCTAGATTTCCAAACTTGAGACTTGGAACTTGTTTTTGAGATTTGGAATTTGGCTTTGGAGACTAGAATATGGAGCTCAGATTTCAGAACTATTCCTGAAGAACATAGATTTGGTTCTTGGCAGTCGGCTTTGGCAACCCAGCACCTAGATTTTGGAACATAAGATTTTGTGTTTGGGATTCAACTCAATTTTTACACCTTTTTTTTTTAAAAAATCAGACCATGCAGCACTATTTTCCCATTTCAAGGTTCATAACCCAGGTTTGAGAACGTTTGCTTTTGAATCTTGCCATTTGGAATTCGGCCCTCAAACTAGTTTTCACAATTAGTTTTTCTGCAATCATAAGTATGGCTCAGATTCTCAGAGGTATTTAGGTTCCTAACTTCCATTGCTTTCAATGGGAGTCACATAACTAAATACCATTGAAGATCTGGGTAGGTGCTATCAAAACTCAGAAGCCAGGTTTTGGAGCTTCGATTTTGGGTTACAGATATCCTGATTTTCTAATCTCATATTTGATTTTTGGGACTTGTTTTTCAGGATTTGCTTTTGGGACTGGGGACCCAGTTATTACAGCTCATTTTATGAGACTTAGCAAATTCAACCTGCTTTCTAGAACTAGGAAGCTAGATTTTGGTTTACAGAACCTAGTGTTCACAACCGTGAGCTCTGCCTTTCACATCTCAAATTTTGTATTTTGGAACTCTGCTTTGAAAACTCGGCATTCAGAATTCTGCATTCAGAACCTGGTTGTGGCAACCTAGATTTTGGAACTGGAAACTCCATTTTTGATGACGGCAACCCAGATTTCCAGACCCATATTATGGTATATGGAACTCTGATTCTGAAACTGTTTATTGACGAATGTCTACTAAATACAATTACATCCTTTTGTCCAGGTAGCTTTGCTCCTGTTTTTGGAGATTGTCTGAGCTTCACACGACTTTTCCTTTACATCTCAGAGCAATTTCTACAGGAGTATCTGATTCCTTTGGCTGGGTTTTACCATCTGCTAGCTGGGCCCTAAGCAGTGTTCATCCACCCCCTTGCAAAGATCAACAGTTACTGGCCTGGATTTTTAGCTAGCATGAACTACTGGAGCTCCATTGCTATCAATGGAGCAATCCCAATTTAAGCCAGCTGAGAATCTGGCTCATAGCCAGCTATTTAGCACTTTGCAAAATAGATCTCTTTTTCCAGAGAAGGAATTGACCTTCATGTTTTTTCTGGAATGGCTGCCTTTCCGTAAACCATGACAATTATCACTATTGTAAAGTATAATCCTCCCTGGCACCACTAGATGGTGTGTGAAGATCATTATTCTAGGGCAGTGGTTCTCAAACTTTTTTTTCTGCAGACCACTTGAAAATTGCTGAGGGTCTCGGTCGACCACTTAATGATCTTTCCAAATGTTGTTTGTACCGTTAGCTAACTATTGTAATGTGCTTTGGATAAAAGCGCTATATAAAAAACCCCCTTAATAATAAACATTTTTTTGTTCTACAAAAAAAGCACACCACTCATATTTTAATATCAGTAGTCTTACCTTTCTAATGCAATGGATATGCCCTCTCTCCCCCACCACAGCAGCCCCAAAACTGGGGCTGGGAAGGAGGGGGGAGTCTCTCCCTCTCTCCCCTGCCATGGCAGCCCCCGAGCTGGGCTGGGAAGGAGGGCCGTCTCTCCCCAGCAGCCGGAGCTGGGGAAAGTCGCCTCTTTCTCTGGCCACTGCATCCCTGCATGTCCCAAATTCTCCCCACTCCCTCTTCTCATCCCCACTGCCCCCTTCAACCTACTCCCTATTCCCCCCCAAGGCCACCACCTCACATTACATGTGTGTCTTCTCCAAGGTCCAGGCACCTAATTAGTGGAGCCACGCCTGAGTGGCTCCACTAATTAGGTGGGTGGCCCTTCATTCTCTCGTGTGCGGCCGCCCAGGTACGCACCTTAGAGGGAACTATCTGTGGACCACCTGAATGGAGCTCGCGGACCACTGGTGGCCCACGGACCACAGTTTGAGAACCTCTGTTCTAGGGAGATTAAAACCAAAGAGAAAGGGTAAAAGAACTGGTAGTTCCGGAAAACAAATGTACTGTGTCCTTGAGACAGTCATGCTTGTTCCAAGGACATGCACATATGAGTTTAGTGCATTCATAGCACTGAACCCACCCACACTTTTAACCTCACAATGCTATTCTGTTGACTGTGAAGCCTCATTAAAAGTGTACTAAAATGGTTAAGTAGGACAACATTTTCCTACCAAGTAAGGTTTTCGGATTTCTAATTTGTTTTATTTTGATGGACTTAATAATCACATTTTGAATGCCCTGCTGTGGCAGGTTTTAAAAAAATACTGAAAAATGTTGTGGCCATTTAAAATATTGAGAGCTGTGCTTTGTTAGGATAATCATGAAGTTAATCAAATCTCATGCTTCATGGAGCTGGGAGAGAGTGTGTGTGCTTAAAGTAGGAACCCTGTGGCATGAACTACAATCTTATATTTAGTTTGAGTTACTTGTGCTAATAAAAGCTAAGTCCTGGGAAGCAAGGGGTAACATTTGATCTTCCATAAAATGTGTATAACTCCTTGTTGGTGCACGATAGGAAATCTATTATCTTATACCTCTGATAAACATAGTTATCTAGGCAGGTTGCACGTGGAGATGTGCTCCTTGACTATTGAGGGCCTTGAAAATTAGGACCCAGTGGTGATCAGGAAGGATCCTGACTTCTTTATCCCCTTATATCACATTGATCTAAAACCATTTACATGCTAAGTGCAGTGGGTGAGGGAAGGAAGGAAATAGGGTTCACCTAATTCTGGAACAGCAATATTGCTAATCCCAAGCATTCAAAAATCAGGAGTCCAGGCCCCCAAATCATGCAATTGGCTATAAATCATGATGGTTTTAGTTTTTTGAAATATATTTTGGATCCTTTGCCTTTTTGGTTTCTGGGTCTTTAGGTTTCACTCAGGTGGCATTTTCAAGCTTTTCTCCGCAGCCATGACAACTAGACATTTACTTTTCTGTAAAAAGTGAAAGCTGAGTTTCTCAAGTATTCTCATGAATCCAGGAGCTGGGTTTACATCACATATCATGAGACTCATGATTTGGCAATACTGCATCATGTACAGTGCATTCTGCCAAAGGCACAATCTCAAAGTAGATGGACTAATAGGCTGAGCCATTGTGGAAAATCCCATATTTCCACAGAACAGGCATTCTTCTCAAACATTTAGGGACAATTTCTGAGCAAATCCTCGTAACTTTAAATCCGGAGTAACTGAAATCAATGAGTTTATTCTGGAGTTGCACTGGTGCAAATGAAATCATACTCTTGCCTCCTTGATTTTTAGAATATACATACATTAAACAGAAAGTATGAAAAGCAGATAATTATTTGGAATAGACTGCTTTCCCCATACTAGGGTACAGCCTCTCTCTCAACTTGGATTGTCTCCCATTCTTACCCTCATTTTCATTCTTCAGTCCCTGCTATTGTAAGTAGGCTGTGAAGAATAAATGAGCTTTGCGTTCAGTGGTGAACGCTTTCACTCTCAGCAGTATAACGGGATGGCAGAAATCTCCTGTTGGCCCCGCACTGTTAGCAGGTGTTAGAACTTTGGAGCCCTGCATAGAGCTGCCAGTTAATTACTGCTGACTCCCTGGGGCAGATGTGGCTTGTTAAACTCCACCCTGAATACAGGAGGTGGGAGAGCCCCCTTTTAAGGGGGTAGTTAGTGGTAAGAACTTAATGACATGACCGAAAGTTTGTTTAGTGAGAGTTACTTTTGGTATTGAAAGCCATACCCCAGGAAATGGGTAGCTTTTGATCTTACACAAAGTGAGTGCAGCCTTTAGCAGGAGTAGGACTGGAAATCTGCTAGTTTGTCCCTGATTAGGATGGTTTTCTAGGTAGGTTGCAGATGGAAAAGATGTCACTGGGTCAGTTGTGGTCCCACACTGTTAAGGGCCTTGAATATTTGGTTTCAGTGGTGAGCTGAGAGTGGTGATGAGCTGCACTCCTGGTGGCGAGGCCTGCTCAAGAGATGAGCTGCTGTATGCTGTACAAACAGAAGCTTCTCACTAGTCCTGACTCCTGAGACAAACTCCTTGCAATACGCCCAATCCAGCCCTCTTACTTCTTAAAGGTCCTTCTGGGCTGTAGAAGATTTAGCAAAATTTGGACTAAACTAGGAAGAAAGAATGTCCTAAGGCAAACAGAAGATCTACTAAAAACAAACAAACAAAAAAACCCTTGCAGGGGATGTGAGATTTACAAGCTTTGACCTTAGATGTACTTTTCTCTCCATGTGGGTTCTGCCGTTTATTTCACTTTACTTCTCCTTCCCCAAAGGTTCTACATCAAAGTGACTCCTGACCACAGAAAGCTGCTTGAAAATTCTTTCACAAGCCATCGGTGGCTTCTTGAGCACCGGAATATCACTGGACTTACAAGGTAAGGAACTTCTTCCCTACTAAACATTTAGTGTGTTGCTTTCACAGTATTCTCAGCTTTTGTAAGCTTGAGACCCAAACCCAGCTCCCTTCTGCAGTTAGATTCCTGAGACCAATGTATTAAGATATATTTTATAAGTTATGGATGGGGTTTTGAAGTTGCCTGGGGGGGGGGGGGGAGAAGCACAGAGAAAAATGAATGTAGAATGCAGCATACTGGGAATATCCCAAAAGTATCAAACTGTTAATGAGATTAGAAATAGTTATACCCCCAAAACCATGGCTTTTCTGTAGTAAGAGGAGACTGAAATTACCAGTAGATGTAAAGTGGTTTGTAAATATCTATATTAGTGCTGTTGATTAATTGCAGTTAACTCACGTGATAAACTCAAAACAATTGCGATAAAAAAAATTAATCACGATTAATCGCCCTGTTAAACAATAGAATACCAATTGAAATGTATTAAATATTTTTGAATGTTTTTCTACATTTTCAAATATATTGATTTCTATTACAACACAGAATACAAAGTGTACAGTGCCCACTTTATATTATTATATACACAATATACTATTATGTGAACGGAAAAAGTTTGACCAAACAACTGAGCCTTGCACCTAGATATTGACTATAATGTAGCTCGTGCACATGGCTATTTGTCACAGGTGGAGAGTGTGTGTGAGGCTAGGTAAAATGTCTGTTCAGTTACATTCTTTAGATTGTATTCTCTTGTTAACCATGCTTTTGCCACTAGATGTCCATCTAGGATATGCTACAGGTTTTACATTTGATTTTGCAAGCTCCTTTAAGAGTTAAATATATTTTAAGTGATGAATGACCCAAAGAGTAAAATACTAGGGGGATTCAGCACAAAATATAGTTTTGAATGTACAGTTTTCTCCTTGTATCTTCCTCTTTCACTGTAATACATCAGTAAGCTCAGGACTGTGATGTTGCTGGCTCTTTGGCTCCCCTAGAGTAGAGGTTTTCAAACTGTGGGGCATGCCCCCCAAGGGAGGGCACAGAGGAACATTTGGGGGGGCAGCCCCACACACTGGGGCTCAGGAGGTGGATGTGGCGCTCCCTCCCTGATTCATCTCGGTGGGTCACCCAGCCTGTGGGACAGTGTCAACATCTGCCATGGCCACACCAAATTCCGTTCCCAGCAGTCTCTGCGCCCGTCACTGGCTCCACCCCCAGAGACTGTCGCATGTGCCTTCCCCTACCCTGAAAACCTGAAGGGGAAGGGGCTGGTATAGTCTATTTTTGTCTGGGTTGTGGGGGAGCGTAACCAAAACTCAGAGGGGTGGGGGCGTTCAGCTCAAAAAGTCTGAGAACTGGTACCAGGGCCGGCTCCAAGTCTTTTGCCGCCCCAAGCAAAAAAATTTTCCCATGCGCCCCCTCCCGCCCCCGGCCCCGCCCCAACTTTGCCCCTTCCCCGCCCCATTCCAACCCCTTCCCCAAATCCCCAGCCCTGCCTCCTCCCCTGCCTCCCCCCCCAGGCACGCCGCATTTCCCCTCCCACCCCTCCCTCCCAGGTTTGCCTGGGAGGGAGGGGGGAGAAGCGGAGTGGCGGTACGCTTGGGGGAGCAGGCGGCAGTGGAGCGGAGGTGAGCTGGGGGGGGAGCGGTTCCTCTGCCCCCCCTTACTTCCTGCAGCCCTCCCCGCGCCCCCCACCACCGAAGCTCACCTCCGCTCTGCCTGCTCCCCTGAGCACGCTGCCGCCGCCGCTCCGGTTCTCCCCCCTCCCTCCCAGGGTTGCTGCAAAACAGCTGATTCGCAGGGCAAGCCTGGGAGGGAGGGGGGAGAAGCGGAGCGGCAGCACGCTCGGGGGAGCAGGCGGCAGTGGAATGGAGGTGAGCTGGGGGGGGGCGGTTCCTCTGCCCCTCCCCCGCAGGGTTACTTCCTGCGGCCTTCCCCACAACCCCCACCGCCGCAGCTCACCTCTGCTCAGGGCCAGCTCCCGGCTTTTTGCACCGCAAAGCAAAAAAAAAAAAAAAAAAAGGGGGGAGCCAGAGTGCCGCCCCTTGGAAAGTTCCGCCCCAAGCACATGCTTGGAGGGCTGGTGCCTAGAGCCGGCCCTGACTGGTACTCTACAGTATTCAGCCCATCTGTGGAAGGGGGAGAGGTAAGAGAATTTTATTTTGTTATTCTGTGCAGTCTTGCAAATATTAGTACACTCTATGGTATCTGCTTTTCAATATAAATTCCCCACAATTTAAGGAATGCGCTGTGGCAGCTTATTGCATCAATATAGTCAGCAGTGTGTTTGCACCATCACTCAGTAGTAGGAGTGAGTTCAAAGCCGCTTGGTTACCTCAGTGAAAGGAAGCGTCCTGTTGGAATTAGTACTAGCTGTTATGCTTCTCAGAGTACAAAGAATTGTGTCTACCTCTCCCACACACCCACAGGGCTGAATTGCTGTACCTGTGGGTATTCATAGCATATTCATAATCCAGTTCATACCCTTGTGGTTAAAGGATTACTATAGAATCACATGGCCTGGTGAGGATGCTATGTTTTACAAACACCATATATATTTTAGTGGTAAAGCTTTGTTCTAAAGCTGTGGTGTTCCGCAGAGACTTCAAATGTGTGCAGCACATTGTGAGGCTCCTACAGAGCTGTCATTTCCACCTGATAACATAGCTGGAGTGAAAGGGCACGTATTACTTCTATGCCACTCCAGGGGGATGCCCCTGCCTCCAACGGCCCTACGAGAACTGTCAGAGTTTAAGGCCAGAAGGAGCCCCCAGATTATGTAGTCTGACCTCCTGTATATCACAGGCCACCAACAGTGATCCACACAGCAAACCCAACAACCACATTGAGATCAAAATATTACAGCCCATAGGAGACTAGACTATTATGTGCCACAGGCAGAGATAGAAGGGACCGAGGTGCCCCAGTGCCTGAGGCCCCCGCAGTGCCAGGAAAACGTTTGAGAGAGCCAGATAATCCTGGCAAATGACCTGCACCCCTATGCTGAAGAGAATAGCAGTGACCTTGGGGATTTTTTTTGCCTATCTTTTTGCCAATATTTCTTCTGACCCCCACATATGGCAATCAGTTAGACCCTGAGCATGTGAGCAAGAACCAGCCAGCCAAGAACCTGAAAGAGAGAAAATACTTGGTGCCACCTCAGAGCCCTGGTCCTCCCCATCTAATGTCCAGTCATGGCCATACATGATCTTTCAGAGAAAGATTTAAAAAAATAATCTCAGAATATGGTGGGGGCAGGAGAATAATCATCGTTAGCTTGGTTGGCAGCCTTCTTTGTTTCAGGACAGTGCTCCTTTAACCCCTGCAGAATCCCTATTCCATTTCTTCCAATGGACTTGCTCTAGAGCCTGAGCATTCCCTCCAATGCATTGGCAGCTGCTAAAACAGCTAAATGCAATAGCAAAATGGCTCTGCATTTGCATGCACTTAGGATGCTAAATACAGGAAACCCGTACCACTCCAAGAACGGGGGGAAGAGAGGACAGTGGAAGGACTGGCTTAAAAGGAGCAATTCATACCCTGTCACAGAAAATGACCCGACTGTCTGTGGCCACTACATAGAATCATAGAATATCAGGGTTGGAAGGGACCTCAGGAGATCATCTAGTCCAACCTCCTGCTCAAAGCAGGACCAATCCCCAACTAAATCATCCCAGTCAGGGCTTCGTCAAACCTGACCTTAAAAACCTCTAAGGAAGGAGATTCCACCACCTCCCTAGGTAACCCATTCCAGGGCTTCACCACCCTCCTAGTGAAAAAGTTTTTCCTAACATCCAACCTAAACCTCCCGCACTGCAACTTGAGACTATTACTCCTTGTTCATGCTCATGTCAGTTACGTTCCCATGTGAATTCTCACCAGAATCACACTGCTCCTTATTGGAGTTATAAACATGAATCCTAGAAATCAGTTTCCTACGGAAAAACGTGGAATTTGTGTTTTTTATTTTACAGAGAATCTTTAGTTTTGATGTTTTGTGAAAAAATAAACACACATTAACAAAATTTTACTGAAAGTGCTAGTGTCACTTATTCAATGCACACAACTTCTCCCTCTTTTGTGGTTGATTTTTTGACTGCACTTTAAATTTACAGTGGAACCCCATTTATCCAGTCTAATAGGGACCAGGGCCAGATTGGATAATCAAAAATTGGGATAATGAGGAGGATTGGCAAAGAGCTTTCTCTCCCTTGTTTTAAGATGGCTGTGGGAGCTTGGGCGATCAGCCTCATGCGGCGGGGGCTCGGGCAGCTGGTGGTTTGGTTAATATGGAGGCCGGGTAATGGAGACTCGGATTAACAGGGCTCTACTGTATATCAATAGAACATGGTGTTCAACTGATACCTATATATAGTGTGGCTAGGGAAACTAAAGTTCAGCGTTTCATTTTAATCGCAGAAAAATGTGGATTTTTTTAAATCAGAGAATTTTGGGGGGGTTATCATGGACAACTAGGTTCCCTGGTTATAAACAAGAAACATAACCAGAAAGCCCAGTTGTATCAGTTCATGATATGGTCCCCATTTCCAAAATGGCCTCTAATTTTGGGCACTTCAATATTTGGGTGCATGACTTGAGTCACCTTGAACCTTTTCCAGAGTGCTGAGCAGCCACTGGCTCCCACTGATGTCAGGGGGGGTTGGTGGCCAAAATTAGGGACCACTTCTAGAAAATTTGGGTTTAAGAATTCTAGAGAAGTAGCTTGAGAGATGCAGGCCTCTGAAGAAGAGCTGAGGCTTATCTGGAGTCCTTGACTCAGTGAAGACTAGGGGAAAGGAAGACCTCTAAGCACCCCAGTTTGAAGGGATGTGGGCAAATAAAAACGTATGTCATCAAGCAGATGCTGCACTGTGTGGATTCTCTCTGAACGAACAAACAAATATTGGCAATAATAATAAACCCTAGCGAACAGGCACTGAGATGCAACTTTGACTGCTCCCCTGTTCACTTAGACCTGAAAATATGGTGGGGAAACAAGACGGAGAATCTACAACGCTATTGCACGGTGTCAGCACTAGCTATAAGAAACGCGTCACAATGAATTATTTTTCTTATTTCTTCCCCTCTCTTCATTCAGCTTATGAACAAACTTGGTTACAGTGCCATTTGCAGGTTCCATCCATCCACAGACATGTCTCTTTGCAGAGACTCTGCTGGCTCTAGGGTATGAATAATGCAGAAGTGCTCTGTTGAAGCCGGCTTCATTGTCACTTTAAGTTGAACATGAATAATTGAGCAAATTTTCTTTTCAGGGACAAGAACAGCTGTCATCTGAGCCACTTAACCCCGTTTGGCTTGCTTCTCTCTGCACCTTCTGAAGCTTCTACATGTGGTCTTGCCCTGTATTAATATATCACATTTAATTTTGGAGTGTGCATTTTTTGGCCAGGGTGTCACTAATAGTCTGTTACATTTATTAAATTGGCCCAGCTGAGTGCTATCTACGGAACATACATGTCATTTAATCTCAGATTTTTAACCCTTTTGTTCCTGTGCCTCTGGGTGTGACTCAATGGCCTAACATTCCATTGCCTCGAGTGACTTAAAGCTAATCTTCAGCAGGGATGAATAGTGTGAGAAGAGATAGATGCGTGATATATGTAAATAGGGCTCTGTAGATTATAGAGTTAATAGTTTGTAGATTTAACTGGTAGGCTATATATGTGATCTTCCCATGGAGTCTGAGAATTTCATTCCAGTCAGGGCAACTTCCCTCTCCAGTTCAGTACTACATGACCTGTGTCATTGTTGTATCCTGTGAGCTGTTCTGGAAAACAACTTGTTTGTTCAGTGATAGATGCACTGTCTATCATAATTTCTGTGTGCACTGGCAACAGCTTATGCAGAAAAGTTGGGTTTAGTCAGTGTTCTAGTCATTAGATTTGTAACACAAGGATGCTGTGGAAGTGCTGGTTCAAATCCAGATAAAGTAGATTTGTTTCTCCATCTTTCTGAGGCAGATAAATTGAGGCAGCTTACTGTGGGGGTGTCCTTCAGCTGCAAATGTTAACGATTCACATCCTGTGCACTCCTCCTGATCACTGTATCTCATGAGCCTCTAACAGTCCAATTTTGCCACAGTATCCTTTGCTAAAACATCTCTTTCCCTCTCTTGTGCACTTGGCTACTGCCCTCCACCCCTGAGGTGGCTGTGTTTCAGTGGTGCTGTGACTTGTAAAATGCTTGAGGATCTTCTGTGTGTAAGACACTACATACATGTAAAACACTGTTACTGCTCCAAAAAAGCTCAGTTTTAAGGAGCTGCAAACCTTGTAATCACACAACACCTACTATCCAGTGGATTGGAGGAGGAAGTATTGATTACAGTACCACTGCCCATTTGCAAGGGTGAAATGAAGCCCACCATTATCACTCCTTTTCAGAACTGCCAACAATGGCTGACCCACCGGGTTTAAATACCCATCCCCTGCCATAGGCAGAAGATTAAAATATTCTTGGGGTGAGGGGATTGAGCAATCAAGCTCCCAGGTCTATGGGGAAGAGCTCTCTAGGTGCAGGTCCCACTCTTCACCCGGATGCACATGTGGGAGGAGCTCACTCTCTTGAGTGTGTGTGTGTGGGTGGTTAGGCACAAGTCTCTGGTGTGGGAGGTGGGGGGGGCGGAGGGGGAAGGGGAAGGGAGGATTGCTGTGCAGTTTCCATCCTGGCCTAGTGTGGAGGGAAGGCCCTGGAAGGGAGGAGAACAAACCTGCCCCATCCTCCCCCTGGGCAGCAGAGGTTCCTGAACCATGGGGCTGCAGCCAGCTTTCCACTGTGGCCCATTGGCTTTCACTGCTAAGATAAGGCAGCCCCCCCTGAAGGCAATGGAACTATGTCAGTTTGCCAACGTTGCCCATAGTCTTTGCCTCCAAGAGTTTACAATGGCTTCAGGCGAGTGGGAGAAGGAGACTTAAAATATGGGATGGATTGTTTTAGAGAGAGCTAACATGATGTGTCCTTACTAGAACAACTTCAAAATACAGAGCTGGTCATTATTCTGGTTGGTATGAGATCCAGATTCAAAACTAGGTCCCAGTCTTTTACCTCCAGGCTGGGAGGCACCAGATGAAAAATGGCTTGATCCAGACACACTTTTAAACCCGATCAGCAGAAGTAGGTAAGGGCTCCAGCAGCCAGCGTGAGAGCACAAAGAAAGAGTTCAAATCTCTAGTAACGAATGGGGATGGAAGAGTTGCTCTGAATGCTCTCCTTGGTTACTAATTATTGTCTGGATGGAGACAGGTGCCTGTGTGGTGCACCTGATAAGACATCTCACAGCAATTGGGTTGCTCCAATGAAACACTGGCAAATGATAATGAAAGTGATTTGTTTACAGTTTAAGACAATATTTACCATCTTAACTCCCGGAAGTGCTGTAGAAACGCTATTTTAATTCTCACAGCACTTCTGCAAGATAAGTTAGAGCTATTAGCAGAGCTGGTGGGGGAAATGCCAATTATCTCTTTACAGGAAATGTGAAGGGGAAAATAGCTTTTCTAAATTTCCCTTGAGAACGGTTTCTTTTTTCAACAACAACAACAAAAAAGAGGGGAGGGAGGGAAGCCTATGAAAAATCCCTGAGTATAAAACATTTGGGTGATTTTGGGTAACTGAAGATATTTCTGGTTTTTTTCCCATTGAAAAGCAAGAAAATATTGATCAAAATGAGGATTTTTATACAAACATAATTTTGGTCCAAGAGCATTCTTTGTTGGAAAAATGTTCTGACCAAAAAAAAAAAAATCAATTAACCCATTTTATAGATGTGGAGAGAGACAGGTGAAGGCTCTTGCCTGAGGCCATGCTGCAACTTAGTGGACAGAAATAAAATCAGACCATGGGGGTTCCAGACCTCTGTTCACTCTTCTAGCTCTCACTGCCTCCCTGATTAACTGAGCAGCTGGAGACAAAGCAGGAATTCAGTTGAGGATGTGTAATAGATATCAGAAAATGGCTCTGGGTGGTTTAAGAGTTCAACAGAAGCCTAAAAGTGAATTACAGCTTCAGGAATTGAACTGCCTTCTTCACCCATCACTGGAAGTAAAAATAGGCAAAAACATTTCACTAACAGCCTTTGTGAAGAAACAGCTTGGTTCTGCTTTCTCAATACCGAGTAGGTGGCATGTGGGCAGAACTGCTGTATCACCACAATATGAATACAAAAAAGATTGGGTCAGTTGGCATTCAGGGGATGTTCAAAGTGCCACATGGCTGAATACAAAGAGAGCACTTTGTTTGCTTTACCTGAATCTATGCTGTTTCCGTACAGTATAGCTAACTAAAGACTTCATCTTGCAGTGGTATTAACAGAGTAAACTCAGCTGTGACAAAACACCTCCTCTGAAAGGTGATGCTTTACTCTTCAGATAGATACTTCATTGGACTATGGGCCGCAGAGTGTGAATGACACTAGACTGTTACCTATGATACATGTCCATTTGCAGACCTGCTACAGTTTAGCATAATCACTGTTTGTGGCATGTTCAGCAGGAGCTGCTTTCATGGCATGAAAATCCCAGTTTGTGTTGGGGAGAAATAGAAATGCGACATGCATCATGACAACTGGAGATGTTGCAATGTGACCGTCACATTTCTTTTATGCCACAGGATACACTTCCAAAGGCGAAGTTAATGTAGTGTAGCCAAAATCACCAGAAAACAAAGTGTGGGAGGGAGGTATAACTCATCATAAGGATATATATTTCTTCACTACCTTGAATAAATTCAGATATGTACTAGGCTTTTTAGCAAACTGGGAAGGAGTGAATATATAAAATAAGATTCCAGGATTGTCACTCTGACATCTAGAATGTCGGTTGAGGGAATGTCTGTCAGTGGGAAGCAATGGAAACTGCTCCAAGCACTGCTGAAAGCTCTTTGTTAAGAATATCACCAGCCTCACTCATCACTGGGATTCATGAGCTGTTACAGTCCAATTTTTAAGTTCTCAATCATTTTGACTTTACAAATTACAACCATGCAGTGTACAGCTACAGTGAAGCACAGGGGCGCTGGAACAATGTTTATAGTGGGGGTGCTGAGAGCCATTGAACCAAACTGTAAACCCTGAATATGATTGAAACCACTTCAAGCGAGGGGGTGCTGCAGCATCCCCTGCAACCGTAGTTCCAGCACCTATGTTGAAGCATGTATCTGTATCCTAGACCATGGTGACATCAGAGTTAACTCAATCAATTACCCCCTTACTCTACTGCTAATTTGCATGAATCAGTTTCATTGGCTGTATGAGGGAGATTGCACAGATGGTGCATTACATGGTCCAATTGCCACACCCGTGGGATTGCATGACTTTCAGCTACTAGTATTCTTATAACAGCAAAACTGAAAACTCACAAAATTCCCCTACCACAAAACTCATTTGCTTCTGCAGCCTTGTTCACGTGCTATGCATGTGACTAGGTCTGGCCTATGCTCTAGTAGAGGGCACAGGTACAAGCTGGTACAATACTAGTAGGTGAAAGCAAAATTCACATTTATTTGATGCAAAACTACTTTATGCAAAAGAATGTCCTACTTGAAATCATGAATGAAACAGAATAAATGAATTCATAAGATCCTTACTTCTCTGTAGAGCAAGAAGCTCTGAGAAGTAGCGAAAAAGCAGCAAGGTGGGACTGAGAGAAACCAAAAAGAGTGCTGACTGGAAGGCCTCTTCTTGTTCCTAGAACTTCTTTTGAGGTTGTAGGTCTGGGTGTGTTTTGAAGGGGAAGTAAAGTGAGTGTTAATGAGAGGTTCCAGACTGAGTTTCCTGTACACTGAGGTACTCTATTTACAGCCCAGGAAGAGCAATGTAATATTCTACATGTTGCCCTATTAATAGATCTGCTCCTTGACATAAAGATCACCTCCAGGGTAGTTCAATCCTTAGCCTCTGCTGAGACTGCCAGCAAGGAGACTGCTGGTGATAGTACTCACGGTCTATGGTATGTACGCTTGTCCAATTGGAACTCAGATTCAAAGAATTCAAGACCTAAAGGAACCATTAGATCTAGTCTGACCTCCTGCATCTTGCAGGCCTGAGAATTCCATATACCTAAACTGAGACTTTAACTGATTTCATATGAACCACCAAGCAGCCGTCCGATAACTGATTCAAATGGCTCAAGTAGTTACCTAGAAGTAAAAGGAACTTTATCCCATCCCTGGGCTATCCAGGCCCAGTCTCTTTCTGCTGTGCTTTTAATGACAGAAGTTGTACCAGCAGCTGACAGTGCATATGCTCTTAGCCTGCAGGAGGTTGCGTGGGTGCTACTAGGAACAAGCAGTATTCAAGGTCTCACTGCCACCTCATTCAACAACAGCATCAACTGATTGACTCTGACAGCCTGCCAACCATTTTTCTTCAAGCCCACATCCTTGGAGTCCTTTTGCATGCATTTGTTTTCAGTTTGCCTAGGTTTCTTGGCTTGGGGGAAAAAGAAGATATGATGCATGACTGGCTGTATTTCCTTAATGATGAAGCTTCAGACTTCAAAATAGAAAGCTGGGGCATTATATCAGACCAGCGAGAGATTGGTATTAAATCTGGGGTTTACAGATGTTACTTTAGAAGTTACAAGGTAATGTAACAATATATTGTTTAGAGAGCAAAGAGTTCTCCAGCCATATCCCTAAAGTGAAAAACGCTCCAAGCATGTTTTCAAGAGCTATTCTGTGTCAAGTTATTGATAGCAAATCTATCTTCTCAATATCTTTAAGATAAGAAAGGTGGTGGTGGCAAGAAAAGGAACTCTGTGTGTGTTTTCCATCTATAATACAGGGCAAGAGAGAAAAACCTAAAGTTGTATCCTGGGGTGGGATTATCAGCTGCCAATAGCAGAGCAGCAGAACTGCAACAATCACAAAGGGCCATGTCACTATGATGATTCTGGTAGCTCTCAGGACTGAGAGTCACCTTGTTAGCCCCTGCCACCAGCGTGAGGGAGTCTTGCTTATGCTTAATTGGGTGTCTGCTCCATGACACCACCACCCTGTTACCCACCTGAGCATTCTCCTCTGAGCTGTTTCAGTTCTTACTTTGCCTGGCAGGTTCACACAAGGTGTACCCAGTCCCTTGAAAGCATTCATTTGTAGGGTCCAGACCCTTTTCTTCTGAACACTCACGGAAATACCAAGTCTGCTGTCCCAAAAGGAACAGTCGCTACACCAGTTGGTCAGATTCTGCTCAAGACTAGCACTATGAACATATCTCAGTGCTGTGATGTTAAGCATAGTGAAAACAAGAATAAGTGTATTATCAAAAAATAGAGATTCAGGAGATAGTGAGAGAGTATATTGGAAACAAGTGGTTACATATAAAACAGAATCATAACACGCTTTCTAGAGACTAAACTTAACTTTGGTTGAGATAAAACTTCTGTAGATGGGAGGTTAACCCGATAGTTTGCTTCAGTGTTTTCAAACAAGATTGACTGAGATCCTGTTTTCATAAATGGAAATGCTCTGTCCACTTACTTGCTAGGTTCAGTACGAGGGGAGGGGTCTCTTCTATGCCTTCTACATATACCCCCAAAGTTCATTGTCTGTACTCAAAGACAGGATAACCACTTATGGCTTGTTTTTCCAGTGTGCTGCTTCCCTATTGACTTCATATCTCTTCATTAGCATTTGACTTTGTATGTAAATGGGCATCCACTGTGTTAGTTTACAATGTTTCATTTACATCCCAACAGAGAGAGAGAGACATTTCTTACCCTGTGTGGAGGAAAACCTGTTTTTCACTTCTGCTGGTGAGCAATACCTTGATACAGACTAAAAACCCATATTTTCAGTATGCATACATAACTTCTCACATAGTATCTGTACATATTTTTCACAACTATATTAATGACTATTGTGACCCTGGCTTTCATTTAAGACCTCACATGATATTCTTTGGTTAACCTGAATCTGGATATTCCTTTAACCATCTTGCCAGCTGGCATTAAGGGGTTCTTGGGTCACAGTTGCCCTTTACCTGCCATGAGCAGGAATTTGGGTTTGGAGAAAGGCTACCTCCTTGGAGAAGAATTTCTTTCCTGCCTGTGACCCCAGGGCAGCCTCTCAGTGTCTGCTCCAGGAGGCTTGTTTTCTTCAGGGCTGGGGAGACGGCTGTTTTCCCCCCAACCATTGTTCCCTCCCCCTGCAACTTAACAAGGAAGTTAGACCCTGATCCAGCAAAGCATTTCAGCATGTGCTTAACTTAAAGCAGGTGAGTAGTTTCATTGACTTCAGTAGGACTACTCACCTGCTTCAAGTTAAACATGTGCATTAGTGCTTTGCTGGTTGTGGGTTTTCAGGCTGACCTTATTATAATACACTTGCTTGCTCCTCCCATCAGGTTTCAGCAAGTTGAGAGAAATGCAAAAATTATATAAACTGCATCAATGGCAACAAGTAAACTAGGCTGAAACTGGAATATAAATGGACAGCCTTTATATTAATAACAGAGGTAAATAAATTTGTTTTAAAAATTATTTAATGTGACAGCTTTCCATTAATGAGCAAATGACTTGTTGAAGTAAATGCCAATGTTTTCATAATAAATAGTGGCCTCTCCTAAGAACAGTGACAAGCACTGATTATTGAGCTGGGAGGAAGGGAGCAGCTCTGTGAAATCCACTCAGTGTTCAGTTAATGCAGTGCAGCTCATCATCATGGTACAGACCGTCAATCTAAGTCCAGAATCACAGGGAAGGGAAAAAAATTCCCTATAGACAAACTGAAAGATTTCAGCTCCACCACGGGCTCACTTCTAGCCAGGAGATAATTATCCCTAATGGGCTCCCTAGAGACACAGGCACCAAAACAATGAATGTACCTGTCAGCTCTCTGACACATCTGTCAGTAACCGCATTTCCAATTGCAAACACGGGAGAGTGAGAAGCTAGAATTCACACAGTTCCCCCCCCCCCCTTCTGGTGAAGCACGGCCACAAGATCTGGTACTGAGCAGAAAATGGAGCTATTTTCTTCTGCTATGATTGGTTTCAGTGGTGATGAAGAGGACTCCAAGAAGATGAAAGAAAGATGGGAATAGAAAATCTTTACATTTTTGGTGAATACGGTGTATAAGAAGCTGTATTGATTAGCTGTTGGTGGGCAATGTACACACTTTCATCACATAGCACTCCTCAGCAATTAACCGTCAGACCTGACCTGCAATATCCTCTGTTATATTAATCTCCCCTACTTCAGAAGCTCTTTCCAGGCAATTCAGTCCTGACCTGAAGTACCCCTATGCTAAAATGGGCCTTGACTCTTCCCTTTTTGCCAATGCCTTATAATAGGTGTTAGTTCAGCCCCAGTCCTGCAAACACTTACACGCATGCTTAGCTCTAAGCACATGTGTAAAACTCAGTGTGTGTGTGTGTGTGTGTGTGTTTGCAGGATAAGAGTCTTCTTGCAGATTGCGTTCATTTTAATTCTTTTGCAAATGATTTCTAACAAGGTGCTGCTGGGTGGCATGCTACATTAGTCCCTGCTTGGAATATGTCATTAATAATTGAGCCCCTTAGCCTCCTAAATTAAAACTATTGCCCATAGCTGATGGCATAAAATCTGTGCTATATGACCATTTAAGCAAGGGTGACTTACTCAGTTACATCTGAAAATACTTATTTACTGCCTCCCTCTCTCCTGAATGTATATCAATGGTTGGATCCAGGAGATAGTTGTCTAAGGATGAAGTGTGCTTCCAAGAATCAGTTGCTGCGTAGTGAACTGGGGTTCTGCTGTAGCCACATCTTGACAAAGAGAAATTGAGATGCTCCATAATATACTACTGCAAAGTACTTTAGTTCTCCTTTTTCTCTCTGCAGCCATAATGTAGCCAAGGGAATCCTAGGCTGCTTCTCCTACAGTCATGCAGATTTACTCAAGATTGCTTGTGAATTTGGAGAGAAAATAGTCTACCAAGAGCTAATGTTGAAATACATATTTTTTTTTAAAAAGAAAAACCCAGAACTCCTGCTTAATTCCATTAATCATTCCCACCGGTTGCACTGTAAGATGCAACCATTTTTTCCGTATCTGTCTTGTACTATATTACAAGAGGAGCTATGTGTGTTTAAAGATGATGTACATTTTGGAGTAAACCATTAGTATTTGAACTCTTTCTAAAGTGCACAAGAGAAATTGATGGGGAGTAAATAAATTATGCCCAACACATAGTGAGATTTTTCAGAAGTGCCTAAGTGACGTAAGCACATGACTCCTATTGACTTTCAATGGAGCTTTTGTTCCTAATTCACTTAGGACATCTTATCCCCTGGCATTTCTTTGCATTTATTTTGTATCCTGAGAGAGACCAAAGTTGGTAAGTACTTTTTGTAAATAGAAGAAAGAGAAATATCTCTTCCTTGGTCCCTTAGTATACAACTGCTCCGGCATGTTACTAAAAGACTCCATAACCAATACAAAAAACAGAGGCGATGCTGGCTACTACTGAAATTCAGTAGCCCCCTGTGAAAGAGAAATCACCAGATAACATTTACCATTGGAGAGAGCTTCATCTTGTGGAGCACAGTATAGCATATTCATCTGATTTATAAAGTTAAGACCCAGGAGAAAACCAACCAGAATCTCAAATAGAAATTTCCATGGGAGTCAAAAGCCTTTTTCCACTTTGAGTGAAAAGACAGGCAGGGACTTCGTATGTGTCACGGAGTGTGGGGGAACTCAGGGCCCTGCACCCCCGGCTTCCTGCGATTCACCATGACTCTCAGCCAGCCAGTAAAGCAGAAGGTTTATTTGGATGACAGGAATACAGTCCAAGACAGGTCTTGCAGGCACAGACAACAGGACCCCCCTCAGTTAGGTCCATCTTGGGGTCCCAGGACATCCCAGCCCCCCTTGGGAGGTCAGAGCCATCTCTGCCTCCCAGCCATCTCACCAGCCAGCTTCCAACACTCTGACTTCAGCGACCCCTCCCACAGCCTTTGTTCAGTTTCCCGGGCCAAGGTGTCACCTGGCCTCTAACCCATTCCTGGGTTCTCATGTTACATGCTCAGGTATTCTCCTTTGGGCAGTCTCCCATCCCCCAATGCAGACTATCCTAGCCACACTCCCCTGTCAGCATTCACAGACCACAGTAAGAACAATTCCAGTTCGTCACAGTATGCATATAACACACCATATTAAAATTGTATGTATTGTCCACAGCTTCTCCCTTCAACCAAATCAGACTGATCTGAATATATACTATAATGGGAACCACCACTTCCAGCCGCATCTGAAGCTCTTTTTTTAATTCAATGGGTACATAGGTTTAATGTCAAGATATTGTTAAAGGGCCCTCACTCTGCTGTATCTTTGTGTATTTTAAGAGTAAGTTCATAGATCATTTGGGAGAGATGATCCATAGGGTAGGATTTTTAAAATGTCTAAGGGAGTTTAAGCCTAGATCCTCAGAAGGTGCCTAACTCACAGTGGGAGTTAAGTACCTAAATACTTTTTGAGGATCTGGGCCTAGATCCCCAGGTCCTATTTCATCAGGCACTTTGAAAATCCCACCCTATGTGGAGAAAGGAATTTTTTAATTATTCCCAGTACTGGGGTCAAGCAGGGACTACATTTTTGTAAAACTCTGCTGGATACCCATCTATGCCTAGTGACTTCCCAGAGTGCAACAGTTTAGGGGTTTCATCTACTTTTCTCCTCACTAATAACAGTATCGGTCATATATCTCTGTATGCTTACGTCCTGTATTATCTTTCAGGCTGGTGACAGAAGATTATATTTGTCTTTGGGGTTGTTTTATAGTGCATATTGCTAAAATATTCTCAGCCTCAACTCTGTGGGCATAATTCTGTCTGGTCTGCTGAATTGATTTTTCTACTTTGGAAGTTTGAAGTACAGCCAACTTCCCTCAGGCTGTCTGCAATTTATGTTCTGCCCCCTTTGTGCATGTTTTATGGGCTATGTACTATTTACAAATTGCTGCATAAGATCATGTTGATCTCCATGTGTAACTCTCTTTAGATGGGATGTGAATTAAATGCATTCTGCCCTGTTAGCTGCTTTAAGGGTTTCCCATCTAAGGGACTGTGCATATTCCTTATTGGGATAGAAAGAAAAAAAGGAGAGCACTGATCCAAGTCCTGAAGCTGTTACTACAAAAGAATTTGTTCCATACTTTTACCGCTACACAAAGGTATTGTCTACATTTGGGAATATTCCCGACTCAGAAAATGGCGTCCTAATTTAATGCCCTTCAAAATGGGAAAAATACCAGTTCTGATTCTGAAGCACAGACAAGGGCAAGCTAAGGGTTTGCATTCATTTAGCTCAGTTGATGCCAACCCTAGGTTGCCTTTGTCTCTACGCTTAAGGGTCAGGAGCGGTGCAGCTACATGGACTGCTGGTGACCAGTTGCTGAATTAAGGCTATTATTCCTAAGTGTCAATTAAGCCTAAGGCTTCTTAAATTAGTTGCTGTGCTGTATATTCAGCACTGCAGAGGGAACTTAATGTCATTTAAGAAACTTCAATAGTAGAAGGTGGTTGCTTCATCTGAAGAGGATTTGGAGGACTTTTATATCCACACGGAGAGTAACTGGGTGATTTGAGCGGAATTGGAACAGAAAGCTTCTTCGGGGGTAAGATTTTCAAAAGTGCCCGAGTCCCATTTTTTGAAAGTGGAAAGTAAAGTTAGATGTTTTGAAACTTTGATTCTCTCTCGTTAGACCTACATTTGATGTCAAATTTCTATAGCCTTTAGCTGCAACATCATACAGTCTTCTAATGTACAGGCTTCTAGAAATACCTAGCTAAGTGACTTTATTAAAAACTATCCATAATTATCCAATCATGTAAGTAGGGGGCAAGGGCTGCACTGGGATCATCTAATAATAAATCAGTGTGAGTCTTTTGAGAGGCATGCACATTCACAAACACTAATCAAGACTTTTATTCATCCTGTTCTAAGCAAAGTAAGCATCTTTACTAACTGCATTCCCTGCAATGGATTTATCTGATCTCCAAGCACAGTGAAGACCTTTTTGGAGAATGCATGTGCTGGTTGTGCCAGTGAGAGCTAAATCTTCACACTAGAGTTTAGCCAAGTATTAAGTTATCAATATTTCTTGTCAAGGGACAAAATAAATTGCCATGGAATTCATGACCCTGCTGTTTTCTGACCCTATCTTCCCATTTGCTTAATGAGTATAGCTGTGTTATATTATCTTGCTAATTAATAAAAAAGCTTTGTAGTTTGCGAGCAGCTTTCCAGAAAATCAGTTGGACTTGTGAGAAGCACTTGTTACTGCAGTACTTCCTGTTGCAGGCAGATTTGTTACAGTAAAAGTTGTATTGATGTTGCACACTGTGGCATGTTGTGACATACTGCAGGGAGACTTTGGTGTTCATAATTTTTGCAAACTATTGTGTGACTACATTTTGGCCTATGGATAGCTCATGAACTGCTTGCTGTGGCTATTCCTCTCAGTATATGATTCAGTATTTGTGCTGTGACATTAATCACCTAAATTGTTTTTGGTCTTGTCCTATGACTGCGTGACCTATCTTTTATACCCAAAGGGGACTGAGTAACTCTTTGAGGCTTTCGATTCTCTTAGGGAGAGGGAGGGGAGCACTTCAGAGGAAAAGGCACAGCAGGAGACAAGCAGACCTAGGGAATTCTGGGATATTTTAACATATTCCCTTTTCCTCTCAGCTAAAATCAAGAAGGAAGCCAGGTACTTAAACAGGTAAGGAAGTCCAATTTATTAGTTGTTTAGCAAACTTTATATTCAATTCTCTTTTCATAGTCTCACAAAGTAAATATGGCTGCATGTACAAATGAGGCCTTTGAGGGGTGCACTGTCTGTCTCATCTAATTGTTTTGGTGCTAGATGTGTGGCCAGGAAGGGGTTGGGAACTGCTGTGTATTGCTAAATGACCCCTCCTAGTCTCATATGTAAAATACTTCATCTCTATTAAGTGCACTGATTGAACTCACTGGCCTTCCTTTTGTGTCATGCTGTTGTCATTCGCTGCAGTAATGACTTAGTCATATGTGTACTTGGTCCTAGATGCAATGTAGGGTTACACATCTTTAGTTTCTTGATTGACTACGTTAGTGCAGAGTCTGGGATTTTGGGAACAACACAGTCCCTTTTGTGCTATGGTGGTTAAGCACTCTTCCCCTCCCATATACAGCACACTTATGGCATTTTCCAGTCTCCATTTTCTGCCACTTACCACCACAGTCAGTGTCACAGATAATTTAATAGGAATTCATGCTTCATCCCACTTCCTCTCCATACTCACTCCCTGCCATCCTCATTACTAATGGAAAAACTCCTGTAGGTCACAGTGGGATTAGGATTTCTCCCTAGGTTGCTTACCCCATCTTCCCAAGTACACACATCACCCAGCTCAGCTCTTCCCCACATTCTTAGTTTGTCATGTCAAACAACACAAGATACATTGTGTCAGTGAGTTCCACCATTAATCACCGAGGCCAAGAACCTAGCAGCATTCAGAAAAGATAAGACATTTACATTGATAATGAAATCTTCCACAGGTACACTAGCCAGGACAAAACAATTTTCAGTAAGATATATAATTGTTCATACATTGGGGCATAAACTAACCATTAACTGAGGGAGATTAGGAAGAAACTTCCCCTATGGGCAGTATATTCTATAATTGGCTATGACCTCTAATACTGGCAGGACAAAGGGCTTGATTTACTATGGCAATTGCTAAATTCCTGTGGACATGTTGTGGTAGATAATCCACCAGTACAACTAGTGCTATTTCCATAATATACACAAGCTAAAAACCAGGTTGGCAGGGGTCAAAGAGGCCTGAGGAATGCAGATACTGCTGGACTTATTTCATGGATTCATTGGGTTTTTAGGGCCAGGAGGGACCCTTAGATCATGTAGTTTGACTTTCTGCATATCATAAGTAATTAAATTTCACTCAGTTTGACTAAAGCATAAGTTCCAGAAAGGCATCAGGTCTTGATCTGAAGACATTGAGAGATGGTGAATCCACCACTTCCTTTAATAGTTTGTTCCAATGGTTAATCCCGCTCTCAGTTAAAAATGTGTGCCTAATTTCTAAGCTGAATTTGTCGGCTTCGAGCTATTGGTTCTTGGTATGGCTTTCTCTGCTACATTAAAGAGCCATTTAGTACCCAGTATTTTCTCCCCTATGAATGTACCATAGGCGTGTGTACGGGATGTGCCGGGTGTGCCCTGGCACACCCTAATGTCTCAAAAAAAGGTGGCTTTGCATTTTAATTTAATCGCATGATACTCTCTCTTAGTTTTAAAGTATGGATTGTTGTATTATGCAGTAAGTGCCGAATTGCGTAATATAGATGTTGTAGAAATGTATGGAAAGCCTGTGTTCGCTTGCAGCATGCGTCCCCACTACTGCAGCACCGCATTACCATTGGTCCTCCCCTCCCCCTCCAACTACTATTCTAGAAAATTCTTTGACCTATATAAGCGGCCGCGTCAGGCGTGCCCAGCGCATTGTCTACAGTGTTTGTAATGTTTGTCGTGTGTACACTATTGAAATAGCATAACAAGCCTGTGGTTTTACGTTTTAATTCAATCGTATGATACCCCCTTTTAATTTTAAAATATGGATCAGTTCATTGTTAAGAAAAGGAGCAGACAAACTGAATTTATAATGAATGTGCTGATAGTAGTGCAAATACCTTGGACTCCTCGGATAAGAACTTACATGAAGATAATGCCGCCACCAGTTCCAGTGCGTGCAATAAACTGAGTAATGACCAACAGAAACAGACTTTGTCTCTTAGTTCAGGTCAGTGTAGTTCCTATTCAAAGTCATCAAACATTCCATCTGATGACCTGGTCTGTTATATTCCAAAAAATAGATTAGAACGCCAGTCTCGGTTATCTAGAGGTCCTTATCAGCCTTGATTGAGCATGTTTCCTAGAAGTAAAATAGGGAATAAACAAAGAAGTTTTCAGTCCGATTGGTATGAAAAGTATAGGTGGTTAGACTATAACCCATCAAAGGACGCAGCATTTTGCTTTTACTGCCGTTTCTTCTCCTCTAATGATGCAGCAAACAAAGGTCACACTGATCCAGCATTTATTGATAAGGGATTCAGAAAATGGCATAGGGCTAACTAATGTTTCAAAAACCACCAACTGTCAAAATCTCATGTGTTGAGCTGTTCTTCTTGGTCAAGTTTTAATGAAGGGAAACCTATTGATGTATTGTTGGATGAGGTCAAGCAGGCTAATCTGTCTAAACAAGAAGAAGAACGGTGCCATAACCGAAGTGTAATGGAGCGACTGATTGACATTGTTCTGTGTTTGGTGAAAGGTGGGAGACCATTCAGGGGTCACAATGAAAAAGCTGACAGTTTTGAGAAAGGTTTATTTCTAAATCTTGTCAATATGCTCCAAAAATATGATCCCGTATCATAGAATCATAGAATATCAGAGTTGGAAGGGACCTCAAGAGGTCATCTAGTCCAACCCCCTGCTCAAAGCAGGACCAATTCCCAGCTAAATCATCCCAGCCAGGGCTTTGTCAAGCCGGGCCTTAAAAACCTCCAAGGAAGGAGACTCCACCACCTCCCTAGGTAACGCATTCCAGTGTTTCACCACCCTCCTAGTGAAATAGTTTTTCCTGATATCCAACCTGGACCTCCCCCACTGCAACTTGAGACCATTGCTCCTTGTTCTGTCATCTGCCACCACTGAGAACAGCCGAGCTCCATCCTCTTTGGAACCCCCCTTCAGGTAGTTGAAGGCTGCTATCAAATCCCCCCTCATTCTTCTCTTCTGGAGACTAAACAATCCCAGTTCTCTCAGCCTCTCCTTATAAGTCATGTGCTCCAGACCCCTAATCATTTTTGTTGCCCTCCGCTGGACTCTTTCCAATTTTTCCACATCCTTCTTATAGTTTGGGGCCCAAAACTGGACACAGTATTCCAGATGAGGCCTCACCAATGTCGAATAAAGGGGAACGATCACGTTCCTCGATCTGCTGGCAATGCCCCTACTTATACAGCCCAAAATGCCGTTAGCCTTCTTGGCAACAAGAGCACACTGTTGACTCATATCCAGCTTCTCGTCCATTGTGACCCCTAGGTCCTTTTCAGCAGAACTGCTACCTAGCCATTCGGTCCCTAGTCTGTAGCAGTGCATGGGATTCTTCCGTAATGGTAAAGCATGTGCAACAATCTCCTCAAAACGCTACCTATCTGAGTAATCGCATCCAAAATGATTTAATTGTGGCCTTGCACAACATTGTGCAACAAAAGATTGTGTCTTCACTAAATGGAAAAATGGTCTCAATAATTGCCGACGACACTACTGACTGTGGACACCATGAACAGATGTCCATTGTGGTGTGGTATTTTGACAATGAAAAACATAGTCCAGTTGAACATTTTGTGTCTGTTCAGAGACTATTAACAGTTGATTCTCAGTCTATTTTTGACCAGTTAAATGATGTCCTTGGCATTCTTAAAATTGACTGGTCATCAGTGATGTCTGTCTGTTTTGATGGCGCATCTACTATGTCTGGATGTATTGCAGGAATTCAAATGAAATGTAAAGAAAGAAACAGTGAAATACTCTATGTACACTGCTATGTGCATTGTTTGAACCTTGTCCTAGTAGATGCATGCCCTTCAAGTAAACAAAACAGAACTGTCTTTGATTTTTTTGGTGTTCAGACTCTTTATGCCTTCATGGAGGGGAGTCCTGTGCAACATGTAGTAATGGAGAAGATTTCACAAGAAGTAGGATCCCAGTTGAAGATTTTGAAGTCACTGTCAAACACAAGATGGGCATGCAGAGCAGAAGCAGTGGCTGCTGTAAAACAAAACTACTCCATCATTTTACAAGCTTTACAAGAGATTATTGAAACAACTTGCCTTACTGATGGTAAAATAAAAGCCAGGACCCTTATCCATGAACTAAATTCATTCAAGTTCATCTTTGTCCTTCACATGATGCACCCTATTCTCCAGATGGTGGTAAAAGTGAGTAAGGCTCTTCAAGCTCCAGATCTCAACTTACTTACTGCAATGACAGGGGTGAAAAGCTTGAGTAACTCTTTGGCTGCAATGAGAAGTGGCCCAGAATATTTTCAATCTATTTTCAATGACAGTGTGAAAATGTGTGTAAAGAATGATATAGCGATTCCCCCAGTTAAGAAGAGAAAAACGTCCACTCGTATTGATGACGTGTTTGAGTCCCAGCATCACTTTGATACAAAAGAGGAGCAAGAGAGAATAACTTCATTTTACCCACTCCTAGACTCAATGATTACCAGCATTGACCAGCGATTTGGATAGGAGACTTGTAAAATTGTGACTGCAATGGGAAAACTGCTGAGCTTAGACATTGGCAGGGACGATATGAGAATCATTGCCAACAAATTTGAAGTGTCCTTGGATGAGTTGGAAGCTGAAGTCGGATTGCTTAGGGGTTATGACGGATCTGTTCCTAAAGGCAGCACTACGAACACCACCAGAGAGTGGCTTGATTGGCTAAAGGAATTGGATCTGTCTTCCATGTTCCGGACCTTTTACAAATCTATTCAATGCTTTGCAGACTTACCTGTTACAAGCTGTTTATGTGAAAGAGTCTTTTCGAAACTAGCACATGTAAAAAACAAACTAAAAAGTGCCCCGACTCACTCATTATTTTGTACATTGAACAAGAATTGGCTTCGTCAGTTAATTACAATGATGTGATTGAGGAATTTAAGTCCATAACACCTGGTGAGCGACGTCTCATTCTCTAGGACAGGAAGATGAAGAAAACGTAATCTGTTTTGGTCAATTTGGGTTAGCTCATTATCTGGTTAAAGATAAAGATCATGAAAATTGACTGTATCTTTGTATATGCCTGGTTATCACTACAGCAAAAATTTGGTATTTTGTGTCTCATTTTTTTAAGTTTGTATTTTTAAGTAAAGTTTAGTTGTTAATTTTAAAAAAAAGTAAGTTTAGTTAAGTTTTAGTTTCTTTAGTTTGTTTGATAAATAAAAATAATGTCCTTTATGATTAAGTATTCAATAAATGTTTGCCTTAAAAAAAAAATCCCTGGGTGCACACCTTAATAAAATGTGCTGTGCACGCCTATGGAATGTATTCGTACATTTTACTCATGTCACCTCTAAACTTCTTTTTGGTAAACTAAACACAATCTTCTTCATAATCTCCTTCCCACAAACTTAATACTTTATGCATCTTATATGTAGGAAAGTCATCATTCTCTAAGACCATAGTTTGATGAAACTGAGCACCTTGGACAGTGAAACTACAGTAAGTTGTACACAATCAACTCCGGTTTGAATAAGGACTGGGAATGGCTGAGCCATTACAAACATTGATTCTATCTCCCCTTGTAAGTATGCTCACACTTCTTATCAAACTGTCTGTACTGGGCTATCTTGATTATCACTTCAAAAGTTTTTTTTCTCTTAATTAATTGGCCTCTCAGAGTTGGTAAGACAACTCCCACCTGTTTATGCTCTCTGTATGTGTGTATATATATCTCCTCAATATATGTTCCATTCTATATGCATCCGAAGAAGTGGGCTGTAGTCCACGAAAGCTTATGCTCTAATAAATTTGTTAGTCTCTAAGGTGCCACAAGTACTCCTGTTCTTCTTTTTACAGTAAGTTGGAAGCTGCAGTATGGAAAGTAACAAGGGGTATGTTATACTGCAATTAAAATCTTGCAGCTGGTCTGTGTCAGCTGACTCGGGCTCACGGGGCTCAGGCTAAAGGGCTGTTTAACTGTGGTGCAGATGCTCAGGCTTGGGCTGGAGCCTGGGCTCTAGGACCCTGCAAGGTGGGAGGTCCCAGAGCTTGGGCTGCAGCCTGAGTCCAAATGTCTACACTGCATAAACAGCCACTTAGCCTGAGAGTCCAAGTCAGCCGACATGGGCCAGCTGTAGGTGTCTAATTGCAGTGCAGACATACCCTCGAGGATTAGGGTCCAGAGTGTGACTCCATCTCCCTTTATGATAGCCTGGAATTTTCCTGAAGTACACTGGCATTGATGCCACCTGTGTAAACTGGGATATAACACATCGGGGGGAGCATTACCAGAAGAACCCACAAAGAACCTATGCTGAGGTGTACATGAATAGCTCTGGTGTGCTTGGAATAGCAGGCACTGCCAGGAATTTAAGAGCAAGATTCTATGTAGCAGAATAAGTTGATGTTGCTTCAGCATGCAGCCCACTAAACAAAACCATTGAGAGCTACAGTTAATTTTACTAATTGCTGCTGCTCAGGGGCCTAATTAGAACTAATGCTGCTCATTTTGTAGTATCTTTTAACTAAAAGCATTTGTGTGCAAGGTGTGTAGGAGTCCCTCCTCTCAGTTATTCTCTTGCCAATTTAAATGGAATAAGCATGTAACAAAGAGGGGGACAAAGACAAACACCTGTTTCATACAAACTTTCAGCAAACTGTCTCCTGTTCAGGCGTAAGAACAGAATGTGAAAGGTGCCTACTCTGCTTCCATCCTGCCATCTGGAGACCTTACATTCAAATTCAAGATTTTTGTTATTCATGCAGAACAGAATTTTATCAAGTCAGTTCCTCCATTAATCTTTATAATAGTCAAAGCAGCATTAATTTGGTATGGAAGTTGTTGTTTTTTAAATAATCTCTGAAGTATGGGCTTCCCTCACAATACTAATGTTGCAAGTAATCATTTAACAGGATGGCCAGCCCAGCTTCTAGGCTCAGAGCTGCCAACTGTAGTTAATAGTCTCTTCAAATCTATTTCCTAATGTATTCCTGTCAATGAGTACTTGTTACCTTCTGAGCTTTCTGATTGCTAGAATGAGCAAAATAAACTGGGATTTTCCTTTAGAATAACCACATCGTCTAGGCTTCAAAACAGGTTGTGTCCGATGTGTGAAACACACACAACTTTTCTTATAGAGCTGATCAGAAAATGAGGTAGGGATTTTGGCAGAAAATTTTAATTAAAATGGAAGAAAATTTTTAGCCGAAAACTGAAGGCTTCCATTGGGAAAATTAAAATGACATAGATCATGTTTGGTGGACCCAAATGAAAACATTTTGGCTTGTTGAACTTATTTTTCGTTTTAGGATAGTTCAGTGTTAAATATGTCCACCTGAGCTGTTGCAGTGCCTTGTGGGAGTTGTAGGTTTGGTGCCTCATGTCCCCATTCTCTCATATGGGCTGGTCTCCCTGGCCAAACTATATCTCCCATGATGCACCACAGTCTCACCTGTTGCTGACCCACTGTGGTGCATCATGGGAGATGTAGTGTGACTGGGACCTTGGCCCACAGAGAACAGGGCATGAGGCATCCAAACTATGACTCCCATAAACCACCATGGTAATTCAGGTGGACACGGTTTAATGTCAAATCAAACCAAGCTGAAAGATTGCAAAATATTTTGTTTTGATCAAAAATTTCAAAACAAAATATTTCAGCACTTCCAAAGGGAAATGTTTCTGGTTTTGGTTGAACATTTTCTGGTTTTAGCCAAAACCACAAAACTTTTTCAGGCTTCAACAAAATGTTGAATTTTTTTGCAGGAAGTGACATTCTTTGCAAAAAAATTTTTGTTAAATTCAATTTTCCATTGGAAAACAATTTTGATGGAAAATTTTCAACCTATCTTCCATCCTGGTTTATTTTGTTTTATTGCAGTACATACTGTGCTGTGTGACAGTACTGCCCATTGATGAAGGGGTGTTACAGGGAACCCCTCTGTGATGATTCACAGAAAATATGAGTTGTTACCGCCCCCCAGCTATAAAGCTTTGGCTCTTCAGCTTGTGCTTTTAACTTTGGAGGTCCCTGGTTTAAGCCCTTGTGTCAGCCAAGGTGGTGGCCATCACAGTAGCACTCTCTGGGAAGGAATATTATGGGGCTAGGGCCTACAAGCGAATGCCACTTTAGATTGGAATCCCGCAAAACAAATCTATCTTAAACTGGTCAGGATTATTTTTGTCAGGAAATGAGGAAGGAGGTAGTCTCTTCATCAACTCGCCTGCTTGAGGCTGACTCTGATCCATGATAAAGTGTGAGATGTCTAATATTAAAGCTAACAATGCAAACCTTGTCATCTTGTATAATATCAGGCTGCAGAACTATGTACCTGAATAACATAGATCAAAAAGGAATCATTATACAACATAGCTATGTGATTTTAATGACAAATGAGGGACAACAGCCAAAATGTGCAGTATACTCATTCTTTTCCTCTCCCCTGCATACTGCAGCATGGAAGAAGGGTGTTGATTCTTTGTTTTCCCAGCCAAACCAGCTTGGACTGTATAATTAGGGCTGCATCACATCTCTCATGCCAACTTTATGCCGCACTAATGTAATTTACCATCCATGTAATGTTAGGGAAGGATGACACAATCTAGAAGAACATCAGCTCCTTTTTAATTCCTGCAGCTGAAGCTCTGAAGCACAGTTTCTTTCAAAATGAAATTAAAAGCCATTTAGTTGTGTTGCTTTGAGCAATAAGAAACTTAATGGAGTGGGAGGTGGTCACCCAGCAGGAATACCCTTCCCTTGTAGTAGATATAATAACGGTGCCTCAAGGTGACAGAGATGCTATGTGGAGCACAATATTGAAGCAGCACAAGATCTATTTTTCTAATGGCACATTTGCAGCAGGAGTCTAATAATTCTCTGTGGTTGGCTGCAGCATATTGACCACTGGATATGTTCACTGCTCCCCTCTGTAAGAGAGGCAGTGTGTGCCATCCAGCACATAGTAACATAAGAACTCCTACACTGGAATAGATATATGGTCCATCTTATGCAGTTGCTAGAGCTTGATGCTTCAGAGGAAGGTATAAAACATCCATAATGTATCTAATTGTGCAGTATTCTACTGAGGGGTCATCTACCTAACCCCACTGATGATCACTTTCTAACTTAAAGAAGGAGGAACGATAGGCCCTTCATTTTTCTTTTAGCTAATGTAACTGAAATTGCTGTTCCTATTCGTTATGGGGGTCTGATACAAAACTCATTAGAGTCCATGGAAAGTCCCTTGTCTATTTGTCTACAGGGCTTTGGAATAGGCCTTAAATGTTCATCCTTTTTTTGTAATTTACTAAGCTTTTTGTCTCAATATTGTCTTGCAGCAGTAAGTTCCACAGGTTAATCAAACACACGTTAAATGGAAATAGGAGTTGCTACCATCTGACCAGTAAGATCTTGTTTCAAGTGCCAGTCTTGGCATATATTCCAGACTTTCTGATATGACACATAAAATTCAAACACCACACACAGGAGTCTACTTATTAGCTATGTCTGGCCACCTGCTGGCACCACAGCACCTTCTAGTAGACCATTAGGGACTTTGTGTGTGTGTTGCCATCCCTTTAAAAAGTGTGGTGTATTCAGATGGCCCTGAACTGTGGGAGGCAGCCACATGGAGACTTTGAGTAGAGCAGATTGGGAGGAGTAAGTATATGAATACATGAGTCCACATGCCAATAGTGAGCAAGAGCATGAGTGTCAAGAAATAGTTTTTCTGTGGGATATTTCCCCCCTAAAGGGAGAGGGGTATTAACTACTACCTATGCCTCTCTCTCTGATTTCAGTAGCCAGTAAAGGCACGGGTCCGGGGCAGTGGGTAACGCTACCCCCTTCCACTCTTCCCTCGCTTCAGGTCAGTTTAATAATTCAAGCACATCAGTAGCCTGAGGAGAGAGGCCTTGGGCAGAATGGACATGGAGACTAAACTCTTCTTTCTCCTCGCAGTGGTGCCGTTTCCAAGTGAGATTGAGCCAATAATGATGGTCATAAGACAAGCCATTTTCACTGATGCTCCATCTGTTTGGGGGAGTGTTCTTCATTTTTATAGTCAATCTGGCACATTTCCCCACCTGCATGTTTATTTTAAAATGTTAAAAAAGTGATTCCGAAAATGTGTAGAATTTAATCTTGGAGGCTGATTTCAAACTTCCATTATGAGGGGGGTGTATGTATATAATGTACACACACACTTTTAAAAAACAATTTAAATGAGCAAATATTGTTTGATAGATACTTTATACTCTTTAAAGCCTTGTTAGAAAAGGCAAGTGCAAAAATACCAGCATATTAAGCACATGCCACCTGGTAATTCCAGTCTCTCTACAGTGAAGAAGGCATTTGGTCTCCAGTAAAAAAGGGTCCATGAATGCCATGTCAGAATGAAGGCTGCCTGGCAGGCTGCTATAATCTCTGGGAAGATTACCAACTGTTCTGCTCCAGTGACATGAAAAATACATCCTTTCAATTTTAGCAGCAATAAACTAGAGCTGCTGTGATGTCAGGCAGGTTCTGAGTCAAAAGAGCACATGGCACAGCAGAACCGATAGCTGTGGCAACTGTCAAGTCATCTGTCATTTCTGATTTAAAGTAAACTCTTTGTCTGATGTCAGACAGCTTAATATAATGGAGTATGTTGTGGACTCGGGGTTAAGTGACCTAATAATGGAACTGGGTTCATTCCAGTTTCTGTCTCTATGAGAATAAGTGGTTTCAGCTCTCTTTCATAGAATCATAGAAGATTAGGGTTGGAAGTGACCTCAGGAGGTCATCTAGTCCAATCCCCTACTCAGAGCAGGACCAACCCCAACTAAATCATCCCAGCCAGGGCTTTGTCAAGCCTGGCCTTAAAACCTCTAAGGATGGATATTCCACCACCACCCTCAGTAACCCATTCCAGTGCTTCACCACCCTCCTAGTGAAATAGCTTTTCCTAATATCCAACCTAGACCTCTCCCACTGCAACTTGAGACCATTGCTCCTTGTTCTGTCATCTGCCACCACTGAAAACAGCCGAGCTCCATCCTCTTTGGAACCCCCCTTCAGGTAGTTGAAGTCTGCTATCAAATCCCCCTCCCCCTTCCTCTTCTCTTCTGCAGACTAAATAAGCCCAGTTCCCTCAGCCTCTCCTCATAAGTCATGTGTCCCAGCCCTCTAATCATTTTTGTTGCCCTCCGCTGGACTCTCTCCAATTTGTCCACATCCTTTCTCTAGTGGGGGGGGGGGGCAAAACTGGATACAATACTCCAGGTGTGGCTTCACCAGTGCCGAATAAAGGGGAATAATCACTTCCCTCGATCTGCTGGCAATGATCCTACTAATGCGGCCCAATATGCTGTTAGCCTTCTTGGCAACAAGAGCACACTGTTGACTCATATCCAGCTTCTCGTCCACTATAATTCCCCAGGACCTTTTCTGCAGAACTGCTGCTTAGTCAGTCAGTCCCCAGCCTGTAGCAGTGCATGGGATTCTTTCATCCTAAGTACAGGACTCTGCACTTGTCCTTGTTGAACTTCATCAGATTTCTTTTAACCCAACCCTCCAATTTGTTTAGGTCACTCTGGACCCTATCCCCACCCTCCAGTGTATCTACATCTCCCCCCAGCTTAGTGTCATCCACAAACGTGCTGAGGGTGCAATCCATCCCATCATCCAGATCATTAATGAAGATGTTGAAAAAAACGGCCCCAAGATAGACCCCTGGGGCACTCTGCTTGATACCAGCTATCAACTACACATTGAGCTGTTGATCATTACCCATTGAGCCCGACAATCTAGCCAGCTTTCTATCCACCTTATAGTCCATTCATCCAATCTGTACTTTTTTAACTTGCTGGCAAGAATACCCTGGGAGACCGTATCAAAAGCTTTGCTTAAGTCAAGATATATCACGTCCACCGCTTTCCATATCCACAGAGCCAGTTAGCTCATCATAGAAGGCAATCAGGTTGGTCAGGCATGACTTGCCTTTGGTGAATCCATGTTGACTGTTCCTGATCACCTTCATCTCCTCCAAGTGCTTCAAAATGGATTCTTTTAGGACCTGCTCCATGATTTTTCCAGGGACTGAGATGAGGCTGACCAGTCCGTAGTTTCCCAGATTCTCCTTCTTCCCTTTTTTAAAAATGAGCACTATATTTGCCTTTTTCCAATCGTCTGGGACCTCCCCCAATCACCATGAGTTTTCAAAGATAATGGCCAATGGCTCTGCAATCACATCAGCCAACTCCCTCAGCACCCTCAGCTGCATTAGATCTATCCCCATGGGCTTGTGCATGTCCAGCTTTTCTAAATAGTCCTTAACCTGTTCTTTCACCACTGAGGGCTGTTCACCTCCTCCCCATACTGTGCTGCCCAGTGCAACAGTCTGGGAGCTGATCTTATCTGGGAAGACAGAGGCAAAAAAAGCATTGAGTACTTCAGCTTTTTCCACATCATCTGTCACTAGGTTGCCTCCCCCCTTCAATAAGGGTCCCACACTTTCTCTGACTTTTTTGTTGCTAACATACCTGTAGAAACCCTTCTTGTTACCCTTCACATCCCTTGCTAGCTGCAACTCCAATTGTGCTTTGGGCTTCCTGATTACAAGCCCTGCATGCTCAAGCAATATTTTTATACTCCTCTCTAGTCATCTGTCCAAGTTTCCACTTCTTGTAAGCTTCCTTTTTGTGTTTAAGCTCACCGAAGATTTCTCTGTTAAGCCAAGCTGGTCGCCTGCCACATTTGCTATTCTTTCTACACATCAGGATGGTTTGTTCCTGCACCCTCAATAAGGCTTCTTTAAAATACAGCCAGCTCTCCTGGACTCCTTCCCCCCTCATATTAGCCTCCCAGGGGATCCTGCCTATCAGTTCCGTGAGGGAGTCATGGTCTGCTTTTCTGAAGTCCAGTGTCTGTATTCTGCTGCTCTCCTTTCTTCCTTTTGTCAGGATCCTAAACTCTACCATTTCATGGTCACTGCTGCCCAGGTTGCCACCCACTTCTACTTCCCCTACTAATTCTTCCCTGTTTGTGAGCAGCAGGTCAAGAGGAGCACAGCCCCTAGTTGGTTCTTCCAGCACTTGCACCAGGAAGTTGTCCCCAACACTCTCCAAAAACTTCCTGGATTGTCTGTGAACTGCTGTATTGATCTCCCAGCTGATGGTCAGGATGATTGAAGTCCCCCATACGAACCAGAGCCTGTGTTCTGGAAGCTTCTGTTAGTTGTCCAAAGAAAGCCTCGTCTACCTCATCCTCCTGATCTGGTGATCTATAACAGATGCCCACCACGACATCACCCTTGTTGTTCTCGCCTCTAAACTTAACCCAAAGACTCTCAACAGGCCTTTCTCCAGTTTCATACTGGAGCTCTGAGCAATCATAGTACACCCTTACATACAGTGCAACTCCTCCACCTTTTCTCCCCCTCCTGTCCTTCCTGAACAGTTTATACCCATCCGTGACAGTTCTCCTGTCATGTGAGTTACCCCACCAAGTCTGTTATTCCAATCACATCATAGTTCCTTGACTGTGCCAGGACTTCCAATTCTTCCAGGCTTCTTGCATTCGTGTACAGGCACCTACGATAACCAGCCCATTGTTCTACTTTCTCAGTATGAATCAGGAGGCCTCCCCTGTTGCACCCTTCTCATGTTTCCTCCCGGTATCCCACTTCCCTCAGGGCTTAGGTCTTCACCTACCAGCAAACCTAGTTTATAGCCCTCCTCACTAGGTTAGCAAGCCAGCCTGCCTGCAAAGATGCTCTTCCCTCTCTTCGGTAGGTGGATCCCATCTCTTCATAGCAATCCTTCTTCCTGGAACAACATCCCATGGTCGAAGAATCCAAAGCCCTCTCTCCAACACCACCTGCGCAACCATGCATTTACCTCCACAATTCGATGGTCCCTTCCTGTGCTTTTTCCTTCAAGAGGGAGGATGGACAAGAACATGACTTGTGCCTCAAACTCCTTTATCCTTCTTCCCAGAGCCATGTAGTTTGCAGTGACCCGCTCCAAGCATAAGTGCAAGGCAGCATACAGAGTACTCAGGAGTGCGCGTTTGGAAAGAGAATTTTCATCTCCCAAGGAATTTCAACATTATGAATCAGAACAGAAAGTTTGAGATAGCAAAAAACTTTGCAGGAAGATTTCCAACATGGTTTCTCACAAAAAGTATTGACGTTTTTGATTGAAAGGGTTCGTTTTTTATGTAATGTCCAAAAAAATGATAATTTTAATTTCAAATAGTCAATTTGAAACATTTTTTTAATTTTGAATTTCCTGATAAGAAAATTGAAAAATTTTATCAAATTCGAAATTTCCTCAAGAAAATTTTAGTTTTTGACAACCACGTTTTGTGATAGAAATTTTTTTACTCGACAATGTAGGTCAACTGTATTACTCAGTTATTCCTTGTAATTTGTGGTGAGACAGATCTGTAAACCAAGGCTGAAGTTATAAATGGAAGCAAAGGGGAAGTCTGGTTGGTAGGTTCTAGCCCTTGTACTGTCTGTGTAAAACAGAGGTCTTCCGTTCCCAATGCTTGAGTGCTAATCAACTTTTCACCAGGAGGCTGCAATGGGTTCGCGTGTTTGCATTCCAGACCAGAGTTCTAACACATATTAAGTTCTAGAGGAAATGATGTTTCATTTCAACCTGTTCTCTCCACCCTCACTTCTCTATTGTACCAAACCACCACCAGCTTCAGCACAGCTGGTATTATTCCAGGCTCAGGAAAAGCTGTGGACTGAAATACCGGGGGAAGGGATTTCTGCTCAGGACTGAAGTGAATTGATTAAGTTGTAGGTGTCCCAGAACTGGAACAGCAGCAATAAGCTGCAAATTGAAAGTGAGGTTCATTAAAAGAGACTGAACTCGTGTAAAAATAAATGAATAAGATACCACTCCCTTTCCAGATTGAGGCAGAAAGTGTTCACTTGTGGGACCAGATTCTGTGCAATGCATTGCCGAAGGTGCAGCAAAAGAGGATCCCAGCAAGTAAGTTTAGAGCACAGAGGTGCTTGCATCTTTCAGATTCTGGGGTGGTTCTGGGGGTTCTGGCCCCCCCTAGCATTAGTAAAAGAGAGAAGCCCTCCACATCTGCCTTTGCCCCTGTATTGGGGGTTCTGTCAGGGAGGAGTGCCATAAGGTTGCCTATGCTAGCTCTTTGCTGTTCCTGTGCCATGGTCATTCCTCAGGGGCCTGTTATACTGGCTTTGCGACCCCCCCTTTACAGAAAACCAAGCCTTTTGTCTAAGAACTTCTGTACGCAAGAAAGTGAGGTTGCCTTATAGCTTGGTCTGCCCGGCTCAGTCTGTTTCATTCCCACCAACACGTTTTTGTTATCGTAATGTTATCAGCAGTGTGACTTTCACAGCTTGACAAGTTTCTGTACAAAGGCTCTGATCCACCAAATAGAAGCAACTCTTGACCCACAATAGACCTTTAATTTCACCACATGCCTGCTTGTTCCCATATTATGAGAGAAGGTAAAATAGAAGGCTAATTAATTTTCACTGTGCAGTTCAGATGCTGAATGGCATCAAGAGATTCCACTGTAGGAATCATGAATGGGAGAGCTTTTAATAAAACACAGAAAAACGAGCATTATCTGCAATTCTCCCTAGCTTAACCCTGACTGTGTCTGAGCTAGAAAGCCTGTTTTCAATGAAGGTTTGAGAGTAGTGAATTTGAAATACTGGTACTGTTGTGTGGCATCTCTGGAGTCAGAGAGAAAAATTTGGATTATTCAGACACATTTGAGACAGGACTAGGAAGAGAGACAGATTTGGAAAGTGGACAGGAACTGCTTGGATAGACAGGAGTGAATTGGTGCATGACTGATGGCCTCTCTTGTCCATTAACCAATAATGAGATTTCCAAAGTCTCAGTGGAAAGGGGCTATTATTGCTAGGATCCATAACAAATTGCCAGAATTACTCACCTTTGGTAACCTGGAAACTACTATTGTTGATTGGAACGATGGCTGGAAATTGATCGGGCAGCTCTGTGTTTACTAAGTTGTCTCCTCCTCTGTTCATTAGCTTGATGGCTTTGTTTACTGTACATGTAAATGTACTGCATTGTCCTCAGGCAAATCCCTGTTCCTTTGGCCAGCCTTTGTCAGGGTTGGTGTATGCACTGCCTCCCAAACACATTTTAAGATCACATTTCCAGCGTGTGTGTGTGTGTGCGCATGCGCGCACGCACACACACACACACACACACACACACACACTGCTTTATACACAACCTATACATATATCATGTAATGATTTTCGGGACCAGCGTGTCACCAGTTTACATAGGATACCTTACATTCTGCCTTTTAGATACATATCATGACAACTGTGAGTTGGAGTTAGTGAGTGTGTCAAGCCTGATATGAGTTACAGTGTGGTGGGCCCTCTGCCAGTTTTCTCTGAAGGCCTTCCATGATTACTGCCCACCTTTTAACTTTATCACAGTGTTGTGCATTCAGCCAGGATGTGGGAGTCCCAGGTTCAATTTCTCCCTCTGGCATGGGTGGGGAGAGGATTTGAACAGGGCTGTCCCACCTCTCAGGAGAGTGTCTAACCACTGAGCTCTGGGATATTTTGATTGGGGGGGAGGGGATTCCCTCAATCTCTCCTGTTGAAGCTGTTCCACTGTGGATAACTAATGAAAGAGTGACTGGAGAAGGGGGAATGGCCCTTAGGTCTCCTACCTCCCAGGTGGGTGCCCTCACCACTGGACTACAGTCATTCCCATTCTTCATTGTCCCAATGACTATTTAAGTATTTATCCACAGTGGAATAGTCACTGGACAAGACAGAGAAAGCGTGAAACAGCGAGGGAATGACTCTGTAGTGGTTAGGGCATCTCCTGGGAACTGAGTGACCCTGGGTCTGGTCCCCCCCACTCCAATCACTCATTCGTTATTTATCCACAGAGGAATAGCTTCAACAGGAGAGACTGAGGGAGTCCCACACCAGAATATCCCAGAGCTCAGTGGTTAGGCAGGAGATAAGCATCTGGACACTTACATTGAGGCAGCAGCGTACCTGTTCAGAGGCAGAACTTTTAGACTCATAGACTTTAAGGTCAGAAGGGACCATCATGATCATTTAGTCTGAGCTGCACATTGCAGGCCACAAAACCTCGCCCACCCACTCCTGTAATCGACCCCTAACCTCTGGCTGAGTTACTGAAGTCCCCAAATCATGATTTAAAGATTTCAAGTTACAGAGAATCCACCATTTACATTAGTGTAAACCTGCAAGTGACCAAGGCCCCATGCTGCAGAGGAAGGAGAAAACCCCCCAGGGGTTTACTCTGAAAAATTTAGGTGCTCAGTAAATTTAGGCATCTAGAGGGTTCAGAGGGATTTTCATGGATCCCTCCCTTCATCTCTCTATGCCTTAGTTCCCAATCTGTAAAAGGGAGATAATAGCACTGCCCTGTCTCACAGGGAGGGTGTGTGAAGATAAGTGTATTGAAGACTGTGAAGTGCTCAGATAATATTATGATGGGAGGGGGGCCATGAACGCACCTAAAATATCTAGATAGGGTGTAACTTCTTAGGAAAATGATAATTCTAAAAGAGAATACGTTAAGGGCAAAATTCAGAGAGTGTCACTTGCTGAGAGCTATACATTTGGAGTCAATGGGCCAAATTCATCCGGCTAATAGAGTTACACTAGGGATAAATTTGGCCCAATGTGTGTGTCTGGCTCATTGTGCTCTGCAACAGACATTGAGACTGGGAAGCTGTGTTGAGACACTTCCCCTCATGCACATCCTGGAAGAATCAATATGGCCTTAGCTCAGAAAAATTACGACTTGGTGGTGGAGGGAGACCCTGTCACCGAGTCAGCAACATGTTAGGGGTGGGAGAGATCAAAGATATAAATAAAAGTGTGAAGAGGTGGAGCACCACTCGAGATGGAGTTTGAGAATGTTGGGGGTTGCCCATAGAACCGTCTCCTTTGCAGCCTGCCTCCAGGCAGCAAAATATGCCACGTATAGTAGTGGCAGGCCTGGATTTCGTGAAAGGGTGAATGAATCCTTTAAAAAAAATGATTCATAAAATGGCACTGTCCAGCACTGCAACTTTGCACAGCATCGTTCACATCTCTCACACAAAAGCTGCTCTCTCTGTAGGAGGGAAGTATAGGCAAATGGGGATTCTGATGGAATGATCTTCAGTCTTCTTGTCTTGGGCTGAGAGGTATGCTTGACCCCAAATGACACAGGCCATTGTGAAATCAAATGTGAGTTATTGGAGAATAATCACAGTGTTCTATATACATAGCACACAGCCATGGATTGCTTTCAGTGGTGACACTGAACGGTCTGCTGATATTGTAAGTTGCAAACACTAATAGAATTGGAGACCATGACTTGCATACTTGGGGGATGAGCTTGGGCGCTGCAGAAGTACCATAGATTGAATGAGTTTTTACTCACTCCAGGGCCCTGTATTATCAGAAAATATAAGCAGTTCAAAAAAGCCCATGCTATTGCTCTCTGGAGACTGTTTATACCGAGTTATATGTCTATGTATTACAGTAAATACCCCTTGCCTTCTGCTGTTCCCTAGTTCCAGCAATAGTTCCTTGCTTATTTCATGATCACATCATTAAGGTTCCAGTTCATCAAAATGCTTAAACGTGTTGCTAAATCAGGGCCATGTGGATGGGAGAGTTGCGGGGGTGGGAGGTTAGATTACAAAGTGGAACCTACCATGCACAAATAGCTCTAAGAGATACAGCAATAATGAATCAAAGGCTGACTGAACTGAGTCCAAGTTCCACTGTCACCCCCATGGCAATGATTGGGTTGGCCTTTCTTTCCACTCCCTTTCTAAAGGTTCCATTACTCTCATAAGAAGAGAAGGGGTCAACCCACTTGCTGAAGATCTCTTGCATAGCTCAGTGGCAAAAACCCACCTCTTGGTTACAAATGTCATGGACCCAATCAGGGAGAGGTTTGCTAGCTGGCACATGTCCGTATTACATTTTCACATGCACAATTGATCCAGGAAGGGGGTAGGTACAACAATGTGGAAGAGATGGGAGTTCACAACACAATGAATATAGGAGGGAATTGGGAACTCTTCGTCATTAATTATTCATTTTTATGCAGACTATCATATCTTTTATTAGGGATGCATTTCATTGAAATCAGTATTACCAACCCCAAGTGTTCAAAAAATCATGAGTTAGGCTCATCAAAAATCATGAGATTATGTAAAAATAATAGATATGGTGTTCTTTTTATTTTCCTTCTGCTTTTTGAGCCTTTAGGGTGCACTGGGGTCACATTTTGGAAGTTTTCTTCACAGCCATAAGGGCTAGAAACTTACTTTTTCTTTAAGAATGCAGGCTGAAATCATCTCATTCACTTGACTCCAGGAGCTGGGGCTTTAAGGAAAACAATACTTATAATGAGATTCATGACAAAATCATTAGAGTTTCCAACACTGTGAAATTAAAAGTTCTTGAGTTTCCTATCTCTTTGGCATCTTCACAGCCTGACACTATTGGTGATGAATGGAAACCAACAATTAAATCACCTCTGATGCCCAATGAATAACTTAAAAACCCATTGTGTCATTTTTTGTCATTTCTGCTTTCTGAGAAGTAGACAGAGGAATTTGCCTTGAAAACTTGGACCACTGCTTCATGGGAGTTCATCAGCTCCTGCTGGTCATTCCGCAGCTGTAACATTTAAATGGAGCTCATGCTTTAAATGGTCCAAACATCAGAGACCTGATTCTCTTCTCTTTTCACACCAGCTTTTCCTTACTGCAACTCTATTGACATACAATGAAGTTACTTCTGATTTGCACTGTGTTAAAGGAGTCCCTGAAACCACATGTTCAGAATCTGTCTGACTCATCCATTCTTCCGAGATTGCCACTCAAGTTGGCTTACTGTTTATTCTGTGTGGGCCTTTCAGATGAGGCCTTATTCAACCTTAATAAAATTTCAGAAAACCTTGCACTCTCAGCCTAACTATTAAAGACCCTGTTGACTAATATATGCTGGCTAGCATATATAAATATCACATTAATATGTATTATCCACGCCATATATACATTAGTATGTAGTAACCAAAACTGCATTAAGCACAAAAGTTATAGAAGTTCTATAACCTAAATTTGCCTGTGATTTTTATGTAACCCCATGTAATTAAAAGCACCCGGAAGTCACACCATTGTAATAATCTTTGTAAAAATATGCCTTGCGAGGTATCATTTGAAAATGAATAACTTGCTGGTTGTTGTGGTGTATGCACTCCCTGTCCCCCTTTGGGGTGGGGCAGGGCAGGGTGGTGATATCACCTCGGTTGATCTCCCTGGCGGCCCTCGGGGTGACCGCAGTATGGGCCAGAGGCCGGAGTTACAGCCAAATGGTCAGAGTCAATATGGCGGCCCTCAGACACAAGGCAGCACAGCCTAGTGGCTAGAGTCAATATGGCAGGGAAAGATGGGGGCTGCCACTGGGGGGGGGGTGACAGCCTGGGTAGGGGGGCCCAGGCCCACCCAACTCCACTGGGTCCCGACCTAGGCCCTAACAGCGACAGAGCGGTCCATCACTGGGTCAGCAGGGAATCCCACCAAAACACGCTGACCTCACTTGAGTGGGAGATATCTCTCGCTCACTCTCCCTGGGTCAGTTCCTACCTTAGTTCCAGACGCTGCTGTCCGTGGGGCATCAGGGCCTCCGAGCTTCTCAGCATGGGTGGTCCTCCAGCGCTCCTTGGGCTCCAGGCCTCCAATCTGGCTCGGAGGGTCTTTGGCTCTTGCAGGCAAGGGCTGTGGTGGCTCTTCAGCTGGAGTTTCGGCCAAAGGTCCCTCCCCTCTGGCAATCAGCTCAGAATGAGCTTGGCTGCTCCCTTTTTATACTGAGGCAGCAGTTGGAGCATGCCCAGCACGGCCTGGGGGGTGGGACTTCTGCTGCCCATAGTGTGGGGTTAACCCTTTCTTCTCCAGTGCAGGGTATGCACACCCCGTCACACTGGTCAATGCTATTATGGTGAAATGTATGTAGCAATGTTATATGTAACGTTATGAAATCCCTCTGTATGATGATATTAGCACATGTTCAAAACCACACAACTCTGCCTAGGCAAAGGTTGTTAAACTGGTCTTTCCTAACCAAAGGAATGTGTGTTTACCTCCGCTTACATTTAAACCGAGTCCTCGAGACAGCAGGGGGAGGAAATGTCAGGAGACCAAAGCAAAATTTGCATCTCAGCAGACACAGTGGGGAAGAAAGAACATGGAGCCTCCTTCAGCACCAGACTCCATGTCATCGCCTTTACTGTTTGAATAAACTTTGCTTTGAGGGGTAACCCTCAGAAGAATCCACTTCACTGGACTGAAAAAGAAAGGGGCAGAGAACCCCAAATATCTTTTTCTCCCCCCTCCCACCCTCTGAAGACAAAGATACCAGCACCTTTGGCCCCCGGGAGAGATCCTGACCAAGGAAAGGGTCATTCACCATCTTGCAGGAAGACACTGGGTGGGAGAGGCCATCTTAAACAAAGGCTTGAACCAAAACTTGCTAGATTGAGCTTTAGACTTTTAGATGCATGTTTTCACTTTTGATGGCTCATAACTATTTCTAACTTTATTTACTTTACTCCTGTATTTGAATTCACTTTAAAATTGTTCTTATTTTTTGTTAAACTTGTTTTATTTTTTTAATCTAAACCAATCCAGTGCTGTGTTTAAACTGAACTGTTTGGTAGCTCCAGTTAAAGTAGCAAACTGTCCATGAGAGGCCTGACAGTGCAGGACACATGTTTTGGAAAAAATTTGGGATGGGGAGTGTGGTGAGGGTCACCGTGCAAGTAGTAGCCAAGGCTGGTTGAAGCCAGAGTGTGACTGGAGTATTGCTGTCAAGTTGTTGAGGTCAGAGTTGCTGGACCAGGACTGTAGGTATACACAGATGCTCAGGGTGTGACATGCAGGCTGTTAGGCTGTTTGTAAGCCCAAGCTGGAAGTTACAACGGCAAAACATTATGAGGCACCCAAGGTTGTAGGGAAGATGGTGACACAACCCCTCACTAGTCTGGATTGCACCTCAGAATGTGACACCCTGATCACATATGCTAAGAATCCCAGAACTCCTAGCATTCACAGTTTTGGCTTGAGCAAATAGGGAAGCTGTCAAAATCAGGATAGATGATTGCTTTTACCATAGCAACAGAAAGTAAGTTACTCTTACAGGCCTGTACTGGAGTGTCCCAAAGGAAGAGGACAAGATATTGGATTGTTTTACCCTAGTACAAATCTAGGAGGTGGCTTCATGCCCTTTAGTACCTAAAAGGTATGTGTTCAGAACAAAGAGATAAGGGGTACTCCATGGTACCAGGAAAAACCAAGTAGAAAGCTGATTGGTTAAATCTAGTTTCAGATGATGTATATGGTACCTGTTTACTTATAAACAGGTAGGGTATAAAAAGATGGCTTTATGGATGTAACTTTGGGATCACACCTTGTGCATAAGGTGAATGAAACATCGCTGCACAAGATTGCTTCCCAGAAACTGGTAGCGTATAGAACCATTTCCCTGCACCATATTTTTATTGGCTTATAGCAATAAACTGGACTGACATTGGTTATTTGGTCTCTTGAATATATTTCATAATGAACCAAAGTGCGGTCAAGCAATTGACTATACAATTTATCAACAACCCCACTGCTCTTTCAATAAGTGTAGGGCTTGCCACAGTGTCACTGACCAAACTTTTCCCTCCCTGTGATGTATGCTATGTGCCAGCTGGTTGCCACCATCCCTCTAGACTTGCTTCATTTCAGTGATGTTACACAGCCTGCAAGCATATTTTGGAATGAAAAATGCTAACTAAGACATCAGTGTTGTTCCTTAATCTTGATGTCACAGCTGGTAACTTCAGCAGCGATTGTGATGGATACTAATTTCTTAATTGGAGCTCGGCACGTGTGCAAAAATTAATGTGACTATTGTGTCACATTGTTTGGAAAACAGTTGCTCTGGTCATGGTTGTGTCACGTTTGTGTTTGCTACTCTATTTGGGCGATCAGGTTTCACTAGCATGACTGTTCAGAATGCTAATTTCAAAGTCACATGCGCAAGTGAATCGGAACTTTAAATGTGCATGTGTGAGCATTCACACTGGGAGTACTTGCACACTCATCCACTCAAGGAGTGTGACCGTCTTGGCTCATCACACCTAAATAAAACAGTGTGGCTATTGAATACTTGCAGAGAACTGTTCACATACAAGCTGCGGAGTTGACAATATTCACTCAAACGTTTTTGAATCAATGAATGACTAAACTGCAATCTGTTTGCAGTTATTTCTTGAGCTGAAAAAGCTAAATCCATTTTCTAAATGAGATGCTGTGATTTATTCACTCAGTGTTATTAATATTATAAAACAGGAGAAGAGAGATAGAGGCATTACATATTATAACTGGCACAAAGTCACACTGAGAACTGAACAGTGTTGCCCAAAATATGTTCCACTTGAGCAGAGGAACAAAGGGGAGGGGAAGCCAGGATTCAATCTCTGGAATATCACTGCTTCTATAGTTAGCATTATGCCCCCTCTTTGTATTCCAAAACCCAGTGTCTGTGTAAGCTAGCATGCACAGAGTGAGAAAATCCAATCCTCCTGCCATCTGCTCTCCTGCATAAATAATTAGCAGAGGAAGCAATCTCAGCTCAGAGAGACAAGCTGAAGGAGGGCTCTAGAAGGAAAAACTCCCAACAAAATTAGTGGCAGGGAAGAGTGGGCAAGGATGGATTATCCACCCACCCAGGAAACTACAGCAGATCAATGAGACTGCTTGTCTCACTGGGGTGAGGTGGGGAGGGGTTGGGTGGAGAGCATAAAATGCAGATTCCAATTACAGCTCTCCCTGCAAATGGACTTGGCCAAAAAGTTCCATAAGGCTTAGCCTAATTGTTGAAAAGATATTTTTTTTAGGGGATTGTGCCAACCCCTGGGTTTTATGTGACACCTGAAGGTACTCTAAAACCAAAAAGTTCCCTTTTGGTTGTGGTCTTTAGGATATCCTTTGACATTAAACTTCTCTAGGAGAGCCCTGTTCCTCCACTCTGAGGTGTTACTTCACTTATTCCCAGATCCCACTCCTAGTCAGTCCATTCTCTACTGCAATTATGAACTATCAAGTTATCTCTCAGAGAGAGGCTTCCACACTCTGGGACATCAGGGACCATACACTCAAACGAGGCTTGATAAAACAATGCTTTCCCTCTCTAATATCAACCCATTCATACAGCCGGAAATGCTAGAAGCACTGAAGGAAATCTGAGTCACCCTTGCAACTCAGGTTCATGTACTTCTTGGCTAGTGGAAAAGTTCAGAGAGCACCTGGGACTCCTATGAACTGTGACATCATTGTCGTCATCATCTCCTTCAAGAAGAAGAATCTACTTCCCAGCCTAGAGAACACCATCAGCTTCCCAATCCTTAAACCATCACTCAGCATAACAGACCTCTTTATCTACCACCTGCTATCTAATCTATGACAGAGCCAGCTAAATGAGAAGTTCACCAGAGTTAATTTCAAATTCCACCTAGATCCAATATCCTGGATTCTTCCCAGACAGGCTTCAAGACAGGACATGGAAGAGAAATGGCACTGATTTGTCTCATGCATCCACACTCATTTCATCTCATCTGCAGCACGGGAGACAGAGTGGGTGAAGTAGTATCCCACCTTGTCTCTCTAATATCCTGGGACTGGCATGGCTACAACTGTACTGCTTACAACACTGGAGACCACTGACTATGGAATACTGTCCTGTGGCTTCACATGTGGAAGGGGATAGTAGATGCAAGGCAGTGAAAAATCAGGCCTTCTGTCCATAAGGTCAGTGGCAATGGAGGGTTACTTTCTAGCCACCAGACTGCAGGAGGCGGAAGAACACCAAGGAGCTGCATGCCCATCCCCACAAGATGCAGTCACCAGCTGCTTTCCCTTGACATGAGGAGTGACAGAGTGGCTGTGCTGCTTCCATCCCAGCTGCGCAGACATGCACGCACAAATTTTATATCTTTTTTTTTTTTAAATCAAACATTTTTTTTCTATTTTCTTTTCCTCCCAGCAGCAAAGATGAAAGGACTCCTTAGCCCTGTCATTCATGGTTTCCACAGCTATTTCCCATTAAACTTTTCCCCTTCAGAGCATGGAAATAGAAATCCTACCCCAGGGAAAACAGCTTCATGTTTTTACCCTTTTAGCAAAATCTTCTCCCACCTCTCTAGTTGTACTTCAGTTGTGAGACATGCATATACCCCAGCACAAGTGTCACTATTCTGAGTACAGGCCTCTCCATGAGTGTTAATATAGTCATTGCTTTATTTTGCCCTTCCTTTTTACCTACTAACCACCACTGAGTGAATAGGGTTTGGAGTTATTTATTCTGAGGAAAGGTCTCCATAAATTACTGGTCCTCCCCTGAGATCTATCCCCTTCCATGTATCATAGAACTGTAGGGTTTGAAGAGACTGCAAGGGTCATCTAGTCTAACCCTCTGCCAAGATGCAGGATTTGTTGTGTCTCAACCATCCAAGACTGACAGCGATCGAGCCTCCTTTTGAAAACCTCCAGTAAAGAAGCTTCCACAACCTCCCAAGTCAGTCTATTCCATTGTCCTACTGTTCTTACAGTTAGGAAGTTTTTCCTGAGATTTAATGTAAATCTGCTATGCTATAGTGTGATCCCATTGCTTCTTGTCCTGCCCTCTGTGGCAAAAGAGGGCAACTTTTCTCCATCTTTTTAATGGTAGCCTTTCAAGTTGCTGAAGACTGTTATCATGTCCTCCCTTAATCTCCTCTTTTCCAAACTAAACATACCTAGTTCCCTCAGCCTTTGCTAATGTGGCTTGCATTCCATCCCTTTGATCATCTTTGTTGCTTGCCTCTGGCTGCTTTCCAATTTCTCTACATCCTTTTTATACATTGGTGACCAAAATTGGACACAGTACTCCAGCTAAGGCCTGACCAGCACCAAGTAGACCAGTACTATCATCTCCCATGACTTTCATGTTTTGCCTCTGTTAATGCAACCTAAATTGCATTTGCTTTTTTCCTCCCGCAACAGCATTGCATTGCTGACTCATGTTGAGGTTGTGATCTACCACACATTTGGTTTTTCTTCCCTAAGTGTAGGACCTTATATTTGTCTTTGTTGAATTTCATGTTGTTGTCTGTAGCCCAGTTCTCCAATTTATCAAGATCCCCCTGAATTTTAGTTCTATTCTCCAAAGTATTGGCAAACTCCCCCCTCCGCCCGCAGCTTTGTGTCATCTGTAAACTTGATCAGTAGGCTCTCTCTGCCTACATCCAGGTCATTAATAAAGATGTTAAACAACACCAAACCCAGAACAGATCCCCGTGGAACCCCACTTGAGACCTCCTTCCAATCCAACGTCATTCCATTAATAGTTACGCTTTGTTTGTTTTTAGTTGTTTAACCAGTTATGTATGCACTTAATGGTAGTTCTGTTGAGCCTGCAGTTCTTCAGCTTACTTATCAGAATGTCATGTGGGACTCTGTCAAAAGCCTTGCTGAAGTTCAGGTATATTATGTCCAGGACATTGCCCCTATCCACCAAACCAGTTACCTTTGTCAAAGAAGGAAATTAAGCTGGTTTGGCATGATTTGTTCTTGGTAAATTCAAGCTGCCAGCTAAAGATTACCCCTTCAGTCTCCGGGTATTTGCAAACTGAATGTTTTATACATCGCTCTAGTAGCTTACCAGGTATTGAAGTCAGGCTGACTGGTCTATAGTTCCCCGGCTCCTACTTTTTCCCCTTTTTACAGATGGGCATCTTATCAGTGACAGCAGAGTTCCTCTTGGTCTAATCACTTAGAGGCATAGGGGTTGACTTGTGCATCACAAATAATTAATGCATTGACTTTATCTCCACTCCCCTTGACTTTGCCCCTGTGGTTCCTGCTGATATTTTAACCTTCACTTCATGCAGTAATGAGTATTTCAATAAAATGAATTCCTGGGTTCCTTTTCTCCTTAATTAATGCAGGAAATCTTTGATGCTCAAAGAGGTTCTGTGTCTGTCAGATTTCACACATTGCTGTAACAGGATCTTTAAATACTGTAAACAAACATGAGTCCTCCATCCAAACAAAACAAAAGGTAACACAGCAGAGTGGGATAATTCTACTCCTGTGCAGCTGTCCCTTCTGGCAGGTGAGCTGGAGAACCTGTGTTCTGGAGATGACGTTCCTGACTTCCTGTTCTGTTTCCACCTCCTGATTAAGATGTGCGTCTGTAAGCCTAGAGTATCACCCCTGGATAAGTGCTGTCTCCTCTGGTGCTCTGCCTACATCCATTGGGATTTGTTTGTCCACCTCATGTAGACTCCAAACAAAAGACTTATTTTCCTTCATTCCCTGGAGCTGAAGGTTTTTTTCCCTTCCACAAGTGAAGGCCTATCTGAGGGACACAGCCTGGGACAGCTTCTCTTTCTCCAGTGACCAGCAGTGAACTTCCTTTTACTACAATCACTTGGAAGCTTAGAGGGCTCACTAGCATGTCTCCACTCATTAAATGTAGAGGATTTATCCCCCACAGTGCTTCTCGCTGTTCTTTTAGCTTTCACTTCCTATAATTTCAGTAAGGAAACCTTGGGTTTCTTTCTTCCTTCCTTAATTAATACAAAAGGACAGGGTTTCTCAGCAAGGTTCTACATCAGTTGGATTCCACATACTGCTTAATTTGTGTAAACAGATCCACTAAAAAATATATGGAGAAGCCCCAATCCAAATATTTCATTGCAGTTTTCTTAAAAAACTTACTGATTGTCTGCGCTGGGCACAAGGCTGGAAAATATGGACTCTTTCTAACTTTGTGACCTTAATTAATGAAGGGCCTATATTGTTTCCTATCACTGAGAGCTACAAGGAGAGATTGGTGTGTGACGAACTGGGACTGTTCTTGCTGGGGTGTGTGAATGCTGACAGGCGAGTGTGGCTAGGATGCCCTGCATCGGGGGATGGGAGTCTGCCCGAGGGAACATACCTGAGCTTGTAACATGAGAACCCAGGAAGGGGTTGGAGGCCAGGTGACTCCGGGGGCCCGGGAAACTGAACAAAGGCTGTGGGAGGGGTCGCTGAAGGCAGAGTGCTGGAAGCGGGCTGGAGAGATGGCTGGGAGGCAGAGATGGCTCTGACCCCCCAAAGGGGGGTGGGCTGGGATGCCCTGGGACCCCAAGCTGGACCTAACTGAGGGGGGCCCTGTTGTCTGTGCCTGCAAGACCTGTCTTGGACTGTATTCCTGTCATCCAAATAAACCTTCTGCTTTACTGGCTGGCTGAGAGTCATGGTGAATCGCAGGAAGCCGGGGGTGCAGGGCCCTGAGTCCCCCAATACTCCGTGACATGGTGCAACAATGTTCACAGTAAGAGGAGTAGGTGTTATTGTCTGACCCATAGTCTCAGAATTCTGGTCCTCCTCTATTAGGTGGTGGCCTGTTCCTCTGCTGGAGGTTTACGTTTCCTGTTTAGAAAGTGTGAGGCAATGAACTTCAAAGATCCACGTGAAACTAGAGAAGGGGAAACTGACATGTGGGGGGAACTGCATTTAAGAGAAGTGCTTGTGGGCTTCTGAGCAGGCTACAGAAGACCTGAATCCTGTAGTTATGGGCAGGAGAGGAAGAGACATACATAAGAGATGAGGGAACCTAGAGACAAAAGGAAAGAGAGAGAGAGTCCATCCCATCAAACAGTATTTTGTCAGTCAGACTGTAGCTGCTGCCTTCAGAAGAGCTGATTCAAGCAGTGGAACGTGTTGGAGCAATAGCGAAGAGACAAAGCACCTGACTTCAGGTAGAAATATAACCAAAAGGGGAGCCTCCTCCCTGAAACTTGTGGGTCAGACCCAACTTTCACATGTATTTTGAGGGGATCATGACATTGCATCATACTATACTTTGATACACATGATATCAAGATGCAGCATGATGTGATTATTTATTTTTCCTCAGTCATAACAAATAGGTGGAAATCCATCACATTTGTTTGAATGTTAGATGCATCTGAAATTCAAAACCTAAAGGAGGGAGTTTGGATGGCTGAGAGAAGTTGTAGTGAAATCTTTGTCACTAGTGGGAATCCAGCCTGGGTCAGTGGTGGCCAACAGTGCTAGATACAATTGACTGATTGCTCAGTGACCCCTGTGAAATGAGTTAGAATAATAGAAATAGATCTGCTAGGTCATCTAGCCCATCCTTGTGACCAGTGTTCCTTATGTTCTATTTCCTAGTGCTTTGTTCAGTCAGTCTACTCCTAAAATTCTAAGCATCCACGCCTTCCTTTCAAAAGCCATTACAAAATTCAATAGAAATTGCCTATATTTTCCTCTCTGAATTTCATCTAATTACTTCTAATTATACATCCCACTCCTGAATCACAGTAAATAATTCCTATTCCTCTTTTGTGTTTATACCATTCAAATATTATCACATCCCCTGTCAGTTACCACTCAGCAAAACGAGATGTTTAATTATTTTAATCCTTCCCAAAAGTTAGTTAGTCCTGTACATAATTTTGGTGCTCTTCCATGAACTCCTTTCAATTTAAAAATGTTCTGGTACTGAGGTGCCCAGAACTAACTACAGTATTCCAGGTAAGAAATCAGTCCAGGTCCCATCTACATTGCATAACCTGCTGCCACAGATGGCACTTATTGGCAGTTTTGGCAAAGGCCAAGGGTTCAATGGGCTATAGACACAGACCTACCCTCTCATTGCCAAAGGTGTTTCCTTCGGAGCTGTGATGAAGCACATTTGTGGGGCAATGCAGAAGAAACTGTCCCTGCGATTGCCTGAGCTGTGCCTGCTCTGTGGGTATTATAAATGGACAGTGTAAGTCTTCAAAGCTGTACATCTCATAACTTTTTTATCTGCACCATTCTCACTAAAAACAGATTTGCAGTGTGCTAAGAAGGTAAGACATGTTAGGAACACGAAAAGGCCATCCAGTCCTATATACTCTTTTGGGTTTGCCTAAATACCAGCGTTTTCTCCAGAAATAAATTAAATGGACCTGTTCCTCCATTGCGCTATGCCTTATGCAGTTGTTTACGGCATTCCAAAGCAGGTGCCAAACACCATCGAATGGGAATGTTTTAACAGCCACAGTGCACTCACTTTGTACTGGTGACTCCATATGCACATGGTGGCAGAGAATCAGGCCCATTATCTCTTGAATTCATTAATGCTCTTTGCTTCTGTCTCTATCCCCCATAATACACTTTGAGAAAGGCTTTTAGCCAAAATGTTAGTGAGTGTTTTGGCTCTTACCAGTCAATGAGTAATTCTTAATTAAAACATGACTTTGCTGTTTATACTTTTTGTGGTTTGTTTTACTGTCTTATGATTGGTTTTGATTCCTATACTCCTGGGTATTTGCATACAGTAGTTACTCACTCTCTACAGACTATTTAAAAAGCTTCTGCAGAGTTAGGCTAAATATACTCTTGAAATAATTCCTTTCACCTTTGGAAACGAGGGGTCTAATCCTAGCAAATGAAGTGTGTCTGGTGGTCACATACATGGTGCTCTACACATACTGTGGCGGGTGTGGCTGTTTCCTAACACCTCCCTATGGAGCCAGGCATAGTATTTGAAGAGTATTAGCGTGACCTTGGGACCTTAGATTTGCATCCACAGCATCCACATGGGAGAGTTACAGTGCAGCACTTTGGTGCACTGCTATTCACACCCCTGTAAACTGAACTGTGGACCAGTGTAGACATGCCCTAAATCTTGGTGGCAGACTGGTCTGAGTGGGTTTTCCTTGAGGAGGAGGTGTCAAAGCGCTGACATCTCCAGTAGGCGGCAGAAAAGGCCTGATAGACGGTGTGTTGCACATGCTTATACCACAGTACTCATCTTGACTTGTGCTATCTCTTGCTAATCCAGTACCTCGCTCCTGCTCTGCAGCATCCCTTGCTATTCCAGATTCAGACTGCCAATTGTACCAGAGTGTCCTGCAATCTTATGATGCAATCAAACCTGTAGTAGAGGGTGCCTCTGGACAACAGTTGTCCAAAGTGCTGATTGGCTGGTTGGGCCTTTTTGGTGATGTCACAAACCTTGATCAGTTCTTAACTGTGCAGTCAGCGCCTCCTCACCACACAGAAAAGTATACCCCTATCTGTTGTCTCATTTTGAAAAAAAAGGAAATAGGCAACAACACTTTTTTATATCTTTCTCTCATTTTCTAGTTTTTAAAACAATTTTCTAAAGCTGGAAGAGGGATGTTAACATATCATTGGTAGCTAAAGCTAAAGTCCATAATCCCAACCCTACCCTTCAAAGTCTCACTGCAGTGATGGCACTAATAATAGGATAAAAAAGTGTAGCCACTTACCCAGCTCAGGCATTGTACATGGCTGCACTAGAGAAGTAGCTGCACTGTTCTGAAATGGCTCCTGACTTTAGGGAACTGATGTAAGAAATGTGTCGAGGCTTCTATTTCACTTTCTTGACCTCAGATTCCAAGATTAAGAGAAGGCTGGGACAAGGAGATGGCAGCAACAAAAGCAGGGAAAGTCACTACACAAGTCCAGCTGTCCTTTTTTAGCCATGTTCAGCTTCCATTTTCTACTACAAGAAGTATACTGGGACTATTAAACGACTGTAGTTATGTTTCCCATTTAGATTTTGTAACTGTATGTGGAAGAGGAGTACCCTCATTTGATCTTTGGACCACAAATTTAAGCAAAAACGGCAGCCAGACTGTGATTTGGAAAGACTACAGGGGCCAGGGAACTGAAAGGGGACAAAGTTGCCCAACTACATTAAACTGCTGGAGCAGAACAGAACCTGAGCAAAAACTCTCAGCCTATGGCTGATTAAGGTAGGAGATTTGAAATTGGGACCCAGAAGTCTGAATGAGGCTGTGGTGTGGAGGACCGGTCCTTTCAGGCCTTCGAAGAGGAACCTCATGGTCATGAAACATTCCATTGCCAACAAGGGGAAAGTTCAGTGAACCAAGCAGTGATACAGAAGGAAGCAGAGGAGTGCTTCTTCCCCCTGCCAGGCTGCCCCTTCCCTGTGGTGCTGGGATAGCTTTTGGGGTGGAGTATGCCCCTGTAAGGGTGGCACATGCACGCTAGCATTCTAATCAATGGGATCAACACAGCTCCAGTCTGATCCTCCCTGCACCTCCCCGTCAGTCAGGGCTGAGAGGCAGTGGCTGACTGTGAGACACATACTGATGCCCACACCTGGACCCCAAGGCAGTCCCAGCCCAGCTATCTTTCTCATTCTCCTCATAGTCTCTACAGCTTTGGGGTGAGTCAAGCTTGTCTAGCACCAGCCCTGTATAACAGTCCTTCAGCCAACACTGTTTGGTTAGCACCAGGATCATATAGCTGTGATCAGCTGCTGCCTTCTCCAGTGCTATGAATAGGGCTACATCATGAGCAGCATAGGGGGGAGGGATAGCTCAGTGGTTTGAGCATTGGCCTGCTAAACCCAGGGGGTTGGACTAGATGACCTCCTGAGGTCCCTTCCAACCCTGATATTCTATGATTCTATACAGAGTGGGTATTTGGGTATTTTGCATTATGCTGTGGTAAAGCTTGAGGGATGGTTGATATTTCACGGTTCTCCCTCTTGAAATTACTGATTTGCTGCTTCTTTAACTGACTCAGGACAGCTGAGCCTCTTGCAAGCCAGGAGCAGGTTCGGAGTCTGTGGGAGACACTATCTATGTACGCCGTCTTAATTGCTGCTGTTGTAAAACAACGATTCACTGAGAGATGGCCCCTTCCAGCCCAAGGCCACTTTATTCCTGTGTTTTTATAGGAGGGGAAGAAAACAGAAACCCAAGCAATGTACTACTTGGCTGATTCCTCTCTCATACACTGGGGCTTTTTGTAGTTGCCAGGCAACCAGCTGAGGGAGGCAGTGTCGGTGATTGTGTAGAGGGACCTGAAGAAATGATGGAACATGTCAGCAGCAGTGTCTGAGTAGATTCTTTGTAGCAAGTCAGTTGACTGAATCCATGTTGTTTTTGCCTCTTTCACAGCATTCTGCCTGGGCAGTACCATTGAGCTGCAGTGTCCTCGTCTAGATGTCAGTCCTGTACTGTTGTTTATTATTTGTGTTACCATGGTGCCTAGGAACCCCGATTGTGGACCAGGACTCCATTGTGTTAGGTGCTGTACAAACGAGGTGAGGAGCCTCATTATTCTTTAATTTGCGATGTTTTGACACCAATGCAATTCCACTGACTTCAGTGGAGTCATCCCCGAGTCTGACGGGTATAAATGAGCTACGAATCAGGTCCAATACATGCATAGGACCCTTTTATAACTTCTGATGTGTTCCATGCAAATTGAGTGATTGCCTCTATGATTCAAACAAGCCAAACCAGAGTTCAGCTCAGCCGTCCGTTCTGATGTCTTGATGTTTGGCAGGCACCAAACGGGTTCCAGCAGGGGTCAGCAAGCACAGTAAATGCACTAATGTACCAAATACACTTTCCAATAAAAAGCGGCATGCTTTTCCCAGGACAGTGCTTGTCCAGATACCAATGCCTAGAGCATGATGCCAGTGCTAAGTTGCCACTTGTCCTAAAAACCTAAACCTTGAATGGATAAACATACTCAATATATTTGATATTCTGGTGAATGGAGATAAGTTTTTGAGCCTCTTCTCACAAGTCAATTTAAATTGCCTGCAACAAAACCATCACAGAAGCTGCTCCAGCAACTGGCACTAGTTGGCTCTGGAGTAATAATTGCTAGTTGTTGAGTGCTGATAGTGCATGCAATGGTAAACAAAATAGAAAGATCTGGTTCTGCTAAGTGTTTATAAATTGAAGTGGAGAGACTAGTCAGTCATAATAAAGCTCAATCACAAAATATGCCAAGTGACCAGATGAAGGAGCGGCAGTAATATATATGTGATTCTATAGTGGATTATCATTGAAAGCTTCATGGAATTGTGGGTGTGTGGGTTTTTTTTTTCCAGAAAGGGCTTGAATGAAGACAGTGAGATTGGTCCTTGTGTAAAGGGTGTTGTGTTAAAATCTACCCGCTGTAAGATCCTATATTGCTAAGAGATGACATAAAGCCATTTCAATTCGCAAATTGGTTATGGGAAGATGTTATTGAAATACACACACAGTAGCCTCAAAAAAGTGTGAATGGACTCTCCCTAGATTGAAAATGTGATAGTTAGATGATATCCAAGGACTTTTATGAGGTCACATGTTGCTATGGTAATGGAATGGAAGTTTCTGGAGCACTGTGCATGAACATAATAGGTGTTATTGACCCATTTGGGAGTGAAGAGGCCATTCCCTTCCTGCTGTACCTGGATGACACCCTGACCTAACCAGGCCAAGTGAGTCAACTCATCCCAAGGCACTTCACAAGTGAAAATGGTGTCTTAGATCCCTGCAAAGCATTCTTCCTCACCCTGGTGTGTATCAGTCCTTCTTTTCTTTTGACCCCCTCCCTCTGTCTTCTATTTCTCAATTTTACTTCTGCTGGACTTATCACCTTGGTGTCCCTACTGTTGTTACTGCTCTCCAAAAGGGGATGTGTGTGTTTGTGTGGCATTGGCAGCTGTGAGAGAGGAAGCCACAATGAGCTCAGTATAAGAAGAGTCCACTTGATCCCATCCCATCCCATCTTCTGAGTTCCCTCACTCGCACACTCATGCCTTTCTCTTTAACCTCACGCTCTCCTCTGTTTCTTCCCCTCCCTATGCTCATGTACATTAGTCTCTCCCATCTTAACTGCCCCGCCCTCCTCCCAAAAACACACCCTTAACATCACTTTCTGTCCAGCTACTGCCTCATCTCCCCTTTATGTCTAAGCTCATTGAACACACCATCAACAATCACTGCCTGGAGTTCCTCTCCTCCAATCTGGCTTCTTGGAACGCCACTGAATGACTTCTAACACGGCTTCTACTCTGAAACTCTTATCAAAGTTTCTAATGACTGGAGCTGGTCAGAAACTGTTTTTCTGTGGAAAATTTCAATGAAAAACAAAGAACCCCCAGACCCTGCTTTCAATGAAATTGTTCACAGAAATTTGAGTCTTCTTGGCTAAAAACTAGAAAGCCAAGATTTCAGCTGAAAACCAAAAAATGTCTCTGCTGGAAACTTTTCAGCAAAAAAACTGAACCTGTTTGCAGAAAGCAGATTATTGTCACAAAAGATGCGATAAATCGATTCCAGAAGATTGATTGCTTGCCGCCAAACCAGCAGGTAAGTCTAGACTTACCCTAATAAGATGCAGCCTTTCCTGTCCATCCACACAGGCTCTCATCATCATCTTCTCTAGCCTTAATAAATGCAATGTTGCCCTACTGATATTCATTCAGAATGCAGCTGCAAAGATCATTCTCCTAGCTTATCACTTTGCCAATGTCACCACTCTCTTTGCACCCTCAACTGGCTCCTCCTTTCTCTATCACATCAAACATAAACTATTTGTCTTAACTTTCAAGGCCCTTCAAAGCCTGTCTCCACTCTGCCTATCTTCTCTCCCATTCTATCAGGGTGTCAGCTCCCACCTCCAATCAGCCAATGATGGCAGCCTCCATCACTCCCTTGTTACATTTTCAAACAAGCACCTTTGTGCTTTCTTGCAGGCTGCCCCTCATGCAAATCGTGTATCACTGGAGACATCCTTAGATGCTCACCTAAGACACAACCTTGAACCACAACCCACATCTATGGTCTTGATGCAGAAATTACTGGGTACAGTTCTAGGGCCTGTGTTGTGCTGCAGGTCAAACTAGGTGCTCATAATGGATTTGTCTAGCCTTAAAACCTATGAATCCTGCAGTGAGCTCTTTGTAGCTAGACCCTTTTATCCCCACAGTGCTCTGATGAAGAGATTGGGGCTCCACATGGATGCAGATACCAGTGTGAGTGGAGCAGCTTGCAGGATCAAGGCCCTAGTTGGGAAAGATTAGGCAAGTCTCCGGTTCCAAAATCCTGAGCCTGCTGAGTCTAAAGCAGTGTTTCTCAAACTGGGGTTGCCACTTGTGTAAGGTAAGCACCCTGGCGGGCCAGGCCGGTTAGTTTACCTGCCCCGTCCGCAGGTCCGGCCGATCGCAGCTCCCACTGGCCATGGTTCACTGCTGCAGGCCCATGGGGGCTACTGGAAGCAGCGGCCAGTAAGTCCCTCAGCCCATGCCATCTCCAGCAGCTCCCACTGGCCTGGAGCAGCTTTCCCTACACAAGCGGCGACCCCAGTTTGAGAAACACTGGTCTAAAGCCAATCAGAAAGAGTTCTTTTCTGTTTCCTACTTTCCCTGTCCCCTTCTAATGTCTTTGTATTATTCCTTGTGATGTTGCTGTAAAATCTTCAAAAGAGGGACTACTTTCTCTGGAGGGTTTTTTCCCACTGTGCTTAGCATAATGAAGCCATGACTGCAGCCTGGGGGCTCCACTGTAGTTGAACATTAAATAACCATAATGATAGACAGAAAGTTAATCATGACTAGGGGCTCAGTGTCTGTAATGGAGGTTGTGGAAGTCACGGATTCCATGACTTTCCATGACTTCTGCAGCAGCCAGTGTGGCAGACCCCAGAGCCAGTCAGAAAAGGGGTTTAAACCTCTTGTCAAAAAAACAGGAAAACTATGGCGGGAGGTTGGCTTTTTAGGAAAGTTGAGACTTTCTATGGGACAAAAGGTTTTGTGGAAAATCTAAAATTCTGTCAAAAAAAAATGTTTCGATGGAAAACTTTTGTCCAGCCCTACTAATCATTACCTAGGGGCAGCATGCAGAAGGCACAAAGGCCAGAGTTTTGAAAGGTTCTTGGCATTCACAGGTGAGACCAGATTTTTCAGAATTGCTCAGCATGCTGGGTATTGAGCTCCTCTATAAATCTGCCTCTCCAGTTATGTCTACACTGCAAGCAGGGGTGTTAATTTGCAGCTCATATAGACATACCTGTGCTAACCTTAATCTAGCTAACTCAGGTACAAGTTACGGTGAGGATGCAGCAGCGTGGGCTGTTTAAGTCCCCCCCACCCCACCCCTGCACTCCCCTTCAGGTTTGTACTGGCATTCCTAGATGATGTTGAAGCCAGCGCCGCTCCGTCTTCAGCACTACGTTTAGAGAGCTAGCTAGATGAAAGCTAGTGCAGGTATGCTTGTCCAGGCAACAAATTACACCTCCAGTTGCAGTGTGATGTAGCCCTTTTTTTTTTTTTAGGTCCCTAAATTAGAGTTGAACTCTTCTGAAAATTTGGCCTCACTTTTGAGTGCTGAGCACTGGAAAATCAAGCCCTGAAGTCTTCTGGAAGCTTGGTCTTGCGATGAGAGCAGAAGAAGATGTGGGGAAGGGCGTGACTAACAGGGAAGTGTGGATGGAACAAGGGAATAGGATGAAATGAGAGTAGATGTAACAGAACTGTGCAATGGTGAGTGGGCAGGTCATTCTCAAGGCCCCAGTCCTGCTCCCGTAGAAGTCAGTGACAAAACTCCTCTTGACTTCAGTGGGGCAGCAACAACCCCCCCAAAGAGGTGATCTCTCCAAGGCAGGGTTAAGACGCATGGCAGGGAACAGCAGGTACAGAAATTTTGCACTGCGACTGCCTGTCGTGTGCTTGTTCAGTGACTAAAGAGAGCCTTTCCCCCCTTCCTGGTTGCCAGTCCAGCACCTTTCTCCAGGACTAAATTCACATCTGAAGTAGAGGAGCCTGCTTGTACTCTTCCTAACCAAAGCCCTACTCCTAATTATTAAACGCCTCATCAGGGAGGCTTTGATACTGGGAATTAACTTGAAAGGGATTTAATAACCAAGGGCCATAAGCATCCCTCAGCCCTCAGCAGAGCTCCCCATCGAAGTGCTTCCCTCTATGAGCAGCTCCTGAATTTTGAGCAGATTTCTCCAGTAGCCATGGCAACAGCCTAAATCTCACTCCCTTTTTGTGATTTAGGCAAGCATTATTTAAAATCTCTTAAATAAATGATGCTAAAATACCCTGAGTTTTGTGAGCAACACTGGGCAGCTCACCATGTGGGTTAATTTAATCACTCTACAGTGCCCACTAAGTACATAATTCAAGATCTCCATTTTAGACAAAAGTCCTTGAAATCTCTGAAGGGGGTAAAGAAGAGAGAGGAATTGTCTTGGCACAAATCCTCTGAGCAAACAGTTTTTGGGGAGGGGAGAGTGGATTCTCTTTTGTCAAAAAAAACAAAAAGTTAAAAACAAAGCAAACCCTTTAAAATCTGTGTAAGACTTCCAATCTCGCAGCCCTCAGAGCTCATTGCAGTCAGTGGCAGCCATTCCGGAGACTGCTCTGCTATGTTAAGAATTGTGACTTTCCTTCCCAAGTTGGGTCTCTTATCTTAGGGGCAGGGATTGCTATGTAGGTACTATGCTCAGCGCTTGGGTGGTGGCAAATGCCTTATGTCACTCAACGGTCCCATCTAGCCTTCCTTCACCAGAAGGGAAGTGGCAGTGATGGGGGTCACTGAGTGAGAGAGAGAAAGAGAGACCGCTTTCTGGGAAACATCCTCTGTGGCAGGGATGCTGGAACAATTTTTATAGTGGGGGTGCTGATGATCAAGCCAGCCAGTGTGGCAGCATCCATGGTGCCGCTAGTTCAGTGGGTCTCAAACTTTTTTACTGGTGGCCCCTTTCACATCGCAAGTCTCCATGTGTGACCCCCTCCCCCAATAAATTAAACACACTGTTTAATATATTTAACACCATTATAAATGCTGGAGGCAAGCAGGATTTGGGGTGGAGGTTGACAGCTCACGAGCCCCCATGTAATGACCTCGCAACCCCCTGAGGGGTCCCGACCTCCAGTTTGAGAACCTCTGCTCTAGTTCCAGCAGCACTGCTCTGTGGAGTAAATATTAATGCCTACTGGGGGTGCAGAGTCAGAAGGGGCATTCCTGGGGCCTGTGGTTAGTGATCTCATAGAACACGGTGGGAAAAGGGCTTCCTTATTTCACCTGTTTGGTTTTTAAACCAATCACAGCACCAAGGTGGTATTGTTTATATGCAGGACCGACAGTATAGTGTAGTGGTAATTATTTGTTTTCTCCCTGCCCCCCAAGAAATTCCCCCTGTGTTGCTGTGATCACTTATGAAAGGAAAAACCCGGAGGGCCTAATAGCATGCGGGGGGGGGGGGGGGGGGGGGCTCCTACTGCTTAACAACTTGCAGGTCCTGCAATGTATAGCTTTTCAAATGAGTGGGGCTTGAGGTTTAAGCATGTTGGCTGTCGCCCTTTAGGGGCGGTTGCACTGCTCCATAGCTTTGCAACTGCAGCCTTGTCATTCACAGAGGCAGAGATGCAATTCTCAGTCATGCCCAAACTGCTTCCTCTTGCGGGGCGGGGGGTGAGGGATGTGGGGGAGAGAGAAATGTTTTTAGTTCTTGCCCTGAATCACTGGCAAAAATGAAATGATCGCTTTTGCAGGGAGACTGCTCCAGTTCACCAAAGGCAAACTTCCATCTGGGGTTCAGTAATGAGAATTCACAATTTTGCACATTCATTAACCAGATGTCCAGCCCCACATATCAATGTGCAGGGGGGCGCTCCCACCTCAGTACTGTCACTTGTATGAGAGGCAAATCCTGCTCCCCCTTCTCTCTCTCTCTCTCTCTGTTTCTAGTAGGGCTGAATTCTGTGCAGACATTTACTTTTCTGAACTATTTTGTCTGCCTTCACAGGTGTAAATAAATATCACAAGAACCCAGCACATCCCTTGAATGTCTGAACTGGCAGGACGCTGGGGTGTGACCGTTTGAATAGAAGAGCTTGCAGTGTAAAGCAGTGTCTCTATTTCCATGTGTTCTGCCCCTCCTGCAGAACAGTTCTATTTTTCATAACATATTTGTATCAAGGGAAGACGGGATGCATTTGATATTTTGCTATATTGATTTATCTGGACAGAAATTGCCTTTAGTGCTTTACTTCTCCCCATGCAGGGCTATGGTATGGCCAGTCTGGAGGGGAATATTACGTTTTGGGTTAGGGAGGGTTGCACAAAAGAAATAGTGGAGACCACCAGGGTGTGGGGAAGTGGGGGGGTTTACAAGTGAAGAATCCATGGTTCCCTTTCCTCTGTGTATACTAGAGGCTTTTGACTAAGAAAGTGACAAAATCTGGGGGGGTTGCCCTCCCCTTTCTCAGTGAGAGGCATAAGGGAAAAACCTGCCGGTGGAGGCAGAAATCTCTGACATCCGAGCCTGCACATCAGTTGTTTTACTAAATTATTCATCCTGCTCCTGTGATAATATAGTTATAAGGAGGAGCCTAGTTAAATTTACTAGCTGGCTTCAGCCAATAGGGTGATAAGGATTCAGGACTATGAGATGACGATGAATCCTGCCAGTGTGCTGTGAATACGAAGCAGAAGAAGGGACTTGCAATTTGTGTGCAGGAGGGGAAGAAAACAAGTCAAGGGCCTCTGGATTAGCAGACTGAGGAAAGGTAAGGAAGTGAGTGGAAATGGGATTCACCAGTATAATACAGAGCCTGTCTGTGAGCTTTTTTTAAAAAAAAAAAACCTATGTGGACTATTTTCCTGGGGAGTTTGGGGGAGGGAAGGAATTGTGTGTATGTGTGTACACACTCACACAAGACATGTAGTGGTTGTCTTTGTCTATATATACACATTGCATGTGTGTTCATGTATAATATATACACACCCACACACAATGTCTATGTGCATGTATTTGGAGGTGCTTGTGTTGTATATGAATGCAGCAGTGATCTATAAAGTGTGTATATTATAAATGTAATTTGAAAAGGTGAGATACAGAAACGGCCTGATGAGCTAAAGAAATCTGGATAAACCTAGTAGTGTACATAGCTGATTTGAGGAAAATGGGACTGCACGGGTTGCCAGTCAGATGTTTGAAATTAAATGGAGCAGGGATGGGAAAACTGGCGTGAAACCTGCAATGAGATGTGGATATGGGAAAGGAGAAGGCAAATTAGAGCACTTGTCACAGCAGGTGGAGATAAACAGCAAAACAGTCTGTAACTGGATTCTCTAACATGGGAAAGAAAGTGTGAATGACTAGAAAAGGCAATTATTTCTATCTGCTGCTGATCTACCTGTACCTACGGTGGGGAGGGGAGAGTAGAGAAATCAGGAGCGCCTAGATGGCTGATTAGAAACTATCAACTGATTAGACCTTCTCATAAACCTGTCATCTAAATAACATTCTGAGGTGTATCCATGGACTTTAATTCTCTCTTCTAAGCACCTGGGATGGGGTGGGCAGCTCTCAGAGGGTGAGACTTTGAACTGGAACCCACAGATTCATGTTGTTTGGAATAGCAGGAGTATGCAAATTAACACAGGAAATTAGGGTCAGGACCATCTTTATGTACCATCCCATTTCCCCTGTTAACAGGAGACTACCTAGGTCGGGTGGTGATAGTTCTGTTAAGAATGGGTTTCTTTAGGATGACAGTCACTAGGTAATGTAGCACTGAGACATAGAGAGGTGTTTATGGTGATGATGCTAAGATGCCAATTTTGTAACATACAGCATCCTTTCAACTAGTTAACAGAGGGTTGTCCCACTGTCTAAAGCCTAAATCCATTTCATTTAATGAGTTAGTCCTATATCCCAATATATGGAACCCAAGGCCTTATCCCTCATTTTGTTTTTATTCCCCCCACCTCCCCTTCTCTGTTCCTGGGCTCCAAGAGGAAAGAATTTTTCCTCCGCAGCTCTCCGTAAACTTGCAGGCCAGATGGAACAGTATATCTCACTGACCATGTTTTACATCCGTTGGAACTTTATAGACCCTTCCAATGAGTTCCAGGGAAAACAGAATCTCTGCTCAGAGAGCATCAGACACTGACTCTGGGGGACATCAAGTCTCCCTACAAAGAGAGCAGGCAGACAGACATAAAAGGAGACGTGTATGGAATGACTGCCTTGGAACCTGGATTGATCACACTGGTTCAGTTAAAGTAAGAACTGATCTGATTCCTTGGCATTCCCTGATACCAAAACTTTTATAAGTTTAGTTCACTTGCCTCCGCTCCCAGATATCTTCCCCTTTCCTGGCTTCCTCTCAGGGCCAGGAGATGGGGGAAGTCCAAACATGGCTGATATTCCATCCATAATATACCAATTCCCCCACTTATCTTTACATTATTCTTGTAATATGGCCTGGCTGTTCTAGAAGTCTCTGGTGGGATTTGATATTGGGGAGGATAATCTTGAGTCTAATTCTCCACTGCCTTACAGCATTTACACCTGCGCATCCTGAGAACCAAAGTGGCTCTAAAACCACTCCCATGCTGATCTGGGAGCACCCACTTTTCATAGGTGTAAATGACTTCACGTTAGATGGGACAATGTTGAATCGGGCCCCTTGTGTGATTTGAAGCACCCTGCGCTGTGTACAATATTTGTATTCAGTGACACAGGACCAGCAAAGAAACTGCTGAAGATAATAAGCTATAGCCCCTATTTAGGACTGAATAGCACCGTCTTCACTTCATCTGAAAAAGCTAGGCTGACTCAAGTGGGTGTTTAACGTACGGTGTATTTTTGTCACTAGCTGTTCTCTTGCATGTGCACTCTGCTCCTTTTTTGTGACCCTAAGTAGAACAAAGCCACAATTGTATCTGAGTTTGAGTCCAACTTTCAAAATACCCACAACAGCCCAGTGAGCTGAGATTGAAGCAAAACAAGTTTGTCCATCCCTAAATCAAACCTGCTTCAACTTGGGGACCAGAGATGCCACTGCTATAGACCGAGTAGGAATAATTGAGTCTCCTACATATTCACATAATGAGATTGCCCGCCTCCATGCAAAGAGAGCTCACCGTTTAAAACGGGATGCCCTACCTCGGCAGCTCATCCTTATGTTTAAAAGGAGGCTTTCTCTGCCTATTGTTGCTGGACTGTTGCGTGCTGCTCCTGGAGAGCTGCACATAGGGAATTCAGTGAGGGGGTGAGGGAAGTGTTCTTGGTGACACCACGGCAGTTGTAGGCTGGGATTCGGTTACAGCATTTATCCCTGGTTGGGTGAATACATTGTTTGCTTCTGCCTCGGTGTCAGCAGTGTGGTTCAGAGGTGGGCAAAATGCCAGATTCTTCCCAGGGAAGCTAACGTCATTGTCAATTCACTGGTGGCAGAGACCATGCTTTGAAATCTGAGGTCACTCTCCCTGTTAATTGCTGAGATGATTAATTCATGCAATGATATCGTTTTCCTGGGCTGAGGTTGTGAATTGTAATAATGAGGGGCATGGAGGGATAGAAGGCTTTTGCTCATTTTAATGTTGTTAAAATTATTACGATGCTAGCTACTGCATCCTCCAAACAGTGGCCTCCTGTCCCTTGGATGATACTGGCCTTCTTGTCAACTCTCCCCCTTGCCAAAATGGGCTCTGGTGTAATGCAGGCCAGATGCCCCCCTGGGGGACTGCAGTTTGAATGTGGATGATGAGTGAGGGGCCCTAACCTGGCCACACTAGTTATGGGAACAATGAGTTCTAATCCATATTTCAGATTATATGTGAAACAGAGTGTCTGTCTACTGGGTACTTTTCCTTAATCTTGGTGTCCAGGCCAAATTGTGTTCTGCCTCCCTAAAATTTCACTTTCATCTGGATTAAATAATTCTCCTCCTTTTTTTAAAAAAAAAGTGAAAAGTGGTTGTGTTGCACAATGGCCGCTGCATTCTGACCACTGCATTCCACACCAAAGGTGGCTGCATTTCAGAGGCTGGCGAATGATCAATGTTTACTCCATCTATAATCCCTCAGGAGTAAAGGTGCTGTAAAAAGGTCAGTTGTTGATATAGAAGTATAGTAAGGGTGCGATCTGTGTCTGAGGTAATAACTATATCCTAGGCTGAATATCTCTGTTTCTCTCTCCTGTTGTCCTAGTATCTAAGCAAATAAACTCAGCAACTGAAAGACAAGGTGATTATAGTAAATAAACTCTTTTTGGTTTTGAGCTTTGGAGTTTGTTAGCCCAGGGAATGATTAGTAGCCAATAAATTAGAGTTGCCCTGAAGTTATTGCAATACTGAAATTCTTAATTGAAAATATAAATAAAAAGTGAAGGGAAACGATACAGAGGGCTGTCAAACTGTTCCTCCTTGCTCACTCCACATTTTTCCTGCTCCCCTCTGCCATCTCCTTTTTCACTGACATCCTTCCCCGATGGTCCGCAAGCCTCTTGGTGGGGAGGGGGTGTGATCCTTCCAATTTAAAGACAAATGTTGGGGCAAAATGGGTTGCTTTCCATTTAAGCAGTGTGGCAGCTTGGCTTTCTCTTCATCCTAGAGTACCCCACCCCACCACCTGCCCTTGATGTTAAAGTTGCCATTTTCCTGCTTTGCTTTATGGGAGTGAGAAGCCAAGGTGGCTTTTTTGTTGCTGACAAACAATTAGAAAACTCTGATGGCCATGAATCCTCTTTGGCAATTGGCTTTTTACTCAATCAGGGTAGAGGTTTGCATATTTACAATACAATTATCAAGGAATAACCATGCGGTGATTACGCAGATCCCTACACTGTGTCTAATAATGACTGGCAGCCAGTTTGCAGAGAATTGCATATTGCATAGTTAGTGAGAAATAACCACACAATGATTGTGCAGCTCAGATGCCCATAACCAGAGTGCAATATAACATTGCTACTATTAATAACAGGTTGACAGTGGCCAGGAGGAGGGTGAAATATCCCCAGAAGCTGTGCTTGTAATTTAAAGCCTGCTTAAAGGGAACAAACAAGAGGGAGGCCCTTGTAAATGACATATTACTGTGAGCTGACCTGCAGGCTGGGTATGGCTTGTGTCCCAAATAAACTGCTCTGCATACGCCTGCTGATAAGGGCTAGATTCTCCATTGCTGAGAGTGAGAAGGGGGGCTGGGGAGCCTTTCCACTTCCTAAGGTCTTCTCTAGTCTGGCTGTGGGGTACTTCGGGTGGAGATGTGCTGAAACAAAGGCAGCAAGGATAAGTTACATAGAGTACCACTTCTCCAGGAAAGTGGGAGTGTTGCCTTGAAATGAACTCTGAAGGCAATGGCCTGTTGTTTAACAGGATTGTTTTATTTTCACTGGTAACTCTTATTATTTCTCTATTCCACTGTCAGGTTTCATTGAATAGGCCTTTTCCCTTAGCAGAGTCCTCCTTAGAAGGTGCTCAGATACTACAGCGATGGGGGCCATCTGAGTGCCCAGCTCAATTTAGAATCGATTGACTGACTGTACGTTAAGTGCTGCAGTAAACAGAGGAAGCATTTACTTTATTTTTAAATGTGTCTACCAACGCTCTTAGATTGCACCCCTTTTCTAGGATTGTGTAAAGTACCTGGCAATCGGTACTGCGAGACACTTAAAAACGTCACTTCTGAAAGTTATCCAGCTATTTTAAGTACCTATGACTCCCCATCACCACAGTATCTGACTTTAATGTGTTTATTCTCACAGCACTCCTGTGAGGTGGGGAAGTGCTTTTAGCCCCAATGTGCAGATGGGAATTGAGGCACACAGAGACTCGGGGGTATGCAGACATACCCAAACTAGCTTTCATCTAGGTAGCCAAGGTCCCTGGAGCAGTGATGGTGCAGCAGCATGGGCTGGCCCTGCAAGTAAAGTTACCCAGGGTTCCAGGTGGGCTTGCACAGCCCGCACTGAAGCGCATGCTGCCGTGGCTTTACTGCTTTAATGCCCAAGCTAGCTAGAATAAATCTAGCTTGGGTATGTGTACACAAGCTGCAGTCACACCTCGTGTATCCTAAACAATGTGCCCAAGTGAGTCTGTGACAGAGCAGAGACTAGAACCCATGTCTCTCCAGCCTCAAGCCAACCCTAGTCCCCACACCGTTCTTCCTCTCTGACTGATTTTTTTAGGTCAAAAAGTAATTGGAATTATGTATTTTACTTATTTTGTCCTGACTGTGAATGCTAGTGTCATGTTACCTATTGAGACTTACAGGCTCCCTGTCCAATCCAGAAGCACCGTGAAGAACTATGGATTAGTTCACATTATTTTATGATATGAACAGCAGCCTATTCAGCAATATCACTTCTTTGTAGGTTCAGTAACTGGGAAGAGATTGCTGTTTCATTGTAACAGCCTTACACATAGATGGCTAAACTGGGAAGGCTGGAGGTGTGTCATAGCCCATCCGAATTGCTTTTCATCACTCTGTCCCTGTAATAAATGGTTTCCTTCCTTGCAAAATGAAGTATTTTGCTGCCAACTTGCATACCACTTTCACTCAGTCTCTCAGGTAACCATAAAGTTATTCCCGTGGATCTTTATTTCAACTAATTTACTAATATATGGTTTTAAAAAAATAACATGAAGGCCAAACTTAGGGGTGATTCAAAGGTAGTATGTAAGTTAGATGCTTGGGAGTCCAAGATGGTGCAACTTACACCATTGTACACCTTCTGGCTTCTCCATGGATAAGGTGGAATAGGGCATAGGCTACTTTTAATGGATATGTTCTTCCACCCTCTTGTTTGTTGCCTTTCTTGCTACATTTCTCTCGTCTGGCCCCTCAGCCTGTGAGGTACCACCGTTTAAATTAAATTTGATGGGCCAAATTCAAGGAGGTTGTGTGTAAAGAAGAGGCTGTAAATTACACTCTGGTACAAAGGAGTAAGTCTGAGGAGGTCTAAGTCAGTGTGTCATGTGTTGAGGGGACAGACGAATGCCTACATCGTACCAATGTTAGATCCTAGTCTTGCAAGTTGTTCCATGCAGGCACGGACACCTGCACCTGGGGAGGCCTGTTGAAATCCATGGAGCTCCATGCAGAGCCGATTGCAGAATCAGGGACTTAGACTTCTTTGGGCACACCTCTGAATTTGGAAAGTATTTCAATACAGGCATCACTTTGAGTTGGTGCTGGGTTTGGGATAGCTTGGCTAGTTGGGAGTCATGGTGTGGACAGGAAAATTCCAATGGCAAACAGAAGAAATAATTATAAATATGGATTTGCTGCAACCAAGCAAATTAGAGCATGAGTAAAATGGGCAATTACTGTATGTAGTATTAGTCCATTTAATGAACACCTGTAGGTTTGGGCAATAGTATCGTCCTACAGGGAGGGACAAAGAATTCAGAGATTGCATGTGAGAAACAGAAACTGGGAGCTCTAAGCAGGTAGATGCAGGGATGCTGCAGAGGATTTTTTTAAGGCGTTGGAAGCTTCATCTTCGAAAAATATGTGCTTTGCAGAGCAAGTGTTTTACTTCCTACCCTGAGTTTTACTAAAATGGAATGGTTGGCAGGCACTTTTCCACTGTGTGTTTGACCTGGGAAGCATTCATTGGTTCTCCTGTCTGGAGTGATTTTCCTTCAACAGTTCTTCTTAAACCATTGCAAACCATTGTCTTTTGCCAGGTCTTCATGGTTGAAAATGGCTGTGTTTAGGTTTAGGTCCCTGATGTTTAAAGAGTCTGATTATATTTTAAAAACTAACCCGCTACCTGAATATAATCCCAAAAGCCTTGAAATATCCTTTTTATTGGTGAGTGAAATAGCACAGAAACTGGACAGAGTTTTTGTGGGTTTTTTTTTTTTTGTAATGACTGATTCTGGGCCTCCAAAAACACCCAATTTTGAAATAAAGTTTCAAATAATGGAGGTAAACAAGCAAAAAGAAACACTCTGGTAGGTGTGGAAGGTTAAGCAATTTACTGAATTTATAGTGGAAATAACAAAACTTGCTATTGACTTCTGTGGAGTCTGGATTTCATCTTGTGAAGAGGGAGTTTTCCGAATTTGGCTCAAAGAAAAGCTTATGCTATACCTGCCATTAATCCAGGATCTTTCACCAGTGCTAAATTCATTTTACAAGCAAACAAAAACATATTTACTCAGAGCTATTAATGAAGGGAAATACAGAGACTGTCTTTTTGTTCTGTGTTTGTACAGTGCCTAGCACAATGAGGTCCTCCTGGCCCTTGAGAAGGGCCCCTGGGCACTGCAGTCATACAGATAATAATAGTACAATTAAGCAAGGCTCATCTCCCAAATGCTTCTGGCCTTCAAAATCTGCTTTTAAAAACATAGTAATCTTATTTTTTCGGATTTCTCAGCACTGGGTTGTTTGCCTTTTCCTATACCAGGTGCATCCATTCTAATAACACATTCTCCCCTGCGCCCTGTAACTTGCAGAACTTTGCTAAGTAGGGAACAAGGATGAATGACCTGATAGTAAATTCTAGGTCAGCACCGTGTCAAGAAGTGTATTGGTTACAATACAGCTTTGCTTTGCTCTGCAAAATGAACTGATAACACAACAGAAGATGCTGGGGGGGCGGGGGCTGTTCAAACAAAGAAGAAGAGTAAATTAGGGGCCTTTTGATTAAGCTTAATAAAAGCACAGTTAGTGGGGGACAGTGGCTCAGGGACATCAGTGGAACAGTTACAAAAAAGGAGAAGGAAAGGAGCAGTTGGACAGGGCTGACGACTATTTCAACCAAACACAGACAATTGACATATTGACTTGGGGTCTAATGGCATCTTTAAGGCACAACCCTGCATTGGGAGTGGGGTGGCACCACCCCAGCCCAGTGGGAGCACATCTGCTGCTACACTCCTTGCTAGATTGCAGCATACTACCTACCCTTTCGTATTATAGCCCTTTCTTTCAACACCCCTCTGTCCCCTTTGCAGGACACTGTGCTCAGGGGAGCAGTCCTGGGGCTCACCTGGTCCAAGTACTCAATTTATGGTTGGCAATAATTTATAGTGTGGGTATGGTTGTGGTGGGGAAATTCCATCCATTCTGTCTCCTCCCTACCTGCTGCCTGCCACATAAGGGCCAGCACAGTCTGGCCTCTCAGGATCATAAAAGCAGGCTGGAACCTTTTTTTACATCAGACTGTCACACAACCAGCCTCAGAAATGTTGCTGTTTTTCCATAAGTCGGCTACTGGCAAAAAGAAGCTCAGAAATGCCAACTACACCTAAAAACTTTGGGACAAACCTTGAAATCTCTATACTATGCTATCCTTATTTGGGCCAGAACCCCAGCAATGGAAGTTTTGACTAGGAAGATAGGACTTAACGTTCTGAATCATTGTCCAGTTTATTCTTAATGAGAAGTGATTTTTTAATTATAAAGTTTGATTGCTAGGCTGAGCAAAATGTATGGAGTTTGGTGGTTGATCCAGTAGTAAATGGGCGCTGACAAGAGATTTTTTTTTTCTACTGTTTATGCTGCATTGGGGCAAAGAAGTGTGTGGACAGTTTTGGTTGCATGGAAAAAATGAATCCTTCCAAGGGCAGTGGTTTGTGATGTGCAAAGTGAGCTCTACCTGGAGGCCCCTAAGATCGCTGTAACAAATGTTAGAGCTGCTTGGACATTTTCTGCTGGAACATTTCTTGGTCAGAAAATGCCAGTTTGTCAAAAGAGAAATGTTGTGCAGAAATATGTCACCTTCGAAAACTCATTTCCAAAGAAAAATGGGGGAAAGAGATTTGATAAGATCAAAACATGCTTCAGAATGAAACATTTCAAATTTCCATTTTGAAATGAATTTTTGTTCTAATTTTTTTATTTTATAATCTATAACTTCATGACAAAATTTGTTTTCATTCTGTTTGAGAAGGAAAGAAATTTCAAAATCGCTAACACTTCCTCTTTCGCCCTGCCCCCCGGAAATGAAAAATTCAGTTCCCACACAACTCTAGTAAATACAGAGATTTCTAAGAGGGACAACCTCAACACAGCTTCATATGCCTGGCCAACAGGGGGCATCCCTTTCTCTCCTCTGGCAGAGCTACTGCTGAAGGGGTCTCCAGTCCCCTGATCTGAGCAATGTATGTTTTGGATCCTGGTTATATCAGGGACTACCTTAGTAGCTGTAATCAGTTGAAGCACTTGTGTTGACAGCCCTCTGGTATGAATAAGAGGAGGCTGGTGGCAGGGTGTTTTCCTTGACTCTGATACTTTCTCTTCCGTCGCCCCTGCCCCTCCCTAGTAACTTAAGAGTCTGCACTTAATCAGCTTCAGAGTACACTGTAAAATGAATCTGCTTTTCCAGTGTAGGGTCAGGTGGGTGATGGAGTGGGGAGCAGACAAGTTTAGTTGGATGGACTTGGAGAGCTCTTGATGTTTCTGGTTGTTTTGCTTAATTAATTGTACTGTACAACTTACACAGCATCTGGAGCCAAGGTCAGGTCTGGTCCTTTTTAAATGTAAAAATAACAGGATTTATTTTTTAAAGAGAAAAATGAACAGGCAGGCTGCACAAACAACAAGCTCATGGAGTAGCCAGTCTGTCTTGGCTGGGACATTTATATGAGGACATAATCAAAGAGAGACAAAATTGGGAGGGGTCCTCAATCAGGATTGCTGCTCAAACTAAAAACTCCCTTCCCCCATAACTAAGCTTGGGTGCTGCAACCATTCTTAGATAGCAGTTTAATAGCTCTTTGCTAGCAGAGGAAGTGCTAGCCCGTTGGGGGACCTTAAGCAGGAATGGTTTCCAGCCTCCCCCCACCCCCCAACGCATAATAAAGAGTGAAGGGGGCGGAGGCTGGAGCTACTCAGGGCCCTAAGCAATTGTTTGGTTTGCTTATGCTTAGTGCTGGCTCTTTTTGCTAGTAAGTGGCAACCAGTATATCACTGAGCAGGAATATCATTTAAAACAGATTTCAGTGGTAGCCGTGTTAGCCTGTATCAGCAACAACAACAACAAAAAATGAGGAGTCACAAGGACTTCTCATTTTTATTTAAAAAAGAGTTACTAACTAGGCTTCACTTCACAGTGTTTTTCCTGCCAGAGCTTCACTGCTGCTTTAGCACTCCGTGTTCTAGATGTTCAGGCAGGTGCCAAGGTTGCAGCAAGATACCAGTTAGGCCTGTCGATTTACCAGAGGTCTGCAGTGTTACAGCTCCTTGTTAGTGAGGAACTCTCAGGAGGCTATGGCTGCCAGTGACCCCAAGGGATGGAGTCTGAAATGAAGCATTGTAACAAAAGCGAATAGCAAGGACAAGCCAGCTGCCTCTATAGTATGACAGCTATAGTGCAGAATGGCAACATTCAGTATTCTGCCTTCAACAGAATTAAAATCAAGTCTTCATTTATATCAGGAAATCTGTTAGGATTCCTTCCAGGTAACCAATTAGCCAGTAGACAATGCCTGGCAAGGACTTCTGCGCAGTCATGATCTGAGGTTTCCATATGTTCTGTAGCAACATCTGATGTCTACTGGGGCGCTTGAAACTTGCTCCCATGTATCCTCCTCTTCTAGGCAGGTAAATAGTATAATGGCTAACAAGGGTCAGGCTGGAGACTCTTGCCTACATGCTCGGGGTTTTACTGATCGCCATATTTGGGGTCGGGAAGGAATTTTCCTCCAGGGTAGATTGGCAGAGGCCCTGGAGGTTTTTCGCCTTCCTCCGCAGCATGGGGCAGGGATTGCTAGCAGGAGGGTTCTCTGCCAATTGAAGTCACTAAGCCACAGGATTTGGGGACTTCAACAGCAGAGTCAAGGGAAGGGGTAGGGACGGCTTTGTGGCCTGCAGCATGCAGGGGGTCAGACCAGATGATCATAATGGTCCCTTCTGACCTTAAAGTCTATGAGTCTATGAGTCTATAATGAGCTTCACAGCTTGGTAAAAGGCTGTCTTCTTCGGTCAGGCTTTTGGGTGACTATTACTTTGTTTTTGTTTTCTATTCCATTTTTATGTTTTGGCTAGAAAGCTGTCTTGGACCAGATAGGGTGGGTGTTGATAAAAGGCCAGACTGTTTGAGTTAGTTTTGAACCAGAAATTATGGACTTGCTCCAGGAATCACTGGGTGAGGGTCTATAGGTTGCATTATGCAGGAGGTCCCTTCTAGCCTTATAGAATTAATAGATTTTAGGTTCTTTATAACTGCTGTCAAGTGCTTTTGTGATAGCTGAAGCTGCCTAGGAACAATCTTTATCTTGTACAATCGCGTTTTTAATGGAGACAGCTGCTTCAGTGGAATGACAGGCTATCCATCAGGATGTCTCTAGGGATTTTTCTGTATCCAGTACACAGCAATATATATTGAATGTCATACTGTGTATAGGTTCCAGTCCTGTGATGGTCAACATGTGGAAAGCCTATTGAGGGACCTCAACCATAATTGTTCCAATGGCTCTGGGGAGCACATGCTGGTGTGACAGTTCCTTCACCCTCTTATGTGGTATAGTGGGTGCACCCACGTGGCAGCTCAGCTTTGTATGGCTGGTGTGGAGAGGGTTACGCACACACAACTGGGAGTTCATCATCTGTGCTGGGCTTTCACAGTCCATGCACTCCTTGAGTTCCACTTCCAAATGTGGTAGTACCTCCATAGATGCTCAAGAGGGAAGGATCCTTGCTCCATCCCCAGCCTTGTCACCCACACAGGGTTAACCATAATCTGTCCTAAAGAAATTAATCCTGTACATACATAAGGGATGATTGCATAGATCAACTATAAAGCCAGACTCTTTATGCATTGACTAATTTGTCATTTGAGTTGGGCACACAGGTTATTACGTATTCTTTTGTTTTCAGAACAATACCATTTTTCGGTTTCAAATATCTTCTGGTTATTGTATACTAAACTTATCTTCCTCATTGTTTCAAAATACATTACATACTTATTGAATATAGTGGAATAATTCTGGGTTTATTTGTTTTTTACATTTATTTATCTAGGTTTTTCTATCGAGTTCATCTCCATAATAATAAACTTTAATGAATTTAGCCTCACACAACCCTTTTTAAGGTACAAAAGCATCATTATTCACATTTACAGATGGAGAAACTGAGGCACAGAGCGGTTAAATGACTTACCCAAGGTCACACAGGACATCTGTAACAAAGCAGAGAATTTCCAGGCTCATGCCTTAACCTCAAGATCATCCTTCCAAAAATATCATTCTGAATTATATATGAATGTATTATATTCTGCAAAATGTTCACTGCCGTACCACAACATATAATAGAATAAATACTGCTCTCTGTAGCATCAGTAGGAAGCTATAGAAATTGATATGGCTGCATAGGTGTAACTGAGGGCAGAATTTGGCCCATTGTTTATAGAGAAAGGTCAGATTCTCTCAATAGATAAAAACAGGAGAGTGCCTATAGCTGGAGTTAATTGCTAAATAGAATTTGGTTGGTCTTAGTTAATTCTCCATTGTCCCATGCCATCCTTTTAGAGACTTGGAAAAACAAATTACATTTATGTTGGTATCTCTTCTGTACTTTTCTGCTTGGGAATGAAAGCAAGGGTCTGAGCATATAATGCAGATTATTAAAAGCTGGCCAACTCCAGCATGCACAGGGTTAGTGCACTAGCCTTTTCAATTCTGGAGGCTTGGGTTTAAATTCTGGAGGAGAGATGAAAACAAAGTCAGTGAAGCAAGAAGGAATAGCTAGTTTTAGCTCATCAGCCAGTTTTTTTTAAGGCATTCTTTCTATTTGCATCATACATATCTCTTTCCTCCAAAAGAAACCCTCAAACTGAATACAAGTGGCAGTCAGCAGGTATGCCTTTAGGCCCCTTGAGCTGTTCTACTCACCTCTGACCAAATGATAATAGTCCCTTATAGTACTAAGAATGCCTAGCATTTATTAGTAATGTAATCATAACCTGTGCAGAATTAACTACTGTGTTAGTTATCTGATAATATATCAGCCCTGTTGGCCAGCCAGGGAAGTGGAAAGGACTGTCTCTTCATCTCAGTGTCATACGGGTAACCCTATTTCTACATTCCTAAGATCTGTAACATTAGTGTTCTGAATCTCATGCTATTTGTAATTGGCGATGCATACACTATCTGTGCATATACCCAGCAAGAATGAGGTGTAACACATGTGGCTGGAATCCCTCCTACAGTAGCCTGCTCTGACAGACTGATTGCAGACTAGAGTTTTTTCATGCTTTCATTTCCTTTTATCTGCCCCTTTCTCCTCTTCTCAGCCCTGGGAGAAAAGATGTGAATGTGTACTTGGGAGGGTGGATAGTGGCATAGCTTTACTTGTGGCTCAAGACTTTACATTTGCAGTTAAATTGGTTTCTGTCTCAAATGTCTGAGTTTTTCCTCTACATAAGAACGGCCATACTGGGTCAGAACAAAGGTCCATCTAGCCCAGTATTCTGTCTCCCGACAGTGGCCAACACCAAGTGCTTCAGAATGAATGAACAGAACAGATAAACATCAAGTGAACTATCCCATGTCTCCCATTCCCAGCTTCTGGCAAACAGAGGTTAGGGACACTATCCCTGCCCATCCTGGCAAATAGCCATTCATGGACCTGTCCTCCATGAATTTATATAGTTCTTTTTTTGAACCCTCTTATAGTCTTAGCCTTCACAACATCCTCTGGCAAGGAGTTCCACAGGTTGACTGTGTATTGTGTGAAGAAATACTTCCTTTTATTTGTGTTAAACCTGCTGCCTATTAATGTCATTTGGTGACGCCTAGTTCTTGTGTTATCAGAAGGAGTAAATAACACTTTCTTATTTACTTTCTCCACATCCAACATGATTTTATAGACCCCTATCATATTGCCCCTTAGTTGTCTCTTTTCCAAGCTGAAAAGTCCTAGTCTTTTAAATCTCTTAATATATATTCCCTAAAGTGGCTAGATGTTCACCATTCCCCAAAAGTCTCTGTCGCTGGGCTTTAAAAAGGACTGGCTAATTTTGTGACTCTTAATGAACTAAGCTATTGATGAATGGGATAACTAGATTTCATGCTTGAGGGGATCAGATGATTGATGATAATTCTAAGCACTTGTAAGTGCTATATGCTGCAGCACTTTAGATGTTCCAAGTGCTGCAGCTATACAAACATTAACTAATCCTTATAATACCCCTATCCATTAGGTAAAATGTTATTTTCCTCATCTCTAAATGGAGAAATTGACACAGAGGTTAATTGACCTTTTCCAAAGCCATATGTTAGAACTCAGGAGTTCCTGGCTTCCAGCTCTGTGCTTAGTCCACTACCTCTTGTGATTGCCTGTGTGCCAAGTCTTTCCTCCCTTCCTGATGCATGCAGTTGGTTAGGTGCATTATATTTTAGATGCTTTTAGTCTATTGGTAGCTTCTAGATGACAGAGATGATTCCACAGAACACCTCCACTGTCCAAGGTGGATGCAGTAATAGAATACAGAACAGAAGCCATGAAGGAAAACAGTTTGGTACAGGGCATTAACTCTTCACAGTTAGAGGCATAATTTACCTTTATGTTTTCAAAGCATACAGCCGGATTTGCACAGCAAAATCTGGCAATGTTACCCCTTTTGGAGTACAAGTCTCCTAACAATTGACCAGGGCTCCTGGCCTGAGTGACCTGACTTCTTAAATAGCTTTCAAGCATAGCTGACTGTCCTGTATACACTGCTGGTGGCTGATTCTTTTGGTTTGTGCTTCCAACCTGAATTGTTATGTAGCAGCATCTTGCTGGCACTTGCAGAGTTGCTGTTGAAAGGCAGCCTAAGGCTTCGTGGCACAAAGACATCTGGCAGCATCCCAGATTTAAAAGTCTGTATGTGCAACTGATGGGTTGACGTGATTTTAACCCCTTCCGTGTAACAAACAGAACAGGCTGATATAAGCTCTGAGGATACAACTGCTGGATTTGACTTCCCTCTCTCACTGTCCCCTAACAATATCTGTCACATGGAGTTCTTTCCAGATCCAGGAGAGGGGACTGTCAGCTCTGGGGTCTGGAAATTAAACCAAAGCATGTTTTTGCATGCATGTGTGTGCGTACATTCATTTCCATGAAAGGATATGATGGCTAGCGGAGCAGGGCTTTCGTGTGCAGGGCCACACAAGGCTCTCTGTATGTACATGCAATTGACAGGAATCTCCATAAAAAAATAAAGAGTCAGATGCAAAAAACTTTGCACAAAATTTGGGCTGGTTACTGTGAAAGGGTGGTCCACCACCGAGGACAGGAGTGCCTCATAGTCAGCCCACCCTGCCACCTGGCACAGTCCTTTAAGGCAGTGGTTCTCAACTAGGGGTATGGCTATCCCTGGGGATACACAGAGATCTTCCAGGGGGTACATCAACTCATCTAGCTATTTGCCTAGTTTTACGACAGGCTATATAGAAAGCACTGGCGAAGTCAGTACAAATTACAATTTCATAGAGACAATGACTTGTTTATACTGCTCTATGTACTATATATACACTGAAATGTAAGTACAATATTTATATTCCGATCGATTTATTTTATACTTATATGGTAAAAATGAGAAAGTGAGCAATTTTTCAGTAATAGTGGCTGTGACAGTTTTGTATTTTTATGTCTGACTTTGTAAGCAAGTAGTTTTTAAGTGAGGTGAAACTTGGGGTATGCAAGACAAATCAGACTCCTCAAAGGGGTACAGTAGTCTGGAACGGTTGCGAGCCACTGAGACTACAGGATTCAGAAGGGTACAACACATAAATATAAAAACCTTAAAGTCTTGGAAATGAATGGTGCTTAGGGAAGGAAACTGGACACTGCACCTGAAACCTTGCAAACAAGGCAGGACGAGGTCCCCTCTCACCCAACCAACTGGGAAGGAGTTGGGAGCAGCATAAAGGTTGTCTCCTTCCCCATAGCAGATAGGCAACCGGCAGGAGAAGGCTGCCTACACCAGCTGAACCCTCCAGAGTAAAGGGCTAATTGGGAAGGGTGTTCAGCTGAAGGGAATTGGCAAAAGCCTTGCACCTGACTTGAATATCAACCCTAGCCCCAGGAAAAGGGCTGGGGAGGGAACTACTGCTTGAAGGAGGGGAAGATTGATGAACCAAAGGGAAAGAGGCCTGGGTAATAACCTGGCTCCGGAGGGAGGGCAGAAGGGGAGCTTCTGATTCATGGAGAGCAGGGCCAATTAACCTGAGCCATAACCCTAGCTCCTGAGACAGGGTTGAATGGGAAACTCCTGTTTGGAGTGGGGAAAGACTGACTAGCCCCACGTAGGAGATGGAGGAGTTACTTGCCACCACCCCGCTGCTGTGAGCAGCTAAGAGGGGGTTCTGCTGTAGCTGCCTAATAAGTGGTAAGGAACCATAGATTTCAGGCAGGGCTAGTAAAATCCAGAGACCTGGGGAAAGATGTTGAGAAGCCGTGCAAAAGGTAGGCGCAGCCTAGCGGGAATGGCAGCGAGATTGAAGGAACAGGCCTTGGCTGTCTAAACAGGGTTCCTGGGCTGGAATACAGCAGAGAGGGTGGGCATGGGTTGGCCTTCTGCAGACCAAGAGGGAATGTATAGACATCAGAAGGAGAGGAGGCCAAGTATTGTGGGCCCCAGACAGAGGTTGAGGGCCAGGCTCAAAAGCCACTAGACTCTGCGGTTTCCTATTTGGGACCTTTCTGTTAACCTCAGAAGGAGAATGGTTGAGCAGTGACCTGGCTGGAGGGCTAGGCCACAGACAACGAGAGACTGTTGTGGCACCAGAAAGACTACAGGAGGTGCTCGACTGAAAAAAAGCCCTGCAATGCCACACTGAGGAGGTGAGAGGTGCAACGACAAATACCAACAGGGTCTGAACCAGACACCAATAACTAGGGTCGTGTGCGTTGTGCCACACAGTGCATTCCTTAACTGCTGCAGTGAAAGGGTGTTCCTGAAACCCTCTTCATATGTGGGAGATTTGTAGAAAGCCAGTCTATTATCACTCCTAGTGAACTTAGTTGAACTTGTCTTGAGATTCTCTTATCCTTGCACCAGAAATCTACATCAGAGTGCAGTAAAATTTCCCAGGCTTCATTACTGGATTTCCCCCTTCCCCTCCTACCACCAAAACAGGCCACACTGGGTACATCTACACTGCAATAAAAGACCCAAGGCACAGCCACAACTGGCCTGGGTCAGCCGACTCAAGATCACGGGCTATAAAACTGAGCTGCAGAAATTCAGGTTTGGGCTGGAGCTTGGGCTCTGAGACCTGCCTCTTCATGGGGTCTCAGAGCCCAGGCTCCAGCCTGATCCCAAATGTCTACACCGCAGTTTTATAGCCCTGCAGTCAGAGCCCTGCTTGCCCAAGTTAGCTGACCTGCGTCAGCCATGAGTCTTTTATTGTGGTGTTGACATACCCTCACTGGCAACGTTAAAGTGCTGCCACGGTGTGGTGTTTAGATGCTGCTTGTATTATTAGAACTGGGAGCACTGGCTGTTGGGAGTCTAAAAGGACAGAAAACAGGAAGGAGGAGGGAGGAGTTGAGGAGGCGGAGTGAGAGTTACAGAGGGTGCAGCTGCAGTTTGGTAAGAGGTTTCCACTGTAAAAATAAAGTCCTGTTGAAGCTTGTTAGTACCTTGCCTGGTTGATACAACATTTTGGCGACAAGGGTGGGATCTTCTGCCTCTGAACCCACCTGCACCCTTTCTGCAAAGCCCAGGTGAGCCTCCAATTGCTTTTACTGTCTGGATCCATATGTTTGAGACTTATCTGCTTGCAATCAGCACTACAGAGATTTCTGAAGTAAGAAAGCATGCTCTGCTAATCCACTGCCTTGGAGCAGAAGGGCAGTGTATATTTTACACTTTCCCCCTTGCAGTTGATAAATATGAGGCTGCACTCACTGCATTAAAGAACTTTTTTGTGCCAAAAGTGAATATAGTAGCTAATTGCTACAGATTTCGCCAGCATGAGCAGAAACCAGGGGAGACTATAATGCAGTATATTGCTTCCCTGAGGAGTCTGATTGTAACTTGTGACTTTGGGAATATGGCAGATGAGATGATTAGAGACCAGCTCATTGAGAAAACAACCATGCTTCGTGTAAGAGAACGCTTACTTCTAGAACCACAACTTACACTAGAAAAAGCAATAAAAAAATTGCTACTCAGATTGAGTCAGCTATAGCTGAAGCCAAAATAATGAGCAAAGATACAGGAGGCACAGACCAGGCTGTGACTCCTTTGCAGAAAAGTTCTCTATCGCTGCAGACAAACAATTTCAAGAGGAAAACTAATAAAAAGCCACTGAATCAGCAAATGCAAAATACAGTAAAAGCATGCTTTCGCTGTGGATCCCCACAACATCTTGCAAGCTACACAGGATGTCCAGCAAAAGTAGCTCAGTGCAAAAAAATTGGGCATTTTGCTAAAGTATGTCACAGTAGCCAGTTCAATCAACAGGTGCATGCAGTTACAATACCAGATGTTACTGTGCTGAGTGTAGACAAAATCACTACTGCACATATTCCAGAACAGATAAAGTGCACTGTAAACGTTTCCACCATACCCTCAGGCAAATCACACTCTGTTCAGCTAATGTTGGACATTGTCTCAGCAGTATCTATACTACCTGATTCCATCTATTTGCATTACTTTAAAGATGTGCCTCTTACTGAACCCAAACTTCAGTTGGTGTGCTATTTGAAAAACTATATTCCAGTGCATGGCTGCCTGCCAGCAATAATTACTTTTGGTGATTGCTGGGTAACTGCAGAGTTCTACATTGTCCACAAAGGCACTCCTATCCTTGGCAGAGATTTATTGGCTGCTTTAAATCTCAGGGTAGTTAATGGACTAATTGATCTTCCTCAGCAAAGCACTCTTGCGGTACACACACCAGTTTCAGCTGGGACCCAACACCAGGTTGAGGAGAAACTCGGCTGTGCTTATGGTTTTCTGCATAAAGTTAAAATGTGGAATAATGTGATGCCTGTACGACAGAAATTACGGCGCTTACCATTTTCAGTCAGGGAAGCTGTTTCAGAGGAACTTAGACAACTTGTTCAAAAGGACATTATTGAAGAGATTAACTCCTCGGAATGGGTTTCACCTATAGTAGTGACGCAGAAGAAGGGTGGAGGCATTCGCCTTTGTGTGGACTTAAGCGAGCCGAATAAAGCTTTTGTGATTGACAGCCATCCTCTTCCTCACATAGAAGTATTTGCAGAACTCTGTGGAGCAAAGATGTTTTCTACTCTTGATTTGCAGAGCACCAGGTTATGTTGCATGAAGATAGCAGAGATTTCACAGCGTTTATTACACAGGAGGGACTATTTCATTTTAAACGCGTTCCATACGGTCTCGCATCAGCCCCAAGTGCCTTTCAAAAAATGATGTCATTGATTCTGAAGAATCAACATGGAGTTCAGTGCTATTTGGATGATATTATTGTGTTTGGAAATACTACTGAGGAGCATGACAATAACCTGCAGTCTGTACTAAACTGAATCAGCAAAGCAGGCCTCAAGCTCAATAGATCCAAATGCAAATTTAGACAAACTGAACTCTCCTTTCGGGGGCATACAATTTCACAGGCTGGACTAAAACCTGATCCAGATCATATCCTGGCAATTTCAAATGCTCCTCCTCCAACGGATTTGCAAACCTTACGTTCCTTCTTGGATCTTACCTCCTGGTATGCAAAATTCATTCCCAATTATGCTTCTGAATTATACTTCATTGAACCGTTGCGAGAATTACTACGGAAAAGTTCAACCTTACTGTGGACAACGGATGCACAAGCTAGTTTCGAAACGGTGAAAGACTTGATTGTACATAGTCCAGTACTTGCACTATTCAATCCCACATTGCCCACAACTGTAACTACTGATGCTTCAGATTATGGACTTGGGGCGGTCCTCACACAACTTCATGAGAACAACACAGAGAGGACTGTTGCATTTGCTTCAAGGACACTAAGTAATGCTGAGAGAAAATATTCTACAGTCAAAAAAGAAGCACTTGCTTGTGTCTGGGCTACTGAAAAATGGAGAACTTACCTGTGGGGCCGCATGTTCAAGTTGCGCACAGACCACAGCCCTTTGATGACGTTGCTCACCACGAAAGGACTGGGAAGAGCAGGATATCGTATTGCTAGATGGTCTGCAAGACTACTCTCTCTCAATTATGAACTGGAATATAAGCCTGGAAACAAAAATGTGGTAGCTGATTGCCTTTCTCACCTGCCTTTGCCTTCATCAGATGGTCCACCAAGGATGAGGATGTAGTAGTTGCGCTCATTACAAGCACTCTTACTGCAGTTACATGAGAACAATTTCAAGCTGCTTGTTCAGCGTGTCCAATTCAACAAAAACTATGGGAATTTCTGACAAAGAGATGGCCCAGTAACCCTAAAAACCTTGACCCAGTTTTGCTGCCTTATTTTAGAGTTCGGGATGAACTTTCTTTGCTCAATGGCTATGTGCTATGAGGTACACACTGGCTACTAGTGCCAGAAGAATTACAGTCAAAAATCATACACTTGGCACACAATACTCATCAAGGAATTGTCAGAACCAAACAACGACTACAGGATCTGTATTGGTGGCCACGGATGGACTCTCAAACTGAAGCACTCATAAAATCTGACAAAGTGGGCATTCACCCACAAAAGCTTATGCTCCAATACATCTGTTAGTCTTTAAGGTGCCACAGGACTCTTTGTTGCTTTTCATAAAATCCTGTGTCACTTGCCAAATGCATGATAAGACAGCAGTGACATGTACCCCTCCATTACAGCCTGTTCCTCTTCCTGAATCTGAATGGGAAAAAGTGGCGATTGACATTGTAGGACCTTTTGATACTGCTCCACTTGACTGTCATTATGTTATCACTTTAATAGACTATTTCAGCAAATGGCCTGAGGTGGCGTTTACATCGCAAATTTCTTCTGCTACAGTAATTAAGTTCTTCTCTTCAGTTTTTAGCTGGGAAGGTAACCCCAAAGAACTGGTTTTAGATAATGGTAGTCAATTTACTTCCCTGGAGTTTGAAATATTTTACACAGGAGGTCATCCCTATATTACCCTCAAGCCAATGGGGAAATCGAACAGTTTAACAGAAGTTTGAAAGAGAGTTTGCAAACAGCTAAACTGGAAGGGCGATTGTGGATACCCTTCACTACTGATTTCTTGCAAGCATACCAGGCTACACGACATGCCACAACGCAAAGATCACCCACAGAGTTACTGCATGGGAAACAGCTGAATACTAAACTGAACATTGCTGGATTGTTAAAGGCACGACCTGATGCCCCAAACGAGGATGATGTGAGAAAAACAGTTGAACAGAACCAAGCAAAGTATAAAGCTTTCACAGACAAGCGGCGGGGTGCTAAGGAACCAAAGTTTGAGTGTGGTTCCTTCGTTAGAATACGAAAACCTGGAATCTTACGCAAAGGGGACCATAAATTCACAACTCCTCTTAAAATCATAGAGAAGAAGGGACCTTACACCTATCGACTTTCTCATGGGCGAGTATGAAATGCTTCTTATCTTGCATCTGCCTATGCACCAAGAGGAGATTATGCCAACACCCAGTCTGCATTGGATGACTTCACCATAGAACCAACACAACCATAGGTGGCGAGTTCCATACCCACCTAGTGCTCGGGCACCAGCAATATTCAGAGACAGGGGCCCAGCTCCACCAATACCCCAAGGCCCCCACCCCTTCCCGCCCCCTCCCCTGAGCCTGCTGCACCCTTGCTCCTCCACCCTCCATCCCAGAGAATCCTGTACTCTGTGAAACATCTGATTGCGGCAGGCAAGAGGCAAAGGGAGGGAGGGGGAGGTGCTGATTGGCAGGGCTGCAGGCGGACAGGAGGTGCTGGAGGTTGCGGGGGGGGAGGGCTAATGGGGGCTGCTGACATATTACTGAGCTCTTTGGCAATGTACATTGGTAAATTCTGGCTCCTTCTCAGGCTCAGGTTGGCCACCCCTAGAGTGACCAGATGTCCCGATTTTATAGGGACAGTCCCGATATTTGGGGCTTTTTCTTATATAGGCTCCTATTATCCCCCCACCCCCTGTCCTGAATTTTCACACTTGCTCTCTGGTTACCCTAGCCACCCCTGACATAGGTGCTTATCAAAATCCCACCCAGGGTCCTTGATTAACAGATAATTAAATCTATCGGTACTTGGTGTACTCTTAGTGAATTGTTAGTTAAGTTCAGTGTAATGTCTGAAACTAATCTGAGAAACTATTTTAGCTCAATAGCAAGAAAATAATCCAGTTTCCCCTTCTTTTAAATAATTGCTGTATCGTGACTGATGTAAAATACATGTGAAGTGTGGAAATGGCATGGGGATAGAGAAAAGTATTTTATGTATCCATCAGGGAAGAACAGCAATGAGGCTGGAAAGGCCTCTGCTGATTCCTGTGAGAGAGTTGTCAGTCCCATAGGCATCTTTTATCTGGATGAGCCCTAATGCACATTGCCAGGCTCTACATATTAAATACATCCAGCTTTTTGATTTTATTCAGATCAATGCACTTCAAAGCCATATCTCTCTCAGTGAAAGAAGTCCCTGCTTTATTAATGCCAAGCCTGGTATCACTTTCATTCCTGTCACCATGAAATCAAGGTTTATACAGTTTCTGCAGGAGACTAAAAGACCAACAGATTGTATGAGCTGCCATCAAATCCAAGACTGGATTGAGGGGAGAAAAAAAACAGCCTGGGGCTTTTAAACACTGCTGGGTCCCTTTTACAGCTTTGCCTATTAAATTTATGGAATGCTTATTTGCATAAACTTCCCAGTTTGCACTGCTGCCGCCTGCTTTCCTTTGATCTGATGTGGGGGAGTGCCCTCAGCATACATACAAGTATTAGTCTTAATGGGAGCATTAGTGTCAATATTGCAAAGCAAGCCTTGGGTTTGCAAAGGCCCCTTTTACTCTAGGGAGATAAAGAATGGAGACAGTGTGCCAGTTCCACAGACTCTTAATATGGAGATGTCTCTGTACTTTCCAAGGATTAACACTGGATTTCTTTGCCCAGCATTGCTTGCTCTCATTGAGCTGTCTCTGGCTTTGCTGATAAGCAGGTTATGATGTGGAAAACAGCAGTGCCTCAGAAGGCCTTCCTAACTAATGGACTATAGAGCTCCCGGTGATGCCACCTCTCGCAATTTTATTACAAGTCTCATGATCTTCTGTGCATGTTCTTAAAGCCCCAGCTCCTGTAACTGAGCGATTACGTGACAACCTCAGATTTCATTTTAAAAAAAGTTTCTAGTCTTCATGGCTGAGGAGAGAAACTTGAAAATGTGACGCCCTGTGAACCCAAAGGGCTCCAAACCCCGAAGGCAAATAAGAAATATCTTTGGATTCTTTGTCTTTAAAATTAGGCATTTTTAAAAAATCTCACGATTGTGATTTTGAGCCCTGATTCGTGATTTTTGAAACTCAGGGTTGGTAATACTAGTCACCTGATAGTAATTGCTGGATTCCCAAAAGTGTGTTTCTCTATTCCTTCAACAAGTGGAAAGGCCACATTCTATGCTCTTGCAGCAGTGTAATTCTACAGAAATTCACTCCTGATTTGTACCGGTATTACAGAGAACAGAACTGGGCCCATTTGGCTGTTTACAATGTGAATCTATGTTCAAAGCTCTGCACTCTGAAAGATGTGTGATCTATTAATAGATCCGGTACCATCAGGCTTGCCAGAGAAAGAGCACCACCCCCTTGTGGCAGACCTATGCAAGTGACTCTCTTGATCCCAGATGCAGAAGGGTGAGGTCCATTGTTTGCTGATCTGAACATTGCTCACTTGAAGTCATTAGGAGCAAGGTTCTGGATACAGTCTGACATGGGTCTGTCAGTTCAATGCCTCCTGCTGGCATACATAAAAGGCTCAGGGGAAACCTTAACTCACTTAGCAGAAATCAGCCAAACCGTTTCTGTTTCCTCTGGGCTCCAGCTCACCTATAGGGATAGTAAGAGGTTTAAGTGAACATGAGTCTGGGTTTTTTTTTAACACATGTCAAAGTTTAAAGATGGCTTGGATTTTTACTGCTAAATTATGGAGAAATAGCCTGAGGCAGTTCAGCGCCCAACCCCCTCTGAAATTCTCTGGGAGTTGGTTGCTTAATTCCCTTACTATCCTTTGTAAAAACTAGCCAGAACATTTAACTAAATAATAAAGATAATCTGCATCTTTGCATCATGTTCTAATTTCATTATCCCCTTTCTGCTATAATTCTCAATGTAAGCACATGCAGTTGTTCCTGTTGCCTCTGTTTTTGTTTCCTTCTGTGTCTCTGTATGTCAGGGTTCCCTCCCCACTCTGAACTCTGGGGTACAGATGTGGGGACCCGCATGAAAGACCCCCTAAGCTTATTTCTACCAGCTTAGGTTAAAAACTTCCCCAAGGCACAAATTCCTTCCTTGCCCTTGGTATCGCTACCACCACCAAGTGATTTAAACAAACATTCAGGGAGGGCCACTTGGAGCCCTACCTCCCCCAAAATATCCCCTCAAGGCCCTACACCCCCTTTCCTGGGGAGGCTTGAGAATAATATCCTGACCAATTGGTTACAAAGTGAGCATAGATCAACCCCCCCACCCCCACCCCCGGGTCTTTAGGACACTGAAAAACAATCAGGTTCTTAAAATAAGTTTATTTAAAAAAAGATAAAAGAATCACCTCTGTAAAATCAGGATGGAAGATAACTTTACAGGGTAACAAAAAGATTCAAAACACAGAGGATTCCCCTCTAGGCAAAAATTTAAAGTTTCATAAAAAACCAGGAATATACGTCCCTCTTAACCTAGGGAAAATTCACAAGCTAAAACAAAAGATAATCTAACTCATTCCCTTGCTATTACTTACTATTTCTGTAATATTAGATGTATCATTTCAGTAGGACCTGGATTACTTGTTTGGTCTCTCTCTTTGCCTCAGAGAGAACAACAACACAGAGCACAAAGCAAAAACCTTCCCCCACAGATTTGAAAGTATCTTCTCCCCTTATTGGTCCTTTTGGTTAGGTGCCAACCAGGTTATTTGAGCTTCTTAACCCTTTATAGGTAAAGGAGGGATTTTATGCTACCCTTAGCTGTATGTTCATGACACTGTATATGTCTGGGTTTTCATGGGTTCTCTTGCTGTCTTTTGGTTTGTCTGATTTTTTTTCCCCTTCTGATTTCTTACTCTTTCTCTTTGTTCTTCATTTTTCGCTTTCTTTCCCAGAGGGCAAAATTATTCCCATGCGGGGTGTTTTTTGTTTGTTTTTTCTTTCAATCTTGTAACTTTCATTCATTTATTTGTAGAGGTTCTCTGCATTTTCCCCTGTAACTTTTGCCCTCAAAGGCCCTGAATTGCAGATGCCCTCTTACCAACTAAGGAAACACAGTTCTTGACACAGTTCTGTTTTGAACACCAGCAAGAAGGGGTTGGTCAAGAATGAGCTGAAGAGCTCCCTAAACCCTCCTTTCCCTGTCAGCTCCAGAGCCCCTTGCATTCCCACTGGCTGTTCAGTTGCTCCAGTTTTGTGAGTTGTTTGGGGCTTGTCTTCACTACCACACTACATCAGTGAGGCTGTGCCAATGTAGCATGTCTGGTGAAGACGCGCTATGTCGACGGGAGAGCACTCTCATTCACATCTGTAAAGCATTTTGGGATCTACAGATGGAAGTCTGTCCAGAACTGAGGTTTGAATCTTTGCCGTTCCGACCTCTGGACTTTCTATAGAGCATTCTCTGTGTCAAACCTGTCCTCCCCATAATTGGCAAGCTTTTTGCAGCACCATACCCTAACCCTGCCACTGTTTGGAGGAACGGGTGTTGACCATAAGCTTAAATTTATGGTTGTAAGCAAATTATTTGCAAATATGCAAGTAATCTCACTGAATAATTTACATAATATGACCAACACATTACTTGGCAGTTGTGTGGTGGATCCTGACTGTTTAGCTCATAGAATATTTGGACCCTGGATATTGTTCCCCTCCTGCTGAACGCAATCAGTTGAGTTACGCAAAGACCAAATGGGGCTTGTGAACTCATCATGGATGTTGCATGTTGACTTCAGCTGAAGTTGTGGCTAGGAGCTGCAGGATGTGGGGCCCCAGTGAAAATGAAGCCCCTGTTCTGATGTACATGTCTGTAGAGCTAAAGAACAAAGGCAAGTACAAACAGTGTGGGTGTAATGCAGAATAGATTGTTTTTGATGTTTTCCGGTAAGCAGGGTGTTTGTTGGCCTTTTACTTATGTATGCCATTACTGATCTTTCTTTCATCTTAGATAAAACCTTCTCTGTAGCTGGGCTAATGGCAATCAATATATTGATATGGCAGAGCTACAATTACCTTAATTTAAAAAAATGGATTTCAATTACTTCATTAATTACGCTAACCTAAGGCTGATGAAAATGTCCCCTCAAGGTACACTCTTTTCCTAATGGTTTTATAAAGAAATGAGCACACTTCTTGTCATTTTCCCCCACAGACTTTTACAGATGGAGTTGGAGGTCAAATCCTTCCTGAATTTCTAGAGCCTTGGTCGGCAACCTTCCTGTCACAGTGGGATTGTCTTCCTTTGGAATGTATCAACAATACATTGATTTTGGAGGGTTCAGTTAGTGGCACAGAGACAGCCCAAGAGCAGTGTCTCCACAGAACTCCAAGCCCACGCCAGTCCAGGGAGAAGGAGACCAGTAAATGAGTCCAATCTATGTCTTCCATGTGGCAGTGCAGAATAACTAATTTCTATTCTTTTTCCTTGCTCTAGGGTGCCAGTATGCACCACTGCATCTCCATTACTGGATGACAAGCATTCTGTACTGTAGAATACTTTTATTTATTATTTTAAATTCTTTCACTCTGTTTTGTTATTTCCTGCTGTTGATCCATGCAGATTAGTTAATATTACTTTGTCCCTTGCTTAGAAGATGTCAGGCTTGTAGAGGAGATAAGAGCTATACAAGCACCAAGTAGTTAGTAACATTTTCAAACATGGAGCTGCAAGTTTTGTGGGACTTTGGTTCCTAAGTCACTTAGGTGCTTTTAAAAATTTTACTCATCATGATTATTATCGATAGCCACAGGCTCCCTCTAATGGCTGATAGCAGTAATGGCAGGAAATGAATGCTTTAGCAGTAGAACAGGGGACAACTTCCCCAAAAGCTGCAAAGATATAAAACGGTATATTACACTGTTGATATTGAAGTTAGATTTCTGCTGACCCTCCCCTGTCTGCCATCTAATGCCAAATACTCCAAGCAAACATACCAAATTATGGCATTTTCCATATGCTGTAATTGGACTCTGTCCATATGTGAACTGCACATCACCATAACCAACACTAAACTTGGACCTTGGTGGTCTGCAGACAGCAACTCTGCTCAAACGTCCCTCGTACTAGAATGTGGGTAGACTGTGTCATGTAGAGTAGTTATGTATTAATTTCATTTCTCTTTCTGTATTATGCAGAGAAATGACACATGCATCTCCCCCCAAGAGAGGCCCGTGCAATGCCCTTCTATTAAGCTACCCGTACTCTTCAAGAAAGCCTTCTCTCACCATTCTGCCACTCTGGTTACCACCTGGGATAACATCTTTGCTAACACAGAGATTTGTTTTTACTATTGTGGTAGGACAGTGGCACTCAGAAGGTTAAGTCTGAACAGTGGGGTGGAATGGTTCCATTTTACTAGATGTGAAAGCTGTGGGGATGATCTGTAATAATTTAAGCATACTGTATGTGACCTGATTATGGTGGGTGGGTGTGTAGCTATATTAAATGACTGGAATGTTTACCATATGCATATGTTGATTTAGTTCCATAGCAGGACGGTTAGGAAATTAGCAGGAAGGCAAGACAATATTTCTAGATAAGTAACCTCCTAGTAAACAAGGCAGGGGTCATTAAGGAGCAATACTTGAGCTATTAGCTGGAAGCTCCTTCCAGTCACCAGTAAAGATACAAGGCTTATTTTGCCAAGGCTGGGAACCAGAATATCAAGAGGCCACTAATAGGCTAAAAAATCACCCTCAAGAGAAAGGGAGAGGCAGTTCTCAGACTGTTTGAGAGGCAGAGGCTTATACAGACACAGGCCCTACAGAAGGGGTCTGAAGCAGTTGGGCCTTTATAACCTTCCAGGGGACGGTAAACCTTAGTAAGATAGATGTGTACAGACTGTTCTGTTTTGAAATCCTTTCTTGGATGCCATGTTCCTACTATTAAGGATAAACAATACTTACCTTTAAGAATGCTATCTGGCCACTGTATTAACCGCTGGTCACATCTCCCAAAAGGAAGACTTGCAGCTGCCAAGCCCAATTGGACCTGTAGGGAAATTACAGTTGGTACATGGGCGGGGGGAGGAGGGTAGCCTGAGGCCTGGTCTAAGAGTTGGAGAATTGCAGGATTCCAGGGAAATAAAGACTTGAGGCCAAAGACCTGAGGGGTGCACGCAGAAAGACTTGAGAGGAGACCAAGGTGCTGCTATACCTGTAACTGTGACACTAGGAATGGCCCCCACTGATTCAAGAGGCAGCCCTCACTTTCACTGCTCCAGACATCTGCTGTAATAAATGCCCTTGTGTTACCTGTTACTGGTACCAAGACATAAACATGATTGACTACCATTATGTTGCTGTTGTATCGTTTTTGGTTCCCCGCTCATTCCCTGCTATGCCTAGACAAGACCCAAAGATGTATGCTGTGTTAGCAGAGAAGGGGGTCTTGCAGAGTCCCTGTGGAAATCCTATTTCCTGGCCCCAGTGTCTCCAGTTGTGAAATAGTGAAGTGATGCCACTAACTCATGTGGCATTAGTTTGCTCTGAAATATTGGATGCATTTTCCATAAATAACAAGACAGTTTAGTGGCTCAGGAAAAAATCCAGGTGTTTAAATTTCTCCTTGTTCATTACCTGATTGGAGAAGATCAGCAGAGTAATACACCTTATTCCTAAAAGAAGCATTTAAATCTAGAGGACCAAGTTTGCAAAGCAGCCTCAATGTGGCCTTTTTAAAAATTGTGCTTCCAATTTTGTGTATGCCCCTGAAATGAACTAGCAAATCAGATAATGTGATAATATCTCTAGTAACTACCGAATATTAATGAAGCCCAAAATCTAGATATGCGGGACACAAAATTGCACATACAGAGCCAAGTACAGAATGAAGCTTCTTTTGAAAACTGGCCCTGGAGTGTCACACGAGCCTTGCTCCGGGATTTTTTCCCCACTAATCGCTGTGTTTAGAATGTTTGCTTCTCAAAATTCAGAGTCCCTTTAACAAGCCAGCAGCAAACAGGGTTTTTTCAGCCAATCCGTTTGCTGAAATTCCAACTTATCCAATATTTGTCTCATTTCTCTTGCCTCAGAATAGACTCAGATTGCTAGCTGGAGTGAAAAGAATTTTTCTTCTCCATGGTGAACAGTGTTGTAGAAATAGCCAAATGTATTATGGGACTCTTTCTCCTCCCCCCCCAACTTCCTCTGAAACACTAACTACTGGGACACCAAATCAATCGACACACAGCTATTTTTAGAGCCCTGCGCAGATACAAAATTTGTATCTGCATCCAATCCACGGATGTAAAGCAGATATCCGCAGATTTGCAGGGCTCTAGATATTTTAGTCTTTCTATTGTGACTGGAGGAGGAGTTGTGTGCAATTCAGTAACATTTGGGGGCAGGAAAAGGCCATGAAGCCTACCTACTTCTACCCACTTGGCCAATGTGCCTTGCTAGCAAGCTGGTGTAGGATACCCTGCATATAAAGTAATGACCCTTCTCCATTTACACAAGTGTTGACTAAGCTTTAGGCCTTAGGATGTTCTTTAAAGGCTCAGTGAGTTGTTCTCATGTGAAACAATTTATCTGCATCTCACACAAGTGTCTCTTGTTCTTCCACAGGAAAAAAGATCTATTTCTATTTCTTCCTCAAACACAATTTCAAGGGTGACAGCATCTCTGTCTGGACTAAGCTATAGTGACTCCAAAAGCCCCTCTGGACTGTGGGATATAGTTATTTTGTCTCGCTCGCATTGTGGAGAAGTTCTCCATCCTGAGCTTCAGCAATGAATTTCCTCCGAAGGCGCCTCTCGGACAGTAGTTTTGTGGCCAACTTGCCCAATGGCTATATGATGGATCTGCAGCGTCCTGATAACTCCACTAGCTCTCCAGGTTCTCCAGCAACTGAGAGGAAGCAACAGCAACAGCCATCTCAGCCATCACCCTCTTCCTCTTCTGGAACCAGTATTTTCAGTTCCATCTCCAGTGCCATGAAGCAGACCACACAAGCAGCTGCAGGACTGATGGAGCACTCGGCAAGCCCTGCTCCTGTGGCTCAGAAACCCAAGATCCTTTTGGTGATTGACGATGCTCACACGGATTGGTAAGCACACACACGTCTACTGACTGCTTTAATGACAGCAGTATTACTGGGGTGTAAGGGACTGCATGGCTCGGGAGATCAGCAATAGGATATAGAAAAATTTGTGTCTAAGTCACCCATCCATGTCAGTGGTGACCAAGGTCTGGTTGTTTGGTGGCCTGCACAACATAAATGTGGTGATCTCTTCAGTTCTCAGTGTTGTCAGATGTTCGGCTGCATGTGTGTGTGTTCTCTCTGTGTGTGCTGTCCCAGCTCTGAGCAGACAGCTGGCACAGCAGACCTCGAGCGAACCGCTCAATGACCACAAGATCCATTAAGGTAAGAAGGCATCCAGCCAGGTTTAGTGCCAACAAAGCACGGTCCTAGCTCCCTGGATCAATGTCTCCAGTTACACTAGCACATGTATGCCCGTGACAATGGACGCAGCTCAGTCAGTGGCGGGACTTTACACTGCCCCCTTGGCTGGCCAAAGACACTCCCTCTGAGATACATCTTTATACACCAACACAAACACGTTACGTATTGCCTCTGACGAATCAGGGTGCCACCCTCTGACGTATTAGGGTGCCACCCATTGCCTTGTACATGTTGGTTTGATCAAAACATCTCTATCCATCGTGCTGTCATCCTGACCTTATCTTTCAGATGGGTCAGTGTGTTCCTGTTATCTTTGGGGAATGTGCTGGTATCAAGGTGTTCTGGTACCACCTTTCTGGAATGTGTTTGTATCAGTGGCGGATTAATAATTTTGCTGCCCCTAGGCGGGGAAATAATTGCCGCCCTGGCCCCGCACTGACTCCGCCCCTTTCCCACCCCCATTCCAACCCCCTCCCCAAAGCCCCCACCCCAACTCTGCCCCCTCCCTTCCCCTATTGGATCCCTTCCCCAAATCCCCGCCCCCAGCCCCGCCTCTTCCCCCAGCGCGTGGCATTCCCCCTCTTCTTCAGGCCCTCTTCCTACTATACTCAGAGAAAAATGTCCATTGGCACTAATTAGCAGACTTGTTGACAGTCTCAGAAGAGATGGCTGTGCTCAGCAGACTGAATTCCTCCTTTGCCCCTAGACCTGGTCCCTGAAGGCACATTGTGTAAAGGTATAAAGGCACATTGTGGTGTGGTTTGGCGGGCATGCACAACACCATTGTGTTTGCTACACCTGTTCTATGAATAAAGAGAAGATCTCTGTCTCTAGGGCTGTCAATCCAGTGCCTTTCACAACATCTACATTCACCAAAAGGTAATTAAAATAGTAAAAACAGACAGACTATTACAAGTGATCATCCCCTCCCTTGCTAATCGTGATAGCAAACCGCAAAAATGTTCAGAGGTTTAGCTAAGCCTCCAAAGGATATGCTTATGCAAACATCATTTGCTGGAAATATTATTAGAAAGGGCTTTTTTTGTGAGATTTGCCAAGACAGAACACTTTTTCCAGAAGTCTTGGAAGACACCTGAATCCTTCCAAAATTCAGGGGAGCTGGCCTATTTGACTGGAGGACATTTCCTTGAAAGTTGGCTGATCTGAAAAGCCTGCCAGCATCCATTTTCATTGTTCTGTTCTGTTCTATAAAGATTTTTGACCACACTCCTCACCATAATATCTGAGCACCATCCAGTAGTGCATTAAACTATGTGCACTAGGAAACCCCTAGCGACTAAAGAAAACATCTGGTAGCTGAGGCATATTGACTTACATTCTTGGCTCTGCCACAGACTTGTTGTGTTAACTCACCCAAGGTACATTACTTAACTTCACTGTGCCTCATTTTCCTTAGCTGTAAAATGGGAATAAAAATATTGAGCTGGTTGAAGCAGAGCATGGTGCAGCTGGGCTGATGGGGAGGAGGAGGCATCTGTGGATAAGTCGTCTTTCGGTTGCTCAGATCCTGGAGCTACCTGCAGGCTGAATCTATCCAAGGACTGTGCTAACTTGTAAGGACACTGTGGTCCAGCCCTGCTTCTCATTGTGCACCTTCGGCACCAAAAGGAGCAGGTAGTGAGGAGGCTGCTCTGGCCCCACTTCTGCCACATCCTCTGTGCTGGGTTGTTTGGGGAAGCAGGTGCCAAGAAGCCAATCACACTGACTTTCCCCCTGTGTCATGGGAATCCCTAGCTGCCCTTCAGGGGCAGCTTTCTGGCTGCTTTGTGATGCTCGGGAAATACCTACAACAACCTTTTCTATTTTAGGTACTTCTATGGCCCCCATTACTGTGTATGGGAGACCCACAACAGCCCTCTGAGATGGAGCAGGACTATTATCCCCATTATGCAGATAGGGGACTGTAGCACAGAGAGGCTGTGACTTGCCCAAGGTCACACAGGAAATCTGTAGCAAAGCCCAGGTCTGCTGAGTCCTAGAGTAGCACCCTAACCACGGGACCATTCCTGAAGGGCTCAAATGCTGGCTTTACATCTGGTCCCCTTGTTATAAATGTAAACCAAGATATTGGGTGTAATGGCCTTCATTAGTCTCCACTTATTTCCCAGCAGATACGAGTGCATTACAGACCCATCATTAACAGCATGGCTTGTTTCTGTCTCAAAGGGGGGGATTCATTACAAAACAAGGACTGCCCTCCTCTCCCGTCCTCTATCCTCCCCTTCCCAGAGTAATGGGCTTGGATTTTGCATCAAGGTGGAGGTGTAGCCAGGGCCAGCTCTGGCTTTTTTGCCGCCCCAGGCAAAAAAGCCTCCCACCGCCGCCCCGCCCGAGCGCGGCAGGGGAGGGCGCCGAGCCCGGCTGCGGGCCGCTCTCCTCAACTGGCCAGCGCGCCTGGGGGAGGGCGGCGAGCCCGCCGCAGCTCTGCTGGCGGCCAGAGCCCTGGGAGGAGGGCGGAGAGCCCGGCCGGGCTCCGCTCTCCCCGGCATCCAGAGCGCCGGGGGGAGGGCGGCGAGCCCGGCCGGGGCTCCGCTGTCCCCGGCGGCCAGAGCGCCGGGGGGAGGGCGGCGAGCCCAGTCGCGGCCCCGCTCTCCCCGGCGGCTGGAGCACTGCGCCGCGCCGCCCCCCTCCAGGTGCCACCCCAAGCACAAGCTTGGTGGGCTGGTGCCTGGAGCCGGCCCTGGGTGTAGCAACTGAGGCCAGTAACTAATACAGGATCCTTCATCCAACATGAAATGAGAGTGAAAATGAGTGGAATTTCCCCCAAGAAAACTGGCCTTTTAACATAGTAGGAAAGTCTCTTGTAGGATGGCAATCACATCTAGTGTTTGTGCGAATCTAGCAAAAACAGGGCTTTGCTGGCTACCATTTCTATAAGAAGTGATTTCTCCCCCTCTTTACCCCCCCCCCAACCAGGTCCACTTGGCACTGCTGCCTTCTGTTGTAGTTGGTATCTGTTGTAGTTGGTATTTTCGCACTTATTTAGCACCTCGATGCATCTGGTGGTTTTTCTCAAGTGTAACAATAAACTCAATAGCTGAGTCACTGGCTTGTGCTAAACTTCCCTGCAGTATCAAGGAGACTCCACCAGGGGGTAGTCCATTACCACAGCATTCATGTAACTCTCTGTTGGACCCGTTAACATGTTTAATACACAGTACTAGCACCTGGGGCCTAGGGGCCAGTCTGCTGCTTAGTCTAAATAGTGTAATCAAAGAGGAAGGTGTGGCACTAGGCCCCATAGTCTTCATAGAAATATTGTTCTGATATGAATATGGCATAACTAAGATAAGTTTTATGCAAGATGGGTCATGTGAGATATCATTGAAAAGGTTATGATTTACTGAATGTGATTATCCTATTTGTATGCATGTATCATTTCTGTATCTGAAGTTAGGAATATTGATTATGTATCGATTGCAAAAGTGTTTGCACCTGGGAACGCCCACCAGACAAAATGCAATCAGTCTGGCTGGTTAGTCAATAAACCATTAGGGAGAACAATAGGTCTTTGAAGATGCTAATCTCCCACCTTCCTGAGAAGCTTCCTGGGGTGCTGCTTTGACACTGCAGGGTCACCTGGTACTGGACACTATCTTGGACTGCTGTTATTTTTCCACTAGTAGAGGGTGGGGATCAAACTGGGAAACAAAGGATTTCCGATCCTATTTAAGGCTGGGGAGTGAGTTAATCAGGGTTGGTTCTTCACTGGATACTTCCCCACCCCCAAGATGACTGCTCAAAACACCTAAAACTGAACTGGGGAAGAGTTGGACCCAGGCTAGAAGGTGTCCGGCCTGTGAAGGGAATATCTGGAATTCTAAGCTGCAAGCAAAAGAAGTTTCCACAATATTCCACAAATGTACGTGGGTCTTTATACATACAGTAAGATTTGTGCCTTTCCTGGAAACATTTACAGTAAGAGGGCTAGATTCTGATCTTATTCACGTGGGTGAATGAAGGCAGTAGCGTCACTCAGGATTTACACTGGTATAATTGAGATCAGAATCTGGTCCAATGACCACAACACTGAAAGACAATGTTGATTAGGCCTGATTCTGATCTCAGTTACACTGCTGTACATTCTGAGTAACCTATTTCTTCTTCCTACTATCAATCTGCATGAAATACCAGCTCAGACTGCCCCACCTGAGCCCTTTGGCAGCAGTGTTTGCCTTGAGAAAAAATGACTGTCTGGGGATTTTGGCTGACCACTCTGGTTGCCTCACACATGGAACTAGTCCCAGAATCTTCAGAGTGAACAATAACCTATTGTTACCACTGTTTTGTTCATTTCATTTTTGAAGAGGTATCAAATTTAAAACCTTTTCAACTCCTCTTTGCCTGCCAAAATATCTGACTCAGGCAGCATTTTTGGTTGATAAATGGTCCTTTCCTTCCTCCTCCCTCATGCTGGAAGAGTTAACTGGACCAGAAAAGAGTCACTAGAAATAAGTAACAACAAGCAAAGAGCTATCAATATTTTAACATGGGACCTCCACAAAACTTTCCCCCATAACCTGTGATAAACCCCATGTAATGAGGCCTCATTGTTTGCAGACCGCAAGGGTGGGAGAGTGGGGAATCTGTCCACTGATTTTCCTTTTTAAAAACAAATACCTTTTCTTGTAACCCAAGAAGGTGGCAATATGGCTGGATAGGCAACTTATTTGTATAGCAGAGCACCTAGGAGCCCCAGTCATGGACCCGGATCCCATTGTGTTAGGCACTGTGCAAACACAGAACAAAAACAGTCCCTGCTGCAAATTGCTTACAGTCTAAGTATGTTAAGTGCACTTAATTGGAAAATAGTATCATGTGTTTCTTTAAAACTCTGCTAAGTCTATTCATCCTACAGCACAGCCCTGAACTTCTCTCTCTTGTAGTGATGGCCTGGAGGGTGTAAAGACCTGCTATAGGAATCCACAGCTATCTTCATCTGCAAACCTTTGTTAATACCTGACACTTGGCGTATCCTGGCATGTTTCAAAGGCTAAATATTTGCTCTTGAAATATTTTTGAGTCCTACATAACTCAATCCACTCTGGCAGGGATGTGGTAGCCGTAGCAAAAGAAGGGTGGATTCCATCAGAGGCAGGAAAATGACCCAACTCTCCCTTTGATATGGTGGCAAAAATTTACACAAGAGCTTCTATTTTTCTCCAAGACGCCCTTCCAGCACCTCCCAAAGAAATGTATCTTTACTCTGCTTAGTGCGGGGATGGGGGATGACTCTAGTTGTGTTGCTCTGGCCATCATAGCCACCTGCAAAAATGAGTCTGCCAATGGATCTCCATCCACAGCAGAGAAAATGCCATTCTTTTTTCTCACTGAGGGTCCCTGTCCCACGCATAAACCCCACAAGTTTAGAGCGGGGCAAGCAGACTGTTTGGAAGCATCTGCTGCCCTGGAAGAGATGCATTTTTAGAGATCCTGCAACCTCCATGTCAAACCTGTATTTGCTGCCAGGGAATGAGAATTCGTTCTCTCTCTCTCTCTCTCTCTCTCTCTCTCACACACACACACACACCATGAGGAAATGGAGTGGCAGAACTCCATGTTACTACAAATCAGCCAAATCCAGGACGATGACCTCATCCAGGAGGAAAGTGTCCCACCTCTGGCAACTTCCTTGCCCAGATCAGTGTTAAGTAAAATCACCCTCTTGCTGGAGTGTTTTTTTCCAAAGCTGAAACAAGATTTGAGACCAGTGAATTGTTAACCCCGTTGTTCGTGAAGTTGTACTCACTTCCCCACCCTAATGCTTTGTTTAAACAGCTTATTTTGGAAATGCACGTGCATACCTCATTAGCGCATTAATAAAATACCATGAAAACATTGCTTTTTGTGCCAGCTGTAGTAAAAAGGTCCCTGCTCACTTCTATTTACCAATATCCCATGTCACTTTTCAGAACAATAGGTGTGTTTTGTCCTCATTCCAAGCTAGTCCAATACTATCAAAATTACATTCTTTCTTGCTTAGAATCCTTCCACCCCATCAATAATTTGTGCCATATTTCACAGGACAAAGCCATTAAGGACAATGTGAGTGTTACAAAATTGAATTCTTGTTTTTCATTTCCCTCCATCTCTAAAGCCAAGCTGTCTTAACATAATGGCACCAAACTCCTGGACTCAGAAGAGAAGAGAAATTATGATTTATTCATAACCGAACCCTCTTCCAAACTATCTAAAATAACACTTTTTTTGCAAAATAAGGCTTGCAGGGCTTTTCAGAGCTTGGAATAAAGTGCTGGATCGCATTAGGAAGAGGAAATTACCAGCTGCAGTTTACTGGGCTACAAAAATCTATTTCTAGTCCTGGTCCATGGGATATTGAACCTTAAATATGTTACTAGTCCAGGACTACCAGTGGTCAAATAATGTTAATCTCATATTGAGTTTGGTAAATCCGGCCACTTTGCAAACTAGTTCCCTTCTTTTAAAAATACATTTACTATTTGGAAACATTCTGTGAATGTCACGTGTCTGTCACAGAGGTCACGGAAGTCACGGATTTGGTAATTTTCCGTGACACCCGTGATTTCTGCAGCAGCCGGTGCGGCTGGCTCTGGGGCTGACCGAGCACATCAGGCAGCCCTGACCCAGCTGCACCAGCCACTGCTGGGGCAGTTGGGGTGTGGGAGGTGGCTCAGGGCAGGGGCTGGAGTTTGGGGAAGTGGCCAGCATGTCCCTGCAGCTCCTAGGTGGAGGGACCAGGGGGCTCTGCACACTGCCCCCGCCCACAGGTGTCACCCCCACAGCTCCCATTGGCTGCGGTTCCCAGTCAATGGGAGCTGTGGAGCCGGAGCTCGTGGCGGGGACAGCGCGCGGAGCCTCCCTTGCCTTCCCTCCCCCTAGAAGCTGCAGGGACATGCAGAGCCTGGTAGGGAGCCTGCCGGCCCCGCCAAGCCTTATTTGGAGACAAAATTCCACTTTGGGGGGGAATAGGAATAATATATGTGATAAATTATATGATATCAATAAAGAGTAGCTATTTCAATATTGCATAGAGGCTTTCAAAAGTAGTAGTCCCAGAGGTAATGGAATAATGGGCAGAGTGCGGGTGAGGCTGTCAAATGTACATGATACATTGCAAAACGCCTATTTTTCTGGAAAGTGACATAGGATAGTTAGCAAATACAAGTGAGCAGGGACCTTGTTATCACATCTGACCCAAAAAGCAATGCAACTTCTTATTTATATCACCATCGCGTGTCTATATTTCTATATTGCATATGTAAAGAAATGTGGGGTCCAGTGCTCCTGGTTGGAAGGTGATACAGAAATGTAAAGGATAAGAAGTATTACAAAAATAGACACTAGGAATCTGGCAAATATTCCCTACCAGGTTACAAATATGCTAATACAAGTCAAATTTGGGGCTTTAATTACTTTACAAGAGTCCTTTTAAATACACCTCTACCCCGATATAACGCGACCCGATATAACACGAATTTGGATATAATGTGGTAAAGCAGCGCTCTGGGGGGGTGGGGCTGCACACTCTGGCGGATCAAAGCAAGTTCGATATAACGCGGTTTCACCTATAATGCGGTAAGATTTTTTGGGCTTCCGAGGACAGCGTTATATCAGGGTAGAGGTGTATATAGTATTTAACCTCAGAGTGTCTTGCCTAGACGTGGGTGAACCTCAGAAATTCAGCCAGGTTTCTCAAGGTTTGTGAGCCTTTTAGTGACCTGCAAATGAACCCAGGTACTTATATCATTTCTGCCTAAAACACAGCAGCTTTGGCTGAGTTTTGCTTTTGAGTTATTTTGGTTCCCTTGTTCCTAACACTCAAAGGTGCTGTAGATGCATTTCACTTCAAAGCAAAAGTGGAATAGAGTATTGCATGAATCCTTACAAAACGATACCCCTCCAAACAGCTCCAGGCTCTGCCATCTAGATTTAGCAACAGGGAAACTTGCTAGCAATGTACAATTTTAAATCGTACATAAAATAAACTTGCTGCCTCATGTGTCGTAGCAGCACCTAAGCTGATTTAAGCAGCAGCACAGAAGGAGGCCCATCTAGTTTTCTGTGACTTGAAGGAATATGGCTGTGATGCTGGCCCTTGGGAGCAGGACAGGGAGAGAAGACTGGGGAGCATCAGACCTACAGCAAGGCACCCTTCATATACTTACAACCTTGGAAAAATGCAAAGAGCAAGATCAAGTGTAGTATTAGTTAATGACTGACCCATTTTCTCTTGAAGAATTCCATTGTCTCTAGTTAGCCCTGTTTCATCAGCAATAAGTGATGCAGGAGGCAGACAGAGTTGCAGGAATCTTAATGTATCAGTGCGGGGGCGGGGTTGGAAGTGCTTAGATACTACAGGGATGGGCACTATACAAACCCCTTAATTAGAGAGACTGTTCTGCTCTTCCAAAGGGAAGGGATGATCCAGTGTGGATGGAGGTCCATTGGCAGACTCATTTTTTTTCAGGGGACAATGATGGCTAGTTTATGGTTATAAGGCTCTAGTGTTTTTGTGTAGCAGCAGCCTGGGCCCATCTTGTGTTGCTGAACTGCTGATGATCACTATGAACCCTGAAGATAAAAATGCCAAAGGGATTATTTTACAATATGCAGGAAAGAATGGTCTTGTGGATAAAATGCCAGCCTGGAACATGGGAGATCTCTTCCCACCTCTCCCACTGACTCCCTGTCTGAGATTGGGCAGGCCACTTAATCTTTCTGTGCCTCCATTCCCCATCTGTAAAATGGGGATAATAATTCACCCTTTCTCCCATTTGGTCTTGTCTATTTAAATTATCAGCTTTTCAAGGCATGGCCCTTCTCTTCTTATGTGTTTGTACAGCACCTAGGACAGGTGCACCCTGATCTCAGTAGGGGCCTCTAGGTGTTACTGCACAGTGAATATTAAACAATAACATATCCCTTCTATGTCTGAGCAATACATAAAGGTCTCTAGATTGCAGCAGGTGTGTGGAATAGACCTGATTGTCCCAAAGCACTCAACTCCTGGGGTAATCATTTCCTCCCTCTCCCACAAGGCTTTGGGTGATCAATAATTGACCAAACTTGGAAATCCATATAGTTTGTAGATGGAAATTTCTAATCTGAGAGAAGTGGGGAGCTGGGCCAGAGAGGGGAAAGCCTTGCTCATTTTTATCCATTAAAAAAAGCAAACCAACAAAAATACACTACTGACTCCGTTGTATTGTCCTAGGGGCTGGAGGGGTATCTGGGCATTCCGCAGCCTGCTTGCTAGTATCTTGGAAACTGTCTCCTTTTTCCCAGTCCCAGCCCCTTTTACGTAGGAGACAATGCGGACATACAGTGAGGGCCTTGTGCATCACCCGGGCCCCCAGGCCCTGTGACACAGGGAATTCTTTGAGTGGCTAACCTCACTCCGTGAAGTCCACCCTCATCCAATCAAGAGGGTTGTAGCCTGGCATTTTCTAAGTTTGATCTTGGAGGAAATTACATGCTTTGATTCCCAAAAGACTCAAGAGATATCTTTGTTTGTATTTGGATGTCAAAGAAAGGAATTGGGAGATTCCATAATTTAATCCTTTTAGTCTTCTATTTGATTCACTCGCCTCTCTCCTCCTCCTGCTCTTCTTTCTTCCTCCATTTTTACTTTTTTCCCCTCTTTCCATTTTTCTCCCACCGTGGTTCTTGCATCACATTTTTTGTTCAGGCCCCCACTGCAGGTTAGGAGTGTGGGGCAGGAAATGCATCCTGAATCTAACGTGAAAGAAATGGGCAGCCAATAAAGCTAACCTTAGTTTGTTGGTTTGGATGCTGTTCGGGGCCTGATCCAAAACCCACTGAAGTTAATGGAAAGACTTCCAGGAATTTGCTCATAAAACATGGCGACACTCCGTCCTCTATCCTTTATGAATTCTTTTGCTTAGAGCTCTTAAACCTCCCACCCTGTTTGACTTGAAACATAGTCCCATGTCCAGGGAAGGAAGATCCTCAAACAACTCTCATAGGCTAAGCATACATCTAACACAATGGTGCTGTACGTGCATGAATTCATGCAGATAGGTATGGGATTCAGACTCTGGACTTAGTGCTCCTCTTCCTCCTCACTGGCTTCTTATCTGGTCACTTGAAGGAGCAACACCACTAACTCATCCAGGATATGGTAGGAAAATGTAACCAACACACACTTTATTTCATGATAAAAATCACACTGGGGCAAGCAAGCAAAGTCAGATCAATAGTTTGGGATTCTCTCTCTGCTTTTTAGTTCAGGGATAATATTTGTTCTGAATTAAATGAAAAGGCAACACCAGGAATGTCTCAGGCTGTCTTGCAGGGATATCCCTGCCGGAAAACGAACCTGCTCCACCCACATGGGCTGCTGCTTTTAGCCATCAAACCTTTTGGCCTTCAACCCGAAATGCAGCCAGCAATGATTCTGTTGACTCCAGCTGCCATAAGAGTGTGGCTTCTCCACAGGTGGAATGCTAAGGTGATGGGTGCTGAGTTACTTCCAGACACACTGCAAGAGATCGCAGGGACATTTCTTATAGTAACTCCAGAGAGGTCTCTTGCAAGCCACCTTGAGGCACATTTCCTTGATCTCTTCTTGTGCTTATAAATTATTTAATGCAGTAGCCATTTTGTGAAATAGACTAATGAAGCCCTATAACATACATTTAACACAAAATACTGTGCTTCCAACAGGCCGCAAAATGGAACATAACCCCACTCATTCAGCCAACTGACATTTTGAAACAGCTTCAGGTTTTCTAATTGTCGCTCCCCTCTTCCCCTGCAACACTCTGACTCATGCTATCTCATCCTTCATAAGTAGACAATGGGATACTGCCATCCATGTCCAGAACATTTTCAGGACAGGTAACAAACCTGGCATTTGGCAATGTATGTTACGTTCAGGTATCCTGCCTGCTGAGATTGCACCGAACAAGAGCTCCTTTGGGATTCTCTGCCTGATCTGTATACCCAGGCATGCCAAGCGGATCTCAACCTTTTTGTGGAGTGCTCTACAACCTGTCAAGAAAATAGAAAGTTCTCTGCAGCATCCCCTTCCATCTACATACACCACAAATCCTATGGGTACCACTGCAGTGCCTGCTGAAGTGGTTCTTATAAGCACCTTCTCTCCAGGACATAAAAGCAACAAGGAAAAAAAATCAAGGAAGAGACAAGCCTTGGGGGTAAAGGCTCATCCAGGATTCCAATTTTGAGCATATTGACTGGTTGATGAAGTGAACACCAACTGCTCCTATGGAATTGTTTTAATATAAAAACAAAAGTAATCAGGTAAAGCCAAATGTCTATGGGAGTGTAGACGAGCACGTCCTTGCTCGCTGTACAAATTAGCCGAAGACCTCTTATTTTGCAACCCAGTGTCTGTTTATTTCCCTGTGTTCATTCCCACCACCATCTATATACAACTCTATGTCCAAGTCAATTGCACTTAGGTAGCCAGCCGGGGGACAGCTAGTGCCTGTTGCTAGCTAGGAGCAGCAGTTCCTTACTCTTCCTGTTTCTGCCCCCCTTTCCACTTCCTTCCTGTCAGCTTTATAGGCCTTCCGCTCAGCAGACTCACAGGTGATTGCTCTTAGGCTCCTTTAATGAGCCACACCCTGCCAGCTCCAATCAGTTCCCCTTTATGGGAGCTACGCTAGCAGGTTCTGAGCTAACGGGGGCTAGTTCAGTGCCTCTTAAGTCAGCACCCTGTTACAGGGAGTAAGGCAATACCTAACTATAGTTCACTTTCAGAGGGTTAACCATAATGTCCTATAGACTCCTAGGAAAAAATGACCCCTTATGAATTTTGACCTTTTTCTACTGATCTTGGAAGTCTCCACTATACATCTGGGGGCTGAGTCCATGGCTGCCCCATGGCTCCTCTGTGATTCAGATATGGATTCACCAAGGCCAGCACAAAGGGGCCGCTGGACAAGAATAACCCTCAGCCTCCAGGGATTTCCCCAGCACCACCTCCATTGGAGCCCTGGCAAAGGGGGCCTATCCAGATGCTAGGGTGGCCAGATGTCTGGTTTTTGACCAGACAGTCCGGTCAAAAAGGGGACCTGATGGTGCCCGGTCAGATCTACTGACCAGACACCCAAAGTCCAGTTATTGCGGGCGAGGGAGGTGGGGAGGAGCAGAGTCATCATCTACGCCAGCTCTTATTCAGCCAGGGCTGCCACCTACCTGCATAGGGCGGATGCAGCTCCCAACCCCGGCTCTGCAGGCGAGTCCCACCCGACCCACACAGGGAGAGGGGAGAGGGCAAAAGCAATGAGCAATGGAGGGAGGGGGAAAGAGGAATGAACAGGGAGTGGGACCTCAGGGGGAAGGGGTGGGGCAGGGGAGGTTCTGGAACTCTTGCTGGAGTGTCCGGCTTTTAAATATTACAAAATTGGCAAACCTCCCAGGTGGCCAATAGAGCAGGAACACAATTTAAGTCAGCACTGGGGGCCATATGAGCTCCTGAAGCCCCTGAATGAGGTGAGGCGCAAGCTGCCTCCCTTCAGTGTCTGTACTAGGGGATGAATTGGGCCCTTGATGTTTAGGAGGCTGAGAGGTGCTTATACTACTGTGTGAGCAGGCTCCTTTGGGGCACTTTTGTAGCCTTACTCTGATAAAAGCTTCACAAGAACATGGGGACACAAGTACCACATGCTGGCTTCTCACGAAATGCTCTTTACACATATAAACAGGGACCAGAGAGCTGATGCTTTTCAAAACCAGGCCTTTTCTTCTGGTCCCCATAAAGGATATGCTGTGTATGTAGCAGACTGGGAATGGAGCACTTGCTTCTGCAAACCACATTCGGGGGTAGGGGGGATGCTTGGATTCTCTGAAAAGCGAGTTTTTAATCTTTCTAAACAATTTGTGAGAGGAGACATCTGAGGTTTCTACCGTTACGGGGCTGAAGGTGAGATTTCAATCTCACTGGGGCTGGAGCAGAAAGCAGAGGGCTTTTTGTATGTGTTTCTAATGCCTTTTTACCCAGGAAATGTATTGCTTCCCAAAAGTGTGCAGCTCACTAATCACAGAGAAAGATGCACTATAAGGGGAATTTCTTTTAAAAGCAGAGGGCATCTACTGAGCTATTTATTATAGCACTTCCTTTCCCCCCTGCACGAGCTGCAGCATTCAAATGTTTCTTAGCATTATAAATCCTCCCTAAGGTTTGTTCTGCTAGCATGGAGCCACAAGTCTTTCCATCCAAAATATCTGTTTACAGGCTAATTTACTGAGATCAGAAACCAAACCACCCAACCTACACCCTGCATAGCCTAATTATAATGCAGCAATCTAACTCTGTCAACATCCTGCATGCTTTATAATAAAGTGCTGGCCAGTTAGACCAGTGGTCAGTAATCAAAGCTGACATGGGATGGGGTGGGGGGGGGGGGGGGAGGCAAGATGACTTAGGTGATTCCTGTTATGATCTCTCAAGCCAGTAGGCTGGGAACACTGTGAGGCAGCCCACGCAGCCTCTAGGGTGATGAAAGATTCCTTGCATTGTTCATAAGTGACTTCATTAGATAGATAAGAGTGGCATTGCTGAGGCACTAAAGGAAGCCCTGTAATGGGTCTTATGATTAAGACATGGTATTGAGACTCTAGATCTGGGTTCAAATACTGGCTGTGTCACAGGCTCCTGGTGTGACCCTCAGCAAATCATTTGTATGGCCAGATTTGCAAAGGAGGGCAAGACTTAGCAGCTCTCAGTGGGACCTGCTGGGTCATGATTGCTTTTGAAAATCTGGCCCTTAATCTCTTTCTCTCTAGTTCCCCCTTTGTCAAATGGGGATATACCGCCTTTCTCCCACCTTTTGTCTGTTGTAAGTTCTTTGGGACCAGGGGCGGCTCCAGGCACCAGCGCACCAAGCACGTGCCTGGGGCGGCAAGCCGCGGGGGGCGGCCTGCCGGTCGCCGTGAGGGCAGCAGTTCGGCGGAATGCCTGCGGGAGGTCCGCCAGTCCCGTGGCTTTGGTGGCAATTTGGCGGCAGCTAGCCGCGGGACCAGTGAACCTCCCGCAGGCATGCCGCCGAATCCGCATTACCAGCGGACTTCCCGCAGGCTGAAAGCCACCTGCCTGCCATTCTTGGGGCGGCAAAAAACATAGAGCCGCCCCTGTTTGGGACAGGGCCTGTTTCATGCTGTGTGTTGATGCACTGTCTAGTGCAATGGGGCTCTGACCATGAACGTGGCCTACAGGTACTCCATAGTATAAATAATTCCTGCTTGGTTGAAACTTCAGGGGCTCCAGGGTGAGACTAATATCTCTTTCCTGCTCAGTATGGTGGCCTCTACTTCCCAAAGACTCAGAAACACCAAGTGTAAATTAAAAACATTATTGAATCTGTTTCCGAGCATATTTGCAGCAGGTGTTTCAGTCTTCCCATGTGTGGTGTCAGAATAGAGCACAGAGCAACACATTTATCTCTGAATTATTTAACACCTGTAGTCTTCAGAGACCCCTACAGCAGCTTAGCCCTGGATCTGCCTTGAAAGAAAATATATCCTCTCATTTAAAAAATGTGAGCTGAGTCATTGGAATGAGCCAGGCCATGTGGAAAATGGGGTCCAGAAACAAAGGTCTTACTGTGTCTTAATCAAGATGCCTTGTACTTATGCCCTGGGTCCACATGGTGGTGGTGCCCCATACATGACTATTTGGGAACAGAGTCTGTATTGTAGCAGTGGGGAGAGGGTTTTATAATTTTTACTCTGAAGTCTAATTTCCTGGACTAAGCAGTGGAAGTCTCTTTGCCTCATCTGTACTGGATGAAAGAGTGTATGGATGATCAGCCTTCATTGTGAGTAGGACCGAAGCGGCACCAATGAGTTAGGAACCAGCAGGTCAGCAGAGTGGAGGGGTCATCAGAGGGAGGAAGTTTGTTTCATAAATGTGGGTGATGCATATACACTGTGATGATCTTCTGTTTAAAAAAAAATATGCGTGTACCCCTGAATGCCATGCCTCAGACTTCAAACCAGTTACTCTGAGCACACTAAGTTTATCTTGGCTTTTGAGACTGCTGGTTACAGCGATAATTCTCTACATGTAAAAATGGGAAAAACCGTTAGACCCAGTTATAGCTCTGTCTAGAATCAGGATGAACTTAAGTGCACTCACTGTAACTCTTGTTGCCAAAGCAGTGGCATCGTGTCTGGCTTTTTTTCATCCAACTCTCATGACCTCAAGGAGTCTTAGGGATAGCTAAAGTCCTGCATTTTCCTTTTTTTGGATTTGTAAGAGCCTGTTGGAGTAGTCACACCTGGCTAATGTACTGTCCCTACCTAACTTCCGTTCATAGTTAGGGTAAACTTTGTGCTGATGAATAGGCTTTTTGACAGAAGGACCTTTTGATGGGAATTTTTTAAACAAAATGAAAACTTTCATTTTGTTTAAAATCACGTTTCAAAACAAACTTTTGTTTAGACTTAAAATGTCAGTTTTGTTCTTTAAATCTGGACAACTTTGTGGGTTGTTTTTAAACTTTTTTCCCACAGCCCCCATTTCCTCCCCCATCCCACTCCAACAACACGAGAGGGAATGAAATAAAATGTGTGGGAAATTTTTTTTTTTAAACATTAAAAAGGTATAGGGAAAAACCTGCTCTTCCCTTCCCCTAACTTTCCTTCATTATCTTTTTCTGTTCAAACTTTTGTCACTTGGATAACAAAGTGTTGAAAGTGTTACTTTTTCTCACAAAGAAACAAACACTTCTAATATTTAACTATTTCCTACACTTTGTTGGTGTTTTCCAACCAGCAAAAATTGGGAAATGGTAATACAGTGGCAGGGGGAGCCCCCCCACTATTTTGAAATGAAAACAAATAAATATGTTGTGGTGGTGGGCGTCCTGAAATTTTCTATGTAGGAAATTTTGAAAAAACTAAGAAGTGGTCATCTAAGTCAACAGTTTGAGAAAAAATGTTGATTTTGCTGAAACCCTGTTTTCTGATTGGAAAATAACTTTTGTTAGAAATTTCCTGATCAGAAGAAAAAAGCATATACTTGTCCTATAGCTGGTTCTCTGCACTATCAGTCCCTCTGTTTGAGCGGTAACATCCGTCTGTTTTCCCCTGTTATATATTCAATGGCTGTGGCTTTTAGCAGAGATGAGAGGAAGTATATGAGAGAGACTTTTTTTTTTCAGTGACTCTGATGCAAATCTGGTTTCACAATTTTGAAGAAATCTATCCTTATTTATATTTTGAGGATATATATACTGTTTCTTTAAATCAGTCGCATGAAGCCAGGCAAGATAGGGCTGGGAAATTGTCTAAGACAAGCTCTACAGTGAAGCAGAGAGAGAGAGAAAGAGAGGCTTAATATGGTTTTCATTATGCTGATAAAGTTCCTTGTTCAGTGTTGGAAGAAAATTGACTAATTCTTTGTCACATGATAGATTTAGCCTCCCTCTCTCATAGCCTCTGTCCCCAGGATAGAGAATACATACAAACTGGTCTTGTCATTCATTATTACTGTTGCTCCGTAAGGTGCAGGGAGATAATTATTTTCTCAGTCTAAAAAAAAAAAAAAAAAAAACCCTCCCAAGCCTTCAAGGAAATTTCCAGTGTGATTTTTCATCTGGTTTGGCAGATTCCTCTTGGAGAACAGAAAGTCAAGGGAAAATGGGAATTAGTAAAACATGTTGTGAACCATCTGGAAATCCTTTAACAAAAAAGGAAAACTGCAGCAAAACAGTAGCTGACAAATAAATAAATAATCGTGAACTGCAGCCTTTTTAACCATGTACCCCTCTCTCTCTCCCTCCCTCCCTCCTCAGGGTCAAGTATTTCCAGGGGAAGAAGGTGAATGGAGAATTTGAGATCCGAGTGGAACAGGTCAGTGATCATTGAAATCCTCCATAGCAAGGGTTCAGGTAGGTGATTGAAACCCCACCTGCAGGTGTCTGTGGGCATCAGCCAGGAGCAGAAGGGTGCTAATGAGGAATGTTAAGGCTTGTCTGTTTCACAGAATTAGAGAAGCCAGAGATGAAAATAACCTTTTGTGCCATCCAGTCCTGCCTTTTCAGGATTGTTCCCTATTGTACCTTTTCTAGTGCTGCTTTGAGTGTCCCTATGGATATGTCTACACTGCAATTAAACCCCACAACTGGCCCATGCCAGCTAACTTAGGCTCATGGGACTCAGACAAAGGGGCTGTTTACTTGCAGTGTAGACATTCAGGCTTGGGCAGCAGCCCAAGCCAGGGCCGGCTCTAGGTTTTTTGCTGCCCCAAGCAAAAAATTTTTTGGCTGCCCCCCACCCCAGCCCTGGGCTCGCGCCCCCTCCCCCCAACTGCACCCTCCTGCCGCCCCAGCGCTGGGTCACTGGTAACTCGCTCCCAGGGCGAGTCATTCAGCAGGAATTTTGGATGTGCACAGATCACAGACAGGATTGGTTCCCATATGGTTACAGAACTGCAGTAAAGTGGAACAATTTTCAGCTTGTGTGACTGGAGGATATCTGGATGCATATTATAAGACTGTCCTACATAAATGAGAAAAAGTTGAGGTGCCTTTATTATTCTTTTGTTCCATTCTTTGTTTCTATGGGGAATGCACTATCACAGTCTTCCTTTTAAACAAATAAAACTAAAACTTAAAAAAAAAACAAAAACAATGGCTGTTGAAAATAGCAATTCCAGTCCTAATAACCACTGGGAAGCATTTCTTGCTCAATTTATTCTACTTTTTCTACAGCAAGTTACAGTGGATCAGTATATTTGATTTGGGGGAAATGAAGTAACAGCTGCCCAAATTGAGCTTGAGCACGCCTGAATTTTGAGGGTGTTCAAATTTGGAAGGCAGGTGCTAGATTTCCTTTCTGAATATTAGCTATATCTGGAAAGGAAAAGTCAATTTCTGCTTCCATGGCTCAGAAGTGGAAATCCTCCTACATGCCTGGTACAGTATCTAAAGCTGCCCAGGTCCAGAGCCTCTCCTCCCTTACTTTTCATTTTAAATTCTAGTAGGATCCACGTACCTCCCTTGCTAGGCTTCAGATAGAGAGGTGCACCGTCCATTTAGTTCCCCCAATTCCGTCTTTGGGGGAGAGCCCAGGGCTGGGATGGCAGGAGGTGCGAGTGTGGGGGAAGAGCCCAGGGCTGGGGCAGCAGAAGGGTGCAGGTGGGGGCCAGAGCTGGGGCGTCAGGGGGTGTGTGGGGGGGGGGAAGAGCCCAGGGCTGGGGTAGCAAGGGAGTGCAGGTGAGGGCCAGAGCTGAGGCAGCAGGGGGTGTGGGCGGGGGAGAGTCCAAGGCTGGGGCAATACAAGGGTGCGGGGGAGGGGGGGGCGGCAAAAAACCTAGAGCTGGCTCTGTTCCTACCATTCACAGCAAGCTGCAGATTTCAGTTCCATACTCCTTCCCTCACCCTTTCCTGTTGCTAGTGGCCAAAGGAATGCTGGGAAATGTAGTTCTTTCCCTGCTCCAGGGCTGGCTCTATAGGCAGTGAGCTAACCAAGGAACTACAGCTCCCAGGGCCCCCTGTTGGTTCTCAGCTCCCATGCTGGATTCTTGCGCCCCTTGCAAATCTGCCGCCCCAAGCAACTGCTTGCTTTGCTGGTGCCTAGAGCCGGCCCTGGCCCAAGCTCTGGGACCCTTCCACCTTGCAGAGTCCTAGAGCCCAGGCCCCAGATTATCTCTTATGCCAGGGAAGGCAGAACCAGGGTCAAGGGGGCTAGTGCCCTTATGTAAACTCTCACATGCCTGTGGGGGAGGGAGCAGAGGTGAGAGGGGGACCCAGAGGGGTTGGAGCAGCCACCATAGGGCCCAGGTGCTGGCAGGGTAGCAGGGAGTGGGACCCAGAGGGTCTGGAGCAGGCCTGGAAGCAGGTAGGAACCCCCAGAACCCTCTTCCCACCCTGGAGCCGGCTGTCTCCCCTCCCCTGCTAAGTCTCAGTACCTCCCTTCCTGTCCCTCCACCCCTTCCATTTGCAGGGAGTATCTGCCTCTCCACTGCGGGCCCCTGCAATCATTCCATAATCTCCTTTTTCTCCTCTCCCAAATACCCCAAACCAGGGTAGTCACATATTTTTTGTCAAGGTCCAAATTTCTTGGTCAAGGTATAGTCAAGGTCTAGACTCCAGAGAAGATAATAAAAAAGTTAATAATAATAAGTAAATAAAAAGAAGTTGGGGTCCAGTCAAAAGCATCTGGTGGTGTGGTTTTGGCCACAGTCTGCCTACTGACTACCCCTGTAATGGAGCCTCTGCACTGCTGTTTCCCTGATTGGATAGACCAGGAGCAGTGCCTACCATGGGGCTTGTAACAATTCCCAGGAACTCCTGTGAACCTCATCCAGACCATCAGCCAAGACCTGTTACTTAGGTGGCATGCTCAGGTTTGGGCATGGGACCCAAGGGGGCTAAGGAGTGCAAGTAATAATCAAGTGTGCATGTGGCAAAAAACATGCCTTCATTGCAGTGTCTGTCAGGGCTTCCACTGCTAGGAACTGTTGCCTGCTAGTGAGAGTTACCTCAGTGAAGCCCCCTTCTAATAATAAATGTAACAACTGCAGCATTACTCCAGAAAATGAATTATTTAATTCAGAGGAAGGTTGGACAAGAGTGAACAGAAAGCAGGCTGCTTCCCCCCCATATATGGCAATTGAGCCTCAGAGTAACAGACCATGAGTTGCGCCCTGCTTCATTGGACCTTGAATGCAGAAGTGATCATCAGTTCTATCATTGTCTAACAAGGGAAATACAGACGTTGTATTCTTGTGGGCAGTCCTTGAATGTGGCCTCAGGCCCATGTGCATATTAATCAGGCCAAGAGAGGGGCGCTTATCTGTTCGGACGCCAACTCTTTGGGCTTCAGCTTTTACTCATCCCTTCTGGGATTCCATTGTTTTTCACTTACTCGCTTCTGTTTTTTCATTCGTCATGCCCTTCCCCGCTCCTCTCTGCCTTATTGATGACCCTCTAGCCTAAACCATCATGGAACACTTCACTTTGTCTTTTCTGATACTGAACACAAGAAAGTTCTGGAGCCTAAAAGAGAGAGAACACTCTTCCACAGTCCTGGCCTAGGAAGCACACAGAAAAGAACTCTGTGTGCGTATGACCTTGTCCCAGACCTCAGACAGCAGCAGTACTACAAAACTGGAAGAGGATTCTGGGTACAGCTGAGCACATCAGGCATCCCACGTTACCATGCTGTAACGATCTTTAACCAGGTGAAGAAGGGTCCACGGCTGGTCTGAGTAAACTCTACACTGATCAAAAGCGAAGTGTAGTGGCTCTTCTGAAGCTGCTTGGGCTGTGTGGTATGCTTGTTCACTTGTAATTATCACTTGTAATTTTTGCTCCCAGCTCACCATTGGATCACACTGTAAATTTCCACACATTATGTGCCCTCAGCAAAAACTTAGCTTTCCTGAAGAAAAAAATTTCTGTTTTTATAGCGAAACCAGATTTTACCTGTAACAGTAAAATAGCCTCTCTTTTTTTAACAGTGGAAAGTGTGGAAGTGAAACATCCAAATGTTTAACACATTTGCAAAACAGTGTCAGGAATGAGACATTTCAACGGTTTTGATGGCAGCGCTCATTTCTGTGGCATGAGAAGCAATTACATCCATTCTTCTGGGATGCCCAGAAATGGGATTTGAATCTGAGGTGTTTGCCTTACTGCTTTTTCTCTCTCTGATTGCTGTCTCTATTACATCTTCATTCTCTATTAACAAGCCCCAGTGGCTGCTTTGGGGGGAAGCAGAGAGGGGACACTGATTTTTTTATCTTGGTAAGTCATGACCTCATTTATTTATATTGTGGTGGGAGTGTTGAAAGCGGAACTGTCTCTCTCTCAGCTACTGGTTGTGAGCTATCAAGTCTGGTCATACCCCCCTACCAGCTCTGAGAGTTTCCTCTCCCCCTTGGCTGTAGTTCTTGAGCTTACACTTGTATGGAAGCAGGTCAGGTTCTTGGGTTGTTTACTATGGAAATGAACTATGTGACCTCCACGCCCTCCCGCCTTCTCTTCCCCCAAGCACTCCCTTCAGCTAATTTTATCCCCACAGGCACTGGGAAGACAGATGCTCCATTCATTGCCTAGTGCTGATGAATATGAGAAAAGCATGGTAAGCCGTTCTGAGCTGGGTGTATACTCTCCAGTCCTGTTCCCTGGCTTCCATCCTCGCAAATCATTAATTAATTCAACCACAAGGATCCTCTTTATTTCCTTCTTAGTTTCCTTTTTGCATGCTCTTCCATTTAAACTCCGACAGTGATTTATTGAGCGATCTATTAGGATGTCTAAAGTGTGCTGTATTATCCATCTCAGGGCACACATGTATGCTATTTATTTAAACCTGCCCATGAGATTGCTTTGTCTTACCTTATTGCCTTTAGTGACTGATTAACCTCAGTGCCAAGATCCTGGAAAGAGAGAGAGAGCGCGGTGGGAGAAAATTGATAAGGTCCTGGAAGCAGAAAGGAGAAAAGAAAGAGAGCTGGAACAGTGAAAGAGCCAGGACCAAAGATCATCAGCGACAGTGAGGATTCCAATCCTGACCCAAAGCAGGGTGGTGATACAGAAGAACTGTTGTTATTTGAGGGCTGCAGGGCCAGCGCTTCCACTAGGCGACCCTAGGCAGTCGCCTAGGGCGGCAGGATTTGAGGGGCAGCATTTTGCTGTCCTCGGTGGAAATTCAGCGGCGGGGGGTCCTTCCGCTCTGGGTCTTTGGCAGAAATTTGGCGGCGGGTCCTTCACTCACTCCGGGACCCGCCACCGAAGTGCCCTGAAGACGTGGAGCGGAAGGACCCCCCGCCGCTGCCGAATGCTCAGAGGAGCGCTGCCGCCTAGGGCGGCAAAAACTCTGGCACCGCTCCTGGAGGGCTAGGGGCAATTATGGTCCAAGTGCATCTGGAAAAGTTCAGCATTGCCAGAAACTTCCCACCATGCGTGCAGTTCCATTACCCAAATGTAATGCTCTCTTACTAGTAATATTTAGGGATTTTAGCTGTTCCAATGTAACATCTGTTTCCAAAGACTCTTTTCTCTTCTTGGATGTTGGAGCAATCAGTGAGGGAATTAAGCCAGAGCATTGGAAACCACAGTTTTTATCTCTGTGTTTGAATCTCTAAAGCGTCTTTCATCCAAGGGTACATTAAATCTTTTTCTTTAGCATTTTTAGTGAATTTAGTGTTGGCCAAAGGGGCCAGATTGACAGCCATAGAGACTTAAATTGTCTCTTTAGCCAAAAAACAGGCACAACACAGACAGCAGCTATGCAAGCTTCCCCACATTGCTCCATCAATGTACCTCAAGCCTGATCCTGAAAGACCTCTCCTAACACAGTGAGAGTAATTCAGTCTCCATGTTCATTTAGGCCTCCATTCAGTAAAGCACTTAAGCATGTGCTTATCTGTAAGTACATGAGTATTCCCGTCTCTATTCAGCAAAGCAATTAAATTGGCTTCAGTGAGACCCTTGCACTTCAAGCAACACACTGTTTTAGGTAAAAAAAATATAAAACAGATTTATTAACTACAGAAAGATAGATTTTTAAGTGATTATAAGTAGTAAGCATACAGATAAAAGGTGGTTACCTAACAAGTAAAATCACAATCTGAGTTCTATGAACTAGACTGGATTTAAATCGAGCAATATCTCACCCGGATGGTATAGCTCCTTAATACACAAGCGGGGATTCTCCTTTTCAGCCTGGGACCACCACCCCAGTTCAGTCTTTGTTCTCTAGACCTGTTTCCAGGTGTTGAGTTGTGGGGGGAGTGAGGCCAAATGATGATGTCACTTCCCCTTTTTATAGCTTCTTCCAGCTTGCTGGAAAGATCCTTTGCTATGACATGAGTCAAGCAGCCTCCATTGAGTATGTGCTCTCTGAGAGGTTTCTATTGTATACAGTTCCTGGGGTAGTGTGTGTGTGTGTGTGTGTGTGTGTGTGTGTGTGTGTATTCCCCTGAATGGGCCATCATCACTTTCTGGCTGCCCCACTGTTGTACCTGAAAGACTGGTTGTGAGCGTTTCCAACTTCACAACATATTTCAGTAACACACACAGCAAAACCTCATAACTTCACATACAATGATAGCACATACAACTTAAAAGGATATTAATGTTCAACAGATTAAGACTTTTAAAATGATATCTTACAAGGTATACTTTGTACAAAACATAACATAATTACACCTCTACCCCGATATAACGTGACCCAATATAACAGGAATTCGGATATAACGCGGTAAAGCAGTGCTCCAGGGGGGCGGGGCTGCGCGCTCCGGCGGATCAAAGCAAGTTCAATATAACGCGGTTTCACCTATAACGCAGTAAGATCTTTTGGCTCCCGAGAACAGCGTTATATCGGGGTAGGGGTGTATATGACAGTGGTGAGTATGGGGGGGTGCCAGAGTATTGCTTTGGGGTACAGAGTGTCACACTATCCTTTTTCCTTTCTAAGAGCTTTGAGAATATAACCATTGTAGATGGAGGCAAACTAAACACTATAGTTAAAAGCTAGTACACCTCTACCCTGATATAACACGATCCGATATAACACGAATTCGGATATAACGTGATAAAGCAGCGCTCCGGGGTGGGGTGGGCTGCGCGCTCCGGTGGATCAAAGCAAGTTCAATATAACACGATTTCACCTATAACATGGTAAGATTTTTTGGCTCCCGAGGACAGCATTATATCGGGGTAGAGGTGTAGCTGCTTTTTCTTAAAGGTCACAGGTTATTCAGGCTTCTCCACCCTCTCCTGCATTACACCCATCTAGAGTTGGCCTTTTGGGCCCATGAAATCCAATGGCCACAAGTCCTTTTTAATCTTGTTTTTAGGGAGGATCTCAGACCTGATCTTAGCTGTGGGAGAGGCATTGCTGCCTGGGCTGGTGCTGATGGCACTAGGGCCCACTTACAGAAAGCTGCCTCCAGCTGAGCATGCTCCTCTGCCCAACGACTGGTGTGACCTGTAGCCACAAGGGAGTGAAGCTGAATACAGTAGCGGGTACAGCATAGCCTATGTCTAGGGACTGCTGGATATTTTCAGGGGATGGAGAGGATATTGAAGTGGATAAAACTGGTGGGATGCAGTGGGGCCCCTCTTAGAAGTCCCTCTTATCTAAAGTCACTGAACCTGGCCCAGATAATTCTGTCCTTTTTTATTATTACTTATCACTTTTTCCTGAGGAATGTGTGATCTGGAAACCTGGTGATTTCTAGAAATGTCCCCTCCTCCCAATAGCATGGTGCAGCACGTGCACCACACCACTCCAGAGAATGAGAGTCAGAGAATAACACAGAGGATTAGTAGCAGAGATAGTGCAGCTTTTCTCTTGCAGAATCTGCTGCCTTTTGGATCATTTTTCTTCAGGTTTCCTAGAGCATCCTTCCTCAGCCCTTATGTCAGCTAATGGCTCTATGCAGGGACAGAAAGGGTTAAGGAGAGAACTGCTCAGGCCAGAAGTGTAAATTAGTAAAGTTCGGTCCTGTTGCTCTCCCATCTCCTCTCTTTCCCACCATTTCTTTCTTTATCTCTCTCTCTAACACTCATTCGTCTTTTACAGCTCATTCACTTGTTCCCACGGCATGGTTTATTTTCAGAGTATCATTATTCAATGAACTCCTCTATATATGCTTCTGGAAATCTCTTGTGGAATAGGGTTATGACTGTGCTGGTAATGTTGACAAGAATTGCTCATGAATTACCTAGACAAAAGAGAGTTATATTACAGAAGATCTCTCCAGTTTTATGGTACTTAAATTCCTAAATCAGTATTTTAATTAGTGGCATAGAGCAGACATTCTGAAAGGAAGAATCTGATAGGCCAAAGAAGTGTAGCCACATGGATTAAGCACTCATTAAACAACCACATAGTTATTTGTTTTGTTTGTTGTTTGGTTTTTTTTTTTAAGGAACTCAAAATTTTTATGAAAGAAAGCATTTCCAGAAGAGCAGCTCTTGAATATAGATATCTACAGTTAGGTGGTGGTTGTCACAGTATTGCTAAATCTATTATTCAGAAATCATGACAATAGGCCTCCAGAAAACTGAGACTGATTTAAAAATAATGAAGTTTTTAAAACAATTAAACTGTTCTTTATTTGCCTTCTGCTCTTTCGAGCCATTAGTTTTCATGTTTTCGAGCTATTTGCTGTGACAACAGGCCTAGAAATGTTCTTTTTTTTTTTTTAATTGAATCTGAGATTTTAATATAGTGGCATGACTGAGCTGGGGCTTTAAGAAAAACAACAAATATCGCAAGACTGGCAATAAAATCCCGACAGCTGATAACACTGAATGGCACTTAACCTTTAGCACAGGCACCAAGCGGCATGTGGCTACCTGGTCTCAGTGTTCCCTGTAGGCTGCGTGCATTCACACTGACTCAGGGCCATTAAACAGCATGCATGAGACCTCTCATTGGACACACAGTGTCCCACTCCCCAGCCGCACCTTCTTCACCTTCCTTCCTTCCCTGAAGGACAACCCATACATCAAACACACATCCCATTCCCACTCACTGCACTCATGCACACATCCTGTTCACCCTTCTTCCTGCCCAGGGACTATAGACTGCAGAGTCCCTTAAAACCCTGTAACTCTGTAAATGTCAGTATTAGCATAGTGCAAATCAATATTTACAAAATGCTGGCTTTTTCTCCTACAAAAATTGGAAATTATCAACCAGAACTGTTGGAAATGTCAGTACAAAATAATTAAGAGATCCCATTTACTGAGTTAAAAATTAGGCCCCTCCCTCCTTCCCCCCCCACCCCCCCCCCCAAAAAAAGAGAGACCATACTGCTCTAGCTTGATGACAACTGGGTCATTTCAGAAGCAAGGCTGGGAAGGGCAAAGTGTCCTAGCCAGAGGCGGGTCCTTGCAACATAAGGGGCTTAAAGAGGAGAAAAAAGGGGGAATTAATGGGGATCCTTAGGAAGATGGACAGGCCTCTCAGGGGAAGGGATAGGCAGTAAAGAGAAAAGCAAATAGAAAGGATGAAAATCCTCTTCTACTTCTTCTAAATACTGCCGAAAATTTAATATACCCAGCATCAGCCTCTTAGTGTGTCAAGTGGTTCATATAGAGTATTCATCAGGTGCAAAGAGCAAAACATGTGGAGTGAAAAACCAGCCAAAGAGAAGAGGAATTAGAAAGGTCTGTTGCGGAATTTCTGGATTCTGTTCAAAGATCTGTGTGTGCATACACTTACAGTGTATTTATGTTTGTACGCGGATACAGTATTGCATATACAATTATGGAGGTGTGGTGTCCTGTCAACGCCAGAATTAAGATGGCATTGAAATTTGCAGTTAAAGCAGTATAAAAATGTGTGTGTAGTCATATAAATATCTAATGTACCCTTGTCTTTTATTTTAAATAGGAACCAACGAGAGGAGATTTTAGTTAGATTAAAAGCAGATGATGGCTTAGAAAGTTCAGTAGCGCAAAAACCAAGAACACAGGGAGTGCTGGGAACTGTGTGGACATGCTAAGCCTGCTAGCTTTAAAAAAAAAAAAATCACAATCCTCCTCTCCACTGCCATGCAGGAGATTAAACTAAAGTCAAATGCATCTGATTAGGGAACAGAATGGAATCTCTTTTCTGGGCTTTCTTTCTTTCTTTCTTTTATTGCCATTGTTCGTTCACTGGCTGGTTCTGCAAGATGGTATAAGTGATGTTGACTTGGGGAAAAAAATCACTTTATTCCTCTCTATCTGCCTGTCGAATTTCTGTTGGCAGAGTGGCCTGTGTAGTGCCTGCTTCCCTGTCAGAGACCTGAGAATTTTCTTCTGCCTTTTATCTTTCCCACCCCCACTGCTCCACCCCACCCCTTTATACCTTTGGACTTGCATCACCACCATCAACTTTCTGACCAATGGCTGGTGGGCAGGACTCCTTTTGCAGCCAATCACTGCCACAGTATGAGACATACATTCCCCTCCACTCTTCAGGGGCTGAACATGCTGCTTCCAAAGTGTTCCTTAGCTCCCTTCTAGCTCAAGGAGTGAGAGATTTGGACAAGGATTTTAACACACAAGTTGTACTGCTTTAAACCCCCAAGTGTGGACAGTTATATTGGCATAAATATGCTTATATTACCATAGCTTGTTCTCATACAAAAAGGGGAATAAGCTTTATTGGTATAAGGCACCTTTGTACTGGACTAGCTGCGCCCGCATTAGGGGTTATACAGATGTCACTGTTTTGGTTTTTAAAAAATCATGTTCCTAACCAAAATAGTTGTGCCAGTGCAAAAACTGTGTATGTTTTCCAGGCCTATGCCCAAGTCTCCCACATCATATATCGAGAATTGGTATTGGCAAAAACTAATTAATTTACATTTACAATTCATTTTATGCTTTTAAATTATGAGTAATTTTCTGCTTTATTCTGTGGCAAATATATAAACAACGCCTCAACCCCTCAAAAATTTTTAACCAAAATGTTTCTTTGGCACCTAAAACTTTGTGTCAAGTTTTTGGCAGCCTTCAGAGCAAAGATTGGGATGGAAAGAGTCCCAAGAAGTTGGAGATTTCATAAAAAGTTCTGAAGTTTGAGGAAGGTTTGGGAAGTTTGGCGGGGGGTGGGCGGAGGGAGGAGTTAAAATACTTAAATACTTTTTGTGGAAAATGTCTTTTGTCGTTTAACCTCAAAATGTAAATGTGAGTCTGCTAAGTTCTGGGACCCCCAGAGTTACAAAGGGCATGGCTATGTAGTCAATGGGAGCCAGCCTTCCAGCATGGGTTGAGACACTTGGGACTAGCAAGGCTCTCTCAAGTACTCTAAAAAAAGGTGTGTAGGGTACACTTTGAAGTGGGGGCTCGGGCTCTGAAGCCTAGGGAGGGGACAGGCTTCAGAGTCCGAGCTCCAGCCTGAGCGGTAACTTCAAAGCACTGTCTCTACAGCTGTTTTAGAGCAATAGTTCAAGTCCTGCTATCCTGAGTCTATTGATACCGGTTGGGAGGCTCTCTGGACCTGGACCTGATTCTATGTTAAGTAGTCATTTACAGGAGTGCAAAGTGAGTGTAAAACATCACCAGATTAGAATGGTATCATCTACATCCACTTAGCACATATAAATGACTACACGATGTGCCAAGGAAAGGACCATCAGACCTTCCCCTCTGATGCACAGTTATCTATCAATCTCTATCTGCACTGACTGCTTTTGTCTGCAAGGTGAGCGCAGGTTCATAGAGGCATCAGACCATGAGCTTCCAGCCAAGGAAGTTGTCAGGCCTAAAAAAGCCACAGAGCAAAAAATACAGGGCATGATGGGAAATCAACAGGAAACAATTCTTGCTGAAGGTTCAGCCTTCTTCCAAATGTTAGCTATCGGGGCCTGTCTGATAGCACAAAGCACCTAGGTGAAAGAGGCAATGGCTGTTAACTTAGCAGAGTAAGGCAGAAAACCAATGCCAGAAAAAGGTGATAATAGGTGAGAATGTGTGCTTGGATAGGTCAGTGTTGGGCACTCTAAAAATACCTTATACGGATAGGGCCATTTACACACATCAGGGAGTTTTGATGACAAACAGGATGTTAGGGATCATTAAAAAGGGGATAGAGAATAAGACTGAGAATATATTATTGCCCTTATATAAATCGATGATACGCCCACATCTCGAATACTGCATACAGATGTGGTCTCATCTCAAAAAAGATATACTGGCACTAGAAAAGGCTCAGAAAAGGGCAACTAAAATGATTAGGGGTTTGGAATGGGTCCCATATGAGGAGAGATTAAAGAGGCTAGGACTCTTCAGCTTGGAAAAGAGGAGACTAAGGGGGGATATGATAGAGGTATATCAAATCATGAGTGATGTGGAGAAAGTGGATAAAGAAAAGTTATTTACTTTTTCCCATAATACAAGAACTAGGGGGTCACCTAATGAAATTAATAGGTAGCAGGTTTAAAACAAATACAAGGAAGTTCTTCTTCACGCAGCGCACAGTCAACTTGTGGAACTCCTTACCTGAGGAGGTTGTGAAGGCTAGGACTATAACAACGTTTAAAAGAGAACTGGATAAATTCATGGTGGTTAAGTCCATTAATGGCTATTAGCCAGGATGGGTAAGGAATGGTGTCCCTAGCCTCTGTTTGTCAGAGGATGGAGATGGATGGCAGGAGAGAGATCACTTGATCATTGCCTGTTAGGTCCACTCCCTCTGGGGCACCTGGCATTGGCCACTGTCGGCAGACAGGATACTGGGCTAGATGGACCTTTGGTCTGACCTGGTACGGCCGTTCTTATGTTCTTATCATATGGTCCAATTCTACATTTTCTCACTCAGGCAAAATTTCCATGAAAGTTGATGGCCTGAGTAAAGACTGCATGAGTGAGAGTAGGGTAACCTCCAGAGTGACACATAGTCCATAGGGTATGTTCAGATTGTGCAGGATATAAGCACTTTTTAAAAGTAAGTCTCTGGCCCACTCATGGTTGCCAAGTTAACCCTCCAAATGTAAGCCGTATGTAACTGATGCAGCAATGTCTGACTGAGTCTGCTGATAGCATGAAACAATGATTCTGAGAGGGGTGATCTCTCTTGCTCTAATAGACTCAATAGAGATAGACTAACTTAGGTCTTGTATAGATCAGAACACTGGCGTGGTGATGGGTAGGTAAAACTGTGATATTGGGGAGAACATGACTAATCATCAAACAGCTGACAGTAGTTCATTTGTGCACTTGTGGTCCCATTTGAACTCCTTGGCACAAAGAGTTCCTTTTGGATGGTGGGGAATTTCTGTTATGGAAGGATTCCAATGTAAAAGTTGTTTAAGGGATTTCCCTACAATGTTTGAAGAGTAGATGTGATGTTACCGGCACTAAATGTAGCTGGCCAATTGCATTATCAGTATGGCTAACCCCAAGCATTCAAAGCTCATAAGTCAGACTCAGGCCTAAAAAATTGTGAGATTTTTTTTAAATGTGGGCATGATGGGGTGTATAAACCCCACATTAGAACTGAAGGGGTTAAGGAGCAGCGCTGGACCCAGGTGACTCTGCCCCAACTGGAGCAGGAACTTAAAAGGGAGCCAGACTGCCCCCAGCTGAGCTGACTGGGTACAGGGACAGACCTGTTCTGACAGCTCCTAAGCAAGGCTGCTATAGATGCCATCGCTGCAAGGAAGGGGCTAGCACTGAGCCCAGCTATGCTGAAAGTTTTGCTATTCTTTTTTGTTGTCGTTGCTATCTTATGTTAGACTTTGAGATGTTGGGGGGAGGCCAGTGGCCCAGGGAAGCAGCCTGAAAGCACTCCAGTGTGCTTGATATTATTGCCTCTCTTTCACCCCTTGTGTCTGCTGTCAGGAAGGGATAGTGAAGTGGAGAGCCTCCGGGCAAGGGCAAGCCACCTGCAGGAGAGGGCTGAAGACCTTCTCTTTGTGAGGGCATGGGACCCTATATATTCCTCTGGACTCTCCTTTCCTGGAAGGGGATTAATCAGTGACCCGGCCACCAATTCGCAGTGCTATAGTTGCAGGCGAGGGGCACTGGAGGTGGCGGGGAGGAATGTCGAGGCCCGGCATCCTAACCACTAGGAAAAGTCACCAGTAAGCCCAGGGCCTCATCCCATCATGGTGGGGTTATTCTTATTTGCCTTCTGGTTTCTGAACGTTTAGGGTGCATTCACTTCTTATTTTCAAGCTTTTCTGTGCATCTATGAGAGTTAGAAACACTTTTTAAAATGAAATTTGACATATTGATGATTTAGTTGGGGATTGGTTCTGCTTGGAGCAGGGGGTTGGACTATATCCCCTCCTGAGGTCCCTTCCGACCCTGATATTCTATGATTTTCTGATTATCATACAATCTCTTGATTTCAGTTACTGGGCCTTTAAGAAAAACACTAATTTATTGTATGATTCATGATTAAATCGTGAGATTTGGCAACACTGCATAGCTATGAAATTAGGTAGAAGCCACTTTGAACTAGTTAGAAGACTAGTTAGAGGACAACATTGCCCAATTGCTTTTTTAAAAATCTGTAGTGAAAAGCCACACCTGAAATTAAAAGATGTGGCCCCTTTTTCCCTTGTAATGATTCAAGTGAGAAGATCAGTTTTCTGCATCCAAATGTAGGCCTTGTTACTGCAATGAGATACAGAATAAGATAGACACCTTCATCCCCATGGAGACCAGTTGATTTAATAGGGCTTTATATGGGTATAGGGGTTTACCTGCATGTATCTTGTTGCAGAATCAGGACCTTGCAAGCTATGGTGATAGGCACTTTAGACAGACATACTATGCCTCACTACAGTTTATTCATTAAACTGTAATTTGGGAAGACCTTTAGAAATTTTGAATATCCTGACTGGCTAATATTGACATCCTACTCCCACATATACTGCTCAATACATTCTGCAAGTCTAGTTTGCACTCCTTTCTTCATTATATTTCATATTGGTAATCAGGCCCTCAATCAAATGCATTTCTAGGGGATTATTACATATATGACACTGTTGAAGTCCTTGGGATCCACCTGAGACATGCAGCAAGTGTAGTCACCTGGAACTCACCTTTTACCTCTAATTGCTTAATTATTCTTTGCTAACCTTTTCGTGAGTGTGAGTTACACTTTATAAAGAGAATGCACTGAATTGTTTTAATAATTAAACATTAACTTAGTAACCTACCCAGCTCCACTAAACATTTAATAGTTAAACCTTTAATAGCTAAGCCACTTCAGCTAGATTCCCCTGTTTGTCACCTTCCTGCAGCATAATGAGGTTTTTGGCTATTAAGGGAGGCATAAATCTCATGCATTAGGTTTATTGCTGGCCAGTGCCATGACAGCGGATTCAGACATAATTCCAAATGAATGTTTCCAAGTGGGAACTTGAGTCATATTCAAATGACTTTACCTCTGTTTTTGTTTTTTGGCCTGATGATTCTTAATTCCTTTAGTATTTATTATTGCCATAAATCTAATCCCGAGTAGTCATGCAGCATTAGTGTTGGAGCAATAAACACTTTTCCAGTGTTTCCATTGCAAATCAGCAGTAACTGGATCTGCTGTTGCCTCATGGAAAAGTTTTGAAAGAAACATTCCGTGTGAAGACAGTTTTGCATTTCTGTCAATTTATTCTTTGTGTTTTCTGTCATCATGTAATGCTCTGTTCTTTCACTTCACTGCAGGCTGAGTTCTCAGAGCTGAACCTGGCTGCTTACGTTACTGGTGGCTGCATGGTGGACATGCAGGTCATGAGGAACGGCACCAAGGTAGTAAGGTGAGAAACGCTGACTTTCCTTACATTTCTTTTTTTTTTAGGGAGATGTGGGAGTAAGTGGGATGGGTCAGGTACCTGGTCACAGCCCACTGAGGTCAATGGACAGGCCCCCAGTGACTTTGGTGGGCTTTGGATCAGACCCCAAATGTACATGATTTCCTAGTTTTGTTGTTTTCTATCCTCACTTTTCCCCACCCGTTAATTTAGGCAGAAACGTCCCATTCTCATAATCTTTTGAACCTCAGGCCTGATGGTACTGCCAATAGGCAATGGTCTTCATTTCACCTTTCACTCTCGTATTCTCCTGCTGACTTACTTTGACTGTAAATACTGCCTTGCACGCACAACCAGCCCCATATGCGTTCCACTTTGCCTGGGACAGTCTGCTTGAATATCTGCAGGTCTGGTGGCTGCTGAATACTTCCATGAACTTCATCTACCAACCTGCCTGCTCTTCGGCACCACCTTCCTTAGGGAAGATTTTCCTCTTCAACATTGCCTTCTGCGTCACCTCAGGGGAGGATGCAATACCTCAGTCTGTTGGATATTTCTGTAGTTGTTAGCATTTCAGCATAACCACCTTGCATCAACCACAGTCTACTGCAGGCAAAGGCACATCCAACAGTGCTGCTCTCTATTCATCCTGGCCATCTATCCATTTCATTAGTCAGACAGCATTAGTCCACTTCTTTCTGGTACTGAGGTGCCCAGAATATCAATATACGTATGTCATATATAAAGCAATGATCACCTCTCTATTCCATGATGGGAATTATACTGTATATGCAGCCCCCCAAATCACTTTTTTTTTAAAAGTTCACTTCTTAGTTTATTCTGTCATTACCATTTTTCAAATTTATTTTGTTTTCTTTATCCAGATGTAATAGCTTACGTTTGTTCAGGCTGGAAATGTAATCTTCTTCCCTACCCATTTTTCTAACCACTGTAAGTTCTCTTTGTATTATTTCTCGATACTCAATGAGTTATATTACAGACCCAAATACAGTATCTTAACTAGTATGCTCTCTACATATTCTTCTAGAGCAGAAGTGGGCAAACTACAACCCGTGGGCCACATCCGACCGTCCTGCCCGGCCCCTGAGCTCCCAGCCAGGGAGGCTAGCCCCCGGCCCCTCCCCCGCTGTCCCCCCTCCCCCGCAGCCTCAGCGCACCGCGAAGCCCGCGCTCTGGGCCGCCGCTCCTGTCGGGCAGCACAGGCGGCGTGGATGGCTCTGGCCAGGCGGTGGGGCTGCGAGCTCCTGCTGCTCTGAGCCGCATGGTAAGGGGGCGGGGGGTTGGATAAGGGGCAGGGAGTCCTGGGAGGCAGTCAGGGGACAGGGAGCAGGGGGCGGTCGGATGGGGCAGAGGTTCTGGAGGGGAGCAGTCAGGGGACAGGGAGCAGGGGGCGTTGGATAGGCATGGGTGTCCCAGGGGGGCTGGCAGGGGTGGGGGTGTGGATAGGGGTCGGGAGTGTGGATAGGGGGTGGGGCAGTCAGGGGACAGAGAACAGGGGGGTTGGATGGGGGGATCCTGGGGGGCAGTTGGTGTGGGGGTCCCGGGAAGGGGCGGTCAGGGGACAAGGAGCTGGGGAGAGTTGGATGGGTCGGGGGTTCTGAGGGGGACAGTTAGGGGGCGGGAAGTGGAAGGGGGCAAGGACCAGGCTGTTTGGGGAGGCACAGTCTTCCCTACGCGGCCCTCCATACAGTTTCGCAATGCCGATGTGGCCCTCGGGCCAAAAAGTTTGCCCACCCCTGTTCTAGAGCATTAATACAGATGTTAGAATCAATCAGATCTCACATTGATCACTGGGACATCCCACTAGACCAGGGATTGGCAACCTTTGGCATGCAGCCCGTCCGGGTAAGCCCCCTGGCGGGCCGAGCCGGTTTGTTTACCTGCCGAGTCCGCAGGTTAGGCCGATCGCGGCTCCCACTGGCCGCAGTTCACCACTCTAGGCCAATGGGGGCTGCAGGAAGCGACATGGGCTGAGGGATGTGCTGGCCACCACTTCCCGCCACCCCATTGGCCTGGGACGGCGAACCACAGCCAGTGGGAGCTGCGATTGGCCGAACCTGCGGACGCGGCAGGTAAACAAACCGGCCCGACCCGCCAGGGGGCTGACCCTGGTGGGCCGCGTGCCAAAGGTTGCCAATCCCTGTACTAAATATATCCCACAAACTTGATACACTGCTTTGGAGTTTTGTTTATAGTTCTCCAGCCATTTTTCCGTGATTGTGGCCATGCTTGTATCTATGCAAATTTCCAGTGATCTTTCCATGTAAGATTTCGTGAGTCTGTGTTAAATATTTAAAATTCAGATCTATGACATCCGTTGTGTTCACTTGTCCCACTAATTTTTGCCTCCCAGTGCACAAATTATTTCCATGCTATGTGCATTCAAAAGCTTCCATCTGCACCACTGGTGCATCCATCAGCTGGTGGTCAGTGCCAGTCTACTCCTTTGTTCATTCACATACAAAACTGGAAAGCTATCCAAGAAGATCACCTGTGTTGATCCCATTTTCTTTTCTCTTCCCATGCCCTTAAAGTTATTCAGGAGTCTATCAAAATTTCCCTTCGGTTATTAAACTGTTACTGACAATAAAAACTTTGTGTCTGAAAAAGGGGGTGTTTTCTGTTTGTGATGAATGAGTTGTCTGTATTATAGGGTGTCTGTCTGCATGGGTATTTATATATGAGAAAGAGTATGTGTGCATCTGGCTGTGGCAGTGGTGTGTATGCATCTTTGTGTTTGTCCGTGTGTGCTTGTAGATGTGGATGTTTGTATGGTGGGGTGACTTGGGTGGGTGGGTGGGTATCTGTATGGGTGCCTGGCATATGTGGATCTGGTCATATGTTCTATCCATTTGGACGTATCTCAGCTTTGACATACTACTGCACACATGCAGCATTTGTTCACCACCTGTGCTGGTATGGCCCCCTGCTTAGCTCGCTTGGGAGCACAGCACAAGTGTCTTGTATTACCCTTGGAGCAGGTTAGAAGACACAGAGAATGAAAAAGAAATTCTCACTTTGGGAAGCTAATAAAGGAGCACACTCATAAGTCTTGTGGAAAGACTCTTCCCTCCCTCCAGCCTTGGTCAGAAGGGGAATTCCCACACTATTCAAATTCTTCTGTATGGGGCTGGAGAACAGATTTGTAGGAAATCACTAGGTTTATCACACCCTGTATCACTAGGGACTCTCATTCTTTGTCTTATCCCATAGATGCTCTCCAAACCTCATGCCTACCAAAAGTCAAGCTAAGAGAAGAGGAGAAAACACTGGACAATGTTCCGTCTTATTTTTCTGGATGACACATACATCTGTCATACTGCACTCATTCACTCCACAACTGCCTCTCCTACCTTCCTTCCCATCCTCTTCCCCTCAGTCCAGTCCTGTCCTCCTCACCCCACTCCCTCCCTTTGTCTTTCCATTTAGCTCATACCCTACTCATGACAACCTGCCCCAAAAATTAAAATCAATAATATTGTGGCACTAGCATGACATTTGCCACCATCACACTGTTCACGTTGCATGTGTGTTATGCTCCATTCCCTTACCTTTTTGTCTGTCACAACGGTTTAGATTGTAAACTGTTCAGGGCAGGGATTGGCTCCTACTCTGTGTTTATACAGTGCCTAGCACAATGGGGCCCTGTTCTTGATTGGTCTTTAGGCATTCCCAGAATAACCTCATAATTCATACTGCTCATAAACATGAAAATATACATACATGCCAGTTGTGTGTGGGCACACACACTGTACAGTCATGGACACAGACGCAGGCATGCACACACTTTAGTTTCCTGACACACATGCAACTTGTCTCTCGTGCACGTGCAACTCACCTTCTCCTCCCTTGTGCACATGTTTCTCCTAGCCACAAGAGCACATACGTTCTATACCCATAAATCCACCCATGCCACAGACAGCCTCACCCAGGCACGCTCCTCATGCACATGTACACACAGATCCCTAATGAAGATAATTTGATACTCATTGTGGTTGAGTTATTCTAGTCACAGCAAGAGTAAACCCCTAAAGAAGATGGGAAGGATTGACCGATCTGTAATATTGTGGGAATAAATTAGAGAGGTTCTAAGTTAACGCTCTCTGCAAACACTGAGAATTCCTCAGAAGAAACATGAGTAATTTCTGCTTCTAAAATACCCAAACCACAGTACAGCAAGCTTCTGCTTAAGCAATTGCTTATACTCACTCAAGGAATGGAAGGTCTGATGTGGCCCAGGGAAACTGGAAACTACAGGAGAACCTGAAGAGAGTTACAAGTTCAAGGCCACAGAGTGCAGAAAATGTTGATTAAACAAAAACAAAGCAACAGATTATTTTTTTCTGGGCAAGGGGATTGTTTGGGCCTTGGTTCAGGTGAACTATTTAAGCCTCAGGTAGGGTGACCAGATAGCAAATGTGAACAATCGGGATGCCTGGAAAAATCCTGAATGCCTGTAAATCCCCTTAATGTGACATAGGACAAAATAGTACCTCATTAATATGCACATTTAGGATCCCCCGCCCCCTAAAAAGCAATGACCTCTGCACACTCCTCTTCAAAGGAATGGTAACTGAGTGCTGCAGTAAGGGTTTGAATTACTAATTTAATATAGTAAATGCACTGTCATGTATGTACTAGCAGATTATAAATAACTAAAGCTAACCTACACTCCATATTAACATTTTCTGGTATATTATCTTCACATTTCAAATTGTGTTAGTTGAATTATTCCCTAGTTAGCTAAATTCAGTTATTTGCAATGGGTCTCCCTGTCATTCATATGGAATAGACAGAGTCTATTGCATGCTTAATTCAAACCACTTTTTTTATTGTTTTTGGGGCCTAGGATTTAGGACATTCTATTCGTCCCTATGCCAGTTGATTAAAACTGCCCAAGTAAATAACTGTGGAGCTGTTTTCTGAAAAAGAGGCCCTGTTTAACGGGAAGGTGCAATATTACTTAAAGCTCTAGCCCTTCCCTCAGACAACATTAAATACATAATTTTGTAGGCAGTGTTGTCAATTGGGGAGAGCGGGGAGTGGCTGTAAGTGGACCTTAATGCCGTTTTGGATTCTGCCACTAGCTTGTGACACCTTGGGCAAGTCACTTCAGCTAAAAAATGTTAAACGTGGGCAGCTGGAGTAAGGTACCTACTTGGTGGCCTGATTTTTAGAGACCCGGGGCTCCCACAAATGACAGGCAGTTCAATGAGGACGAGGGGCGTGTCTGCACTACATCTGGGAGTGAGCCTCACAGCCCTTGTCCACACACTCGCCCTAATGCTCTAGACATAGCTGTGCAGACATTGCTTTGATGTTGCAGCTCAGGCTCTTGAGCCCACATCCCTCACCCTCTCCCCAGACTTCAGGGCCTGAATTCCAGCCCAAGCCTCCACGTCCACACAGGTACTTATAGAGCACTAGCACGAGCCTTGATAACACGAGTCTGTGGACCTGGGCTGGGTGGCTTGCTCCCAGATGCAATGGAGACATGCCCAAAGGATTCTCAGTACCTCTAAAAATCTGGTCACTTATCTAGCGACCTGATATGGATTCAGATGCCTAACTGTTGAGTTACCGACATTTGAAAATGTTTGCTTTAATTTCTCTATGCCTCTGTTTCTCCATCTAACGTTCACTCTGAAAGCTCTTCCTTGCACATGTCTCCAAAAATTCAGAAGGAAAGAGAGTAGCCGTATGATGCCTTATGTAGTCTCTAGTGAACACTTTACCATGTTACCAAATTACCATACTTATTGCAACACTCTGGATGCCCCTGTTCAGTAGGACCAGCAACAGAACAAGTGGATGTGATGTGGGTCATTAGCACAATGCCTTCTCAGAGCAGCGTGGGGAGATTCTGCAGTGCACCTGCCTTGCCTGCATAACAATTGCAGTCCTGTGATGATATGCAGCACCAAAACTTTCCCAGTTAAATGTTAAATAAATAATATTGTGCAATTTGATGAGGGGCCCTATAGCTATAGAGGACCTTTCATTCCAAAAGATCACTAACCACCTTGGAAACAGGAATCGCTTCACCAGTGAACTGCAGCCACCTCTGGGTGGAGTGCAATAGCTCAGAGGTGCAATATCCATGCACGGGACCGTGGTTATTAAGGTGATGTCTGAAAGACCCACACACAGCAAACTGCCTGGGACTTAATTTATCAGTCTCAGAAGGATTTCAAATCATTCTGAAGAGTGCACAGAAGTTGGCAGAGGAACTTCACACTGAAGCTATTTTCCCACCCATTCAAGAATACAAGAGTCACCGAAGAAGACATTTTGATTACGAGGCACAGGATAATCCCATAAGAGACCCCAAACAACAATTCAAAGTTGAATTCTTTAACCAGGTGCTAGATTGTGCAATACAGTCAGTTGAAGAACGTTTAATGCAGCTCAAGGAACACAGCAGTATATTTGGGATGTTGTATGATATTCCAAAACTCCTCACTATACCTGAAGAAGACCTACATCAGCAATGCAGGGCACTAGAGACAGTGTTGACACACGATATTGATGCGAGTGATTTAGGTGATGAATTGAAAGCCCTTTCAACTTCATTTCAGCAAGATCAACTCCAAAGGCTGTTCTGGAATAAGATGACCACCCTCTTTTCAAAAGGTTTTGTTGCTCTGCACATACTTCTCACACTTCCTGTAACAGTGGCCAGTGGAGAATGCAGCTTCTCCAAGCTGAAGTTAATAAAAACACATCTGCTCTCCACAATGACACAGGAGAGGCTGGTTGGCCTTGCAACCATCTCAATAGAGCATGAGCTGGACCTTCAGGAAGCAGTTCAAATCTTTGCAACCAAGAAGGCACGGAAAGCACCACTCTGATTATTCAAACAGATAAAAATGCCAGTGTTTACTATGCAGACAAGAAAAGTTACATTTGCTGTTCAGGCGTTTGAAAGTCAAGTGTTACTTAAAATTTTTGAACAAGGCATTTTAAGTTGTTAGTTCTCCTTTATTGGGGTAGGTAGCAGAGCAGTACCATGAGAGGAGTAGAACAGGAAGAAGGCAGAATTGAGACCTTTCAAAGTTTTGGCTCAAGCGAGGGGGCGTGGGGGCGTCATTTGAGCTCCCCGCCTCAGGTACCAAAATGCTGTGGGCTGGCCCTGCACCCAGGCTTAGCGAGCCTGCTGTTGTTGTCTCTGGTAGATGTGGAGGGGAAAGCAGAGGTACACTGAAATCCATGAGTGTTTTCTTTCACAGGGAAAAGCAGCTTCTGTGGGAGTGTTTCAGATTTTTAAAGATATGGATTAAATATGTGCCGGATTGCTCCCCTCTTGTTGCCTCCCTGGTTGGCTCTTTCAGTTAGAGGCGCCTTGTTTGGCACTCTAGTTCTTCTGCCACCAGCTAGTGATATGAACATCCAGGGACAAGGACCATCTCTTTGTGTGTTTGTATGGTGCCCGCCACAATAGTGTCCTGGTCTGTGAGTTGGGCCCCCTGAGACACTACCATAATACAAATAATAAATGACTAACTGTGAGAGGTTTAGGTACTGCAGTGAGGAGAGTCATATGTACCTAAATAGACTGATACAAACAGACCATGCTTGAGAAAAGGAGTGGGTTAGTTCCATTGGATCAAAATGAGACAGAATTGGCCACTGGCAAAGAGAGAGAGACTGAAAGTGAAGAGAAGTGGAACCAGCCATGCTTAAAAAACTGGCTGTTGGGAAGGAAATCCTACAGGGTGAGCACAGGTCTCTTGCAGGGCGAGGGGTTAGTACTACAGATTTTGCCTGCAATTCAGTCATTTTGTCTAACAATGTGCATGCTTCACTCTGCTAGCTGGCTGAAATGTCCCTGTCAATCACAACTGTGGAGAGGCCAATGAATGTTCTGTTTCCTCAGTACAAGCCCATTCGTCTCTTTAATTAATTATGACTGTTCTGTTGATTCCGGCTGATTTAGCATTTGCATGTGTTCTAGTGACAGAGCTGGAGCCTGTTGTATCACAATCCTAAATCCATCGTGCCCTAAAAATGTGTTTCTCCACTACATGTTTTTGCACTGTGATCTATTATATGATCTCATGGAATGGGAAACTGCCACTTCCACATGCAACTTGCCATGCTGGGGGCAGGTCTTTTCCTGATGTTCAGCTCTGCCCACTCCAGGAGGCAAGTATATTCCTGCTCTACACAGGTTGCCAGCTCTTGGATGTGAATGCTTTAATTCCACATGTGGATGACCACCTGTCTCAAGTGGATGTTTTCCTGTCACTTGGGCCCCACCCACCCCAAAAAACGGATATTCTACCACACAGAGGCTGTCTCCTGCAAGAGGTGGTTGGTTTCCTGTCCTATGAAGATATTTTCTTGCTACACATTAGCTGCTCACTGCTAGGCGATCAGTATTTTTTGTCACCCAGGGACTGCTCACTGCTAGGGGGTAGGTTCTTTCTGTCACTGTTCTGCAAAGGATACATGAAAGTAGTTTGAGAGAGCTAGTAGGTATGTGCTGATCCAAGAAGTTCTCTAGTAGAAAACTCAGTGTTCACCTCTGACATCTTCCAGAAATCGTGTTTCATAGAAGAACCCTAGTTGGTGCCTCTTCATCATTTGGCTAAATTCCACACACATTTTAGGAAAATGTCCTGTCTTTTTTAAAGCCAAACTGGGAATCCCTGCAAAGGAAGGAAAGTTTAGGAGGATGATGAAACTGATCTGGAGAATGTAGTCTCCCAAAATCCAGACGGAAAAATAATATATTTAGCGTATCGTTTTTCCATGATCTACAGAATGTACTGTATTATAACAGTACAATTCGTACCATATATTTAACACAAAATGTACAGAAGAATAAATGTATTTCAAATTAAATAAATTTGGCTGATTATTTTAAATAGATGTCATGCTGGTATATTTCAAACAGAATGTAACTTTTAAAATATGTATTTAAAGAAAAACCAACCCGCCCTCTCCCCCCAGCAAACTGCTACCCTCACCTAAGCACTCAGCAACCCAGGGAAGTCAGTGGCTTAGAACAAGATGTAAATCAGGGTAGACTTTAGCAGCCTGTATTTACAAATTTAACAATCTAGCATGTGCAACACACTTTTTATAAACCCTAGTAACTATTCCCACAAGAGAGGTGATTGTCTTATTCTTCCACCATCGTCTCCCTCTCCCCCCCCCTTTTTTTTTTTAGCAGAAGCACAATGGGAAGGGGAGGGTTTTCTTTGGTTGCATCCATTCCAGTTGCTGCTGTTAAACAGCTGCTTGGAGGGACTGTTTCTCTCGTCGGGGTTTAGTTATATCCCGGATGAATAATGTCCCTCTTCACCTCTCCAGCAGCTGGCGTCCAGCCGACGTGTGAGTGGGATACTGACAGCTATGGGGAAAACATTTGGAGTGGAGGCAGCTGCCAGAAAGCAGAAGTCACTGTTACCAGACAAGGGTGGGGAACAATTTAGAGATTAAAACCCCTCCCTGGCCCTTTCACATTTACGCGTAGTCCTTCTGCTAAGAAATCTGCAGCCAAGGTCTGAGTTATCATTCATTAGCTAAATCGTGAAGTGAATGCAAAAGTTGGTTAAAGTATTTGTTTGGTCAGTTTTTTGGTCCTATTCATCTCTTTTCTTCCTGGGTTTTTATTAGTGATGTTTCAGAGGAAAAATGAATGTTGGAAATGATGGGGCAAAGTCTGCTTTGTTCTACAGGTATATCTGTGGAAAGAGTAAATTTTTATCAGTAAATGTCGCTAAATGTTGATTTCACTGTACACACACAAAGCAACAAAAAATATTTCCATCAATAATAATCAAAACCTACAGATAGGTAAAGTAAGAGAAATGCTGCTTCAGAACTCATTAGAGTTCGTTTAAGGATATTTACTTTGTGTATTTGGACATGTGTTGTTGACAATTTGTGCTTGTAATTGTTATAAATAGGGCCCTACCAAATTCACCGTCCATTTTGGTTCATTTCACGGTCATAGGCTTTTAAAAATCATAAATTTCATGATTTCAGATATTTAAAAGCTGAAATTTCACCGTGTTGTAACTCTAGGAGCCCTGACCCAAAATGGAGTTCTAGGGGAGGTTGCAAGGTTATTGTAGGGAGGTCCACAGTATTGCCATCCTTACTTCTGTGCTGTTGCTGGCGGCGGTGCTGCTTTCAGAGCTGGGCCCTCGGCCAGCAGCCGACACCCTCCGGCCGTCCAGGTCTGAAGGCAGCAGCACATGAGTAAGGGTGGCTTGCTATGTATGGTATTACCACCCTTACTTCAGCACTGCTGCTGGTGGGGCGCTGCCTTCAGAGCTGGGCATCAGGACAGCATCCACCACTCTTTGGCCACCCAGCACAGAAGTAAGGATGGCAATACTGGGACTCCCCTACAATAGCCTTCTGTCCTTTGTGCAACTCCCTTTTGAGTCGGGACCCCAAGTTTGAGAAACCCTGGTCTCCCCCATGAAATCCTAAAATCTGTATAGGGTAAAATTACACACACAAAAACAGATTTCACAGGGGAGACCAGATTTCATGGTCTGGGATGTGTTTTTCACAGCTGTGAATTTGGTAGGGCCCTAGTTATAAAGCTTTAACATTTTGAACTCAATGTCTGCCATTAAATAATTGTCTGATACCCTCTCATAATTTCCCACCGCTGTGAAAATTTAAAAGCTTAAAATCCATAATTTTTGTACAACTCTGTGAAAATTTAAATGGCTAAACATAAAAAAATGCTTGAAAATGAACTTCGCTATTATCAATTGAAATGATAAAATAATAAAACATTAATGTGCCAAGCCTACACATGTACAACCCCATTGGCTTCTGCCATTGTTGTAACAGGGACTGTTAAAATCTTCAGTCTTTTTCCTGGTAACTTTTTGATCTCTACCACTTTTCCTAAAGTGTGGTTCTGTTCTGAAATGTGATAGCCATTTTTTGCAATGTGAGGTTCTATGTTTATTGTTCATCACTGAGTTTCATGACAAATTTGTTCAGTTTACAAGTAAAAATATGGGGATGGATTTTGGAGACTGCTCTTGAATGGCTTGAGCAGCATGTAACCCAGCTTTACGAATCCCTGGTCCTTGGGCCAATAGATGTAAGTCCATTCTGAAGAAGCAACTTAGAACAACCTTGAGGCTGCTCTAAATTGTGGTGGCTGCAGTGGCTCCCAGTACTCTTGCCATAATCCCCTTCTCTTGGTCACTGGACCCCTCTCTGCCACCTGTGGATTTCTCTGTGCCAGAAGAATCCCCAACTGTCTGTTTAAAACAGCTACTCCTCTTCTTTACACTGTCAAATAATGTTTTCCAAAGATCAAATTCCAATCACATTACTCACATGATTAGTCCCATTGAGTTCAGTGGGATTCTTTGCATGAGTTAGGGAGGAAAGATTTGCCCCTTTCTGTAGAAAATTAAGAGATGAGGGTTTGGTTGAAATGGAAGATTTTCTATTTTACGATGCTATTTAAATTAATATAATGAGAAATCTGGGAACATGCAGTTATTCTAACATTGTGAAATATATAATAATGGATGTAAAACCAAAAATAGCCAAGCTCTGTAGTTGGTTGTCAGTGATGTCATAACTATATCACTAACACCCAGGTAATGCACAGACAGGATTTGTTCATATTTCCTAAATGCCATTTTATATTAGCTCACACACACCTGAGGTAGTGCATTCTTTGGGGGATTATTGCACTGTTTAGGTAGTTGAAGTCACTCCAGTTTTGGCCTTGTGCCTCAGAACATTGCCTGTAGACTCCATTAATCCCCTGGCAACACATAGCCTTTTGTATCTTATTGCTTAATTATACACTTTCCTTCCCTTTGAGTACTGAAAAGATAAGAGAGGCTTTGTAAGAGAATTTAGGTAAAACAGGTTGGTCACTCAGAAAACTTAAAATACTTTAGTTCAGTCTTTGGTATCCAAGATGCCTTCTTGTGTGAACATGAGAAACAGAGTGCCCTGTGAGACTGAAAGAGAGACCGCCCTCCTCCTATGGAATGGTCAAAGAGCTCCGTAAGCTCATCATCGTGCAAAGGGAAAAACATGTCACAGTAGTGCAACCTTCTGTTCTTTGTGTGACTAGATGGTGAGTGCTGAAATGAATAGAAGAGATGGCCAGCTGCCCTCCTGTGTGATTCACTCACAGTCACAAAAGAAATCTAATGACGCAGAAGTAAAGTGCTAGGTCAAACAGACCTTATTTGTGGAAGTAGACGTAATTTTTGACTGTCTGTGGGTGGCTTGTTGACAGGAGGGAGAAGGGATTTTAAAAGGTGTTTTGGCAGCATAACGTAGTCCTGGATTTTATTTTTCTAATGTTCATGAAGCTCTTTGAAGTTTTCCATTAACAACTGAAGGACCAAGGAAACAAGCCAGAGTTAAGTCTATAATCAGAACTAGGAAATAGGAAATGACACCTTCCAGCAGGATTTGCTGGTGTCATTTGCTGTGTTCCAGTCCACAATGGCTGGAGAACCTAACTACTACAGTGAAATGTTACTGATGATCTTTTCAGATCTGATTCTCTTCTGCTTCTTAGCGCATTCTCCACTGTCAGAGCCACTGCTGCTGCTCCTGGAGTGTTTAACTATGAGAACAACAGGGAAAAAATTCCCTTGAATTGTCCTTCAAATGCTTATTTACTAATTTCTATCACACCTATTGCGAAGACAGCTAAGTGGTGCAATTGCAAATACTGAAACACAAATGTAGGTATAGTTGAGCATGAGCCCAGAAGTTAGGATCTGGATTCAGATTTTTCCTAAAGCCGTGGGTGTTTGAATCCATGTCTCTGAGTTGGGGCCATTGCTAAAATTAGTTTTACCATTTAGAAAACGGAACTAAAACACATTGGAGCAAAACAAAAAGCAGTCACTCAAATACGAACCAAAATAAATGTCTTGCATGGTGGCCTCATAGTCGAGATGCTTCCAGCTTCCAAAGGCAGGAGACTTTCAACTGTGATCCACTTCTGCCACATTTGGGGTGCTTGACTATGGAAACGGACAACAAGAGCCTTCCAATCTGAACGACCATGATGAGCTCTAGGGTGAGAGGCAGCCACTCACTTTGAATAGCATCTGGCACAAGTGGGAAGTTACATCAGACTAGGAGAGAACTGCAAGTTCTTGTGCTTGTGGTGAATTGCACCTCTCAGGAGGTAGCCAGCTATACTCTGCACTGTTTGGAGCTTCTGGAGGTTCTAGGTAACCCTAAGTAGAGAATATTACCACAGTCCAAGCCTAGAGATGACAAAGCCATGCATGCCCATTCCAAGGTCGGCATTAGAGAAGAATAAACCTAAAATGCGTTTTAAAATATAATATTGCAAATCAGTTTAACCCGAAAATGAATTTTTTGTGGGAGTGTTTAAATGGCAAAGGGTCTGATTCTCATTTACATGACAGTCCTGCATGCCATTCTAGTTTACAGCTGCCCCCATTTGAAAGCTCTTTTACACTGCCAAAGTGGTGTGTAGTGTAAATGCAAATTGGACTTGCATCTTTAGATTCTGCTGAGTATGGGAAAGAGCTTTTGGGGAGGCTGGGATGACAAAGGGCTCTCTCTTCTGCCAAAAGCTGCAGCCATCTGGTCTCAGTAGGGAGGAGGGTGTGTGCATTCAGGAAGCCTACTTCCATCTAGGAAAGGTAGGGAACCTGCGCGAAGCATACAAGGCACAGCTACAAGTTATTGCTGGTATGTTCTGAGCTGCTGTTCTGGATTTTCACACTTCACATTTATCCGTAGCATTTTGCTTTCCACTATATTTCTGAGGTAGCTTCTTCCTCTGCCTATCTGCTTTCGGGCAACCTTTGTTTTGGCCAAGGAGGCCTAGAGGTGGTTCTAGGCAACCAAGGCCCATCAGTGCTATTCTGAAACCTGGGTTGAGGGGGTTGGTCAAGAGCTGAGCCTGCATTACCATTTCCACACTCCTAGCCCCATCAGATGAGGGTACTTGGAACTTCAATGCATAGATGCTACAGAACCTGCCAGGCCCAATTATTTTAATGTCATTTGAAAAGGGAGTCTTCTCTCAACCCTTTCTCTTTTAGATGACTTGTCAGCTTTCTGTTTAGGCTGTCATTCTTGTTGCTTGTTGTGTGGATGAGTGGAGCTGGGAAAGGAAACTAATCCTGTTAGCCATTCTAAAATTCAAGGGCTCATAATATTAGAACATGGTTTCCCCCTCTGAATGAATAATTGTTTCAAAAGTGATCTACTCTCCTAAGAAAACTAAATGTATGTCATTGAGAGAAATCCTCTTCTGTGTGGGAACCAAGCCTCTTTCTCCCCAGGTACGAGGGCACACAGCTGCTTGCTATTCATATCATTGCCCTTATGAGTTGCTGGCTCGCCAGCTTCCCGAGGGATGATGTCCTTTGTTTTCCTTTTGATCTCTCTTCTTGCAGTTTCTACCCTTTGGCCTCCCATTTTCCCACTAGGCTCAGTTTCTCTTTTATAGATGCCTAGAAGACTCCTCTTCGTCACACTTGCTGCTTTTACCTTAGTGGTTGCAGAACCTGCACTCATTCCTCTTGTTTCTTATTGTTCAAGATACTTTGGGACCTGGCTATTGCCCCACATCTCCAAAGAGAGATCCACTTCTCAGCTGTGGCTTGTGAGAGATCCATAGCCCGGGGCAGTGGTAGGGCAGAATCATACTATTGTCTATGGTTATTGGCACCCTCTTCCCTCTCCCAGTGTTTTTTTTCAGTGGAGGGGTTCTGACCAATGAAACCGATCCTATTCTCATACAAGACATAGAGTTTAGAGAGCAGTGCTCCATCATTTACTCTGCATTATCATTGCCATCTGTTATACTGGGATCTCCTGCTTCCTCAGTATCTAAAAGTCCATAGTTTTCTCTAAACTTCAAGCAGGCTGAAGTCTTTCAACCCAGAGTTTCAGCTGGTAACAGCTTTTTTTAGAGTGTGATTCTCCATCTTACCCTTGAATGTTCGCCATTGGCTGGTGGGGGGAAAGGTGTGCATGTCAATATAGCAAGTTCATGTGTGGGCACAAAAGCTAGTACCAGGACAGCGTGCATAAAATACATTCCAGCTCAGTAAGGACCAGTTCCAAAACTGGTTGCAAGGAAGGGTTTGGGTGTTGGGTGGTTTTTAATAGTTTTGTGCTGCTGTGCCAACCTATATTCTTGAACCTGAGGGAAATTAAGATGCACCTAGAGCATCTGGTTGCTTAGACCCTAGAATGTTTAACAGCCCACTGGGGGGGGGGGCACTGAATCCTGAATGTTTGGCATCCAGAGAGTTAATTTCTTTTCTGGGGATGTTTGGCTGCCCAGTGGGTGCTTTCTACATGAACTGTCAGCAGAAGTCAAGCAGTTAAACGGCCAAGATTTGTATTCTCTCGCTGTTTCTCAGCATGGGGTCGCCACTTGCCTCACTTCATTGACCGTAGGAAGATCCATACATCAGCTGCACATTCAATAGTACAGCCCTCCTGATGTTTATTGTACCTTTCACTGATTGAGAAACATGCCACCTTTGATGCCCACTGCATTAAAGAGTCCGTGTGGGTTAGAAATACTACAGGGGAGGGTGTCTGATGTTTCAAAACCTCTGCCTCTTGCCTCACAACAAGGGCAAAGCATCCTTCTTGCCATGTCTAGATTAATAACAAAAGTCCAAGGCCAACAAATAAAACAAAGTTTAAAACCACAAGCAGCTCTGGGTTTTATTCTCAATACTCTTTGCCACAATCTGGCCCAGAATTGCCATCTCAGATTTCCCAGCCAGAGTGACGGAAATATAAGTTGGGGCTATAAAACCAAAATATTTCCAGTTCATACATCCTAAGGATTGAAATTATAGTCTCATAGCAAGGAAAATGTTCAAAGTCAGTGACGTAATGGGTCCTGGGGACAGAACTAATTTCTCTTCAGAATTTTAATGCAATATGGAAGTTTTTCCAATGCCCTTGATGCAAACTTTGTTTAAATGTAAAATAGTCCCCATAGTCAGTGGAAAAGTCCCTCCAGTGCGTTCAAGGTACAAACTGCTGAACTCTGTTTTGGGCAGCCTTTCCAACTGCTGTTTCCAAACGCTTTGAATTGGCCCTAAGATACAGTATGCAAAGGAATTATTTCCATCTGGTTGACACCTAAGCTATCTCCTACTGCCTAACCCTGGCGGACCTCCAGTTTGATTAGAGAGTTGCTACATTTCGAATCATAAGGATCCCATGGCAAGTCTTGGCTAGGATAATGAGTTGATTGCTCGTGCCGTAAGTCCCATCACTGGATGGGCACTCTGAAAATTTGTTAATTATGTTGCAGTGTCTGATCCCTAGGTGTTGATGTTCTAGCGGTCTGTGTCCAATATGCACTGCGGTCTGTGAGTAAAAGTAAATGTGTGTGGATGCCTGGATGTGTGAGATCTTTGGAAATCCGTGCATGCTCTTCCCACCCAGTGGGCTTCATTTCAGTATCCAGTCTCATCATTAGAAAACAATCTTTTCCTCCTTCATCTGTGCAGCACATTGCAACAAGTGTCACCAAATATGGCCAAGATTTTCAAAAGAGAATTATTAGGATTACTAGGGAGAATTCCCCCACCCCACCAGAGAATTTATGATCACAGGCTGTTCCTGTGTGAGCCTGTTTGAAATGGAAACTCTGGCAAATCTGTCTGGAGAGTTTCTAAGCCCTTGTGCTTGCGGTTATGTTGGATTTTTTTTTTTATCACTCGGTTTTTCTTTGTAGTATAATTGATACAATACTGCAGCCTGAGAAGGTTCAGCCTATTTGAAGGAGAGCAAAATAGGGGAAGATGGATGCAAAAGAGGGAAAAGAGCCTTGCTGATTATTTTCTTTTAAAAATCACTCTAATTGTGTCTTCTAGGTCCTTTAAGCCTGACTTTGTTCTGGTTCGACAACATGCATACAGCATGGCGCTAGGAGAGGACTTCCGCAGCCTCATCATCGGCCTGCAGTATGGCGGAGTCCATAGTGTCAACTCCCTTTACTCCATCTATAACTTCTGCAGCAAGCCCTGGGTGGTAGGTGACAATCCAGGTTTATTACGTTAGCACCGGGCCAGAAAAATGATGGAGCGCCAAAGTCAGACTCCAGTTTTCCTAATGGGAGCCCTTCCCTTCCCATTGCAGCCACCGCTCCGCTAGCCTTAGCAAGCTGTTTGGAGACTCCTTTGGGAGCCTGCCAACATTGCTCCTTTATCAACCTGTCCAACTTGCTTCTGAATAACAACCTTGCCCTAACTACAAGGCATCTTCAGCAGTCCCAGATTCTGTCACTTGTCTGCATGGGAGACAAGAGCTGCAGTTAAATCTAGATCTCTTTTGTCGCTGTACAGATCAATACTGCTAGGTCACTGGGCGGCTTAGGCATTTTTCTTAACTTGTACGAACCATCAGCATACCCTGTTCTAGCGGATATGTAGATAGTGATTCATAAAAGGGATTACGTGATTCTATGACTATTGTTTGTATTATGGTAACGCCTAGAGACTCTAGCTAAAATCAATGCCCCATTGTGCCAGGCACTGTACAAACATAGAACAAGGCACCAAAAAGCCTACAATTTAAATGGACAAGATCAAGGATTGTGGGGAAGGGATATTACATATGAGCAGAGTGAACAACACAGTGATTTGCAAATGTCATGTTGGTGCCAGGGGTGTTATTTTTGTTTTGTTTCTAATTTGGGGGTGGGGTTTTGTTGGAAGGGGATTAACTGAGAAAAGAGAGAGAAAAGATGGAGGGCCCACGAAAGGGAGGAGATTAGAGTAATGGGAAGAAGGGGAGTGTGGAAGACAGGTGGAGTGAGGCTGAGGTAAACATGAGAGATGCCAGTCAGCACAGGGGAAAGACTATCCTGAGTAAAAGCTGTAAAAAGCCAGATGATGGCCTCTCTAGAGTTCATAGAATATCAGGGTTGGAAGGGACCTTAGGAGGTCACCTAGTCCAACCCCCTGCTTAAAGCAGGGCCAATCCCCAGACAGATTTTTGCCCCAGATCCCTAAATGGCCCCCTCAAGGATTGAATTCACAACCCTGGGTTTAGTAGGCCAATGCTCAAACCACTGAGCTATCCCTCCCCTCACAGGTTCCTGCTGCAGCTGCTTGTCTCTGCTTCTCTATGTTGGTTTCTCTTCCCCAAGCTTATATAGCTGGGGGGAAGGGGTCGGGCCTCATGGATGGGATTCTCCCCTGCACAGTTCTGGATCTGAGGGCCATTGAAACTGTGGACTTCAGTTCCCACCATTTGTGTATGGAGCTGTGGGGAGAGGGACTTTCCAATGTCCTCTCTAGAGCAGTGGCTCTCAAACTTTCCAGATGACTGTACCCCTTTCAGGCGGCTGATTTGTCTTACATATCCCCAAGTTTCACCTAATTTAAAAACTGCTTGCTTACAAAATCAGACATAAAAATACAAAAGTGTCACAGCGTGCTAGTATTGAAAAATGGCTCACTTTCTCATTTTTACCATATAATTATAAAATAAATCAATTGGAATATAAATATTGTACTTACGTTTCAGTGTACAGTATACAGAGCAGTATAAACAAGTCATTGTCTGTATGAAATTTTAGTTTGTACTGACTTCACTAGTGCTTTTTATGTAGCCTGTTGTAAAACTACGCAAATAGCTAAATGAGTGGATGTACCCCCTGGAAGACCTCTGCGTACTCCCTGGGGTATGTGTACCCCTGGTTGAGAACCACTCCTCTAGAGAATCCCTGCTGATGCAACTCTAGGAAATCTCCTATATAATTGCACAGGTATCACAAAATTTGGACAGAGAAGAGAGTAACAAGGAACCAACCATCCTCATTATTTAACCATAGATTTTGCAAATTCAGCTGAGGTCAGTAATGATTGAAAAGTCTTATCCTATGACTACCCTGTTTGGCACTGGTGCTTTCAGTCCATGTCCTATTAAAAAGGTGCCTTTGTTACAAAACCAATCTTCACAATTTGCACCCTTCTTGACAGTCAGTGTCAGTGGCCAGGACCTAGACGGTCAGGCCTAAAATTGGAGCAGGCATCAGGCCTAGTGGTTGGAGCAGGCATCAGAGGCCAGAGCCAAGGATCAGAACTGGAGTCAGAAGTCAAGAATTGGAGCCGATGGTCAGAACCGAGGCAAGAACACGGCTGGGAATAAGCAGGAGCTATAGGTGAATGCTTTGAGTGGCCACTGAACTGCTGCTGGGCTTAAGAGCCAGTTTGCTGACTCTTCCACCCAATCAGACGGTGTAGCTAAGTAAAAAGAACAGAAGTACTTGTGGCACCTTAGAGACTAACAAATTTATTTGAGCAGAAGCTTTCGTGGGCTACAGCCCACTTCATCAGATGCTGTAGCCCACGAAAGCTGATGCTCAAATAAATGTGTTAGTCTCTAAGGTGCCACAAGTACTCCAGTTCTTTTTGCGGATACAGACTAACACAGCTGCTACTCTGAAACCTGTAGCTAAGTAGGCAGCCTATTACAGGCCCACTACACTCATGAGGTTGCAGGAGACCTGGCTCTTCTGCAGTCCCTGTTTCCTGACAGTCAGTCTCATCACTAAGACCAAGGATAAAATAATGCCAAAGGTTTACAAAAATCGGAGCCTAAACTTAGGCTCCTAAATCCATATTTAGACACCTAAGTAAGTGGCCAGATTTTACAAAGTCTGAGCATGCAGCAATACCCAGTGACTCTAGTGCCGGGTAGGTTGTGGAAGCATCTTGAGCCTCTGTCAAGGATGTCTGCACCTAGGGCTTGAGGGTGCTGTCAATAGGGTTTTCAATTTAGAGGCATCTCTGGATCCTAGACTATTCCTGAAGTCCCAGATGGTATCAGAGACCATGTGAGTCTTTCATCTGCATTTGATGCACTGTTTGCACGTATTACTCACTGTTATCTCTGCCTGTGTGACTTCCTGTCCTAATGATTATAGTGAGCTGCAAATGAGGGTACAATAACTCCTCACTTAAAGTCAGCCCGGTTAATGTTGTTTCATTGTTACATTGCTGATTAATTAGAGAACATGCTCGTTTAAAGTTGTGCAGTGCTCCCTTCTAACGTCATTTGGCAGCCGCCTGCTTTGTCCACTGCTTGCAGGAAGAGCAGCTCATTGGAGCTAGCTGGTGGGGGCTTGGAACCAGGGTGGACCGGCAGCCCCCCTATCAGCTCCCTTCTCCCCTAAGTTCCCTGTGTGGCAGCCGCCCAGCAGGCTATCAATTGCCAGCAGTTCAGCTGCCCCTCCCCCCACTGCCATGTGCTGCTCCTACCCTCTGCCTTGGAGCTGCTCCCAGGAGCCTCCTGCTTGCTGTGCGGAGCATGGAGAGAGGGGGGGCTAATGTCAGGGTTTCTCCCTCTCCCCTGCTCCTGCACCCCCACTTACCCTATCTCCATGGGGGGGGCCGCGAGGGAGCTTCCTGGGAGCAGCCAACTTGCTGATCTACTTAACAAGGCAGTGTACTTAAGAGGGAGGTCAGCGTACTTAAAGGGGCAATGCACATCTCTCTCTCACACACAGGGTGTGTGTCTCTGTCTCTCTCTGCCATGCTGTCTCCCCTCACTCCATTTGTACTGCCTTGTAGAGTGTGAGGTTACATTAACAACAATGTGTTAAACCTTGAGGGCTCAGCCGAGTGCTAGTTCATCATTTAGCAGTAAGGCATTCCCTGGGAAATATCCCACCCTCTTCCACACTCTGACTTCACCACCTCAACCAAACTTCACAATCATCATTGCTGTGTACAGTGTTAAACTGTTTGTTTAAAACTTATAGTGTGTGTGTGTGTGTGTGTGTATATATATATATATATATATATACACACACACACACACCATATTTTTTCACCATACATACATACACATATATATATATGTATGTATATATGTATATATATGTATGTATGTATGTATGGTGAAAAAAATATGGTGTGTGTGTGTGTGTGTGTGTGTGTATATACACACAGTGTTTTCACCATATATATATATACATATATATATATATAACACACACACACAGAGTATAAGTTTTAAACAAACAGTTTAACACTGTACACAGCAATGATGATTGTGAAGCTTGGTTGAGGTGGTGACGTCAGAGGGTGTAAGAGGGTGGGGTATTTCCCAGGGACTGCCTTACTGCTAAATGATGAACTAGCACTCGGCTGAGTGTGTATGTATGTATGTATGGTGAAAAAAATTTCCCTGGAACCTACCCCCCCTCTATTTACATTAATTCTTATGGGGAAATTGGATTCGCTTAACATCGTTTCACTTAACATCGCATTTTTCAGAAACATAAATACAACATTAAGCAAGGAGTTACTGTTCTCTTAAAGCCTGTTTAGGCTGAGTCTACACTGCAAAGGTAGGCTGACCTAAGTCGCCTTGTTTCAACTTTTTTTTGCATGCATCTACACCTAAGCTTGTCTGCTGTCAATACAAGCACCCCATTATATCAACACAATAGCCCCGCCCACAACGATGCAGAGCCAAAATCGACCTACTTCCATCAACGTAGTGCTAGTGTAGACACTGAATTACTTGCTCAACCCTAATAGTCCTCCAGCAGCTGTTCCATGATGTCCCTTTCCCCTGCAATAGTGGCCACTCTGATCACAACTTTGAACTCCACTGGCAGGGGTCACAGAGACTGGAAGTCTACTCCCTCTTTAAAAACCGATGTGTGTCTTTGAAATGCCTTTTCCTGGTTGCCCACCTTGGCGATCACACCAACTAGCCGGCCTTTGTGAGTGTCTGACCATGCCGGCTCAGCACAAAGAGAGCTACACCTAGATGTGCTCCTGCCTGGACCAGGCAGATGTCCTGGAGCTCCCCAGATTATGGGGAGAAGAGGTTGTGCAAGTCCAGTTAAGGACCAACCAAAGCAATATAGACGTCTATGTGCTGATCGCACAGAGCATCAGAAACCTGAGGCATGACAGGGATGAGCATCAATGTTGGGTGAAAGCCAAGGAACTTCAAGGCATATCAGAAGGTGAGCGAGAGCGACAGCACTGGGGCCATCCTGCAAACCTGTCATTTCTACAACAAACTGCTTGCCATACTTGGTGGGAACCCCACCAACACCCTGAATGTGACTGTGGACACATCATGAAAACGGGGAGTGAAAACCCCTGAAGAGGAGGAAGTGGGGGACACACACCATGTGGTGAGCCAGGAACTCTTCAAAACTCTAGTGGAATCGAGCCAGTCCTGCCAGGCGAGCATGGATGAGCCCAGTAATGAAGGGGAAAGGAGCTCAGGTTAGTGTATAGATGCATTATTCTATATAAGCATGTTTGTTTCTTTTTTCAGTGACCAAAGCCTTCCTTCCCTCTTCCCTTCTGCCTTGCTTACAAATGGCATTCATCCCATCTGCACATTTAGAGAACAAAGGAATTAACTTTTGATTCCTTGCACGGGGTATCCAATTAAAGTTCATGCTTTGGAATGCATACATAGTTGCCACTTCAATCAACCACTACATTAGGAAATGAATTCCAACAGATGAGCACAGCAGTCAGAATTACACAGTCCGCAATAAACCACTGTCTTGTGCTTAGATAGAGGTAGAGGCAGTGTTTAATCTGAACAGGGATGTCCCTTTTTTCCTCTGTAACAGATTCAAATTAACTTTCATGGAGATACTCTGCAACCCTCTCAGCTACAGGCCAAGGTGGCTTTGGGATGCCAGTCGCAGCAGCATTCTCTGTACCTCTGTCACCCTCAGGAGTGAAATACCAGCCAAAATCACCACTGCCTGTGAAAATATTGGCAACATTCACTGCACTTTTCTTATATTCATACTCTGGGGCACCCAGCATCTAAACCTTTCATGCCACAGTTTCCCCTCTCTCACCTGCTAATCCAAATTCACCATGTCTTGAGCTGCAGAGTGGTGCCAAAACAAGGCGCTTTGAAGCTAATGTTCACATTATTTATGAACGGTCTTTATGGGACTAAAGTAAAGGAGTTTTGAGACTTATCATTCCCTTTCTCTTACAAGTGTAAATCTAATCATGTATCTATCTGTTTTTAACAGCAGCCTCTGCTATGGTGGCCTTGAGAGATGTCCCCTCCCTGCCTGCTGAACATCTGACTCAGATCTGGTGAAGAAAGAAGTGAACCAGCGAGGATATGTTTAGTGAGATCCTCCAATCCTCTACGGTTGCAGACTGTCTATGAACACAGGGATCAGAGGGGCCGAACGGCCAAGAGCCAGGTGAAGGACCAGGCAGAGAGAGATCGGATGCTGGAGGAGAAGCAAAGGGATAGAGATGTGCATCGGGAATTGCATCAGGACATTATGGCTTTGCTCAGACAACGCACACCGATGTTGCAGAACATTATTGAGGTAAATGCCCAAAGACCCTGCACACAGCAGCCTTTCCATTCCATAGAAAAACCCTGGTTGCTGCTTTCTGTACCCCCCAGCAAAACAGGTGGCAGCATGGTATGAACCCTTACCCTGCTCCTCCATGCCAGGGGAGAATGAGGAGAACCATATACTTACACTGACCAGTGATAACTACAGGATCAGCCAGCAAGCACAGTGCACTACTTGTTTTTACCATGAATGAAACATTGTAATATGTTTTTAATATGTAAATATGTACGTTTATTGTTTTACTTGTTAGTCATAAATATGGGTCACCTCACAGTGATGCTAAAATGTTTTTAACTTGTTTATTTACACTTTAACTTTGTTTCCTGTGTATATGTGCACAATAAAGTTTTATTTTTTGAAATTCAAAGTATATTTATTAGTTTGCACCAAGCAATCATTACACAGTTCATAACAGGAATCATTAAACCACCCACACTTTAGGTCTGTACACGTGGAGGAACACAAGTTCCCAAAAGCATGACACAACGCTACGGTGGCTGACAGTTAAAATGGTCTTTTAAGGCCTCTCTCTACAGCATAGCTCCATGATTGGCAATTCTAATTGTGCCTGGCTGTTCAAATTGAGCAGACAGCTGGTCCATCTCACCCCTCCACCTTGCTAGTAGCCTTCCCCTTCACGTCACAACATATTGTGTAATACACAACATGCAGCAATACCATTTGGAATGTTTGCCTTGCTAAGGGGCAATCTAGTCATTAAACAGCACCAGTGAGCTTTGAGTTGACCAAATACTCATTCAACAGTCATCCTGCACCTGCTTAGCTAGCAGTTGAATCTTACCTCAAGGTGGCTGGTGTACGGCTTCATGAACCAGGTGAGCATGGGGTAGGCCTGGTGCCCCAGCATCACTGTTGGCATTTCAACCTCCCTAATGTGAATGCACCAGTCAGGGAAGAATGTCCCTGCTTGCAGCTTTTGGAAAAGTCCTGCTGCACCTTCCCTGACCAGCCAACACTGATATCAGTGAAGTGCCTCTGATGATCCACTGGTGCTTGCATAACCATGGAAGAGTACCCCTTTTGGTTTATGTATTCATTGGCACAATGGGGTGATGCAGAACAGGGATATGCCTGCTATCTATTGTCCCATAGCAGTTCAGGAGCACCATTGCTTCAAATCCATCTACTATTCCCTACACCAGTGGGCTGCCGCTTGTTCAGGGAAAGCCCCTGGTGGGCCGAGCTGGTTTGTTTACCTGCCGTGTCCACCGGTTCGGCCAATCGCAGCTCCCAGTGGCCACGGGCCAAGGGACGTAGTGGCTGCCACTTCCCGCCGCCCCCGGGAATGGCGAACCACAGCCACTGAGAGCTGCGATCGGCTGAACCTGCGGACGCGGCAGGTAAACAAACCAGCCCGGCCCACCAGGGGCTTTCCCTGAACAAGCAGCGGCCCTAGTTTGAGAACCACTGCCCTACACGTTATTAAGAGTCACAGTTCTGTGTGGCATGAGATGCTTAATGGCCTTGCATACTTGGATGGCAATGGCCCCTGCTTTGGGTTTTCCAACTCTGATCTGATTCCCTACCGACCAATAGCAATTTGGTGTTGCAGGCTTCCAGAGCACCATCGCCTCTCACTTTTGCACTGTCAGCGCTGCTGTTGTTCTAGTGTCCCTGCGCTGGAAGGCTGGGGCGAGAGCTCGGCACGCAGATCCAGCAATATGGTTTTTCATATCAGAAAGTTCGGCAACCTCTGGTTGTCATCCCATATCTGCTTTACAATGTAATCAGTGCTCATTTCTCAGGCCCAGAAGCACCTACCCACCATGTGGAGCTGCTTCATGAATCCCAGCAACAACCTGACATTTTTATTTGCTGTGTCCATCATCCATTCATCGTCCTTGAGCAGCTCATCTGCATCACCACAACGCTGGTTGTTGTAGTAGTTCCTGAAGTTTGGCAAATACAGGACAATTGTGCATCCTGTATTAACAGTGGTCATGAGAATTGTGCTGAGCTGTGCAGGGTACACGTTTCTGTCACAGAGATGGCGGAGACTGAAAATCAGAGTGCGGGACTGTGGGAATTTTTAAAAAGGTGTGGAAATTATGGGATGGAATAAGTAGTATGGGATGGAGAAAGTGAAATTGTGGGAACTTAACTCCTAGTTCCCACAAATCCCTGGGTGAATTGCTGGTATCCCACAAAGCACTGTGAAAATGCCCCACAGGGTATTGCACCAGACTATGGTGCAAGACACACTGGGTACCTACCCTGGTGCACCGCATTTTCTATTGACACAACTGCATGCGGTGAGGATGTGCAGCACTGATGCAAACAGTCAAGTGTGCATGCACCACCCAAGTGACTTACAAAAGTCATCAGCTGAAAGCCAGCGTAACTTAAGTTGACCAAACTTTGTAATATAGACACACCTTAGACATACCTAGTGCAGGGTGTAATGGCCTTCTTGCTTAGCAGTGTCAACAGCAGTAAATTGATACAAATGATCAGTAAATAACACTAGCTTCCTGTTCTCTTCAAGCTGCAATTCAAGGGGCTGATACTGATCTATAAAGCTCTATATAATCTGGGTCTTCCCTCCCAGAGAAATCACCTCCCTAGTCCCTAGTTTTGAATACTTAGGGCTCCTGAGAAGGCATTTTCAATACAAGGCCCTTGACTTTGAAGCTGGCTTCCACTGTTGGTCTGACTGAGCCTGAGATTGTTGACTTTTGGGGCCTGGTGAAAAGCCCATTTGTTGACATTGGCTTTTGCTGGGGAAGGTGATGGTGTGACATATTTCTGCCTTCAGTTTGAGTCGGGCATTGAGACTGGGTAAGTTTAGCTGACATGTGTCAACTCATTTTCGTAATTCTGTGTGTGCTAGTATGCAAGAGCCTAGAGATATAAGTGACGGGCATATTTTTAGAAGTCGAAAAGAAAAGAAAAGAAAAGAAAAGAAACAAGTCAGTGCCTTACAAAATGAAGCTGGCTGCCAGAAGTGTGTAGGAGAAATTGGCTCTGCCATTGCCTCTGCTGTAGTTAATCTGAGTGTGATTCTGCCTTGCTTTACCTCTGGTAAATACTGTCTCCTACAACCCTAGCAGTCCCAGGAAAATCAAGGAAACCACTTAAACACTTTTTTGAAATACCCTGCTTTCCCCACCACCTACACCCCAACAAACAAACAAACTATGATGGGGTGGAGTAGGCCCCTGAGGCCCCCAACTGCAGGCCTCATAGCCCTGCCACATCCCACCCCAGAAAAGGACAGTAGAGAGGCCCTCCAAGCTGCCTAGAGTGGCTGTGTGGGAAGCAGCCAATTGAGGCCCAGCAGGCTAGTATAAGAAGAGCTGCAGGCCAGACTGAGTTCAGTTCCTTGCTGTACTTGGAGGATGCTCTGGTTGGCTGAGAAAGCTACAGGACCTGGGACATAGCAGTGCGGGCAGAGGCTGAGGGGAACATGAATTAGCTCTGGGTTGGCTACTGGGACTCCACCAGGATAAAGCCTTGCTGTAAGGGTGAAGAATGTGGTGGAGCCATGGAGAAGTGGCCTAGGGAATTGTAGCAGCAATGCAGTTTATTTAAAGGGATGTGGCAGACAGCTGCTATTTATAGGGTCCCTGGGTTGGGACCCAGAGTAGAGGGCGGGCCAGGTTCATCCCACCAGCCACTGGGAAAGTGGCATGGACTTTGAGGCACTTCAGAAGGGGAACTGACCTATAGTGGCCCAACTGAAGAAAGGCCCTGAGAGGATGAAGACATTGCCTCCAGGGAAGGAGCCCTGTTCTATTCCAGACAACTTGAGAGAGATGTTACAGAGGGCACTGAGAGAGGCCCCTGTTGGACTTGTACCCCGGAAGGGGCTTGCTTTGCTTTTATTACACAGACTGTGTGTAACTCGGCTGGAGGGCTGAGTCAGTGAAGACCCACCACAAACACAGAGAGTGTGTGCAGGCACATGCACTCAGCCAGGGGGGTGCTTGCGAGCAGGGAGGGATTAACTTTCCTGTGGGCCTGGGGCTATTAGATTTTGTGGGGTCCCTTGGGTTTGGGGTGTGGGAATGGGCTGAGGCAGGGGATTGAGGTGTGTGGGGGGGTGCAGATGGGGGGATTGTGGCCAGGGATGGGACAGGGGGTTGAGGTGTGGCAGGAGGCTTGGGGTCTGCGCTCTGGGTGGGAGTTTGGGTGCAGGACGGGGTGCTGGGCTGGGGTAGGGGGTTAGGGTGCAGGCTCCAGCTGGGAGGCACTTACCCAGGCGGCTCCTGGTCGGTGGTGCTGCAGGGTTAAGGCAGGATTCCTGCCTGCCCTGGCTCCATGCTGCTCTGCTCCCTGAGGTGGCCGACATGTCCAGCCCCTAGGCAGAGGGGCCAGGCCGCTCTGCCGGTGCACACTGCCCGTGCCTGCAGGCGCTGTCCCCGCAGCTACTATTGGCCACAGTTCCCAGCCAATGGAAGCTGCGGAGCTGGGGATGGAGATGGGGACAGCACGCAAAGATTCCCTGAACGCCCCTCGCCTAGGGGCAGCAGGGGCATGCCGGCGGGCCAGATGAAAAGAAGTAGCAGGCCATATCTGGTCCATGGGCCTGCAGGGCCCCCTGGGCTGCAGCCCCCAAAGCCCCTGCGTTAATCCAGCCCTGCTCAGGAGAGGCGAGTGCACCCTGTTACACAAACAAACAAACAAACAAAAAAACCCTAAATCCACAAAGCAATTTACTTAATCTAAGATATCAAACTGGCATTTGGCACAGCTAGTGGCTTTATCTGGTTGGAGCTGGCTCAGGTATGTGTTTCTGTCATGCCTTTGCTTATTGAGAGCTTCTCTGGCAGTAAGAGCAAAAGATTTTATGATCGCTAGGAGACAGAGACACCAACAGCTTTTCTTGGGGACAGATATTTTTCCCTTGTTGCATTTTGATTGCAAAATAGGCATCCTGAAAGGAGGAATCTGTTTGACAAAGGTTATTGGAAACTTACTGGACAGACATAACTGTAGGGATGTGTGAAAAATGAAATTAGGTAATGTTAAGAAATGAGGTTTTTCACATTTTGTCTGTATTTTCAAACATGATCCAATTTCATGAGGAACTTTCACGATTTTGTGGGGGTTTTCCTTCAATAGTCTGGAATGATTCCTCCAACTGTTGAATGAATTGAGGCTCAAAAGTACGCTCATATTTTTGAATGATAATTGTGAATTTTTCAGTATTTCAAAACAATTTTTCTTTTTGGAGGGATGGAAAATTAATTTGCATTGACAACATGCACAACTTGAACTGTTTTGGGCTATTTCACAGAGGCTAAACAAAAAAATGAATTTTCAGGATCTCAGAATTATGTAAAAGTGTTGCTGTAACCACACCAGTCCAGATGCATTAGCCAATTGTAACAATCACTGTGTTATAAAAGCTACAGTACAAAACACTGCAGGATTTCATACAGGGTAATGATGTGCAGTAATATCCACAATTTTGTAAGACAGCTTACACCTCTTCACAGGGTGGGGGAGATTTGAAGACTCAGAGTAAAAAAATTCCGAATCACTTAGCGACCTAAGTGCAATTGACTTTCAATGGGACTTAGGCTCCTAGGTAACTCAGGGTATGTCTACACAGCTAAGAAAAACCCACGGCTGGCCCAGGCCAGCTGACTCGGGCTCACGGAGCTCAGGCTGTGGGGCTGTTTGACTGCTGTGTAGGCTTCAGGGATTGGGTTGGAGCCCAATCTCTGGAACCCACTCCCACCTCGCAGATTCCTAGAGCCCGGGCTCTAGCCTGAGCCCAGAAGCTTACACAGCAATGAAACAGCCCTGCAGCCCAAGCTCAAATCAGCTAGCATGAGCCAGCCGCAGGTGTCCAGTTGCTGTGTAGACATACTCCTAGCCATGTTAGACAATTTTACCCTCAGCCTTAAGATGCACTTTTCCTTTTCTTTTTAAACTCTTCCTACTGCAGTAACTTTTGACATAGAAGAGTCCAGCAAGCTTAGGCATGTCACACTACTGCACATGCATGATTGTGTAGGAATAGTAAGGGCCCAGATTGTGCCACCCATGCTTACAGAGCATAGGACTACTCAGTGTATGTGGTCTCATTGAAATCCATAGGCCTACTTATGGACTGAGGTACTACTGACCATGAGTAAGGGTGGGCCCTTAGGTGCAAGGAATAAGCTATCTGAACTGCTGACAATAACATTCCTCTCAATTTAGGACACACATACAGGGAGGATACTTGACATATTCTCCTTGTCAATGTGTCAAGTATCTAGTGTGAAGAAAGTAAATAGGAAGTGTTGTTGTTTACTCCTTCTCATAACCCAAGAACTAGGAGTCACCAAATGAAATTAATAGGCAGCAGGTTTAAAACAAAAAGGGGTATTTCTTCACACAACAGTCAACCTGTGGAACTCCTTGCCAGAGGATGTTGTGAAGGCCAAGACTATAACAAGGTTCAAAAAAGAACTAGATAAATTCATGGAGGATAGGTCCATCAATGACTATTAGCCAGGATGGGCAGGAATGGCGTCCCTAGCCTCTGTTTGCCAGAAGCTGGGAATGGGCGACAGGGGATAGATCATTTGATGATTACCTGTTCTGTTCATTCCTTCTGAAGTGCCTGGCATTGGCCACTGTTGGAAGACAGGACATTGGTCTGACCCAGTATGGCCATTCTTATGTTCTTATCTAAACAAGAAGATAAGAGTTGCTGTACTAGGTTAATCCATTGATGTCTCTTGTACAGTATCGTGCCGATCACACATGTAACATTTGCTACTGAGGTCAATATGAAAGATGTAAATTTTTTGCAATTCTGCCCCATCTTATAATGGTGAGGGTGGGCAAAAAATAGTTCAGTCCTTTTCCAGCACATGTTTATCACACCCATTACTACAGCAGTGGCCGATTCCTAATGCTTCAAAAAGAAGGCAAACTACAAGCAAATATACCATATGTCATCCAGACAATTATTCAGTAGCTTTAGTTATTTTCCTAGAGTAACATGTATACAGCGTCTGTTTGTAGATCTGCATGTGCTGTGTGTGCACCCATTGTGACGCATTTCTCTCTCTCGCCGGTGTGTTGATCTTTCTCTCTGTGTCTCCATTTCACTCTGTGTAACTTTTAAGTTCTGTTTTCTCACTCTGCTAGTCAAAACAGTGTTTTGTTTTGTTTCTCTGGGATGTGCAGGGGTAGTCCAAGTAGTTAAGAGACGCAATCTGTCCTCTTTCCTCTAGATCAACACCCTTGTTGCCAACAAAAATTATTCTAGCCGTGAAATTTTTCCTCTTATCTGCTGATGTGTGCGAGGGGGTGGTGGTACTAGTGATGTGATTATGCCACCAATGGAAGATTTCTGGATTTTCTCAAACACTGAATTTCATCCCACACAATTTAGAAACGGAAATCTTTGTGTTTGTCTACAAATCTAAGGGCAGCTGCCATTTCAGTATGTGGCCTGTGTCTGGCACATGCCCTTCAGACTGTTTTTTTTTTTACAAACTGGCAGTATTTTTTCATACAGGAATCATCCTTTAATTTCCAAAATAATCTCCCTTCACCAGGAAGTGCAAGATTAAATTTAGTGAACAGAAATGTTTGCTAAGGTGACCCAGTGATTGCAATTCTGCGAAGGGGATCCAAATGAAGGTACTTAATAGACTTGCACAAAATACTTTCATCAGAACTCCAAGATAAATGGGGAAGTAAGAGATGAACCCTTCTCTATTTCATTCTGTGTGCATCATGCTGCATGCATGTGAGATTGGTGACAGACCCTCTCAGGTGAATCTAGTCACAAGAGATGCTTATATGATAGACATCAGGTTCATGCTTTCTTTGCCCAGCACTCAAATTGGATAGTGTAGGACAGTGGTTTTCAACCAAGGTATGTGTACCCCTGGAAGTATGCAGAGGTCTTCCAGGGGGTACATCAGCTCATCTAGGTATTTGCCTAGTTTTACAAGAGGCGCTGTGAAAAGCACTAGCAAAGTCAGTACAACCTAAAATTTCATACAGACAATGACTTGTTTATACTGCTCTATATACTATGCACTAAAATGAATGTACAATATTTATATTCCAATTGATTTATTTTATAATTGTATGGTAAAAAATGAGAAAGTGAGCATTTTTCAATAATAGCGTCCTGTGACACTTTTTTGTATTTTTATGTCTGATTTTGTAAGCAAGTAGATTTTAAGTTGGGTGAAACTTGGGGTTACTTAAGACAAATCAGCTTCCTGAAATGGGTACAGTAGACTGGAAAGGTTGAGAGCCACTGCTGGAGAAGACTCTCTGTCTAGTGAGTGTCTCTTTTGATTACTCAGATCTTTTAAGAAACATCTCCATGCAACCAAATAAAGGATTGGTGGAGAGAGCTTTATTTTGTTTTCTTGCTATACATGAGTGGTACTACTTATTTCTGTCCCGTGTGTGTGTTGAGCCCTTTCCTCCAGACTGTCAAGATGAGCTGCTCTCTCTTTTCTCTCAGCCCTTCTATACTGTGAAAGCTAAGCCTGTTTATAGTGGATCTGTAATTGAATGCAAGCTGGTCCACTTCCAGCCTCTTCACTTAACTCCTTCCCTTCTCTCAAGAGGCCTGGGTGTTATGCACCCAGTGAGAGAGAGTGATAGCTTAGCATGCTATACCCATATTTTTCACCATTGTCAATTGCAGAAAGGTGGGTGGGAGAAGATAATGTGATTCCCTTGCCCCCCCGCCACCCTTCATACCAGCACTTTTTAAAAGCACTGGTTTATTGTCTAATAAACAGATTCATTTGCTCTCTCTCTCTAGTTCTCTCAGCTAATTAAAATCTTCAACTCGCTGGGTCCTGAGAAGTTCCCCCTTGTGGAGCAAACATTCTTCCCAAGCCATAAGCAGATGGTAAGTGTCCTTTGTTTATTTTGATGATGATGATCTAGTTGGGGAAGATGCAGCGAATCTGTGGTTAGGAATGGAAGGAGTCTCTCACTCTGGGAGCCTTGGCAATTGAAACAATAGCTGTGACTTTACAGACAATAAATTCCTAGCAGAAAAATAGCAGGCATAGAACACTGCCCTGGGTGCCTCTTCTTTTTCCTCAGTTCTTGGATGGACACATATGGTGAAAGAGTGAGAAATAAATTGTTGACTCTGGTTGTCATAGGCAGGGAAAAGGTCTGTTTGGATGTGGCTGAGTTGGTCTTTGCACTCTTCCTAATGAACAGAAGAGCAGAAAAATCAGAGGTGTGGGGTGCAGAAGAAGTTTCTTATAAGAGAGTGCTGTGCTGCTCTTGATTTGTCTCATCTGTGACATTAGTTCCCATCTATTAGATATACTTACCAGCTGTTGGATTGTTAAATGAAGTGGTTTTGAGTTTGTGAAGATTAGCTTTTATTCTATTTGGTTTGTGTAATTTGCTGTAGCATAATTGCTCTTGGTGTTTATTCATCCTATCTGTGAACTAGTACATACTGTACCTTAGACCTGCACAATAATTAAGCATTCCATGGGCTCCTTAAAGGCAGCAACTTCCTAAGAGTGCTGGGCAGCTGTCTCCTTTTGAACCTGGGGAAGGAGCAGGTATAACTCAGCTGTATTTCTTTTGTTTTCCCCTTACAAGTGACCCTAGG